>NC_137154.1:49076632-49676632 GCF_951394435.1 Stenella coeruleoalba | reverse complement strand
TTCTGCTCTGCTCTGCTGTCCCCTTGCCTCAGTCTAGGGGACAGAAGGAGCTTAGTGGCCTAGGAGACGGGCAGTGGGAATGTGGCCCAGGAGAGGCGCTTAGGATAGGGCGAAGGCCACCCAGGAGTTAATTATTGCACGTGGGCTCCAGCAAGGCCTCCAAGGAAGGGTGATGGGTGGGAGGGACTGGATTAATAGTGCAGGCCTAAGGCCAGTCCCCAGGCCCCACTTATTCCATTTTCTCCCCTAAACTCAGGTCTGAGAAAACCTTGCAGCCTGAGTTGCTGGGATCCTTTAAAGAAATCTCCTCCACTTCTAACACCCTCATCCTGTTATACCGATAAAGAGAATGAGACCCAGAGAATCAGGACAGAGCTCGTTGCAGGGCAAGGGCTGGAGCTCGGGCCTCCCAGCTCCCAGGCAGCTGTAGAGAGTATGGAGCTCCCATATCCCCAACTTACAGAGCCACCAACTCTTCAACCTCAGCAGCCTCAGGCATCGCCCACCTACAGCTATAAAATCACAGATGTTCAGGCTACCAGAGCCTCAGTTATTCCAAGGCTCCAGCTCCCCTCCCTTCCCCCCACTCCCCTACCCACTCACACACAAGTCTCTTTTCTCCAGCAGCTAAGAGTCTGCTCTAATGTAGACTCCTCCCACCACTCCTACCCTAGCCAGGGACAGAAGCCTTTCTTTTTTCACCCTCTGAGGCCAGGCTGGTACCACTGGTGGGGAAAGGGAAGAGGGGAGGAGCAAATTTGGGCCGGAGTGAACGTTGAGCTCTGTTTTGTCCAGGTGCCTGTGTGCAACCCGGCGGGGAGGTGGTGGTAGAGGTGAAAGCCCGGGGAAGGGTCCAGGTTGGATGTGGGAGCCATCAGCCTATGATGGCAGCAGAAGTTTAAGGAACATGGGGCCTCACTATCCTTGGAAAGGCCACAGGTCTGAGCCCATGGAGCAGAGCGCAGGGCTGGGAGCCAGAGGAGGCAGCTGGATCACTGCAGGAGAATCAGCCAGGAAGGAAAGCCCTAAAGAGCCTGCAAAGAAATTGACTCCAGTGGGGGGGAGGGTGGAGAAATCAACTCCCAGGAGACCCCCAGCTTGTGCCCTGCTTTCCCTCTCCCTCGGAGTGAGCCATACTTGACTTCTGTGATAACTCGGGAGGGTTAAGCCCTCTGAAGACCTGAGCAGGTAGAGGGCTGCTAGAACCCCCAGACCTCCCTCCTGGCTTTACAAGCCCAGCGCAGCCTTCTCCTAATTGGATCATGACCAGGTGTCTAGGAATGCCCAAAAGCATTCCTCTAGATGCTCTTCTAGATGGGACTTACCCCTGTCCCCCATCCTCCACCCCTGCACCAGGAACTGATCATAAACTGGGCTTTATAGTTCCTCCACTGCAGGAGTGATGTTTGGCCTCCAAGACCTCAGGGGTTCAGAAGAAGCGACCAGCAAGTGGGAAGTGAGTTGGAGGTGGAGTTCTAATCCGTGAGGAGTCCCTGCCCTTCTTGAGCCTTATGCCAGGCTCTGAATCTGAATCCTCAGTGCTCAGGCCACCTGGCCAACAGGGAGGGATACAGTCAAACATCCACTGTGGAGCCGATCCCGAGAGTATCTGCCCAGACTGGAAGCTTAATACCAGCCAAGTTAGCCATTGGCATCCTTGTGGACCCCGATCTGAAGGCTGCCCTGTGACTTGACAAAGATGAAAGGGAGGTCTTTGGCCCTGCGTGGGTGGGGCTCTGGGCTGCAGGGAGTAGGGATGAGAGAAACTGGGGCTTTTCCTGAGTGCCAGCCCATGGCATATGCAGTCGCTTATCACCCATCCTCACAGCTGCGAAAACTGCGGTTCCCAGGCAGCAGAGAGGGGCTAGAGCTGAGTCTGATTCCAAGCCTGGCTTCTTCCACAAAGAAAGGAGAGAGCACTGTGAGGGCATCAGAGTCTCGAGGGTTGCAGATCCAGTGTTTCTTCTCTGGCCTCATTTCCTGCCCTTGCCCTCTTATCTTCTGTCTTAGCCACCTAGAAATTCTGCTGTGCTTCTATCACTTCCAAGCCTTTGCACTTCCTGAACCCTCTCCATGGAATGCCATTCCTCCACCTAGTCTGCTTGGCAAACATTATGCTTGGAAGCTTTCCCTAACCTTTATGGGCTTCCACGGAACTACGCCACACTCTGTGCTCCCCTGGAGCAAACCCTCAGCTCACTGTTCTAAGAGTTACTGGTTCTCACATCTGTCTGCCCCCACCAGACAGCGCAAGGTACTCAATTCCCTCCCTGTCGGCCGACACCGGCAGATTGGGTGTTCAGAAGGCATCTGCTGACTGACGGAATGAGTGCATGTATTCCTTCACTTTCTAAGCACCTCCTCTGTGCTAGGCACTGACCCAGGCCCAGGGGATCTGGCACAAAATGTCATAGACATGGCCCCTGCTTTCAGGTGTGTATGTTTTGTTAGGGAAAAGTCAGACAGTAAACACAGTGGATGGATATCTGTACAAGAGGACTTCTTTTGGTTGAGTGGTCAGAAGTCATTTTAGTGGGGAATTAATTATAGGTTGAAATCTAAGTGGCTACAAGGAGCCAGCCTGCAGAGTATAAAAGAGCATTCCAGGAACCCAGAGAGGGAATATTTGGAGTAAAAGAACCTCCCTCTCTCAAATATCCATCAGTAGGTGACTGAATTAAATGTGATCTATACATAGAACGGAATATTGCCCAGCAATGGAAGAGAATGAATTAGATCTTGTAGATCAATATGGAAAGATCTCAGAAACTGTGTTCTCATGGTAAGAAACATGGCAAGTGAAAACTCCACTGAGATGCCCTTTATCCCACCTATCAGTTTAGCAGAAAATCAGCTTAGCAGAAAATTCATAGTTTAACGCTATACTGTGTTGACCAGATTGTGGGGAAACAAGGCTAGTGGGGGCCACAATGATATAACCCCTGTAAAATTGTAACTATCAAAATTATAAATCCAAATACTCCTTGACCCAGCAATCCCTCTTCTGGAATTCAATGCTATAGCATTCTACTATGTGCATGATTTTTCACTGTAGAATTGTCATTTTTAAAAAATGGAGACAATGCAAGTGTTCATCACGGGGATCTGCCCACTAACATCTCCATAAGGGAAGGAAAGGGAAAGAAACTTTCAGGAGCCTGGTAACTCATCTGCCAATCTCTCCCCAGCTTCCCTCCACCAATTCCCTTGTTCCCTTGTGGCATAGGAGGGCGCATGAGGGGGAAGGCTGGTGCAGAAGTAAGAGCCCCAGGCTAAGGGATCCACTTCCACCCCCTACTTGCTGCTGAACTTCATGTTAGTCCCAGTTCTTCTTCCGGCCTCTCGAGAGGAATGATGAAGCAATGAGGCATGCCCCCACCCCCAACCCACACATCCCCAAATTATTTATAAGGCACAGGACACAATAGATATATCTATTAGAATAGGCTGGCAGAGGATCCCTGTAGGACCTTGGATCAGGAACCAATGACCAGGGTATTGTGGGTCCTTCTCATCTGAGAGAGTGGAGCTGGGCTGAGCTGAGGTTGGGTGCAGGCAAGGAAGTTATCCAGGTGTCAGCAGTGGAAACAGCTTAGCCAAGGAACCAGCGTTGCAGTATCTGGGTCAGGTTGAGCAGGAGAGGTCCAATCCCCTGGGGCATGGCCCCAGAATTTGTGGTCTCAGCGTAGAACCTCGCCACCTCCTCGTTGGGGTTGCCCTGGGCCGGGTCGAACCACATCTGGATGCAGCGGCCGCTGCCCCGGCCATAGTTGCTGACTTTGTAGGAGTGACTCCAGATTTCATTGCACAGAGCAGCAGGCGTGGGGAAGTAGAAGTCAAAGCGGTGGCAGGCAGCTCTCACTGGGCACTGGTTATACCCTGTGGGGAGGATGGAAGACCTGTAGCCACTGGGTCCAGAACCGTCTCTTGTTCCACCAGCCCCACAGCCTCAAATCTCCATATACTAGTTCCACACACCCCCTCCACCTCCAAACCCCTCCCTCCCCCCAGCCCCTGCCCCCACCCAGTCCCTCACCTGAGGTCCAGTTCCAGCCCTTGTGCCAGTTGGTCTTGCAGGTGTAGGAGGTGCGGCAGTCTTCCCACCAGATCTGACAGTCCTCTTTGCAGAGGGGCACGTTCAGGAACCGTTCTTTGCGCCAGCTCTGGTTCACCTGGGGGGAGCGGGGGGAGGGAGGGCTCCAGTCAGCCAGGGATCTCAGCTGCTACAGCCTTGATGGAGTCCAGGGCTGGGGGAGGGGGCGGTGCCTCTTCCGCCCTCAGTCCAGAGTTCCTGGGCCACGCCCTCCCTGCAAGTGGCCGGTGGGCCCTGCCCTCTGCTGAGGTTCATGTCTGTGGGGATGGTGCCCATACCTCCTGGATCCAGGGCCCCAGGTTAGGCGAGCACTCATAGAGGCAGGTGTCCTGAATGAAGTGGCGCTTGCAGGCGGGCTTCATCTTGCCACAGTGGTCCCAGTTGAATCTGTACAGGTAGGAAATATCCTTATGGGCTTCTTGGCTGGTGTTGACGGAGCAGCAGGCGTTCTTCTTCCAGGGACTGCACTGGGAGGGGAAGACACGGGGCTAAGTCCTTGACCCACCATGGCCATCTCCTCCAGAATGTGGTTCCTCTGCCTCGCGTAGGTCACCCAGAGGAACCGTCGCTGGGGAGGCTGCCTCTAAGCCTGGCCTTGAGGAGCCCTCATTGTGGGGTAGAGGCAATAATAGTATTGACTTTTAACAGAAAGTAACACAGGGGATGTGGGAGACCTGGGGAACCATCGTCTGGGGGGGGCAATTATTATTTGTACATGTCTCAGCAGTTTACAAAGTTTTTTCATGTTTTCTGGGTTATTTAGATTACTCATTTTGCACTGAGACAGTATGAACTGAGTGCAGGCACTGTGCTGGGTGCTGCGAATACTGTAATGAACAAAATAGATCACATCTCTGCCCTCCTTGCGCTTATGGTTTTAGTTAGAGGTGGGGAGGGGGGAGACAGAGAACACTGGGGGCAGTGAAAATAGCAGACGCAAAGTCCCTGAGGCTTTTGCACTTTATTTTCTCAATAATCGGTTATCGAGTAAAAGATCGTTACTCCGATTTTTACAGAGCTTAAGTAAGCTGCACCCCTTGTGGATGGTAAGGTTAAGGTTTTACGTCAGGACAGAGAGGAGAGGGAGGAGCCTGGTCCGGGTTGCGGTGAGGGGTGGAGGGGAAGGGGGCCAGTCTGGCTCTCTCAGGGTCTGGAACCCCAGGCGAGGGGACTCCTGGTAGGTCTTAAAAGCAGCGGGGCACAGAGGGGCAATGACCACACATAGGCCTGAACATGGGCCTGACTAAACATGGGACGCAATCCTAGAAAGGTGAATTCAAGGCAGGTAAGATGGTAGAAGTGGTGGAGATTTCTCTTTAGAAATTGCCGTAGGCTGGGAGTCAAGAGCTGAGCAATCATGAGCCAGTTGCTAAAAATGTCTGAGATGAACTCTAGCATCCAGGCTCAAGTGAGAAGGGAGATGTGACAGGTCTGGGCACTCAGGAGAAACTAAGGAAAATCCCTGAGGGTGGATCCAAACCAACCCCTTTCCAATAAGCCAGCCCACGCCCGGGGCTGCTGCCGCAGAACCTGCTTCCAGGCCTCCTCAGCTTCGTGCATGCAGTTCCTTAGGTGCTCAACTCTTGGTCGCCCTGCAAGACCCCATGCACCTCATCCCCGACCTGTCAGCCAGGGTCAGTGGTTTCTGCCTCCAAAAGAGTTAGTTAATATAATGAAAAGTGGGGTGGGCTTCCCTGGTGGCGCAGTGGTTGAGAGTCCGCCTGCCGATGCAGGAGACACGGGTTCGTGCCCCGGTCTGGGAAGATGCCACATGCGGAGCAGCTAGGCCCGTGAGCCGTGGCCGCTGAGCCTGCGCGTCCGGAGCCTGTGCTCCACAACGGAAGAGGCCACAACAGTGAGAGGCCCGCGTACCGCAAAAAAAAAAAAAAAAAAGCGGGGAATTCCCTGGCGGTCCGGTGGTTAGGACTCCACGCTTTCACTGCCAAGGACGTGGGTTCAATCCCTCGTTGGGGAACTAAGATCCTGTAAGCTGTGCTACACGGCCAATAAATAAATTAATTGACTAAATTAAATAGAATGAAAAGCACTTCCTGGCCTATGCTAGAGACTCAGCAAAAACAGCCACTCCCATATAGCCTGCATCCCTCAGAATTAGAATCACCTGACTCCCTCCAAGGTCTGTGTCTGCATCATTTCTTGGCAAAGAGGAAGTGCTGCTTAGCGTTCTTTAAAGCAACCTTTAGAACTTAAAAAGTTCTGGGAATTCCCTGGCGGTCCAGTGCGCTTTCACTGCCGAGGGCCCAGGTTTGATCCCTGGTCAGGGAACTAAGATCCTACAAGCCGCGGGGTGCGGCAAAAAACACAATTCCTATAAAGAACTTTAAAAGTTCTAGAAATGCAGTGATGGGTGTGGACTTTCAGTTTGGGAGGATGAAAAAGTTCTGGAGATGGATGGTGGTGATGTTTGCACAACAGTGTGCATCTACCTAATGCTACAGAACTGTGCGCTTAGAAACGCTTAAACAGCAAGTTTTATGTGATGGATATTGTACTACACACACATGCACACACACAGAGCAAATGAACAGCTGGAAATGACTCGGAGGTAATGGGCTGCTGGGCTTCCCTCTTTTCACTTGGAGCCCCTGGAAGCAGTCCATGCCAGCCTTCCCCTGGGAACACCCCAGCCCTCCAGCAGCGTGAAGCCTTGTAGGGAGGAGAGGGGGTGACCGGAAGGAATGAGATATCGGCATCTCTCAGGAGCCTGGAGTTCAACTTCAAGCTCAGATTGTCTGAGCTGCTTCAGGAGCCTTGCCTATGACATGGGGACTCAGGCCTCACCTCCCCTTCTCTATGTGCAGCCATATCCTTGGCTCTGGCCACACTAGACTTGCCACCGCTTGTGCTGTCACCCTCCAACCCGTGTACGTGCTGTCCTCTGCTAGGCTGCCTTTTCCTTCTTTGTCTTCCTGGAAAACTCTGGTTCATCCTCCAAGGCCAAGGCCAATGGTCCCTTTGCTTGGAAGTCTTCCCAGCGTACCTGATTTGTCACTGTCTCTTCAGGACCTAATGGGGGTGGGGACCTGGCCTGTTTGTAGTTATTTGTCACATCATGACCATGAGGGACCTGTCTGTTCTACCTTGACTTTGAGTTCCGTGGGCTGGCACATAATGAAGGTTGGGAAAGGTTCCACCAGTCCCTCTCCTGCACCTGCTAATGACTGGCTTCTCAGTTCCCACATGTACCTGTGCCCTCTCTGGGCCTATTTCCTCATTTGTATAAGTAGAGACCACCATCCACCTACCAAGGAGGCCTTCTGGACACATTCACGACAAGGCGTGAGGAAAACACTTGGCCCATAGAGGGTGCTAGATAAACAGTCACCCCGGTATTGTAGTGGCCTCCTGAGAGAGGGTCCACCAGGATCACCTCAGCCACCCTCCCGCCTCCATCACCTGCCAAAGCTGATCTTCCCATCTCCCTAACTTCTCCCCTTTGTGGGGTCAGCCGTCTCCCCTACCCCAGACATCACTCCATCCTCACCTGGTCATGTAGCTTGTCCTCAGGGCCTGGCTTTGTCTTGTGGTGCTTGGCATCCATGCAGACGTTGAGCCGGTCTGTCCTGGCCTGTGAAATCCTGGGCTGGGCACCCCGTGCAGCAGCCACCAAAGCCAGAAGCAGCAACTGTGTCATCCGCCAGGCCATGTCCACACACTTCTGCCAGAAAGCCACCGTAAGACTCTTGGTCAGATTTCCTGTCTCCCCCGCAAGTGCAGATCTTCTGGCCTCCCCACCCAGCTTACCCCACAGCACAGCTGAGCCGAGCGACGAACGGCCTGGCGAGGTCTGGGCCAGATGGTAGGAATCCACCCGCACCTGAGGACATTTTAACACTAGCTTGCTCTGTGACGTGGAGGGAGCCACCACCCCTCTCTAGACATCCCCTTCCGGATTTTGCCAGCCAGTATTTCACCCACAATCAGAGGGTCCTGCATAAGAGGAACCACAAGGCATGATCTGCTGATGGGGTTGGGGAGTGAGAGGAGGGGCGCCAGACAGGCTCTGCTGCTGCTTCCTCAGCCCATTCCCACTAGCCCAAAGCAGTCTAGGTTTAGGCGCCCAGAGATTGCCAGTGGGGCAGACAGGAAAGCTGACCCGGGGCCAGATGAAGGCCACTGAGCCATTCAGTTCTTGCTTCAGGTCCTGGACGATGTGCCAGGGGAGCCGGGAGTAGGGGCAGAGCTATGTGGGAAGCCAGTGAGACTGCAGGCCCAGAGAAATAAATAAACCCCAGGTCCTTACACCGAGGCAACCCTCTCCAACCCCCGCAGACGGGTCTTGGGAAGTTCCCCGGGGCAGAGTCAGGCCTAGACCTGGGGGAAGGCCAAGAGGTAAGGGGAATGTGAAGGAGAAGCTGAGTCCGAGTAGTGGGTGGTGGGGCACCAGAGGAAAAGTCTGAGAGAAACCAGCCTCCCAGGGCACCGGGGAGCTCCCACCTTTCCTCTCCCCTCCTGCCTTTCCTCCCTGTCCTGCCCTTACCTCTGCCTTCAGTCCACCTGGGATGGTAGAGTGTCTCCCCACCTCCGCACACTTTTTTATAAGCCCGTCCTGACTGCTTGATCAGCCGCTCTGTCAAGGAAGGCTGGAGGCTTTGTCTAGGAAACAGCTTAATGGTCTTTCAGTTAGGGGCCAGTTAAACAAATTATGGTACGTACACGCAATGAGATTTAACCTGGTGAAAAAGAATAAGGAAGCTCTTGATGTACAAATATGGAAAAATTTCCAAGTATATTGTTAAGTGAAAGAAGAAAGGTGTGTACACTTACGGTCAATTAAACTACAACAAAGGAGCCAAGAGCATACAATGGAGAAAAGACAGCCTCTTCAATAAGTGGTGCTGGGAAAACTGGACAGTTACATGTAAAAGAATGAAGTTAGAACATTCTCTAACACTATATACAAAAATAAACGCAAAATGGATTAAAGACCTAAATGTAAGACTGGAAACCATAAAATTCCTAGAAGAAAACATAGGCGTAACACTCTGACATAAATCGCAGCAGTATTTTTTTGGATCTGTCTCCTAAAGCAAAGGAAATAAAAGCAAAAGTAAACAAATGGGACCTAATTATACTTAAAAGCTTTTGCACAGCAAAGGAAACCATCAGCAAAACGACAAGACAACCTACTAAGGGAATTCCCTGGCGGTCCAGTGGTTTATGACTTTGCGCTTCCACTGCAAGGGGGCTTGGGTTCCATCCCTGGTTGGGGAACTAAGATCCCGAAAGCTGTGTGGTGCCACCAGAAAAAAAAAAAAAAAGAGACAACCTACTGAATGGGAGAAGAGATTTGTAAATGATATGGCCGATAAGGAGTTAATACCCAAAATATATAAACGTCTCCTACAACTGGACACCAAAACAGCAAACAACCTGATTTAAAAATGGGCAAAGACCTCAACAGATATTTTTTCAAAGAAAACATGCAGATGGCCAACAGTCACACGAAAAGATGCTCAACATCATTAATCATCAGGAAAATGCAAATCAGAACCACAATGAGATACCACCTCACACTTGTCAGGATGGCTATCATCAAAAAGAACACAAATAACAAACGTTGGTGAGGATGTGGTGAAAAGGGAAACCTCATACACTGTTGGTGGGAACGTAAATTGGTGTGGCCGCTGTAGAAAACTGTATGGACATTTCTTAAAAAACTAAAAATAGAACTACCATATGACCCATCAATTCCACTCCTGGATGTATATCCAAAAAAACAGGAACATTAATTTAAAAAGATACATGCACCCCGATGTTCATAGCAGCATTGTTTACAATTGCCAAGATATGGAAGCAGCCTTAGTGTTCATCAACAAATGAGTGGGTAAAAAAGATGTGTATGCACACACGCACACACACACACTGGAATACAACTCAGCCATAAAAAAGAATGAAATTTTGCCATTTGTAACAACATGGATGGACTTGAAGGGTATTATGCTGAGTGAAATAAGTCAGACAGAGAAGGACAAATAACTGGATGATATCACTTATTGTGGAATCTAAAAAATACAACAGGGAATTCCCTGGCAGTCCAGTGGTTAAAACTCCATGCTTACACTGCAGGGGGCAAGAGTTCGGTCCCTGGTTGGGGAACTGAGATCATGCAAGATGCACAGCACAGCCAAAAAAAAAAAAGTAAAGAAAGGAAGAAAGAAAGAAAGAGAATTATGGAAAGGTACAAAAAAAAATTTTTTTAAGTGGTTGCTTGGGGAGTGGGCACGGCTTAGGGATGAGACTTTCCTCTGTAAACCTTTCTATGCTGTTTTGATTTTTGAACCATGTGAATATACATATACCTTATTGAAATATACATGTATTTATGTATATTTATATAAATATACAAAAGGTTGAATGGAAAAATAAGATACAGAATGATGCATCTGATTTGATACCATTTATGTAAATTTGAATAACATGATTAACAGTGTAAACAATGCTACATGTCAGTTATGGATGCTATACATATGTTTACAAAAGTATAAACATGAGGCTACCAACAGTCCTAGTTCCTTGGGTATACTGCCGGAGAAATTCTATGCATTTATGCCACACATATCCCATTTTTATGCACAGATGATGGCATACTGTTCTATGCTTTGCATTTTTGGATACTTTTACTATACATTTATGCTTTTCACAAAAGAAACAAAAACCTCATGAAATCAAGTTATCCACACTTATACACTAGAGTATTATTGTCACATTTGATAGCATAACCTTCAAGTTACTTCTTTGTGCTTTTTACGGTCTGAAATTCATTCAAATGCTCTCTGTGACAAAAAATCGTTTCATTAACCATTATAACAAAAAGTTAAGAAGGAAAAGTTCACTTTTGCTAGCTAAAAGTACTTGATTCTCAGTCTTCATTTCTCAAACATTATTGCAGACAGTAAAACTGCTACCTCACTTAGGAAGACAAATGGTACTGCTCTTGTTTGTTTATTTATTTATTTATTTTATTTATTATTTTTGGCTGCGTTGGGTCTTCATTGCTGCACGCAGGCTCTCTCTAGTTGTGACGAGCGGGGGCTACTCTTTGTTGCGGTGCGAGGGCTTCTCATTGCGGTGGCTTCTCTTGTTGTGGAGCACGGGCTCTAGGCACGCGGGCTTCAGTAGTTGTGGCTCGCGGGCTCTAGAGCGCACGCAGGCTCAGTAGTTGCGGCGCACGGGCTTAGGTGCTCCACAGCATGTGGGATCTTCCCAGACCAGGGCCTGAACCCGTGTCCCCTGCATTGCCAGGCGGATTCTTAACCACTGCGCCACCAGGGAAGCCCCTTGTTTTTTTTTTTTAGTCATGTATATTGATTTTTTCCCATTATGATTTGGGGAAAACCTCCAAATCCTGTCATCACTTACTCAGCTAGTAGAATGCCTCTCCAGGGGGGCAGGGTCTGTGGTTTCAGTCTGTTCTCAGTACATGGTCCTGCTGCAGGTAAGTCTGAGGTGACAAGGTCAGTGTCCGGTTATGAGGTGCTCACCTTGCCCCATCTGCCTGCCCAGGGCTCCATCAGTGCTGAGTACTGGACCACAGTCAGCAGTCCCCTGCCCTCCTTCCATTGTACCAGCCTGTGATCTTCAGTGTGTTCCTGGTCTTCGTATCTTCAGTTTCTAAATAGGGACGTGTATATATCTATCTGTCTTCCTTCTCTTAGGAGTAGTTTGAAAGTATTATTTGTAGCCTACTAAACATTACTGTACATAATCACACTAGTAGTCATATACTGAGAACTACTTTATACCAATTAGAATAATAGATGCTTTACTTACACTGTTGTGTCTTGTAATCCTCACAACACCCTGCAAAGTTGACATTATTCCCAACATAAGGATGAGGAAGTTGAGGCTCTGGTAACTAGCTGAATTCCCAAACAGCTAGAAAGTAGAGGAGTCAGGATTCAACCCAAGTGGGTTTAGTTGCAAAGCCCATGCGTTTTCACTGTAATACCATCTCCAGATCAAACGTTTTATTTTCCTACCTTACCTACAGGAAATTTAGCTGAGAAACCACAGCCTGTGTTTACTTTTTAGAACAATCTTTAGAGCCTGTCTCTCTCTCTTTTTTTTTTTTTGGCCACACCATGAGCGGCATGTGGGATCTTTGTTTCCTGACCGGGGATCGAACCCATGGTCCTGCAGTGGAAGCGCAGAGTCTTAACCACTGGGCCGCCAGGGAAGTTCGAGCCTCTCTCTCCAGAAAGCTCTTAGACTGTACAGTTATTTTTTTAGTTCTGCTAAGTTTTGCCAAATAATGCAAATAAGGGAAATATGATATTTTAGAAATAAGAGTATCGTGTCACCCCATTCCAACCAGAGATAAGCTTAGAAGTTCTTTCTAGTCATATTATCAAGCAGGTATACAAATCATAAATGACACAAAAAGGAAAAACATAAGCTTTCCTTTGCCTTTTTGAAAAAAGCTAAGCAAATACACAAACAAATAAATATATAAAGGCAGTCCATGCCTGCATCAATGATGAGAGTATGCTGGAGAAACTCCCTGGTGGTCCGGTGGTTAGGACTTGGCACTCTCACTGCCAACGGTGCAGGTTCGATCCCTGGTTGGGGAACTAAGATCTTACAAGTCACGTGGCACATCCAAAAAACCAAAAAACGTATGCCAAGAACCAAGGGTTATGATTAATCTAATCTCTTTCCCATGTGTGATGGGTTAAAAAAAAGGAACAAATTCTTTGACTATTGAGAAGTGAGGTCTGTGTCCCCTTCACTTGAATGTAGACAGGCTCTGTGACTGCTCTGACTAATATTATATGGTGAAAGTAACACTCTGCCAGTTTCTAGCTCCAGGCTGTAAGGGACTGTTATGGACTGAATATTTGTGTCTCTCCAAAATTCGTATGTTGAAACCGTCTATCTTCCATGTGATGGTATTAGGTGGTGGGACCTTTGGGAGGTGATTAGGGTTAGAGGAGGTGATTAGTATTAGATGGGATTAGTGCCCTTATAAGAATCATGAGAGAACTTGCCTCATTCTGCTCTCTACCATGTCTGGATACATTAAGAAGTCAGCAGTCTGCAACCCAGAAGGTGGTCCTCACCAGAACTGGCTGTGCTGGCACCCTGATCTCAGACTCCCAGGCTTCAGAATGTTACCAAGTCCAAGCTTGTACTGCTTGCCACATGACAGGACAATAAATTGAGAGATGAGTTTTGGGGGCAAGGAGTAGCAACTTTATATGGAAAACCAGCAGGCTAAGATGGTGGACTAGTGTCCCAAAGAACCATCTTACCTGAATTTGAATTCAGGCTTCTTTTGTACTAAAAGGGGGAGGAGGTGTGGCTGGTTGTTGCACACTTCTTGGTTCAGGGATCCTTAGTTCTTGCAGCTGTCCAAATCCTGGTCACAATGTTCCTATAAACCTGCAACAAGGCAATGGTTATTTTCTTTTCTAAGTTAATTCATTTATTTATTTTTTTGCCACACCATGTGGCTTGCAGGATGTTAGTTCCCCTACCAGGGATTGAACCCACACCCTTGGCAGTGAAAGCGTGAAGTTCTAACTGGCAATTGCTATTTTTTGTTCTGCAACTTTTTTTTTTTAATATTTATTTGGCTGCACCGGATCTTAGTTGCGGCACGTGGGATCTTCATCACCATGTGTGAGATCTTTGTTGCGGCACCCAGGATCTAGAGTTGCGGCATGTGGGATCTAGTTCCTTGAGCCGGGGTCTGACCCGGGATCAAACCTGGCCCCCCTGCACTGGGAGTGCCAGAGTCTTAACCGCTGGATCACCAGGGAAGTCCCTGTTCTGCAACTTTTTATCTCTATACGAAGGGAAAAGTGTTATACCTTTAAAGGTCAGAGCCTCCAGAATGGGCTATCATGTATATTTCAGGCTATAGGCAACGTTCTTTACAAAAGGTGCAGAGCCAGCTTGAGTAAGCATGGGCAATAGAGCACAAGGGTTTGAGCTAAAGGAAGAGATCCGACAGGTAGTCAGGTTTGTTCTTGTCTGTTATAAGAACTGTGAGAAATAAATTTTGGTTGTTTAAGCCCCCCAATCTATGGTATTCTGTTACAGCAACCCAAATTGACCAAGACAGGGACTGGCAGCTTCTACTGCCTGTATTTTGGAATACTAGCTCTTAGATCCCAGAGACACCATGTAAGAAGACTGACTACCCTGCAGGGGAGGCCACATTGAGAAGTCCAGGGACTACATAGAGAGGAGGGGGCCGCAGTTGAGGCCTGCCTTCCAGCAATTCTTGCCCACGTGCCAAGCACATGAATAAAATCATCTTGGATGCTCAGGACCAACTCAGACACAAGCTGAATACCACCAAGTGACCCCAGTCACTGCAGCGTGGAGCAGGATTATCCTGCTGAGTCTTGCCCAAATTCCTGACTCACAGAATCTTGAAATATTATAAAATAGCTATTATTTTAAACCACTAAGCGTATTTTATTTTTTAATCTTTATATTTTGTAGTAATTTTTGACTTACAGAAAAATAGCAGAAGTAGTACAGTTCCCGTATACTTTTCATCCAGTTTCCTCAAATGTTGAAATATAACCAGCGTACAATCATAAGAAATCAGGAAGTTGGCTTTGATTCAATTCTCTTAATTCATTTATAAACTTCATTTCATCTTTTCCAGTTTTTGCACCAATGTCCCTTCTCTGGTCCAGGATCCAATCAATCTATGAATCCAGATTGCATTTAATTGTCCTGTCTCTTTATTCTCCTCCAATCTATGACAGTTCCTCAAACTGTCTTTGTCTTTTATGACTGACACTTTTGAAGAGTACTGGTCAGTTATTTTATAGAATGTCCCTCACTTTAGGTTTGTCTGATATTTTCTCATAGTTAGGTAGAGATTATGTATTTTTGGCAAGAAAATCAGAGGAGTAATGTCCTTTTCTCACTGCATCACATCAAGGGATACATGATGTTGTACAGGATGCTAGTAATCATTTGGTTAAGGTGGTTTTTCTACCATATAGTTATTAGTTTCCCTTTGTGAGTAATCAGTATTTGGTGGGAAGAGACTTTGACACAATGTAAATATCTTCATCATACTTTAATCCACTTATTTTAACATCCAGTTTGGCCTGCAACAATAAGCCACGTAGTTATGAGATGGTTTGTTATGCAGCAATAGCTAACTGGTAACACTGTGATAGTACTGTCTTTTTTAGGGTCTCAAATAATTTGGCTTATAACCCTAATACAGTCACATAGCAGTTATTCTTTTTTTTTTTTTTTTTTTGGCCACACTGTGGGGCTTGTGGGGTCTTAGCTCCCTGCCCAGGGATTGAACCCATGCCCCCTGCACTGGAATTGCAGAGTCCTAACCACTGGACCACCAGGGAATTCCCCAGTTATTCTTACTAAAATAAGATTCTGAGGAAAACCATATTATCACACTAATATTTAAATCCAGCCAGTTACAAATCTTAGTAGTTATGAAATTCATATTTCATAACTACTAATTCACATTTCATAACTACTGTTTATCCTCTTTGAATATTCTGCACAATGCTTTTAAGACAGTGGACTGAAGAATTATTCAAGAAATCAGCACTGCCTCAATTACTTTATGATTTGTCCTTGTGGAGTAGTGAACGGAAGATTTCATAGATAATACTGGCTCCTCAGGGCTTCCTCAATCCTGACAATGTTTCTGAGCAAATATTTCTATGGAGGCTGATCACAGATCTGGGGTCTTTCCCCCCCACACACTATAATTATTCCAGTAACCAAAGTCATATTATTCCCATCTCTGTACTTTTACAAACAGTGTTAAGACCTACCCCACCCCACCCACAGGGTCCAAAGAGAGGGTGGTGTGTCCTCAACCAGTGGGCCTGTAGAATCATACCTTCTTTGAAATTCACACCCTCCAATCCCAGCTTCTATGATCATGGCCAAGGCCAGGTCTGACTGATTTGCCAGTGGTGCTAAATACTCTACTATAGTCCCTGGTGAGTGCCAAGACCAACCTTCATCCAATTCTCCTGAATGTCTTTAATCAACGTCCTTGGTTCTCAGCAGCCCCTAGATGAAAGGTACAGTGATTTGTGACACCTAGAACTATAGCTCTTGTTTTTTTACCTTTTGCTTTGACCTGGAGCCCACATTATGCATGACTGCTCTCAAAGGCTTTCTATCGCAGATGATCAAAGATTATGACAGGAACAGAATGCCTTTTCATCACATCCAAGAACAGATGGTCAGCCCTGAGTCCAGCATCTAGGTGTACTCAGCCCCTAGGGAGACCAGGCTACTGTGGACAGTGGATGGGCCAATCTTGCAACAGGATACCATGGCGACAATCCCTAGAAGTAAGGTTACCCCCAATTCCCTTGCACTTTGCTTTGTTCATTTAACAGGATGTGCTACAGATGGTTCCTTATCAGTGTATATAGAGCTATGTGACTCTATTAACGTAAATAACTTTATTGACTTTAAGTGGCTTCTACTACTTCGGTCAGTGCTGTAGTGAGTGTCCTTGCATATCTATCCATCCTTGTACGTAAGAATCTATGTAGAGGAGTGGGAATTCAAAATGGTGCAGCTACTGTGAAAACAGTATGGTGGTTCCTTAAAAAATTAAATATAGTACCATATGATCCAGCAATTCTATTTCTTCAAGAATTGAAGGCAGGAAGTCAAATAGATATTTGTTTACTCATTTTCATGGCAGCACTATTCCACAACAGCCAAGAGGTGGAAGCAACCCAAGGGTCCATCAACAGATGAATAGATAAACAAAATGTGGTCTATACACACAATGGAATTAAAAAATGGAATTCACCCTTAAAAAGGAAGAAAATTCTGACACATGCTGCAACATGGAAGAAACTTGAAGACATTATGCTAAGGGAGATAAGCCAGTCGTAAAAGGACACATACTGTATAGCTCCACTCATATGAGGTACCTGGAGTAGTCAAATTCATAGAGACAGGAAGTAGAATGGTAGTTGGCAGAAGGCGGGGGAGAGGGGAATGGGCATGGAGTTCCAGTTTGAGAAGATGAAAAGGTTCTGTAGGTGGATGGTAGTGGTTGTTTCACAGAAATATGAATGTACTTAATGAAGCTGAACTGTACACATGAATATGGCTGAAATGGTAAATTTTTTGTTATGTGTATTTTACCACAATTGACAAATTTCTTTAAATTCTATAAAACAATGAAGAAAAAAAAGAACCTACTTAGAGGATAAATTCCTAGATATGGAATTGTTGGGACAAAAGGTACATACATTATTTACTTTGAGAAATATTATCACATTGCCCTCCGGTGTGCACTCATACCAGTAAGAGTGACTATTTCCACAAAATCTCATCAATTGGAGGAATTATCAAATTATTTGATCATTGCAGAGTTTAAGCTGGGGAGTGAATTCAGTTGGCAGTTTTGAAATATCCCCTTGGCTGGTGTTTGCAGAAGGGGTTGAGTGTGGGCATGGGGGTGAGCCAGGTGGACTAGTTAGGGAGCTGCTTCAGGAGTCCAGGGCTGGGGTGATGGTGCCTCGGACCAGCAGGGTGGCAGTGGGGATTTATTCAACAAATCATTCTAGATTAATCAAGTGACTGCTATGTGCTGGGCTGTTCTAGGTGTTGGGGCTACAACAGTGAACCAGACAAAATCCCTGCTCTCATGAAGCTGACATTCTAATAGGAGGAGAGGAGGGGAGAGAAAACAGATAGTTGGTGATGGTGCTATGAAAAAAATTAAAGCAGGGAAAGGGGAGGTGATATTTGGGCAGAGACCACAGTGAAATGAGGAAAGGAGAGCCCTGTGGATATGGTGGGGTGTTTTGTGCCGGTCTCAGCCTATCAAGCAATGATGTGGTTGGATTGGCCGTCGTGATTGCAAGACACCCTTCAGCAACAACCATTGGGAAACTTTGAAAAAACAAAGGTTTTTTACTTACAGCACCTGGAAGTCACACAGCACCTGGGGCCACACAGCGAGGTCATGGGGAGAGAGAGAGAAAGCATGTGTGAGCCTGGGGTTCTGCTTTTATTGGGGTCAAGGGTGGGGACCAAGGTTTTTGCGCGCTCACTCTTTATTGGTGAATTTAAAACATAAGGACAGAAATTTAAAGCATGGAAAGAGAAAAAACAAGCGGCCCAAACAGTTATCAAATTCAACCAACATCGCTAAAACAAAGGAACCTCAATGCAGGGAGGCGGCCTGGCTTTTTATCTAGTGGCTAGCAATGTGTTTATTCTAGATAGCCGTCTTTGAACACAGGAGCCAAAATCTTTTTATCATCTCTGTGAAGGGGATCAAGGGACAACTGAATAGACTTCCTCCTGCTGGTATGGGTGATATGGTGAGGGCCACTGTCAAGAAAGGCAAACTAGCGGACTTCCCTGGTGGTCCAGTGGTTAAGACTCTGCACTTACAGTGCAGGGGGCATGGGTTCCATCCCTGGTAGGGGAACTAAGATCCCACGTGCCTCGTGGCATGGCCAAAAAAAAAAAAAAAGTACTTAAAGAAGAAAGGCAAACCAGAGCTCAAAAAGAAAGTACATCCAGCAGCGGTAATTTGACAACAAAAGTCTTACCAGAGAAACGATGGCATGTTTCTTTAATTTGAAGATAACACTGGGATCATAGTAAACAGTAGAGGCGAGATGAAAGGTTCAGCCATCACAGAACCAGTTGCAAAAGAGTGTGCAGACTTGTGGCCCAGGATTGCATCCAATGCTAGCAGCATTGCATGAGTCTTTGGTGTATTTGGAAAGAAAGAAAGGAAGGAAGGAAGGAAGGAAATTTAAAATTATTTGCTTCCCCTGCCCAAAAGATAGTCATCTTTGAAGTGGATACATAGGCAATCAAAACTTAAGTCAGGCACTTGCATTATAAAAAAACATAAAAATCCAACAACCTGTCAGGGTTTACAATGCAATCTTCCCTGTGATGCAGAAGCATCAGAATCAATGGTGAGGACATTAACTGCCTGGGCACCTGATTGGCTAAAAGTCGGGGTAGGGTACATTGTAACCAGAAATTGCACATCTAAATAGGGTTATAGTAGCAAATCTGATAATAATTATACAGGCAATAGTCTGAAATTCAGTCCATAGCCATTGTATCAAACTTGAAAAGTCCAGTCTTGAAAGTAGATCAGTTATCTCCGGGGGAGGGGGGGCGCTGGCAACCTGTTCAAAGATTTGGTAAGATTGTGGAATACTTTAACATCTTGGGCCATCTGGTGTAAGTAGTGTTGAACCTGTCCTGAGTTGAGAGATTGCTCTATATCTCATCGAACCAGTCTTTTAGTCCTGAGAATAGGTGAGTTAAAGGGTTATATCCCATTTTTGGAAGCAGTGATGCAGGTGGGTTCCCCAGTTAGGCCTACATGATGCAGGTATTTGGATCAGGTATTTATTTATTTATTTATTTATTTAATTGTTTAAACTTTTTTTGCCTTCGACGCTTGTGGGGTCTTAGTTCCCTGACCAGGGGTTGAACCCAGTCCCTCTGTGGTAAAAGCTCCAAGTCCTGGGCTTCCCTGGTGGCGCAGTGGTTGGGAGTCCGCCTGCCGATGCGGGGGACGCGGGTTCGGGCCCCGGTCCGGGAGGATCCCACATGCCGCGGAGCGGCTGGGCCCGTGGGCCACGGCTACTGAGCCTGCCCGTCTGGAGCCTGTGCTCCGCAACGGGGGAGGCCGTGACAGTGAGAGGCCCACGCACCGCGATGAAGAGTGGCCCCCGCTCGCCACAACTAGAGAAAGCCCTCGCACAGAAACGAAGACCCAACACAGCAAAAATAAAAAAAAATAAAAAAAAAAAATGCTCCAAGTCCTAACCACTGGACTGTCAGGGAATTCCCTTGGATCAGGTATTTAATAAGAGGCATTTCTAGGGAAACAGAAGAAACAAGCAAACAAAAAAGGTTCATGACTGGAGCATATCATAATCCAAGTTTCTGAGTTCTGAAGGCAACAGTCAAGAAGATTTCTAGACGTCAGGCTTGAGGCATTTTCAGGTGGAATGAGGGCAGACAATGGCAATCTGACAGATTTTCCTGGTTTGCAGTTTGAATGTCTCTGGTGATTTTTCTTAGTGGCCCACATAGCAACAGTCATGAAGATTGTCCATACATGAGCTGTCGTGGAGATGTCTCTGAAGTTTACATCAAGTTGTCCCACTTCAGCCTGCATAGCTTTGGGGAAAGGGTGGTTTTTGTTCTTAATGATTCCAAGGCAGAGGGTGGGAGAAAAATTGGAAACATTAGTCTGGAGAGTTGTAGCCAGATATGGGAGGAAACAAGAAGAATTCAGCATCCAGTCCAGTTGACAGGTACAAAACAAAATGCCAAAGACGATTAACAGGACTAGAATCTGATGTCTCCAAGGTATACAATAGTTTTCCATTGAAACATAATTTTTTTCTCTATATACTCACTCCCATTTCTATCAGAGATAATCAAAGTAAGACTAATTTGTTTGCAAAATAAGTCTAGTCTCATTAAACGTGGCCTGATTATTTACATAGATGCAGCAAGAATAGTGATTGATCATATAGGCTCTTTTAAGTCTGCCTTGCTGGAACTTTTCATAAGGAATCTCCAGATTGAATTTTTAAATGCCTCTTGAGGCTAGGAAACCAAGCCTAGAATTTACCATCAGACTTTGCCTGCAATACCTGTAGAATTGGGTGAATTCCTCTCTCTTCTTGAGGTTCCCAAAATATCCTGAGGTTCTTGGGCCTTCCAGGAAGTGATCTCATAATGCTGCTGAAACCCTGTAAGCAAGGTACGAGGGTGATTTTTCCAAGGGGTTTGTTGACTCTATAAAGTCAACTTATTTCCTTAAAGCCATCTGGCCATACCTGAGTCTGTGTATGTCTCTCTCAAATATGATATTCCTGTCAAAAACCTTGGTGATATAATCAACATTTCCAATTTTGTCCTGTCACAAGGAGAGCAGATTCTTGTTGCCCTTATGCAAATAACTATATGGCCATGAAACTAAGAATACTCAATGGGAGTTTCCAAATTCTGGAGGGATCAGGTAGGAGGGAAAAGTAATTGTTTCATCTTTGTTCACAAAGATATACTTTACCAAATTACTGTAAGTCATAGCTTAAGAGGAAAAGTTTCCTTAAATCTGGAAAACTAAAGATTAAAGAACCAACAGTGCTTCAAGCAAAAGGCATTAAAAAATTATAATTATCCTCAGCAGTTCATTCAATCCTATGTAATTAATTCTTTTTTTAATTAATTAATTTATTTATTTCGCTGCATTGGGTCTTCATGGCTGTATGCAGGCTTTCTCTAGTTGTGGCGAGTGGGGGCCACTCTTCGTTGCAGTGCACGGGCTTCTCATTGGGTTGGCTTCTCTTGTTGCGGAGCACGGGCTCTAGAGCACAGTCTCAGTAGTTGTGGCGCACAGGCTTAGTTGCTCCGCAGGATCTTCCCAGAGCAGTGCTCGAACCCGTGTCCCCTGCATTGGCAGGCGGATTCTTAACCACTGTGCCACCAGGGAAGTCCCTATGTAATTAATTCTTTTTTTTTTTTTTTTTTTTTTGCGGTACGCGGGTCTCTCACTGTTGTGGCCTCTCCTGTTGCGGAGCACAGGCTCCGGACGCGCAGGCTCAGCGGCCATGGCTTATGGGCCCAGCCGCTCCGCGGCATGCGGGATCTTCCCGGACCGGGGCACGAACCCGTGTCCCCTGCATCGGCAGGTGGACTCTCAACCACTGCACCACCAGGGAAGCCCTGTAATTAATTATTGACCTTGATCTTTTGTTAGCAGTTTTATGAATCCAGTTTTCCTTAGACCTCTAGAAAATCCCAAAGTTACTCCCAGGTCAAAAAGACTTCACTTAGAATTTGATTTGGGGAAGTTTGTCCAAAATATCAAAAGGTTTTGGACACTTAACTAAATAACATCACAGATCATTATGAAAAAATACTTAATTATCTACTTAACCAAAGTGACAAAAGATTTAAAAGGCAAATACAGAAGGCCCCAGAGTTGTGAGTTCTCATAATATTCAGAAGACTCAGTTTTCTTAGTAATCAAACACCTGATTAAGATAACATGAAGCAGAGGAAATTATTTTGGTAAAACACAACATCTTTGATTCCTAGCCAGATTACTTAAAAGGTAAAGAAAAACCTTTTGTAATCTCTTACGAGGAGTAGATCAATGCTCCAAGATAACTTTGTCCTTTTAGCAGATGAAAGAAAATACGTAAGCATACTACTGATACTAAAGCCTATGTTTTTAAAAAAACCCTTATAGTAACAATTCCATTTTAGCCAACTTGACCCCACAAGGTAAATTTCTCTGTTCCTTTCTCTTTCTTCCCAACTTTCTATACCACTTCATCCTTTATTTTCCTCTTTCCCATTCTGAAATAACCAGTTTTACTTTAGGAAAAATTTACTTTCTTTTCCCTTAACAAAAGTGCATCTCCATACCTCATACCTTCTCTAAGCCAAAAATAAAAATCCTACTTTCCTTGCATACAGAGTTGTTTACCTTATTATTTCTAGTAGCTTTAATTATGTATATTAATTAGAATTCTTAACCTTTAGGAACCTTAATTTCGAATGAACACTAAGAAGTAAGCACATGTGTGGGGAGTTCCCTGGTGGTCTAGTGGTTAGGATTTGGCACTTTGACTGCTGTGGCCCGGGTCGAGTCCTTGGTTTGGGAACTGTGATCCCTCAAGCTGTGCGGTGCGGCCAAAAAAAAAAAAAAGTAAGCACTTGTGAACTGAACTGTTAAATCAGCATTCTTTAGATTGGCAAATTTATGAATACATTTCATAATTTCTAGAAACATACATTTCTTCATAGTATAGTTTTTCAACGTGGCACAGGACATGCTTCCTAATAGAAGAAAATACCGTTTCCTCTGTAATAGGAGGTCAAAATTAGGTAAACTTAGACTTGTTGAGCAATTCCTATTTCAGTATTTTATCATATTTGGAAATGATCTGGACATTAAATGAATTCCCATCATTTAATTTAACTTAGCAAAATTTTCAGGGTGGAAGTTACCAAAGATTTGGGAAACTATTCTTAAGTAGACATACCATAACACATAAATATTGCAGTAAAGTTCACCTAAAAACTCTTATCCCACTTACATTTATCTATCTCCCAACAATTATGTTTAGACTACCCACAAAAAGTTCATTAGACACAAGTCAGCCATCATCCAAAACTACCTTTCTTGCTGACAAATTTTGTAATGGAGATAACATGAATTTATTTGACTAGTAAGCCCAGGGAGAATAAAAGTTGTTTATCTGCATTTTATTTATTTATTTATTGGCCATGTGTCATGTGGGATCTTAGTTCCCCAACCAGGGATCGAACCCGCACGCCCTGCAGTGGAAGTGTGGAGTCTTAACCACTGGACCACCAGGGAGGTCCCAATCTGCATTTTATTTAATGCTGGTAACTCTAAAGACATACCTATTTTAATTTAACCAGTTTTTATTTACCAGCGATTACCCCGGATCATGTGAACTCAAAAAACATTTGAGTTAGTTACTGTATTTCTGGGTTTTAGGAATACTTAATTGATAACTATTTATTTTTAAACCAATTAAATAAGATCTCTTTTAGAAATTAATTTTAGCATTTCCATCCAGAGGTAGAGAAAGAAAAAAATCACATATATATAACGTGCATGCATAGATATACATAAATGGGCAGACACAGACACTCTATAGCTTCTGTTCCAAAATGTTAGCTATGAATCACATACAACAATATAAAACTCATTAGTTTATAATAACAGTTGAATCCAAGTTGGCAGATGGAACAATTTAAGGTTACCTGCTCCAATGGCTAAAGCTTCTTACTAATATTTGTGGAGAAGACTTTTAAGATTTGTATTTGTCCTTGACAAGTAATTTCCTGGGGTGTTTATATTTCAAAGACATTTTAAGATTTACATCTTCAAGGGACAGAGAAAGAATCTAAGTTTTCTTCTTGGAGTTTTAGTGCCTTTTGGATGGTTTTGGCAGTCCCAATAAAATGTAGTAGTGCTGCCCTGTAATTAGGGGAGTACCTTCTAAAAATAATCCTCTGGACTCCAGGTCAGAGTGGGCTTTTTCAGGGTTGAAAATGAAAAGGGGTGGATCACTGTGGTGATTGGCATAGTGTATTGGGTCACTGGCACAGTGATATTGGATCACTGTGGTCACAGAAATGATAAACCTATTGAACCATGCCAATTTTGCGCAGCAGGAGACGGGCTTCATCTTAATGTTTTCCATTCATTGTGAGCCTTACCAGTAGTCACTGTGATGGAAGAATGGTCATGGTGCCAGGCACTAAACATCCAAGTGAGGAGAGGAAGTCCCCTGGTACGAATATCAGTGGCTCTAAGGGCCTTTGCCTTCCCATTTCCCTCTTCCTCCTCACAAGAGATTGGTAACCTTGTCACCTTTTCCCTTGGGGGCAGGGACACCCATGACTCATACTTCTAATTCTGCCGCATACAGGGGAAAGTCCAGGGGCCTCGGGATCTGTAATATCTCGGAGGAAATGAGCTCAAATGAATCTTTAAGAAAGTTATGGCTTTTAGTGTCTTTAGAGATACCAGCCAGTTGACACATTTTGGCAGCTGTAAATATCAATTCAGAGACTGTCTTGTTCCAACCAAACAAGAAAATCCAAGAAATCCACAATAGCCAATTAGTTTCCCTCTCTCTTTCCCCATGCATAAAATCTTTAAATAATATTTTAATTTCAGTTAAGGTACAGTTTTTGATCTCAGTTTCCACTTCCTGTTTTTATCCTGTTACCTTAATCTTATGTGCTGTTACCAGAAATTTTTGGATGATGTCACTGTGAGCCCTCTTTGTGGGTGGCTGCTTTCCTTTCCACGGGGTATCCCAAGAGACCTCGCCAGGATTGGGTCTGCCTCCACTAACGGGAGATATGCATACAGTCTTTGGGAAAAGCCCCCAGGCCCCTGGAGTGTAATTCCAGAGTTTTGGCATGTTGGTATGCATGGCTTTAAATGACACCCAGGAGGCACTTCCCTGGTGGTCCAGCGGTTAAAACGCCACGCTCCCAATTCAGGGGGCCTGGGTTCGATCCCTGGTCAGGGAACTAGATCCCACATGCCTGCAACTAAAGATCCTGCATGCTGCAACTAAAAGATCCCGCATGCCACAACTAAGACCCAGCACAGCCAAATAAATAAATAAATATTCAAATAAATAAATAACACCCAGGAAGCATCTGTGGGGTTTTGCATTTGTCAAGGAGCTGGTGTACCCCATCAGGGTTCTTAGGAGACATTGGCACCAGATGTTTAGGACATTTATATTTGTCTATTAATTTTTTTAGTAACACTGATGCCAAAAGGTCAGCCTCTGTGCACCTGTGCCAAATCAAATCTCTCAGAGACAACAGTTTTAAAGGAAGTAGAAAAGAATAGCTTTATTGCTTTGCCAGGCAAAGAGTACACAGTGGGCTCCTGCCCTGAAAAACTGTATGTCCCTAACCCGGGAGGATTTGATGAGGAGTTTTATAGCAACAGTTCAAGTGTGGAGTTGCTGATAAGATTAGGGTGGGTGCAGAGCCTGCACTCCTTTAATCTCATCTCAGGTGGTCTCAATCTTTTTTTGTTTGTTTTATTTTTGGCTGAGTTGGATCTTTGTTGCTGCACATGGCTTTCTCTAGTTGCAGTGAGAGGGGGCTACTCTTTGTTGCGGTGCGCTGGCTTCTCATTGCAGTGGCTTCTCTTGTTGCGGAGCACGGGCTCTAGGTGCACGGGCTTCAGTAGTTGTGGCTTGCGGGCTCTAGAGCGCAGGCTCAGTACTTGTGGCTCGCGGGATCTAGAGTGCAGGCTCAGTAGTTGTGGCGCATGGGCTTAGTTGCTCTGCGGCGTGTGGGATCTTCCTGGACCAGGGCTCCAACCTGTGTCCCCTGCATTGGCAGGCGGATCCTTAGCCACTGCGCTTAACCACTGTCTCCTAATCTTGATGAGTTTCTCTGGTCCCTTTAATCTCGCCTCAGGTGGCTTCCTGGCTGCTTCTCCCTTGATTAGCCACTGTTTGAATCTCCCTTTTGGAACTCAGGGAAGGTCATGGATGCTGGAGTCTGTTCCCTACAAATAAGAAACGGGGGACAGAAAGGCTTCCATGCCCAGGAGCCCCACAGGGTCCTGCTCAGTTGCAACATCACACCAGGGATTGGATCCATAATATTCCATCAGTTCAGGGGACCAAGTAGTGAGTGAAGTGGTGACACAGAGACTGTAAGCCTCTGTCATATTTTCCCTCTGGTGTTGCCACTGGTTTCTGGCTGCAAGGCTATTTCATTCTTCTTGGTTAGGACACATAGTCCTACATAGCACAACCTACTGACAGTGGTAGCAGTAAGAGATCTCCTATCCTCTTCCCCTAAGGGAATGTTTTTCTCATACCTTTAGCCTCTCCTTGAGTAGTGACAATAGCCTTGCAATTCAAGGCTCCTTAGCTCTCCTTGGCCTTGAGGCATGGAGGACCCTTAGGCAATAGTCAATTAAGCCCTTTATAATTAGTGGCCTACTCTTCTCATTAGACCATTTAGTCTTTATCACACCACTCTGGGGAGATCCTTGGATTATTATGGCAGCTGTGACCTTTTGGGTTGGATACCACAGGCAACACACCACTGAGAATCATGTGAAAGCACACCGTAGCGCAACAGGCCCCCAGCAAGGGGTGCTCCTTCCTCAGATGGTGTTACCCACCCGAGTTAGGTGGTTAGTAAGCAAGTTACAGGTAAAAAGGGCATTCCCCTTGTTTAATTGCAAGGGCAATCATGCAATCCTGCCCACTATGCCAATTGTTTTGTGCCTGTCTCTGCCTGTCAAAAAGCAATGTTATGACTGGACTGGCCCTTAAAGTTCTTATTATGATTGCAAGATATCTTGCAGCAATAAGCATCAGGAAACTTTGAAAGAATAAAGGTTCATTTACAGGACCCGGAAATTACACAGCGTACCTGTGGCCGTAGAGCAAGGTTGCCATAGAGAGAGGAAGAAAGAATGTGTGGGCTTGGGGTTCTGCTTTTATTGGCGTTGAGGGTGGGGACCTAGGGTTTCAGTCTCTCTTCATTGATGAATTTAAAATATTTGATGGGCTTCCCTGGAGGCACAGTGGTTAAGAATCCGCCTGCCAACGCAGGGGACAAGGGTTCGAGCCCTGGTCCAGGAAAATCCCACATGTCACGGAGCGACTAGGCCCGTGCGCCACAACTACTGAGCCTGCGTGCCACAATTACTGAAGCCCGCGCACCTACAGCCCATGCTCCGCAACAAGAGAAGCCACCACAATGAGAAGCCGGTGCACCACGACGAAAAGTAGGCCCCGTTTGCTGCAACTAGAGAAAGCCCGCGCGCAGCAACGAAGACCCAACACAGCCATAAATAAATAAATAAATGTATTAAAAAAAACAAAAAAAAACATATGAGCAGGAATTTAAAGTGTGGGAAGGGAAAAAACAAGTGGCCCAGCCATAAAAAGAAACGAAATTGAATTATTTGTAGTGAGGTGGATGGACCTAGAGTCTGTCATACAGAGTGAAGTCAGAAAGAGAAAGACAAATACTGTATGCTAACACATATATATGGAATCTAAAAAAAAAATGTCATGAAGAACCTAGGGGTAAGACGGGAGTAAAGACACAGACCTACTAGAGAATGGACTTGAGGATATGGGGAGGGGGAAGGGTAAGCTGTGACAAAGTGAGAGAGAGGCATGGACATATATACACTACCAAACATAAACTAGATAGCTACTGGGAAGCAGCCGCATAGCACAGGGAGATCAGCTTGGTGCTTTGTGACCACCTAGAGGGATGGTATAGGGAGGGTGAGAGGGAGGGAGAAGCAAGAGGGAAGAGATATGGGGACATATGTATATGTATAACTGATTCACTTTGTTATAAAGCAGAAACTAACACACCATTGTAAAGCAATTATACTCCAATAATGATGTTAAAAAAAAAAAACAAGTGGCCCAAATGGTCAGTTACTGAGATCAACCAATACCTCTAAAACAAAGGAGCCTCAGTTCCAGGAGGCAGCCTGACTCTTTATCTAGTGATTTGTTCATTCAAGATATCCTTTGATGTGGCTGCCTCAGTAATCAAAGCTTAAGACAGGCACTTTCATTACAAAACAAAGAACCTAACAGTCAGTTTATACTACAAGGGAGAAGTATTCCAGTCAGAGGGAACAGTAAGTCCAAAGGCCCTGAGGCAGGAATATACTCAGTGCCTTCTAAGAACAAACAGCAAGGAAGCCAGTGGGACTGGTGAGCAGGGAGCAGGGCACACGGTATAGGAGTGTGTGGTCTGGACCAGAATCTAGAAGGCCGCATTAGTCAGACTGGGTAAGGATTTGGAATTTTACTCTGAATGCAATGGAAACTTTTTTTTTTTTTTTTTCAGTTCAGCATCTGATCTAGGAACAGATTCTAGGGACAAGGGAAAGCAAGCAAAGAACATGAAGGTCTATTTTGAACAGCACAAGCTCAAGGCAACCATGACTTGAAGCAGGGGGTAAGCGGTGGCAGAGGGGGCGGTGAAAGGGTGGGAATCTGGATGTAGTTTGAAGGGAGTGCTAATGAGATTTGCTGATGGATTGGATACTGGATGTGGGAGAAAGGGAGGAATTAGGATGACTCCAAGGGTTCTTGGGCTGAGAAATCGGAAGAGTGTGTGGCCATTTGCTGAGATGAGGAAGGCTATGAGTGGAGTAGGGCTGGAGGGGGATGGGGAAAAAAGAATTTTGGAGTTGAGGGAAGTAGTGGATTCATGAGATACTTAGTGAATAAAATCTCTAGGGCCTGGGGACTTTTGGGGTGTGGGGAGAGAGGGAGAGGTCAGGGACAAAAATGAGTCTCAGGTTTCTGGGTTATGGACTGGGAGATGTTGGCACCATTTTCTGAGACAGAAGATGGGAAAGGTGCTGGCTGGTACTGCAGCAGGAAATCTGGGTAGCAGCTGCTGAAAGTGATGCTGATTCCAGCCTGGAATATTCCGCCACTTCCATATTGCTCTCTGCCTCCTTTCTTTGGAAATCTGTTTAAATGTCTGCTTATTAGCGAACCTTTTCCTGACCACCGTCTCTCGAATATGGTTGCCATCCTCACCCCTGTGTGCTCCGTTGCCTTCCCTGGCTTTATTCTTTTTCAGCACATTTATCACCATCTGATATTACTGCCTGTTTATGGGATGGTCTCCCACCACTACAAAGTGAACCATATGAGAGCAAGGAATTGTGTCAGTTTTGTTCCCAACTTAAAACAGTACCAAGTATCTAGTCAGTGCTCAGGAAATATTTGTAGTCTAAATGAATGGTGAATGCCGAGTAGGGGCTGGGATGATCGCTGGGCCCCCTCTGATTAATTTGAGACTGTCACCAGTTTGGATTCAGTGCATCTTGGTGAAACTGCCCTGGCCCTGGAGGCTGAGAGCAGAAAGGACAGTGGCAGAGGAGATCCGGGAGCTGGAGTGAGGAGGAAGGGGTAGAGCCTCAATATCTCCACCTGTAAAATAGAAATGTAAAATGAAGTGTGACTTCCATAAGGGGCTGTGAGTGAGGATTGGATGTGGGAGAAATATTTGGATTAAGGTTCCTGGAGTGCAGGGTAGGGGGTGCAGGCAGGGATAGCGTGAGATAGTAAATGTTTGCAATTTAGTAATAAAGGGTGTTTTTTTGTGAAAGGTTGGTTGTCATTGGGGTGGGAGGAGGCTGGCCTGCCTGGAAAAGCCCAGGAAATGGAAGGGAAGGGCAGAGCACAGGTTAGGGGGCAGTTAGGTCCTGGGGCTGTAACTACCTGTGACAAGATTGGGGCAATTTGTGAGCTGGGGTGGTGAAGCAGTCTGGAACTCACTCCCTGGTCTCCATCCAACATTCCTGGCTCCATGAGAGCCCTCCTCCAGGGGGAGGCTGGAGGGAGGGAGGGCAGGGCAGACTGAGGCTATTATCTTCTGGAAGAAGAGATTGATGCCCAAGTGGGAGAAGGATGGTACTAGTGCCCATGTCCTAATCCCCAGAACCTGTGAATGTTACTTTGTATGGCAAAAGGGACTTTGCAGATGTGATTAAGGTACAGATCTTGAGATAGGGAGATTATTCTGGATTATCTGAATGGGCCGATATCATCACAAGGATCCTTATAAGAGGAAGGCAGGAGATCAGAGAGTCCAGTAGAAGTTATAAGGGTGGAAGTAAGAGGTTGGAGTGATACGAGGAAGGGGCCCACAGCACAGGCATACAGGTGGTCTCTGGAGGCTGGAAAAGACATGGAAATGGATCTTTCCTGAAGCCTTCAGAAGGAATGCAGTCCTGTTGAAACCTTGATTTTAGACTTCTGACCTCCAGAACTGTAAGAGAATAAATCCACGTTGTTTTCAGCCACAAAGTTTTCGGTAGTTTGTTATAGCAGCCATAAGAAACTAATACAGATCCAAGGTCACCTGGGGACTGATGGTGGACTTGGAACTGGATTAGAACCTTGTTAGTCCAGATGTCTCAGTCGAAGCCTCCTTGCTTCCTGTATGCTTCGGCCAAAGCTTCTGGGTCACTGTGCAGCTCCCTGGGACAGTAACTGGACACTTATCACATGTATTTCATTTGACCTTGACAAGAACCCTGTGGGGCAGACAGCCCCTACTTTACACATAGAGAAACTGAGGTTCAGAGGTGAAGTGTCTTGGCCAAAGTCAGAGCACACAATGAGGAATCAATGAGCTAGATCCCAGATCCAAGTCCTCTGCCCTTCCCTGAACAGTACAGATACCACACGTGTCCAGTATTTTGGTCTCTCATTCGTTCATTCAACAAATATTTATTGAATATCAGCTGATGCCTGGCCACTGTGCTCAGTGCTGCGGAGCCACTAGTGAACAGTCATGACGTCCAGAGACTAGGAATCCTTTGTTCTTGCATCTGTCTACATAGGTCAGTCAGGTCATGATGTTCCTGTAAACCTCCAACAAGACAAATATTATTCTCTGTTCTGCAACTTTTTATCTCTATATGAAGGGAAAAGTGTTATACCTTTAAAGGTCAGAGCCTTGAGAATGGACTATCATGTATATTTCAGACTATAGGCAGCATTCCCCCCCCCACCCCCCGTACGCGGGCCTCTCACTGTTGTGGCCTCTCCCGTTGCGGAGCACAGGCTCCGGACGCGCAGGCTCAGGGGCCATGGCTCACGGGCCCAGCCACTCCGCGGCATGTGGGATCCTCCCGGACCGGGGCACGAACCCGTGTCCCCTGCATTGGCAGGTGGACTCAACCACTGCGCCACCAGGGAAGCCCTATTTTTTTTAAATTAATTTTTATTGGAATATAGTTGATGTACAATGTTGTGTTAGCTTCTGCTGTACAGCAAAGTGAATCAGTTATACATATACATATATCTGCTCTTTTTTTTATTCTTTTCCCATATAGGTCATTACAGAGTATTGAGTAGAGTTCCCTGTGCTATACAGTAGGTTCTTATTACTTATCTGTTTTATATATAGAGCTGTGTATATATCAACACTAATCTCCCAATTTATCCCTCCCCGCCCACACAATAGGCAACATTCTTAACTCAAAGCAAAAGCAATAGAATACAAAGGTTAAAGTAAAAGAAACAGATCTAATGTGGAGTCAGATTTGTTCTTCTCTATTACACCTGCAACCACCATGCCACTTTTTTTTTTTTAAGTTATTTTAGTTTTGGCTGCGTTGGGTCTTCATTGCTGCGTGCAGACTTTCTCTAGTTGTGGCGAGCGGGGGCTACTCTTCGTTGCGATGCGCAGGCTTCTCACTGGGTGGCTTCTCTTGTTGCAGAGCACGGGCTCTAGGCACGCAGGCTTCAGTAGTTGTGGCTCACAGGCTCAGTAGTTGTGGCCCGCAGTCTCTAGAGCGCAGGCTCTGTAGTTGTGGCACACGGGCTTAGTTGCTCCGTGGCACGTGAGATCTTCCTGGACCAGGGCTCGAACCCGTGTCCCCTGCATTGGCAGGCGGATTCTTAACCACTGCGCCACCAGGAAGTCCCCAATACAGTATTATTAACTGTAGTCACTATGTAATGCTGTGAATACATTAAATCCTCATGATTTGTTTATCTTATAAGTGGAAGTCTGTACCTTTTGACCATCTTCACCCATTTTACTCACCCCTCACCCCCTGCCTCTGACTACCACCAGTCTGTTCTTTCTATCTATGAGTTCAGGTTTTTTCTTCTTCTTTTTTTTTTTTTTGGCTGCACTGCATGGCTTGTGGGATCTTAGTCTTTTTTTTTTTTTAATTTCTTTTTAGATTTTACATATACTCTCACCTTTTATTTATTTTTATTTTTTATTTTAATTTTATTGGCGTATACTTGATTTACAGTGTTCTGTTAGTTTCTGCTGTACAGTAAAGTGATTCAGTTATACATATACATATATTCATTCTTTTTTAGATTCTTTTCTCATATAGGTTATCACAGAATGTTGAATAGAGTTCCCTGTGCTGCGTAGTAGGTACTTGTTGGTTATCTGTCTTATACATAGTAGTGTATGTATGTTCATCCCAAGGTCCTCCATGCTACATTTCTCCTTTGGTAACCATAAATTTGTTTTCAATATTTGTAAGTCTGTTTCTGTTTTGTAAATAAGTTCATTTGTATTATTTTAAAAATTAGATTCCACATATGAGTAATATCATATGATATTTGTCTTTCTCTGCCTGACTTACTTCACTTAGTATGGTCATCTTTAGGTCCATCCATTGTTGCTGCAGATGGCATTATTTCATTCTTTTTGATGGCTCAGTAATATTCCATTGTATATATGTACCACATCTTCTTTATCCATTCCTCTGTTGATGGACATTTAGGTTGCTTCCATGTCTTGGCTATTGTAAATAGTGCTGCTGTGAACATTGGGGTGCATGTATCTTTTCAGATTATGGTTTTCTCTGGATATATGCCCAGGAGTGGGATTGCTGGATCATATGGTAGTTCTATCTTTAGTTTTTTAAGGAACCTCCATACTGTTCTCCATAGTGGTTTACCAATTTACATTCCCACCAACAGTGTAGGAGGGTTCCCTTTTCTCCACACCCTCTCCAGTATTTATTGTTTGTAGACTTTTTGATAATGGCCATTCTGGCTGGTATGCAGTGATACCTCATTATAGTTTTGATTTGCATTTCTCTGATAATTAGTGATGTTGAGCATCTTTTCATGTGAATTTTGGCCATCTGTAGTCTTTGGAGAAATGTCTGTTTAGATCTTCTGCCCATTTTTTGAGTGTGTTGTTTGTCTTTTTGACATAGAGCTGCTTGAGCTGTTTGTATATTTTAGAGATTGAGCCCTTGTCGGTCGGTCGCTTCATTTGCAGATATTTTCTCCCATTCTGTGGGTTGTCTTTTCGTTTTTTTTTTTTTTTATGGCTTCTGTTGCTGTGCAGAAGCTTTTAAGTTTAATTAGATCTATTTGTTTATTTTTGTTTTTATTTCCATTACTCTAGGAGGTGGATCAAAAAAGATATTGCTGCCATTTATGTCAAAGAGTGTTCTCTCTCTGTTTTCCTCTAAGAATTTTATAGTGTACGGCCTTACATTTAGGTCTTTGATCCATTTTGAGTTTATTTTGTGTATGGTGTTAGAGAATGTTCTAATTTCATTCTTTACATGTAGCTGTCCAGTTTTCCCAGCACCACTTGTTGAAAAGACTGTCTTCTCCATTGTATATTTAAGGCAACATTCTTAACACAAAGCAAAAGCAATAGAATAAAAGGTTAAAGTAGGGCTTCCCTGGTGGCACAGTGGTTGAGAGTCCACCTGCCGATGCAGGGGACACGGGTTCGTGCCCCGGTCCGGGAGGATCCCACATGCCGCGGAGCGGCTGGGCCCGTGAGCCATGGCCGCTGAGCGCAGCGGGAGAGGCCACAGCAGTGAGAGGCCCGTGTACCACACAAAAAAATAAATTAAAAAAAAAAAAAAGTTAAAGTAAAAGAAACAGATCTAATATGGAGTCAGGTTTATTTTTCCCTGTTACAGCACCCCTCCTGGGGCCAGCTTTCTAGGGACTTGGAAGAGAATCCACAGCAATCACTTATAACTCATTCATCCATCCTAAACTCAGAGTCAGGCCCAGGAGAGACCTCAGTGACTGTTTGCTAACCAGAAAATAAATGACGTGTTGAGTTGAAATGTGCCATGTAATTTACAAGGCCCATAAAGTAGAAACAAAATAATACATCAAGAACAGAAGTTTTTTTTTGTTTTTCCTTTTGGTTTTTTTTCGGAGTGTCAGGGAAACTACAGATATGGATACAACTTGCTGAAGTCTCTCCAACTGAGCATCAGGCTGGGAGGTGCATTGAAGGACTACAATGATGACTGATAGTGAACTTTAAATCCACCGCATGGGGAATTTCCTGGTGGTGCAGTGGTTAGGACTCCATGCGTCCACTGCAGGGGGCCTCAGGTTCTATCCCTGACTGGGGAACTAGAATGCCACAAGCAGTGCAGTGGCAGGACCAAAAAAAAAAAAAAAAAAATCCACTACATGTTACATATGGACACCCCCACACACACACATACACACAATTTGCACATGCCACCCAGGAAGAGACAGGAAAAGCAGTCAGGCCTGCCTGAGCAGAAAACTCCTTAAACTTACAGGCACTTTCCACCAATCATTTCCAAGGCCCCCCCCCCCCGACTTCCTGTTTCCAAGATAAATATCCCACTCAAAAACCCATGAGCAGACACATCTGCACACTGCCTCCTGTCTCCTAGTTTGGCTGCAATAAAATCTTTTCTCTCTGCACACAACTGTTGCCTGCTATTTGGTCTTTCCGTTGGGCAGCAGGCAACGAGCCCATTTGCTCCATTACAATGACCCTGAGGTAGAGGAATCTTGTACCCCAAGCAAAAGTATACTCCCTCAGCCAGCCCACCCAGTGGGGCTCTCCAGCTCCTCACAGCATCTCCACACGCCTGCCATGCTCTCCTGCCAAGCAGTCTCCTCATTCACCACACACCCCAGTGCCTGCTCAGGGAGTCCCCTCCCACCAGGAAGGTTTCTTTTTTCCTCCTTTCTCACTCTTTAACTCTGAAGCATGGTTCAAGGTACAGCTGAAGTCTCTCCTGCTCAAGGAAGCCCTTCTCAATGTCTCCTCGTCCTTCTCCAAGGGTATGTGTCATCCTTTGAGGACAGGGTATAACAGAGAATAACAAACCTGACTCCATATTGAATTCCTTTAGCACTGACCTTTGTGCTGTTGCCTGTACTGAGTTATGCTGGCTTTGCCCCTTTTGTAAAAGAATGTTGCCTATAACCTGAAATATACAGGATAGCCCGTTCTCAAGGCTCGGACCCTTTAAGGTGTCATTCCATTCATGTAGAGACTAAAAGGTGCAGAACAGAGGATAACATTTGTCTTGTTGAAGTTATGTGGGAATACTGTGACCACACCTACACGGACAGCTGCAAGAACAAAGGATTCCTACACCAAGCCACACCTGCTCCCCTTTTAGTATAAAAGAAGCCTGAATTCTAACTCAGGTAAGATGGTTCTTTGGGACACTAGTCCACCATCTTCTCGGTCTGCTGGCTTTCCAAATAAAGTCACTATTCCTTATCCCAACAACTCATATCTCGATTTATTGGCCTGTCATGCAGTGAGCGGTACAAGCTTGGACTTGGTAACAAGGGCACCATTTTTTCATCCTGTCTCCTCTCATTGTGCCCATCACCAGGATGGCCACAAGGAGGCCCGCAAGCATGGCCATGCCCCAGGCACACCACACTCTTTCAGGCCCCTTTTGCACTTGCAGCCCCCTCTTGTCTAGACTGTCCTCTCCTGACTTCTCCTCCTTCAAAGTCTCATCTCCCTGAGGATCCCTCCCCACCTCCACACCCACATGTTACCCTCTGCTCACTGCCCCCACTCTTCTCAGAAACTGTCTCTAGTGTAGCAATTGTCACACGAACACACGTCTAATGAATTCAGTTCCATTAGATTGAAGGGAAGAAAAGCCCATCTTTTACATTTCTTGAGTGGCTACTCTGTGCCAGGCACTGTGCTGTGTGCTAAGGAAATAGAGATGAATCAGAGACCTGCCCTCAAGGGCCTAATGATTTGCTTGAGGCCTCCCAAACTAGACTGGGGGCTTCCAGGGGATGAGGACTCAGATCTGATTCCCCTGTGGGTCCCCCATCACCAAGCACAGACTGGCTCATAAGAAAGCTTTGTGGAGCGAATGCAAGATTGACCTTCTTAAGTTGTAGCTTCAGCTCGGACAAGCCACTTCACTTTCCAGAGCCTCACGTTCCTCATAGGCTAACTGGGAGCAGGGTTTCCAGGACTGGGGTGAGGATAAGAGGAAATGACAAGTGTGAAAGCTCTTTGGAGACCAAATATCCTTCGGTATACGTAAGAGATGGTGACTGACGTTTCCCTCTGTCCCCTACCAGGGCCAGCCATACTCCTCAAGGACCATGGAAGCAGCCCTCACTGGCATTGAATTCACATCACTCAGGTCTAAACCTTCCTGGATCCTGGAGAATTCTCTGCACAGAGCCATGGATTTCTCTCTCCAGCCTACGGGCTTTGGATTTATTTCTGACTTGGGAAATCCCCATCCTGCCTTCTGCTTTCAGCCCAGGCCCTGGCTTGGGTAAAACACAACGAGGAAGCAGGTGACATCTCAGGACAGAAGGGGCCAGGTCAGGGAAGTGCCTTCCAGGGATTCACACCAGAGCTGGAGACATGGTTGGGATATTATGTTAGAGAAAATGGAAAGCTGGGAGAGCGGGAGGGACCAGCCTCGGGTCTCCAGAAAGTCAGTAATAGAGCCAAGGTAAGTCCCAGGATGCCTGGCTCTCATCACATCCACTCTATCTCAGGGCCACCAAAGCCCTACCCCATCAGAGTCCCCCTAACGTTCCTTCTCATCTCTCTCTCTACCCCGAGACACTTAGTTCTGCCCAAAAAGATTCTCAGTGTTCTCCAAATACATCATCTGCTTTTAACTCCGTGCCTTTGCATGCAATACGCCTTTTTGTGCATCCCCTTCTCCCACTTGTCTACTAGGTAAACCCCTACTCATCCCTCAAGGCCCGTTCAAATAAATGTTTCCTTCCTTCAAACAAAGTCTAGACTCAGTTTATCCAGAATCCATTCCTCTCTCTTTCCTCTGTGTTCTTATAACACTCTCTGTATACACTGATTTTAATATTTACTACCCTCTTCTATAATTGTCTATAACTGTCTTAGTCCTCACTAGACTGTATTCTCCTCTAGGATAGGGATTATTTCTGCTTCATCTCTCTGTCCCCAGGGCCTATCAAGGTGTCTGGCACTCAATTGGCACTCAATAAATGTCGACCAAATAGTGGAACAGATGAAGGAATATGAAGCAAATTTTTAACCTTTTTAAATTTTATATTTTTAAGGAATATGAGTCTTTATTTATTTATTTGGCCATTCCACGCAGCTTGCAGGATCTTAGTTCCCCAACCAGGGATTGAACCCGTGCCCTCGGCAGTGAAAGCATGGAGTCCTACCACTGGACCACCAGGAAATTCCCTCAGAGTCTTAGTTTATTATCCTTGAAATGAAAGGAAAAAAAAAACTCAAGCACTTGGTAAGGATAAATGGTGGATAATGAATGTGGCACCATCACTGACTCAGTTGCCTGAGCCAAAAATAGGGTATCACCCCAAATTTCCACTTATCCCTCTTCCTTTTCCCCTTCTCCTATCACCATGGCTTTTTTTTTTTAATTAATTTATTTTATTTTTGGCTGCATTGGGTCTTCGTTGCTGTGCTCAGGCTTTTCTCTAGTTGCGGTGAGCAGGGGCTACACTTCGTTGTGGTGCGTGGGCTTCTCATTGCAGTGGCTTCTCTTGTCATGGAGCACGGGCTCTAGGTGCGCGGGCTTCAGTAGTTGTGGCATGAGGGCTCAGTAGTTGTGGCTTGCGGGCTCTACAGCGCATGCTCAGTAGTTGTGGCGCACGGACTTAGTTGCTCTGCAGCATGTGGGATCTTCCCCGACCAGGGCTCGAACCCGTGTCCGCTGCATCGGCAGGCAGATTCTTAACCACTGCACCACCAGGGAAGCTCACCATGGCTTGTTGAACCTGGCTGAGGATCTAGGTAAGAAACTCTAGGTTACTGGGGGATTTCCATCAGGCCAGAGCTGTCAGGAAGGATGGAGGCAAAGGATGCCGGACGTAGGGATCCTGTAACTAAAAGAACCAGAGGGAGTGACTGCTGGGGACACTGAAGGAGCAGATAAGGGATGGAGAAGGGAGAAGTCAAGGGTGGGTTCTGGGGACTTAGAAACCACTCAGTCTCTGCCCTCAAGGAGCTCATGGTCTGCTGAGGAAACAAATAGAAACAGTTTTATACAGAACTCCACTGTAGTGCAGCACTACCTCCTTCCTGATACCCCTTTTTTACTTGGCTTCCAGGATACCACCCAACTTACCTGGCTTTCTTCTTATCTTCTTGGCCCTCCTTCTCATTAGTTTGCTGCTTCTCCTAGTTTTCTCAAATTCTGAATTTTGAAGGAAATGATTTTCCATCTACACTCACTCCTTTGGTGGGCTCATCCTCTCTCATGGCTTTAAACACCATCCATGTGCTGATGACTCTCAAACTGATATTTCCAGTCTTGATCTCTCCCTTGACCTTCAGACCTATATGCCCTCCTGCTCCCTCAACAACCCCACTCTAATGGACATCTCAAAGCCAACACACTCAAAAATGAGCTCCAGATATTTCCCCCCAAAACCAGCACCTCCCTTGTCTTTCCAACTGGTCTCCCTGCTTCTGCCACTGACCCCACTGAATTTTTCTTCATAAAACAGCCAGAGTAACTCTGTTAAAATCTAAATCAGATTGTGTGGATCCTCTGCTCGTAACCCTTCACGGGATCCTCAACATGGGGTAAATGGGGTAAAACCAAAGTCCTTATCGTGATCTGCGAAGCTGTACTCTCTGGCTCCTACCTCTATCCTCATCTTCTCCCATTCTCCCCACAGAACACTATGCTCCAGCCATTCCAGGCCCTTTGCACTTGTTCCTTCCTGATGTTCTTCCCTAAATATCAGAATAGTGCCCCCTTTCTTTTTTCTTCAGATCTTTTACTCAAAGGTCACCTTCCCAGTAAGGTCTTCCTTGGCCCCCTAACTGAAAGGAAACGTCTCCCCTACCAACATTTTATTTCCACTTCTCTGACTTATTTTTTCTCCTCAATATTTACTGCAGTCTTAAAACTATATATTTTATTTACCTATCTTCTTTATTTATCTCTCATTAAAATGGAAGCACCATGAGTCTCCTCATGATTTGTTTTTTTTTTTTGGTCTGTTTTGTTCACTGTTGTGTACCCATTACTTAGAATAGTGGCAGGCATATGTAAGGTACTCAGTAGATATTGCTTGAATGAATGAAAGAAAAAGGTGGACATTTCCAAGGGGCAAATTTTACTCTAATGAAAAACTTTATAACACCCAGAGCTGCTTGTCAACAATGACAGTCGATATGCACAGTACACTACCTCTTAAATATGTTATCTCATGAAATCCTCACATCAGTCCAAGATGCGAAGAAGGCTGGGCAGAGATTATGATGCTGGTTGAAAAGGAAACTGAGCCCAGACATGGAAAAGGGATTTGTTAAAGGTCACACATTTGGTCAGGGCAGGAGGGGAACTATGGATGACTGCTGGCCGTGAAAGGGGCTGGTGAGTGATGGAGCTTAATGGGGGTTGGGTTTGAAGGACTTACATTGCCAGAAGGCATAAGGATCTCTGAAAGGGAAGCTGAGTCAGAGGTTAGTAAAACGGAGGCATCAGCAAAGGAGTGGGAGAGAGATGTGACAAGGCTGACAGCTAAGCTTATTTAGCCCAGTCCTGGAGAGGGCAGCTGAATTTCCCAGCAGCAGAATGCTGCGCCTGAGATTGGGTAATCAAGCCCTTACAAAATCTGGAATGCAGAACTGGAAAGGCAGTCTTAAGAGACCAGTGAGTCCACTGCAGGTCTACAGAGTCTGGCTTCCCCACTGGTCTGTGAGGTCTTTGAGGGCAGGGACCGTGTTCCTAGATTTAGCCTCAGCTTCTAGCAGGGCCTGGAATATGGAATATAGTAGGGACTCAAATATTTCTGTCGAAGGAATACGTAAATGAATGTATGCACCCAAACGGGAAACTGAGGGGGAGACGAGACAAGCAGGAGGGGCGAGGCGTAAAATCACCCAGCGATTCTGGGGTAGAAGCAGACTAATTTTCCTGGGACGCAGCAAGACAAACAGTCCTAGTACTAACGCTGGTTGCCACCAGGTGTTTTTCAACAGGGATTGGCAAGCAAATACCGCCTGGGGACAGAAAGGCGGGGCTAAATGGGGCCGTTGGGGCGGGTCCAGGCTGGAGAGGCCGATTGGCTGAGACTCAAGGCGGGGCCAATAGAGCAGGCGCGCCAAATTTCCACCCAACACGTGACTAACGTGTGTAACGTCACTTCCAGTCCGGTGGGCGGGAGCGGGAAACAAAAGAAGACCAAGGACGCATGCGTTTGGTGTGTCCCAGGTTCCGATGGATTCTTCCGCTCAGGGAGAATAAAGTGCTTCCGGGTCGCCGCCGCCTGCCGACTCCCGGCGCGGTAAGTACATAAGACAGGCTGCTGTTGCTGTCTCTTTGCCCCTTCTTTCCTCCCTTCCCCAGAGAAACCTCATTCCCTTGACCCGCCTCCTCAGGAGCTGCCTGTTCACACTCCCTTTAACATTAAAAGAGTTCCAGCTCATTGGCCGCTTCCTCGAAACTAAGCCCCACCCCGTCGCACAAGGTCCGTCACTCATTGGTGTCACTTCCTGTCACCCAGCAGTTCTTGCAGTTAATTGGCCTTATCCAGGCCCCGCTCCTTTCTCGGTAGCAACCCCAAATACCTGCCTGGACCCCGCCCATGCCTTCTTCCTGTTGGTCAACTCCACGGTCATTATCATAATAAGCCGAGAATGGGCGGTGGCTTTGCGGTGAGGGGTTGGGCTTTCGGAGCCGCGGTCTCTGGCCCTTCAGTGCTGATGGGACTTGAGAGAGGGTTCTGTTGTGCCTCTTAAACGCGCCGGGCAGCTGAGCTCCACGGAAGGGCAGCGGCTGGCCCCGGATTGGTCAAGTGCATTAGGGCGAGAGCAGAATTAGACGTAGATCCTTTTCTCCTGCTCACCTCTAGTGCCCGGCCTGGATCTCTTCCCCGCGAGAGTTCTATGCCCAACTCACCGTGGCACCTAGAGCCAGTCGTTGCCTGTCGCTGGGCCTCAGTTTTCCTGTGAGCTGAAAGGTTTTAATTCAGATTCTCTGGGACCTCCCGTTCAGCTCCCTCAGCTGCTGAATCTGAGCTGAATATACTTGTTCTCTTACATGTTAGTTCATCCAGTCTTTCATCTGCTCATACCTTTAGAATGTTACTGAGCCATACGTGCACGTGATAACACTTCCCCTCCCTGCCCCCCAGTTTGGCTGTGGTTCATGATAGAGGTGGTCAGGGTCCAAAATTTCTGACACTGAGTGGGTATGGTGTGGGCGGCATGGAGGAGCAGAAAGTAGGTCTCAGTGTTTGGAGGAGGTGGAGAGAGTTTCAGTAGAGTCCTGCTGTCTTTAATTTTGTAAGGCCAGTCTGCATTCTGGTTTCCTCTCTCTACATTTGGCTTCCATTCTCTTCCCTCCTTGAACAGCTTACAAACAGCTTTACTTAACCCATAAAGTAAATTACTTAATTATCAGAATAACTATGAGGGTGGCATAATTGTTACTGTCCCCGTTTTACAGATGAGGAAACTGAGGCTCAGAGAGGTTAAGTGACTTGGCCAAGGTCAAACAGCTAGTAAGCGGTGGAGCCAGGACTCAAACCCAGGTCTGTCTGATTCCCACAGGGAAGGGGTACTTTCCTGCTACCTTCCACACTACCCAATCCCCAAATCAAAATGTAACCAAATACAAACTAAAACCAAACACATCTGAGAGCTGGATTCACCTGACGCTTTTCCTCAGTCTAGGAGCCATGTCCACGTTGTTTCCCTCACTCTTCCCCCGTGTGACTGAGACACTGTGGTTTAATCTGGATCGACCCTGTGTGGAGGAGACAGAGCTGCAGCAGCAAGAACAGCAGCATCAGGCCTGGGTGAGTGAGGACATAGCACAGCGGTGGAGCTTCAGTCAGGTGCCCCGCCCCCCTTCACTGGCATTGACCCAGACCTACTCTGGAGACCTGCCCTGGGGGAGCTTTTTGTCCTGAGCTGGGGGCCTAGGTTCTCACTTTTGTGTTACCCTAATTTGCCAGGGGACCGTGGGAGCTCTAGGCCAGGTTGGAGCCCAGGCTCTTTTCCCTAAAGCATAGAAAATAATAATTTTGACTGTTTATTGAGGACCTAGCAGATGTCATGTTCTAGGCTGATAGTCTCACTTCATCCTCACCATAAGCTTATGAGGAAACCAAGGACCAGAGAGTTTATGTAGTTGGATCAAGTTCATAAGTAAGTGGCAGATGACAGGAGAGAAAGGGATTGAATCTTCCAGAGAGCTGGAAGGAAGCTTCTCCTTCACACTTGGGGGTCTTCCTGGGGGCAGGGCAGGTGAGTGCCATGCCCCTGACTGCCCTGCTTGGGCCCTGGCCTTGCTCTTCTCCCCCTGTGGCCACAGCTCCAGAGCATTGCAGAGAAAGACAACAACCTGGTACCTATTGGCAAGCCGGCCTCAGAGGTGAGTGGCTCCAGCAGGTGGGGCCTCTGTGGGGCCCAGGTGGACCAAGGCTCTGCTCTAATTCGGAAGGTCTGGCCTCTGACTCCAGAGCAGTCGTGGTCCTCAGCTCTGGGTGGAGGACAGAAAAGAGGACGTAGAGGGGGAGGGCACTGGGCTCAGCACTAAGGTCCTGCAGAACGTGCACCAGCCTGCTAGATTAAAGTGGGACAGGACTGGGGAATGGAGCTCATTCGTTGTCCCCAGAGAGAGGCTCCAAGTGGGCCAGTCCTTGAACGGGCCCAGGCAGACCTGTAGAGGCTACAGGCTCTTCCCTGCCTCACCAGCACTATGATGACGAGGAAGAGGAAGATGAAGACGACGACGAGGACAGTGAAGAGGACTCGGAGGATGATGAGGACATGCAGGACATGGATGAGATGAATGACTACAATGAGTCACCTGACGATGGAGAGGTCAATGAGGTAGGCAGGGGTGTGGGGCAGGGCCTCTGCTCCTGGGCCCCTACCCCTGACCTCACTGGCAGCCAGCGGGTACAGAAACCCTGGATCCAGCCAGGGGCAGGATCTGGGACTGGGGCTGGCTGGGTGGCTGAGGCCCCTCCCCACCCACACCCAGCCTCCTCTCCAGGTGGACATGGAAGGCAACGAGCAGGATCAGGACCAGTGGATGATCTAGGTAGACAAGGCAGGGTGGTCTCAGAAATACTCCAGGCCCGCCCAACCTATCCTGGAGCCCCTGCAGACCCAGCTGATCACCCAACCCCCCCTGCCCCGGTGCCTGAAAGCTCACCCTCGGGCACCTCCTTAGCTGCTGCCAGCACCTGGTATCCTTGGCCCCTCCCAGGCCATCAGTCTGCCCTTGAATCCGCAGAGCCTGAGCCCACCCCACCTTTCTGGCCAGCACCTCATCCCTTGGTTGCCAGATCTAGTCTCTTTCTAACTCTCTTTAATAAAGACACAGGACTGATTTTTTTCCCCACATCTATTCCCTATTTCTTGGTGGGGCCTAGAGGAGTGCAGCATCTTCTCTTGAGCTTTGGGGAGAGGGTTCTCAAGGGACTTCAGGCAAATCTACCTGGCCACGCGGGCTGGGGCTATGGAAGGCCAGGGTAGCCCTGGCTGTGGGCCCAGGCTCCACTGCCATTTCCTCTGGCCCAGCTTGCACCCAGCCATTCCTGCAGGGCCTCTAACTCAGTGTTTACTGTTTCCTTTGATCCCACCTGGAATGGCATGGGGTGGGGTGGGGTGGGGTGGGGGGTGGGAGGCAGGCTTTCTGAGCGCCAGAACTGGGAGGCCCCTGGAGCTCTCCTAGTCAACTTCCTTGGTGTTAGAACAGATTAGATCTCAGAGCAGGGCAGGGACTCCCATGGAGTAACCCAGCAAATCAGTGACAGGGCTGTGTTGTGAGCTGAAGTCTCTTGCCTGTCAGTCCATGACTCTGGACTGGAAGGAGGGGGACCAGTGGGATCAAACAGCCTGACAGAACTTGAGGCCTCAGGTTAGTGTGGAGCCAGAGTGAGACAGAGGTGGGAGGAGAGACTCCCTAGCCCTGAGCCCAGTATGTGTCAGTCCACAAGCAGGGAGGGGAGGGGATATTCTGAGGTCCTTGCTTGGTTGGGGGGTGGGGGGAGGCAGCAGTAAGTACCCCTGGGCCTGGACCTCAGCCAGGCCCTGAGTAGGTGAGCTGGGCTATGCCGTCCTTGATGGCAGGGAAGTCAGGGAGGCCAGTGTGGTGGAGGCGGCAGCGGTAGCGGCCACAGCTCTTGGCGTACTGCAGGAAGCGAGGTGCACCAGGGAAGAGCACGTGGTCAGCTAACACTGTGGCACCAGCTGGCAGCAGGGCATGGGCCTCCAGCAGTTGCAGGTCCCTCAAATAACGTCGGGGCCTGTGTGACAGGAGCACCAGGTCAATCCGATTCATATGGTACTGGGTTCTTAGGCGTGGGATCACCTCCTCTGATCTACCCACGATGAGCTCCACCTGTGGGGGTGGGAAGAGTTGGAGATGAGGGTGGGAGCGGTTGTTCTCCCACACCAGACCCTACCGGGATCTGGCTTATTTTGTGCCAGGCCCTGGCCTAGGTCTCCGTGTGTGTTCTCATATTTCCCCTGGCCTCAGAACCCAAGGAGTCAGGATCAGCATTGTGATTTTCATTCTGCTAGTAAAGAAGCTGAGATTCAGAGGACAGGTGCTTTGCCCAAGATCACACAGCCAACAAGAGGCAGACTAAGGTTTGGACCCAGATTTGCTGGGCTCCAGAGACTTTCCTCTTAACTGCTTCTTTGTCATCCAGCAGCAGATACATGCCAGTAACTTGGAACAGGAGAACAAGAGCTCATACACTCTCCAGGTTCACAGTTCCCTAAGTGGAGCTGTTTCCTTCTCCTAGGCGGGATTCCCCCATGGGGGAAGCTGGCTAGGGCAGAGCTGGGGGTGGCAGGAAAGAGACCAGGGTTGGGGAGGTGGGGGCTGACCGTGCGCTCGTCGAAGCCAGCCAGGCGGATGAGTTTTTCAGCCACTGCTGCTGTGCGTGGATCCCGCTCCACAGTGAGAAGGCGACCCCCAGGGGGCAGGGCACGGGCAATAAGCAGTGTGGAGTACCCGCAGTAGGTGCCCAGCTCCAGTGCACAAGCAGGGGCCTTCTCCTCCACCAGCCGCATCACGATCTGACCTATGGGGGGAGATGGTTATTGCAGCAGACATGGGAGATGGATGCAGGGGCCCTCATGGAAAGGGGTCTCAAATGCCCACTTGCCACTGCAACCTCCAACCAGCGGGAGTCTCATTTCTTTCTTGGATTACAGTCCTAGCAGCCCCAGTGGCCTCCCTGCCCCTCTCAGCTTGCCTCCTTCACACCAACCACTAGGAATCTTTGACAAATCTGACCCTAATGCTCCCTGGTTCCTATGAACCTAAAGGCCTTTGGGATTGAACGTGGGATCCTCAGCCTGACATTCAGAACTTTCTTGGACCTGATCCTATCCTACCTTTCCAGTTTCAGCTCTCAATTCTTCCCACGACCGCCATCCCAAACAACTGTGCCCAGAGCCAACCATGCTGGTTCATTTCTTCATGCCACATTTAGATATGTGGCTGGCTTTGTCCTCCCCCACCTCTGTCCTCAACTACCTGGCCAACTCGAAAGCAATCCCTCTAGGCCCAGTTCAAATGTTGCTTCCTCCAGGAGGGCCCAGGCAGAAACAACCACCAGAGAGAGACCAGGCTTCTGAGAGACCACTGTCCAGGCTCCCGAGAGGTCTTTGCTAGACCTTCTAGTTTCATTCTCCCTTGATTTGTTCATTGAATATCTTTCTAACCATTGAATTGGATGAATTTCTTAAATAAGACTCTAAAAACACATGTGCTGACAGCTGGGACTCAGACAAATCCAGCCAGACAGCTACCCTGAATGGGCTGGAGAAACCTCCATGGTGGGGGAGAAAGACTCAGACACAGATAATTACAAGGTTTTGGGTTGTGTGCTGAGGTGGTTATTCTCCTGTATCATGCCCCCTTTGATGCCAGCCTTTGTGGCTGATTCATCCCTGGCCTCTACCTCCTCCCCCAGCACCTAGCACATGCCTGGTACAAAAGAGGTGGTGATAAATTTTACTGGATGAATGTATAACTTTGCCCAGCCCCCTCATTTCCAGAGAAGAAAAAAGAGACCCACAGAAGATCAAGAACCTGCCTAATTCACCCAGTAAGGCAGTGGCAAATCCCAGATCTTCCTTCACCATCTTGGAGGTGCTTCCTGGAGCAGAAGGCTAAGGAACACTGACCTTTGACAGGCCCCATGTGGCTCAGGTACTCGCAGTGGCTGCTCCAGTGGTCCAGGGTGGTGAGGATATGACCAGGGTCCCCAGGCAGGGCGTGGGTGAGCACATAGCTGAAGGCCCGCTCCTCAATCCGCATCCCTGACAGGCAGTCTCGGAGGCTCCGGAGTAAGACCATGCGTACCAGTAGTCGGAAGTAGTGCCGGTACCTCACCAGCAATGTCACCACCAGTGGCAGGAAGGCCAGCGCGATGGCGGGGGACATGGTCCCTACCTGGGCCTGGGGTGGAGGAAGGGAGGGAAACCCACACATGTCGTTTGCCTGTCATTTGTGCAGCCCTTACCAGTAGCAATTATCCCTATATTTTACACACCATGGCTCAGAAAGGTTAAGTCCTTTGTCCAGAGTCACACGGAAGAACTAGGATTTGAATCCAAGCTGGTCTGATTCCAAGCCCACGTACTTTCAAGGACAACATACTGTCTTATGTTCAGCACCCAACCCCAAACTACCTCTTCCTACTCCTGGTTCATCTTCACCTTGCTCCCTCCACCCATTTTCCCTTATCTCTGTAGTCACTCTTCTTCAGAACCCCTTTCACCAGTTCCTTCCTGAGTTCTCCTCCCACCTTACCCCCTGCCTGCTTGGTCTCTGACCCATTACTGTGTAGCAAAAGAGCACAACTTTGTAGTCAGGAACCCCTTCACTGTCACTCTTCTGCCTCAGTAAGAGGCAATCAAAACATTCCATGGCGTGTTAGGTTGAGATATCCTTAACCACCCCAGGACCCTCCCTCTGTCAGCATTTCCCTGGGGGTGGGAACAGTCCGTGATTGTATATTTATTCTCTAGTCCTATTTCCCCTCCCCTGCCCTCCCCTCCTATCCTCTCTCTCAGCATTCCATTCACATTTACATTCACATATACACACAGCACACACTTTCCCCCAACTCAGCCTCTTCTCCCCACTCCCCCCACCCGCTGTCTGGGATAAGTGCCCTGTCTTCTCCCACGCACTGGACCATCTGACCCTTTTGAGGCCACTGGTGGTGGTGACTAAAAATTAAAGTAGGAGTGTGTGAATGGGGTGAATAGGTAGGTGAGTGACGGTGAATCTGAATTGATGCGCTTGGGAACCCACACTCAAGGGCCCCGCTTACCTGGGCTGGAGGCTCCTGCTTGGGGAAGATCAGAGCATAGGACAGGAGGGGGAGTCCTTGGGGTGGGGAAGAACCCTGAGGCAGGCTGGACTTGCTGTCAATTATTGATGCTGAGGCTGCTGCTGTCACCTGAGACCTGCAGTTCAAGTTACCAACCCCAGGTACAAGCTTGAGCTGCCTCCTACCCTTCAGGAGCCCTCAAAGAACTTACAGAACTCCGGGGTCTTGATTTGAGGGGTAATAAAGCTACTGGGTTTGGTGACCTCTCCTCAAATCCCTTGGTTCAGGACATAGGGTATGGTGTGAGCCAAGGTGATAGGGAGGTTGTGAGTTACTCAATAATTCCAAATCCTAAGCAAGTGCCAAGGCTTGAGTCACAGAGAAGAGTCGGATCCTGTCCCTGTCCCCCTGGAACTCCACCTTTGTTAGAAGAGACTGACACAGGAACAGAGAATATAATGTGAGCACTAGAAGGCATGCTCCATGAACACAGGCGCTTTGGGCAGGCAGACCGGGTGGGGAGACAGTGTGCCAGGCCATGTGTGTAAAGTCCAGAAAGTCAATCAGGAAACTCCAAGTATTTCCCTGTGGTTGGTGAGGCATTCCCCCAACCCCTGCTCCACTGCCCTGGGCTTGGAGTGGGTGTCAGGCTCTGCAAGATCTTGCACGACAGACTTGGACTTGTGTTGAGTCCAAGGGAAGATGTGGGATGCTTCTAAGAAGCGCACTGATTGTGAGCTTTGTGTGTTAGATTACTATGACTGCTGTAAAAAGGCAAGATTGAAGAGAAATGCCTGAGGGCAAGGAGATCACTGAGGTGGCCTCTATCTCCTCCACCAGGATTGAGCTCCACTCTGCTTCGGTTTGTGAAGGTATAAGGTCCCTTCTTCCAGTAAGTCTCAGATCCCTAGTCCAGGTTGGGTGACACACCCTCTGTATGTCGCCAGCCTTGGCACCAGGCAACTGGGCCTATCGGTGTGTACTCTTGGAGCATAGAGCCTGTATCCTACTCGCCCCTCTAAAGGCATTTAGGAGAGTATTTCATGACGGCAGTTGGTATAAATTCGCTCACTGGCCCACAAAGGTAGCCTGGCGCCCACGGGAACACATACTACACTTAACACGAGGGCTTCTATAACCGTCAGTGGGAGTCTCCGGCTGAGACCCGGAAGAGGCTGAAGTCATATGATCCGCCCCTCCCTTTCCTTGCATCACGTGTCTCACGGCCTGTCACGCAGCGTGTGCCTTCCCATTGGTTGGCTAAGATCACGTGGTAGGGGCGGGGCCGGAAGCCGGGGTTCCGGCGGCAGCCGCGGCGGCTAAGCTCCTCTGGGAAGGGGTAGGCGCGGGGGCGGTGGTTACTTGCTGGATGCAGGCGCGGGTCATGTGACCGGAAGGGCTCCTGACGGACGCCGTCCCTCCTCGGCGCGGCCTGAGCGCCCGGCCCGACCCCCGCCATGGGGTGCTGCTACAGCAGCGAGAACGAGGACTCGGACCAGGTGCGGCCGCCGCGGGAGGGGCTCGGGAGTGAGGGCAGAGATCCTGGGGCATGGGGCCCAGAGAAAAGGCTGCAGAAGAGGGTCAGCAGGACTTCAGGGCTCACTGAGTACGGGGGCCCGGAGAGGACAGATTACAGAGGAGACGCCGGGCCGGGCTGCTACCCCTTTTAAAGCCTCATTTCTTTCTGCACAGCCCCTGTGTTGGGATGTGCAGGCAGCCGCGTGTCCCGCTCGCTCGCGCGCCTTCCATCTTTCCCTACCTTCAGACGTTTACAATTTCAAGGATCCTCAGCCTAGGTCTCGGGGAAGCACTTTCTTCTCAGCTTCCTTCTCTGTGTTTTGTATTAGCGGGCTTTGTGAATCCATTGTAAAGGTGGGTAAGCTGAGGCTCTGAGTTAGAGTGTCCCGATATGAATCAGGAATCTGTGTATACTCTGAATCCCTGGGGTTGAAGAAGGAAGGTCACTGCTGATCTGGGGTCGGAGAAGGCCTATGGAAGTTGGTGTCATTTGAGTTGATCAGTGAAGGTTTTAATAGACACAGTGAGGACATCAGGACCTGTGGGAAGTTGGAAAGCAACAAATCGGGTTTAGCTCTGGCTAGATTGGGGGGAAAAGAGAGGTGGCCTGGGGAGCTCAGTTTGGCCTGCCTCAGTGCAGTCCCTACCTGGGGCCTCAGGGTTCCTCTAGCTAGAAGGGTGTTTGTCCTGGGAATTTGGCTGTAGATCTGATCCTTTTGCAGAAAGGATTAGGCTGGGAAGGCCTGTACAGTTTTAAATTCTGTCTCTTCCCCTTGGTGTATTCTAACTTCCTGCCACACTTAAATCCTTGCCCTGCCTGCCTGACCTCCTTTGAGGAGGGGAAGACCTTTTCAAGGATGAAGTCTCAAGTTGTTGGCCACTTGCCTTTTTGGTTACCTCTAAGCCTGGATTGTATATTTCAACACATATAGAGACAAAAACTGTAGAAAGGTTTCAGCAAGTAGCTCACAGTCCAGTGGAGTAGATGGTCACAGAAACGGATTATATCACTGGTAAATGGGAAGTAGGTCTTTCCCCAGTGACTCATGTTAATCTATTTTGGGTCAAGGACTTAAGCTGGGGAAAATGTCACTTGTGTGAGAGGCATGGGTGGCCCCTGGGCCTCATTAAGCCTCCAAATGCCCAGTGAACATATACATATGTCTGTGCCTTATGTTAGGCATGCCATACAGCCAGTACTTCACACTTCACTCCAGCCTGTTAGAAATAGGAGGCAATATATCCCTGCCTACTGGGAAAGCTATGGTTTAATGGGAAATTGTCCCTTAAACCATAATATGGACTCTTGGAGGGAATGAGTCAAGGGTTAACTCTTTATGAGAAAGGATACCAGCTTCTAGCTGGAATTGCGGTTTTCTTGAATCTCCACCTTCCCCTTGATGGGCTTTCATTTCTGTTTTTAACCCCCAGAGATGGTGCTTGATCAGTCCTGGGTGATTTGAGGCCTCACGTGGAGAAGGTCTGCTTACTACCTGGTCTACAAGCCAAAACCATTCACTGTCCCCTCTTTCGGGTCTTGGGCAGGCCCCTCTCACACTCTCATATTGGACCCTTTGTTATAATAATAAAGAGAAATGTATAACATGTTACAGTTTTCAAAGACCTTTTACAGTTATCCCACTTGATTCTTGCCAAAACATCTGTCATATAGGTACCAGTTATGTCTATTTAAATGTGAAGAAAAACTTCAGAGAGGCTAAGTGATTTAGCCAAGGTTACAGAGCTGGGAAGTGCCACAGGCAAGGTATTTTGATGACAAGTCATGTCTTTATCCGTTGGGCAGACTTGTGTCTTCTAGCTGTGCCCACAGACCAGGTGGCTAGTGATACGCCACATACATGTCTGTGCTACAGTAGGCAGTGAAGCTCTGACTCCCAGGTTGACGTTGACTCCAGGACAAACGTTGGTGTGAAAACCTCCCCCATGCTCCAGTCACCCTTTTGGGGATGGGGTGATGTTATTTGTCCGCTCTAATTGTGGTAGCATGGCCTCTTCCAGGAGTCTAGGTCTCAGGAAAACAACCTTGTTCTTGGAGAACCCCTTATCCTGCAGGAGGATCTGTCTGAATTGGGGCTGGGGAAAAGATGGACATATAAGAAGAAGCAAACTCCGGCTTCATTATGGAGCTGGCTTTCCTTAGAGATAGTTTAATCTTTGGCAAACATCTTGTTTTTAGTACTTAGCTTGTGTTTTAGGGGGTCGGGGTGTCTAGGAGTTGGGAGCTGATGAGGAAGAAGCCCATAGCTTCTGTCTCATGCTCTTGGGAACTGGGGACATGGGCAACCTAGGCTTGAGACAGAAGAGTAACGTCAAAAGGCTGGCCCTGCCTAGGGCAGGGCAAGCAGGGTAGGAGGAAGTATCCTCTGTGAGGAGAGTTGTGGAGTTGTGGGCAGGGGAGCTGGGAGCCTGCAAGTGTGAAAGTCTGGTAGGAACTGAGATAGGCCTGAAACGGAACACTAAGGAGTCCAGTGGTCTGGCACTGAGGGCTGGTGAGTCCGCTTTAGCCAGGATGCACCCTTGTCTCTGGTTTTGTCCTGGGTACCCTTGTTCTTTATGCTTTGGATAGATACCCAGCATATCCACTTATCCAGTTTGCAGCTGACACAAAGCCAGCAGGGATTTGCAGCTGATGGGCTCAAGGCAGGGTTGTATTCAGAAAGATTGCAGTAGATAAGAACAAGGGGCTAAAACGAGGAGAAATAACACATAGAATTATACAGGACCAGGGAGACTTGGTTTGGTCCCAGGTCAGTTCTGGGGGTTGTAGTGATTAGCATAGGCTAGCAGAAACAGGGCTGCTGAAACTAATGAAACCACATTCACAGAGGTGTGGTGGCTTGGCAAGGGAGGGAACAACTCCAACTTTTCAGGTAAGGATACACCGGGAGCACCAAGTTTGGTTCTGGGAGTCCCACACAAAGAGAGCATCGGAAGAGAGGAGAGTGATCACCTGAGAGTAGAAGGGACCTGCCCTCAAGAAGGGACACTTGGGGACTTCCCTAGTGGTCCAGTGGGTACGACTCTGCACTTCCAATGCAGGGGGTCTGGGTTCGATCCCTGGTCAGGGAACTAGATCCCGCATGCACGCCGCAACTAAGAGTTTGCATGCCACAACTAAGGAGTCCGCATGCCGCAAGTGAGACTTGGTGCAGCCAAAATAAATAAATAAATGTTTAAAAAATTAAAAAAAATAAAATAAAAGAAGGGACTTGGGAATTTCCCTGGTGGTCCATTGGCTAAGGCTCCATGCTCCAAATGCATGGGGCCCAAGTTCGATCCCTGGTTAGGGAACTAGATGCCCACATGCCGCAGCTAAAGATCCTGCACGCTGCAACTAAGACCCAGTGCAGCCAAATAAATAAATAATTTTTTAAAAAAAGGGCTTCCCTGGTGGCGCAGTGGTTAAGAATCCGCCTGGCAATGCAGGGGACACGGGCTTGAGCCCTGGTCTGGGAAGATCCCACATGCCGCAGAGCAACTAAGCCCGTGTGCTACAACTACTGAGCCTGCACTCTAGAGCCCACGCGCCTAGAGCCCATTCTCGGTAACAGGAGAAGCCATGGTAATGAGAAGCCCATGCACCACAACGAAGAGTAGCCCCCACTCGCCACAACTAGAGAAAGCCCATGCGCAGCAATGAAGCTCCAACGCAGCCAAAGATAAAATAAATAAATTTATTTAAAAAAAGAGAAAAGAAAAAGAAGGGACACTCGGACTGTGGGGCCCAGAGTTTGCAGCTGGAACTCCTGTCCTGAGATAATATGAGGAATGGCCATTGAGAGGTTGGACTTGCTTTTCCTTGGGGCCCAGGGCCTTGTCTGGCCTCACAGGGCCTCTCCATCCTGGGAGCAGACAGCCTTGCTGGGGAGGATCTGGTCTGGGGGATTAGGAGGGCCATTCTTGGGCTCCTGACTTGTATTAGTTTCTCCTCTACACCCCACTGTTTTGGTATTTTCCGTTTTGGTATTTTCCACCTCCTCTGTCTTCCAGTCTCCAATATCCTTTCTCTGCTGGGGGCTGGACCATTTTCTTTTTTCTTTTTTTTAAAATTTATTTATTTATTTTTGGCTGTGTTGGGTCTTCGTTGCTGTGTGCAGGCTTCTCATTGCAGTGGCTTCTCTTGTTGCAGAGCACAGGCTCTAGGCATGCGGGATTCAGTAGTTGTGGCACGGGGGCTCAGTAGTTGTGGCTCACAGGCTCTAGAGCGCAGGCTCAGTAGTTGTGGTGCACGGGCTTAGTTGCTCCGCGGCATGTGGGATCTTCCCGGACCAGGGCTCGAACCCGTGTCCTCTGCATTAGCAGGTGGATTCTTAACCACTGCACCACCAGGGAAGCCCTGGATCATTTTCTGAAGCTGCAGGGCTGTTACTAAATACCTGCTTTGTGCCTCTGCCCGTCTTTTCAGGGCCTCTAAGACTGCTTGGTTCCACTTTAATTCATCCTAGACCACCAGCTTAGCTTAGCTTAGCTTCCAAGGGCAGGCAGGATCTGAGTCTTAGAGCCGACATTCCGTACAGTTGGGCACTTGGGATATTCCTAATAAAAATATTTTTGGTGCTTAAAGGTCAGAGCTGGGCTGAGAAGAGAGCCTAATAAAGGTGGGTTGGACTAAGGGCCTCAGGGCTGATGTCTACCCCCATGGCCTCTCCTAGGACCGAGAGGAGCGGAAGCTGCTGCTGGACCCTAGCAGCCCACCCACCAAAGCCCTCAATGGAGCCGAGCCCAACTATCACAGCCTGCCTTCCGCTCGCACCGATGAGCAGGCACTGCTCTCCTCCATCCTCGCCAAGACAGCCAGGTGGGCATCACAGGACCGGGCCTGGGGCAGACCTCCTTCATCCATATTAAAGACTGGGATGGAGAGCCAGGCCCAGGACGTGGGGGATGGGATAAGATCAGTGGGAAGAGGTGCCTCTGGGCCCAGCCCTGCTCCCGTGGGCAGGCAGGGACACTGGTGTCAGATAGCCCTGGAGTTGGCACCTGGCAGTGAGTCTTGTTTGTCCATCTCGGAAGCACCTGTTATGTCCTCTCTGCCTCTTCTCCCCAAAGCAACATCATCGACGTGTCTGCTGCAGACTCCCAGGGCATGGAGCAGCACGAGTACATGGACCGGGCGAGGCAGTACAGGTGAGCCTCTGGCCGGCTGGGATCCCTCAGGCTGCTTGGGCCCCTCCCTTCCCCTCCCTCTGATCCAGCTTTGGAGCCTGGGCCCCAGTCCGGGCTTCTCCTTTGGGTGTGGCCTGGGGGGTGGCCCCAAGTCACTTGGGTGCCTCAGTAGATGGTCCTGTTGAGCCAGTTTGCCCCATGACACTCAAGGGTATGGAGACTAAAGGAGGTCGGCCTGGAGTGGGTTTGTGGTGAGCTGAGGCTCCTGTCACCTACTTCTCTGGTCTGAGGAAGTGAAGCTTGCCTGGGCTGGCTGGGCCGACTGTGGCCTGACTGCCTGTCCCCCCTCCTCCCCCTCGGCCAGCACCCGCCTGGCTGTGCTGAGCAGCAGCCTGACCCATTGGAAGAAGCTGCCGCCGCTGCCGTCCCTCACCAGCCAGCCTCACCAAGTGCTGGCCAGCGAGCCTGTCCCGTTCGCCGACTTGCAGCAGGTGAGCCACCCCTCGCCCCGCCCCTGCCGCTGGGTGGCAGCGAGGCACAGGGTTCGCCCCTCCACCTCAGAGGAGGTAGGGAAGTGGAGTTAGGGAGCCTGGTAGCCTGTGGGCCCTGCTCACTCCCACCTCACTCTTACTTTTCTTCTTCTCCCCATCCCCTCTCTTAAACCTTCATTCTTTTGCTACCCTTTGTTCTTCCCTTCTGTCTTTCCCATCCCTGCCTTTCTCTTTGGCTCCCTGTCCCCCATCATTCCCTCTCTGGCCACCCATCCCCTCCGCCTGCTTCCGGATCTCCCTTCTCACCTGTCTCTCTGTTCCTCTCTCCCGGTCCCTCTGTCCCAGGTCTCCAGGATAGCTGCTTATGCCTACAGTGCACTTTCTCAGATCCGTGTGGACGCAAAAGAGGAGCTGGTTGTACAGTTTGGGATTCCATGAAGAGAGGGGTCCCTGGACAGCTCTTCTTCTCCTCTCTTCACTCCGTCTCCACCCTGCCTCCCCTGGCCCCCAGCCTCACTGTGGCTTATACAGTATCCTAACCTGCTACTAATCACAGAAGAAAGTGGAGGAGGAGGAGAAGAGTGAGGCGAGAAGCCTGAGCAAGTGAGGATGGAACAGGGGAGGGTAGAACCATTTGGGACTGGCCTTCAAAGCCCTGGCCGCGGGTTGGGTGGGGGTCACAGGGACAGGGCCTGGTAGGTCTTCACTGTCACTGGGAAGGTGCAGGTGCCGGTGTGAGGGTGATCACTAGGGGGCCTCTTAGGACCCCCTGCCTACCCTTTCTTGGCCTCACTTCTGTCCCCCTCTCCCTGACTTGGTGCTCACATGCACCTCACGAGGGCTTGTGACCAGGGTCTGGATGAGCTTGAATTTGAATGAATTGAGTTTGTATTTCTAGCACCCTGGGTTTTTACATGTTTGGTTTTTTTTGTTTTGGTTTGGTTTGTCACCCTCGATAAAGGAAGTGTATCCATCTGTGTGCTGGTTCCAGCCCCTCTGTCCTGCCCACCCCACTACTACTTACTTCTGGCTACTCAGGTCTGTGAGCAGCGAGGTGGAGGATGGGGAGGGGGCATCTTCTAGGGACACTAAAAGGAATCAAGGAGATAAGGCTTCAGGGTTCCCAGGTCTTAGCTGAGACTTGGCCTGCACTAACCTCAGATATGATAAGACTCAGCTTGTCCCTCCTCCAGTGATGGGAACACTGTCAAAGCTGAACTTGAATCTGAGGCAGCTCTCACTGTTGTGGGTATTGCCTCAGGCTCAGTGGAATTACCAAGAAGCCTGGTGAGGGAGTGGATGTATGCAGGGAGACCAACAGCACCTGGTACAGAGTCAGCAGACACATAGTTTCAAGCAGAAGATTCTTTTTATCAAGTGAAATCTTAAGTAGAATCGTGATATGTAAACACGACAGTGGAACTACTCTCATCTGATTGATTGAAGTGAGGGGTTCAGAGGTCACAGCCCATCTTATTGGCCTCCTGTCATGGAAGCCTCTGAGGCATCTCCACAGAACCTTGGTGCTCTGCGAAGCAACTCTAACCTCAGGATATCTGACCTAAAGAGTGAAAAGGGGCCCAGACAGGTTAGATAAGTTTCCCAAGGCCATGCAATCAGCCCAGGTCTCCTGCGTCCCAAGCCAGCAGGCCTCTCCTTCCACTTCCTCCTTGTTCCAGTGAAGTAAGACCAGAGCTACAGGCGCTTGCCTGAGTTGGGGGGCATCTTTACATGGTATAAGAGACTTCTGCTGAACAGCTCAAATCATTTATTGTCAAACCAAGCTGAGCATCCCCAGGCCTTCAGGACTGCTGGGGTCCCTGGAACCTCACAGTGCATTGTGCTTGATCCAGACCTTCTGGGGTTTGATGTTCATGCGTTTCCACACTTCAGCTGTTGAACGGTCTGCCTTGGTGACCCCACTGAAGTCGAACGTGGTGATACGGGGCAGAGTGCACAGCACATATTGCCTGTGGGGAAGACTTGGGCTGGGGGTCAGGCCCCCTCCTAGAACCCCTTTCCCCCTCCACCAGTCGCTCCTATCTCCTCTGACTGCAAGGAATGGAGGGACTTGAGTAGAGTGTGGGGGAGACTGAATTTATCCTGACTGACATCAAGAAATGCCTAAAGCCCTCTACTCCCTTCCCTGGTCCAAGCATAGCAGAAGGATGGTGTTAGGTTTCTAACCCTAACGCTCCTCCTTTCCCTCATGGGAGCCCAGCGGAGCCCACCTCCAGGCAGGGCACTTACCTATACCCCTTCTCTTCCTCTATGGGGTTCCCATGGAGTGTCAGGCTGCGGAGCCGAGGGAGGACAGCCAGCTTGTTCACCTCTCCAAGGCGCTGGATGCTGTTGCCATGGAGATAGAGCACACTCAAGTTGAAGAAAGTTGTCAGGACCTGTTGGGGAAGGAAACCGGAAGCTAGACTGGACAGAGCCGTGTATCTGTGCTCAGGACTGACTTGTGGGCAGAGAAGGAAGAGTTTGGGGAATGATTTGTCACCCCCAGAGCCGTACTAGATTGATTCCAACCTACTTTTATTTGCCTTTGAAGGGGTACAGGGGCACCACACTGACAGAGCACTGTGATCCGAGGGGCAGAAGGTATGGGCCTGGGTCCTATCACTGCCACTGACTTGCCAGGTGCCTGGGCTCTCCTGCTTCTCCTTGAGCCTTAGCTGTCCCTTCACTGAAGACCATTCCAGCTTTGGTGTTCTAAGATTCTATCACAACAGGGGACAGGGGACAGCATCATGCTAGGTACATAAGAGCTTTTAAAATAGTAGTTAAATTGAGATCAGTGCACCTGGGGAACAGTTTACAAGTCATACTCTAACTCCTTTCCCCTCTAGCACAGATCCTGGATGAAAAGGGGCCAGTTTTGTTTGTTTCTTAAAATTTAGCCTGAGTTCATGGAAAGTTAACTGCTGTACTTTTAGTACCTACCTCTGCAAAAGAACTTGGCACAAAGCACAGTGGGTGCCCAATAATAAGCTACGATTTTACTTCAGCCTCCTATGTGAAGGCTTGCTATGTGCCGGTTGCTTTTCATTTGTTCTCATTTAATCCTCACAAAATGTTTATAATGCTGGCATATTATCCCCATTTTTCAGACAGCAAGGCTGAGGTTTTGAAAGGTTAGGAGCTTGCCCAAGGTCACAGTCTGAGGCAGATCTAGTATTTGAACCTATATCTATTTGAGCCCACAGCCATGTGCTTTGCAGGGCACCATGCTGCCTCACTACTTCCTTGATAATATGTGGGAGGTGGAGAGGCTGGGGACTGGACAAGGTGGCTTCAGGTCCACCCTCTGGACTCACAGGGTCAATGGAAGTCAGGTCGTTGAAGGACAGGTCAATCCAGGCCAGGTTCTCTGGATGCTCCAGAAGCTGTGAAACCACATGGTTGAAGTCTCTGAGGTCATTGAGGACGTTGTTGTTCAGCCACAGGGACTGAGATATAGACTTCCCTGACTTTGCGTGCCTTAGTGGTCGTAGCCCTGTCCGTGGCTTCTCGTTTAACAGATCTGTGGGGACAGAGTGAACTTTGGGTATGTCATCTTTGCTTTTCTGGCTCGGGGTGGGGGGTGGCAAAGGAACAGAACTGGGAGAATTTGTAGCTAGAGGAGCTGGCAGGGCCAGAATCCCATGCTTGTGTCCAGTGCGACTGTATGCACTGCTCCCCAGGCCCCAGCAGTCAGAGTGAGCTTGGATTAAGGGTCAAAGACTTCACATCCCAAACTCTTGGTTTGGGTCACGTGCTCCTCTCAGGTCTATTGTATCATTGGGTCCTCTGTATACCACCCCTGTGTGGGAGTTGGAGGGAGGCAGATTTTATAGATGAGGAAACCAAGAAGCAGAGGTGTTGGACTTGAGCCAAGATGCTGAAGCACAAAATCCAGAATTATCCACTGGTAGAGCCTATAGAATTCACTTCAGTGTCACACACTCTTGATGTCCTCTCCCTCTTCCATTAGTATTGAGTATCTGCTGTGTGCCAGATACTGGATATACAATGGTGAACAAAATGAGAGATAAGCTCTGTATGAATAATAGAGCAGGGGTGAAGCAGATGTTTATGCCTTGGAGGAGCTCAGATGGGAAAGATGAAAACAAACGGTGAATATACTATAATAAATGCTATTTAAATTGTGGAAGCACGGAAAAGGGTCTCCTAACCCAGTTTGGGAGCTTAGGGAAGTTTCCCAGGGAAGGTGAAGCCTGAGCTGGGTATCTCAGTGGGTTAGGAGACGTTAACCAGGCAAAGAAGGGTGGAAAGGGTGAGAAGAGCATGAGCAAAGTTACAGAGGTATGGAATAGCATGGGCACACACACACGTACTACACAAGGGGGCAAGGAGGGAAAAGGAGACACAGAGCCTTGAAAACCAGGCTGAGCATCTTAGACTTTATCCTGTAGAAGATGGGAAGCCACTGTAGGGTTGAAAGCAAAGGAGATGATACAGCTCTCTCAATTCAGAAAGATCACTGAAGGTTTAGTGTGGAGCATGGATTGTAGGGAGTGGGTGGGACTGGAAGACCAATTTGGCTCTTTCAGTCATTTAAGCAAGGATGAGGGACATACAAACAGCATGACTTGATGGTTGACTAGATGCAAGGGTAGAATAATATTCAAGGGTGTTGGGACTTCCCTGGCGGTCCAGTGGTTAAGACTCTGCACTTCCAACACAGGGGATGCAGGTTCAATTCCTGGTCTGGGAACTAAGATCCCACATGCTGTGTGGCGCGGTTAAAAAAAAAAAAAAATTCAAGGGTATTGCCCAATGTTCTTGATGACTGGTGAGATGCCAGTCCTATGAACTGATACAGGATTAAGAAAAGGAGAAGAGGGACTTCCCTGGTGGTCCAGTGGTAAAGAATCTGCCTTCCAGTGCAGGGCACGTGCATTTGATCCCTGGTCGGGGAACTAAGATCCCACATGCCGCAGGGCAACTAAGCCTGCGCACCACAACTACTGAGCCTGCGTGTCTCAACTAGAGAACCCGCGTGCCGCAAACTACAGAGCCCGCACACCACAACTAAAGAGGAAAAACCCACACGCCACAACTAGAGAGGAGCCCACACGCTGCAGCAAAGAGCCGCGTGTGCCGCAACGAAAAGATCCCACATGCTGCAATGAAGATCCCGCGTGCCACAACTAAGACCCCACGCAGCCAGAAAAATAAATAAATCAATCAAAAAAAAAAGAAAAAAGAAAAGTTGGGAAGGTGATGAGTTCAGGCTTGGCCTTGGCATATCTGAGGTTCCTATAGTACTAGAAAGAGGAGAAGCCGAGTAAGCAGTTGGATATGAAGGAGACATAGACTTGAGAATCATTAGCATAGAGTGTATACAAGTTAGAGAAATAGATAAGATTCTTCAAGCAGAACGAGGGTGGGGGGAGGGGCATCCATTAAAGAAGTTAAGAACCAGGGCAGGGAGAACCAGGAGGCTCACAGTCTCAGTGGCAGAGTCAGAACCATACACCAGCTCTGGCTGAGGTGACTAGATGCTTCCTGTTGCCTCTATGCCTTTAGTTACTTGTCTAAAGCTGCCTCTCAGAAAGGAAGTAGTACTTTCTGAACTGGTCCACTTGTCTTCACCCTCTCCTCAGCTCTTACTAGACACACTTCTCTTCCACCCCCACCCAGCTTGAACTTTTTCTCCTCAGCTGCAGGTCAGGCAGCATCCACCAGGTGGCTCTCTGTCTTGGTCCGGGAGTGAGTGGACCCACAGTTGGGGCCTGAGGGTGGGGGGGAGGTGGCAGGAGGGTCATGAAGCGGAGTACCCCAGCTCGTGAATAAACCCTAATCCTGACCCCCAGCCTCACATCGCCTGACTGCAAACCCTGAAATGAAAAGAGAGATGAGTAAAAGTTAAGATCAAAATAAGCCCACCTACGGACTAGCCTCCAGTCTGGTGAGGCAGCAGCTTGGGGAATGCCAGCAAGCATGGGCTGATCCCCAGCTCAGGGGGAGCCACTGGGGATGGCATTGCCTAGAACTTGAGGCTGCCTGGGATTGCTGTTATCATGGGTGGAGGAGGGTGTCCAGGCTGCTCTCCGCAGACTCCATCAGAGCACTGCATTGCCTGAGGATCTGTCAAAGCTGCCCTGTTCAGAGTAGGCCAAGGCGGGTCTGGAAATTGGACCACAGATATCAACACTCAGAGAACTAGGGGTTGTCTAGCCCCAGGAAGATCTGGGGAAGACATTATTCTGTCTTCATATCTATGAAGGGTTGCCATGCAGCTTTTCCCACGTGTCCACAGAGAACACGTGTTTGATGTGAAGAACTTTCTTGTGTCATTCCTCACCCTGTAATGGAAGGGCTGGTAGGTGTGTGGTATGGGACTCCCTTAACTGGGTTTGTGAGCAGTTAGAGCACTATGGGTTGGAGGTAGTAGACTGGATGCCTTCTAAAGTCACTGCCATTTCAGATTCTATGATCCATATATTGATTAATTCAGGAAATAGTGTACCAGGTACCCCAAAACTCTACCCTGTCCTCTAACCCCAATTTTAAGTAAGTGTGCCAAATGCCCTGGGGAACCTGAGGGGACTGGCCTTTTGGGGCTTAGATGTGCCTCTCCTTCTCCCTTCCCCACTCAGCAAGGAGCATATGCCTGGCATACGTGTACAGACCTAAACACACATATATAGAAGGCTTAATAATAGTGGGTGCTCAAGATTTAACTGTTAAATGAAAGACAGGGCATCTGTGCAGATTATGTTTTGTGCTGTGCAGTTATCCTTGGTCATAGTAACTTGTCTCTCCCCTCCTTCTGAGGACACCATAGAGGGCTAAGCCACACTCCCCACTCAGATCTAGGAATTCTCAGGGTAGGTAGGAGCCATACGTCTCTCCTTCCTCTGTCACCTCAGCTATCTTGTACATAGCCATTATTGCAGCTAAAACCCTGTGAAACATGGACTACATCAATCAGAAGTGACGCTGTGCATAATAAAGGAGGATCACGGCAAGTGGGTGTGTGCTATGAGAGAACAAATGGGAGTTACTGTTGTAGCTGACGGCAACCCAAGTAGTAAGTACCCTAAACCCAAACCCAAGTAGTATCCAGTACCCTTGATAACTATTCATGTGCTTCCTGAACTTAAAGGTGGCCGCTGCTTGCCTAAGAGAGTCAACCAAAGCCAGATAATGGCTCTAGGTTATGTTGATGCCAACCTGTGTTCTGTGAAGGCAGACGTACTGATGTGTTTATGAGAGCAGATAACAAAGACAGCAGAACTTCCCTGGGAAGAAGCACATTCTCTTGAGAATATGATCTTGATGAGAGCCTCCCTCTGTCCCCTCCTGAAAGGTACTAGCTGCCCATTTACACACACACTGAATGATAAAACAGGAATGAGCGTGGGCAGTGCTGGGACCTGTAATAAGTGTGGGTGATAATGGAATAAATTTGGATATGACTGAAATGAATATAAAATTTGTCAATAAATATTTAGACTGGAAACATGCCAGTTTGTTAATAACAAGACCTTACATGTTTTACCAGTGATCAGAACAGGCTTGTGTCCTCAGAGTGGGTTCTGCCTGTTGGCTGGACTCTGTAGCAGCCTGTGTTTTCCTTTCATTAGTCTCTTCTCTCCAGGTAAAAAGTGGAGAATATACTATTGGCTGATAGACTGGCTCTCCTGTTTTCTTCCACCTGACTGTCTTGCTGTAGCCTGGCTTCTTTTGAAGATCATCAGTTACCCTGAAAGCCCCCTGGGTCCTTTCAGATTTGCTGGTAATTTTTTAAAAGGCCAAACTCTTCCACTCCCACCTTCCTACCCACTACTCTCCCCAAAACAGCAGCAACAAATATCCCATATGCTTATGCAAAGAATCTCTTCAGGCTTTTAAGTAGAAGACTGGCTTCTCCCTAGGGACCACACCCATCCTGCTGCCATGGTGAGTGGAATGCTGTGCTCTGGGGGCTGACCTTGGGTCACGTGGATGTTTCGGAAGGAGTAGTCCACAGGGGGCTCTTGCACCGAAGTGTTCGTATAGTCCTGTTTGTTCATAACTCAAGCCATCATTTGTCAGGTGGAAGCATGGGCCCTGGGAATCCGGGTTCAGCCTGGGAGGACAGAGAAGGACTGGTGTTTGGCCCTCAGGTTTCCTCATAGCTCTCCACGCCTGCTATATACCCTCCACTACTCCAGGTTTGCATGGCTGCATTTCTACTTTAAGATAACAATCATGATTCCTTGCATTTGTAGGGCACTTCCTACTTCTCTGAGCACCTTCACATCCCTTAGAGTTCATTGATAGTTATAATACCCATTTCTACTTTCCAAAGAAACTGAGGCCCCAGGGTGAAAGCACTTGCCCGAAGTTAAGCCAGTGAGTCAGCTGTGGACTACAATCCTAGTCTTCTGAATCCTACTCTGAGTCCTTTTCTGCTACTCCATAGTAGTTGCCATGAAGGCTGTCTTTATAGCTACCCTCTGGTGACATCAACTGGGCTATTCTATTGCTTAACAAACCCCTGAGGGCCTGCACTGGATCTGGTGTCTGACAGCCCTTTGCAGTCTGACCCATATGGGGATTTGCTACCTTCTCTGCTCACCTTGTCTGTCGGCCCCATTATCTTTTCATCGGAAGACCCTACTTTCAGCTACGTCCTGAATGTAGTCATACATATATAAACATACATACATATAAGACCAGAGTCTGCCTCACTCTCACTCACCTGTCACTGATGCCTGAAACTCCACCATTAGGGATTCATTCCTTTGGGTTCAGGGATTGTTCCCTGTTAAAATGGAAATACCCCTTGAGAGGGGTGAACACAGTGTTATCAGTCATTTACAATGTGGTGTGAATTGTCTTATCAGATCCTTTCCAATTTATTAGCTCAAATAAAGCTGAGAATTTTTCGACTGGGCAGAGCCATGAGAACACCACTCACCTGTGAAGAGGAGAGCTGACACAAACAAAAGACAAATAGACTGACAAATACATGTCCCAGTCAACCTCCCCTTCTCACTTCATCCACTACTGTCACCTCCTTTGCATTTACTACTTTACTTGCTTTCCAAAAGGATTTGAGGTATTTTATGGTAATAACACACTCATAAAACAGGATGATTTGTAGAACAGAGCTGTCCAACAAATATAATGAACATCACAAATGCAAGCCATGTGTATATATTTTTTCCACATATGTAATTTAAAATTTTCTAGTAGAAAAGTCAAAAGAAACAGGTGAGGTTATGTTTAATAATATATTTTATTTAACCTAATATATCCAAAATATCATTCAACATATAATTGATATTAAAATTTGAGATACTTTACACTTACAGCACATCCCAACTGGGACAAGCTACCTGTCAAGTGCTTAATAGCCACTTGTGACTAGAGGCTACCATACTGGACAGTACAGATATAGAAAATGAAAACATGGAAGAGAAAGATTAGAAGCCAGAATAAAGGAAGAGAGAGAGATGAACCAGGGAATTAGGAAACTATGCCTCTATTTATCCCTGAAATTCCTGGCAACTAAAGCAAAAGTGGAAACCTTAGTATATGTGGTTCTCATCATTCAATTCAAAGAAACAATTTGTATCCAGAGACTATGAAATTCACAAATGTTCTTAAAATGGAATTCCTCTTAAAAAACCATGGACCTGAGAGCTTATAATTCAGCTTAAGCTTAACACAGTCTAGGTAAATGCCTTTTTTGGTGACTTAACATATGAAGGATAGAGTTTAACAGGTTTAGAGGAATGGAAAGTGAATGTCTTCCTCTCAAAAAGCAGCAGTCTCAACTGAGCTTTGGGTAAGTGATGGCTTGAGTCACTTCACAGATGAATTCTCTGTCAAGTGTGAGACTGGCCTGATGGGCATGGGTTGTTGATTGGGGAGACCTGAATCTTTGGATATCAAATCTACAGACACAACAAAGAATACATTATTCTTTTGTAGAAATAGAGGAAGCTGGCTTGCTTCTCACCTAGACGCGTCCCACTTGAGAACCCACAAGAAGTTTGATGCCTCTGAGCAAGACTGGATACTTTTCTCAAGTTGGGACCCCAGAGTTCAGCACTACAGGACATGGATTTTAGCTTAAAACATTTAAGGGCGGATTTTTACCATTAATCTTGACCATCAGAGAACCTCAGTGCAGTTCCAAAGGACTTCTGATTTTGTGTAGCACCAGCTCCTGAAGCATTTTTCTGGATGAGTTAGTATTAAAAATAGAGCCCTGGGGCTTCCCTGGTGGCGCAGTGGTTAAGAATCTGCCTGCTGATGCAGGGGACACGGGTTTGAGCCCTAGTCCGGGAAGATCCCCCATGCCGCGGAGCAACTAAGCCCATGTGCCACAACTACTGAGCCTGCACTCTAGAGCCCACAAGCCACAACTACTGAGCCTATGTGCCACAACTACTGAAGCCTGCGCGCCTAGAGCCTGTGCTCCGCGACAAGAGAAGCCTCCACAATGAGAAGCCCGTGCACTGCAACAAAGAGTAGCCCCTGCTTGATGCAACTAAAGAAAGCCCGAGTGCAGCAACGAAGACCCAATGCAGCCATAAATAAATACATAAATAAATTTATTTATTTATTAAAGATAAAATGGAGCCCCAAGTAGTTCGACAAATTTGCCCGTTGGAAAGGGTTATTAGTCTTCTCCATTTAAACACCAGCCCAGGCTGTGAGCTAGTGTTGTGTCTTATTCATCATCTAACACAGAACCTGGCTTACAGCAGGCACTCAGGAAATGTTTGTGGGAGGAATGAATGAGAAACTGCCAAATACAAGGATTTCTGTTTTGGGGGTGTTGATGCTAAGCTGCACTTTCTAACAATTGGCTCCGAGGTTCAGCTATTTCAGTCCACACCTCATTCACAGTAAGATATTTAATTCAATTCTTCAAACATTTGTTCAGCGCCTGCTGCCCTATGCTTGACCAGAAGGAATGAAGCCAAGATACAAATAATAGAACCCTGTCTGTAAGGAGCACAGGAAATCCTGCTGGGTTGCTATTGATTGTGGCAAACCAGCCTGCATCCAGTTCTAAGAAACAGCTGCCTACTTAGTGAATACTCTCATGTTTCAGTACTCAGCTCTAGCATACCCTCTTTGATGAAGACTTTCTTTCCAGATAAAATTGATCATTGTGCCCTGTATCAGATTGATTCCCTTGATGAACTCTATCATGGTCTCCCCTGTATCCATCTCTTTTGCCCTCTTTGTAGTTCCATCCACTCTGATGCTGGGTTCAGCCATGCGACTTGCTTTGGCCAACAGGATGTTGGTAAACATGAAGCAAATAGAAGCTTAAAGAGAGGACTTGCCCTGTGCTCCTTGCCAGTGCCAAGAGAACATGGTTAGCCTGCTGGAGGGATATGAGAAACGTGTAGGTGAGATACGTGAAAAAGAAAGCCAGTGATCCCAGGTGAGGCCATCCTAGACTAGCCTATAGCCAGCCTACCCGAAGGCAAGATCACGAGAGTCACCCAACCCACATGTGACTGCAAACACATGAATGAGCCCTGCCAAGACCAGAAGAAACACATGGCTGACTCGGAGGCTTGGAAGCAATAATAAGTGTTCATTGTTTTAAGCCACCATGTTTTTGGATGGTTTGTTATACAACAATAACTAATTGATATATGCCCCCACTGTACTTTGAATAAAATTTCATCACAGCCTGTTTCCTTATCTGTAAAATGGAGACAAACCCTGTCTTGAGAGCTGTTGTATGTCCTGTAGCAGGTGTTCAATAAATTGAACCAGTTGTACTCTCTGTACTCATTTCTTTATAACCTACTTCCTGTTCCCTCCCTGTAAGCTTGAGGACAGGGAAAGAAGTCAGACTTCTTTCTCTCTTCCCACCATTACCCTGCACCAAGCCTGGGTATTCACTAAAGCCTTGATGGATAAATGGAGAAATGAAAGAAATGAAGGAATAAATGAATGATATCTTCAAGGTGTCACATAGTGAACCTGACTGCTGGGGAGAACTGACGAGCCTTGAGGTTGCCTTACTCGCTCCAGTGGCTATGTTTTTGGAGTCAGTCTTTCCCAGCTGCTGTTCAACCTCATCACCAGGAGCTAGTCAGACCCTAGCGCCTTCCTCATTTGTCTACGTTGACTGAATTGATGAATGACAGGGTTAGGGGCATACCTGCTCTGTTTTGGAGTTTTTCTTCTCCCGACTGGAAATATCATTTACTGTTTTCCTTTCTTTTTTTTTTTTTGCGGTACGTGGGCCTCTCACTGTTGTGGCCTCTCCCGTTGCGGAGCACAGGCTCCGGACGCGCAGGCTCAGCGGCCATGGCTCACGGGCCCAGCCGCTCCACGGCATGTGGGTTCTTCCCGGACGGGGGCACGAACCCGTGTCCCCTGCATCGGCAGGCGGACTCTCAACCACTGCACCGCCAGGGAAGCCCTACTGTTTTTCTTTTTTAATTTTAAAAGTTAACGTGATAGCTGAATAAAGTCAAACAACATAGAGAGATACATCAAGTGAAAACGAAAAGTGTGGCTCTCCATCTCACTCTCCAAGAACGCTCATGATTTACAGTTTGGGAATATAACCTCCTAGAAGACATATATAACAAACTTATGTATATTTTAAAATAAACACATACTTTCTGTTCCTTTGTAAAGCTACTTTTTTCTTTTCAAATTGTTGTAGACTCTCTTACCCTTTTTAATAGCTGCAGAGTGTTCCATAGAATTTGTGTGTACCCTACCTTAACTTTACTTGGGCTCCCCCGGTGATGCAGTGGTTAAGAATCCGCCTGCCTGTGGCACATATATACAATGGAGTATTACTCAGCCATAAAAAGAAACGAAATTGAGTTATTGGTAGTGAGGTGGATGGACCTAGAGTCTATCATACAGAGTGAAGTAAGAAAGAGAAAAACCAATACCGTATGCTAACACATATATATGGAATCTAAAAAAAAATAAGTGGTACTGATGAACCTAGTTGCAGGGCAGGAACAGAGAGAATGGACTAGAGGACTTGTAGTGGGAGGGGGAAGCTGGGGCGAAGTGAGAGTAGCATTGACATATATACACTACCGGATGTAAAATAGTTGGCTGGTGGGAAGCAGCAGCATAGCACAGGGAAATAGGTTTGGTGCTTTGTGATAACCTAGAGGGGTGGGATAGGGAGGATGGGAGGGAGGCTCAAGAGGGAGGGGATATGGGGACGTGTATGCATATGGCTGATTCGCTTTGTTGTGCAACAGAATCTAACACAGTATTGTGAAGCAATTATACTCCAATAAAGATCTATTTTAAAAAAAATAAGGCCTGGGAGTCAGAAGAAAAAAGAAAAAAGAATCCGCCTGCCAATGCAGGAGACACAGGTTCGAGCCCTGGTCTGGGAAGGTCCCACATGCCGTGGAGCAAATATGCCTGTGCGCCACAACTACTGACCCTGTGCTCTAGAGCCCACGAGCCACAACTACTGAGCCTGCGCTCTAGAGCCCGTGAACCACAACTACTGAAGCCCACGCACCTAGAGCCCGTGCTCCGCAACAAGAGAAGCCACCACAATGAGAAGCCCGCCCACCCCAATGAAGAGTAGCCCCCGCTCGCCGCAACTAGAGAAAGCCAGCGCGCAGCAACGAAGACCCAACGCAGGGCTTCCCTGGTGGCTCAGTGGTTGAGAGTCTGCCTGCCAATGCAGGGGACAAGGGTTCGAGCCCTGGTCCGGGAAGATCCCACATGCCGTGCAGCAAATAAGCCCATGTGCCACAACTACTGAGCCCGTGCGCCTGGAGCCCATGCTCCACTACCAGAGAAGCCACCGCAAAGAGAAGCCCGCGCACCACAACAAAGAGTAGCCCCCACTCGCTGCAACTAGAAAAAGCCCGCGTGTAGCAATGAAGAACCAACGCAGCCAAAAATAAAATTAAATAAATAAAATTATATATATAAAAAAACTTTACTGGGCTTCCCTGGTGGCACAGTGGTTGAGAGTCCGCCTGCCGATGCAGGGGACACGGGTTCGTGCCCCGGTCCGGGAAGATCCCACATGCCGCAGAGAGGCTGGGCCCGTGAGCCATGGCCGCTGAGCCTGCGCGTCCGGAACAGGCTCCGTAATGGGAGAGGCCACAACAGTGAGAGGCCCGCGTACCAAAAAAAAAAAACTTTACTTAATTTAACTTCATTTAACCAATCCCAAGTTGATGATGGAAATTTGTTTTTAGTTTTTGGAAATTGCTAACAATTGGAATTTGATTTGTTGATAGCCTGTCTCTTCTCTCTCTCAGGTAAGTAGCAACATTATGGCCCAGGAAGCTGTGAGGAATATTGAGATGAAGAGATCTGATAGGAGATTCAACAGCCTGGCCTAGTGAGGGTTTCTATTTATGGGCTACAGGTGGAAGAAAAACCAAAGACCGTCATGAAAAGTCTTCCACATAATCTAATGTATTCTGGGAAGTTATATTTCTAGGTGCCAAAGGTAGGCCCCAAATTCAAACTGGTTCCTGCCTATCTCTCTACTCCCATCTCTTATCCTCACCTCCAATTCTGCAGGCCAGCCAAATGCAACTACTCGGAGTAAGTTCCCTGCACCTGCCTCTGGGCTTCTGCACATCCAGCTTTCTCTGCTTGGAGTACAGTTTCTTCTTTTTGCCTTGCTAATTTTTAATGACTCAGCTCCGGTTTCCCTTTTTTCTGAGGAGCCTACCCTCATGCCCAAGTCTGGATGTGCGACTTCTCTTCTGGACTCCCATAACACCCTATATTTACCCTTGGTAGCACTCGTAACACTAGTATTATCTCCTTACTATCTGTGTGTACATAAACTCCACCAGGGCAGAAGCCATGTTTTTCTCATGGTTGTATCCTGACAGTGGAGGCAAGTAGTAGGTACTTAACAATATGTTAAACATTGCAACAGTGAATAACACTATAAAGGAGAGGGACACGACGTTGCTATAATTGAGGGATCTGAGCTGCTCTAGGCAGTCAGGGGAGATAGTCCTAAAGAAATGATTGAGAGGGACCTCCCTGGCGGTCCAGTGGTTAAGACTCTGTGCTTCCAATGCAGGGGCGTGCGGGTTCATCCTTGGTGGGGGAACTAAGATCCCACATGACACGCGGCTCGGCCAAAAAAAAAAAAAAATAGTGATCGAGAGAAATATGAAGGATACGTACAAATTAACTATGGCAGAGGGAAAAGATGAACATTCCAGGAAGAAATAACAGCATGTGCGAAGGCTCTATGGTAAGTGGTTACTTGAAATTTTGAAGACCTTAAAGAAGGCCATATAACTGGAAGGAGAGTGGGAGGGAAATGTATGGTTAGACTGGAGGCTGGAGAGGTGGGTAGGAGCCAAGCTGAGATGTTGCTTGATGCTAAGAGCAATAGGAATCCCAAGGTATATTTTTAATTGGGGGTATTGTGGGGAAAGTGAACAATTCAGATTTGCATTTTGAAGGATTACTCTGGTTGCAGTATGCAAAATGGCTCGGAGGGAAGGCAGGAAGGATGTGATGGTAGCTACGACTAGAGAAAAGATACTAGGAGTAAAGCTGACAGGATTTTATGATGGATGGGAAATGAAAGAGGTATTAAAGATAATGCTTGTTTTTTTGACTTCTGTAATGGTGGACAGAGGTGAGAACACTGGAAGAAATTCAGGCTTGGAGTACATAGGGATTATGAGTTCAGCTGCAAACATGTTGAGTTTGGATGTTTTTGAGATATCCTGAAGGAAATGTTGAAGATACAATTGGTTATATAGATCTGGAGCTTGGAGATGAGGGTTGGGTGGGGTTGGAGATACACACTCCCGTACATCTGCATATAGGTGGTAAATGAAGTTGTGGATGTGGATGAGAATATCCAAGAAGAGAATCTTAGAGTGAGGTGGGAAGTGGGCCTAGGACCAAGCATGGGGGAGCTTTAAGACAGTAAGTGGACCAATCAGGGCCAGCTAGGAGCCAGCCAGAAGCTAACTAATCATGGCAGCATCAGACATGGGTGCTGTGTTAGCAAGACTGTTTACTTCTTGTTTAGTTAAATCTGTTTGATTTCCATTGTCTTTAGTCTCTCTAGTTCTCTTTCCCCATTTAAACTTTCAAGGAAGGATCTGAAACCCATTCAGGCTGAAATGTAAATAACTCAATGTAGGCGATACAAGTTTCTTTTCCCTGGGGCAGTTTATCTTACTACTTTGAACAAGTCCTTAAGCTAGAGAGGCTGTAGGCTCAAGCTAGAGACTTGGCTGGAAGTTGGCAAACAGGGGTCTAGTCCTAGCTGTCACTGACTTGGTGTGTGGCCTCCAGCAAGTCACTGCTCCTCTCTAGGTTTCAGTTTTCCAATCTGTGAAATGGGGATAAATATCCTTGGACTCACCAAGCTCAAAAGAAAGACTGGATGTGAAGACACTGGGTAAGTTGTAACAGATCTGTCATGAAGACTGTAAAAGGAGTGAAGCTCTGACTGCAGAACTTGGAGAAGCAGACCACAGAGGAGGTGTAGGGAGAAGAGGTAATTTAAGGACAGGACCCCTAATAAGTATGTGTGGGAAGATCCTGCTGACTCTCTGAAAAGGAGGCTCTACCCTGGGGTCTTCCTGCTTGGAAGGAAAGGGGCAGTTCAAGCCCCAGAAAGTTTCCTACAAATCCAGAATTAGGGACTGTGATTTATTCTAATCTTACTCCCATGTCTTGAAGAGGGTCTCAGTCGACCAGAGGAAAACCAACCCTATGTCTGAAGGCGTTTCAGATCTCCCAGGATATGTCAGGGATTTGAGACAGTAGTATTAGGGGGTCCCATCTTTGTGATGGGGGAGGTTCTTAAGCACCCCCAAATCTGTCTGGGTTTGTGTCTCAGCCTTCCCTTCCCTCCCCGCGCCCGTCTATCCCATATGGGTTTGTGTCTTGTTCACTGCGAAAAGGGATTAAGGGGTAAGGGGGGGAGGTCTCAGGTCCCCCAGAAAGGAAGATCTTAGTCTTTCTGGGTGCCCCTCCCCTCTCCATAGAGTTCTTGTCCCCTAGAGCAGGTTTCCTGTTTTCCCGCCCAACTCACCCGCAGTTGCTTCCCCTCCAGCCTCTGCGTCCCACTATCTCAGGGTTACTCAGAGCAACTCTATGGTAACTACCTATGTCACTACGTCCCAGCTGAGCGCCGTAGGCGCTGCCGCGATGCCTACCGGGAGCTGTAGTCCGTCAGGGGCTGGGTTCCAAGGCCGCGGGCAATGCAGCGATTTGTACTTGCCTTCGCCCTCAAGCCGAGGGCCGGGGTCCGGAAGTTGTGACACCCTTTCTCCCTTTCCAGTGGCCCTCACACTTCCTTTTCCCGGGTCCTCCAGCGTGCTCTTGCGTGCGACGCCAGCCGACAGGGGCCAATTGAAGGGCGGCGCGAGGGGGCGGGGCCATAGTTTAAACTAATTGTGTGCTTACGGCGCTGGCGCGAGCCCGCGACCAACGCAATCCGGGGAAAGCCAGAGTAGGAGCGGGAGAGCGGGGCCAGGTAACCGCTGCTGGCGTGTGGTTTGGGCGCCTGCAGGGATGCCCGGGCCCAAGGGGGATGCTGGAGAGGCGGGTGTGAGCGGAAGGGCTCCTTCGTAACCGAGGCTGACTGGGGAGAGTCTATCTAGGGTAAGGTTTGTGAGGAGAGGGCCTTGTCCGAGGGGGAGGTGCCGGGCGTGCTTAGCGGGGAGGGTCTGTTTGGGGGCGTGTCCATGGAATCGTGTCAGAGGGCGACGCGAGTGCCGGTAATGCGGGTTCCTGAAAGGCTCGTCGCGGAGGGTTCCTGTAGTGGGAAGGCTTCGCCTATTATTGTTAACAATAGTGGTAGTAGTAATAAACATTTTCTCAACCCCAACGACGTTTGAGACATTGTGCCACACCCTTTATATGGATCTTTTTAATATTCCTAACAGCATTATTATACTTTATTACAGGTGGGCCATCTGAGGTTTATGTTCAGCTTGGCCAGGGTTGCATAGATAGTGCGTGGTTGGCTATACCGGGGTTTTTGTGGAGTTGGGCTTAAGTGGGGGGGGGAGGGGCTGTGTTGGCTGTGCGGGTTGTCTTGGACTAACGAGTCAGTTTATTTTGAGCCTCACTTTTCACTTATGATGTAAACAACGAATTTACCTGCCTTACCTACTTTCCTGGGGTTCTGAGGGTGAAATCAGGTAAGCTGTTTCTTGGAAGCATCTTGGAGAGTAAACATTTTTGACTATAAGTGATGTGACTGTGTGAAGGTTTTTGTTGGAAGAGAGCCCAGCTGGGTTGATGCTGCCTCTTCTGGGCGCCCTCTTTTGCTTACCCCTGAGATAGCGCTTTTCATCTGGTATTTGTTTGTCTCCCCTACTAGATAGAGACGGTGTCTTTTGTACCTCCATCCTCATGCCTATGCAGGGTGTGAAATGTATCATGGTCATTAACGTATGCTTTGAAATGAATGAGCTTACTTGGGCTGAAAGGGGATAGGAGCCTGGCTTTTCCATCTGTATTTAGTGGCTTTTGAACCTCTTACTATGTCCTCTTGCCTGGAAGGGCACTGCCTTCGAAAAATGTGATAGTACTTACTTTAACGCATGCTTACCTTTCTCTGGGGTCTGTTGCCTGGTCATGTTGTCTGGTCATGTGTTTCTAAAGTTCTGGATAACCAAGTGTGGTGAGCAGAAACCTTTGATGAGAAGGGAATTGGAGCTCTACATTGTGGAGATCTTTACTGCTGTGAATATATGGGAACCTTGAGGGAATGTTAACATCAAGTAAGGCATCTTTCAGCCAGCAGGGATGAATGTATGTGTTCCCTCCCTCTCTGTTCCTGTGGGTATTTTTCTCCTTCAGAGGAAGAGGAACATACTTCTTAGTAAAAGCTGCCAAAGTATTCTCTTCTTGGCCCAAGTTCAAGCAAGTGATGACTAATTGTAAAGCCTGAATTACAGTCTAAAGCCCCAAACTGTACTCCCCCAAACTAGAAGATCTTAACCAAAAGCTCATATAAGGAACAGTTCTATTTAGAATGTTCATTTTTTAATTTATGGAATATGGGAGTGGGAAGAATGCCTTGAACTAAAACTTGAGTTCTAGAACTGTTAAGATAGGGGAAAGCCCTGCCACAGATGGATAAACAGAGCTGATCAGGGAATGTTTTGACAGCTGTGTCTAATTGATAAAACCCTATGGTCAGTAGGTATGTCAGGGGTCATTTATTTCAGCCTCTTACCCAGTTTACATTAAACATATCGAAACATATTGTCCAGACTCAAAATGAGCATTTCCAAGAATGAGACCACTTCCAAAGGTAGTCATCTTAATGTTAGAACAATTCTAATAAATAATAATTGTTTTGTGCTGTCACTGATTATTTCATTTTACCCATATACATTTACTGTTTGTTTTTTCATTATTCTTTCTTGCGTTTTATCCCTTCTTTTTGTGTCAAATAGATGAATACATCCTTCAGTTTTTTGTTTTTTGGGGGTTTTTTTGGCCATGCCAGCGGCATGCGGGATCTTAGTTCCCTGACCAGGGATCGAACCTGTGCTCCCTGCAGTGGCAGTGCGGAGTCCTAACCACTGGACCACTGGGGAATTCCCCCTTCAGATGTTTTCTTAGTGAGGGTCTGTTAGTGGTAAATACTCTGTTGGAAAATATCGTTATTTCCTTGTCAGTCTTGATTGATAGTTTAGCTGCGTACTAGGCTTCCAATTATTTTTTTTCCCAGTGCTTTGAAAATGTCATTTTACAGAAATTCTGGCTTTTTGTTGTTACTCTTGAGAACTGTGCTCACAATTGAACTATTATTTCATTGTATGTAACCTGCCTTTTTCTCTGTTTTTTTTTAAGATCCTTTTTTTTTGTCATTTGTGTTCTGCAGTTTCATTACATGGTGTGGATTTAATTTTATCCTACTGGGGGCTTATAGTGATGCCTCAATCTGAGATTTCATACCTTTCAATTTTGTAAAAATTCCCCTCTTTATTTAAAAAAAATGTTTTTCCGGGCTTCCCTGGTGGTGCAGTGGTTAAGAATCCGCCTGCTAGTGCAGGGGACGCGGGTTCAAGCCCTGGTCCAGGAAGATCCTACGTGCCCCAGAGCAACTAAGCCCATGCACCACAGCTACTGAGCCTGCACTCTAGGGCCCGTGAGCCACAACTACTGAAGCCTGCGCGCCTAGAGCCTCGTGCTCCGCAACAAGAGAAGCCACCGCAATGAGAAGCCCCCATTTGCTGCAACTAGAGAAAGCCCGGGCGCAGCAACAAAGACCCAATGCAGCCAAAAATAAAATAAATTTTTAAAAAAACCAAAAAAGTTATTCCATCTGTCACTATACAAAAATATTACATTACTGATTATATTCCTCACACTGTACAGTTAATACCCGTGACTCACTTATTTTGTAACTGGAAGTTTGTATCTCTTAATCTCCCTCACCTATTTTTCATCCCCCCAGTCAGCTTCCCTAGCAACTACCTGTTTGTTCTCTGTGACTCTTTCTGTTTTGTTATGTTTTTTAGATTTCACATATAATTGAAATGGTACATTATTTGTCTCTCTCTGTCTGACTTATTTCACTGACCTAGTACCCTCTAGGTCCATCTGTGTTGTCGCAAATGGTAAGATTTCATTCTTTTTTACAGCTGAGTAATATTCCATTAGATATATGTACCACATCTTCTTTATCCATTCATCTATCCATGGGCATTTAGGTTGCTTTCATATCTTGGCTATTATAAATAATGCTGCAATGAACATAGGGGTGTATATATCTTTTCACCTCGTTTTTGTTTTCTTTGGATAAACACCCAGGAGTGGAATTGCTGGATCATATAGTAGTTCTGTTTTAATTTTTTGAGGAACTTCCATATTATTTTCCATAGTGGCTGCACCAGTTTACATTCTGCCAACAGTGCCAGAGGGTTCCCTTTTCTCCACATCCTCCCCAGGACTTGTTGTTTGTTGTCTTTTTGATTATAGCCATTCTAACAGGTATGAGGTGATATCTTACAGTGGTTTTAATTTGCATTTCCCTGATGATTAGTGATGTTGAGCATCTTTTCATGTGGCCATTGGCCATCTGTTTGTCTTCTTTGAAAAAAATGTTCAGGTCCTCTGCCCAATTTTTAATTTGGTTTTTTTTTTAATGTTGAGTTATATGAGTTCTTTGTATATTTTGGATATTAACCCTTTGTCAGATATATTGTTTGTGAATATCTTCTCCCATACCATGTTTTGGTCTTCTTTTCACTTTTTTGTTGCTAGTTTCCATTGCTATACAAAAGCTCTTTAGTTTGATGTAGTCCCATTTGTTTATTTTTGCTTTTGTTTCCCTTGCCTGAAGAGACATATCCAAAAAAATATTGCTAAGACTGATGTCAAAGAGCACACTGCTTGAGTTTTCTTCTAAGAGGTTTATGGTTTCAGGTCTTACATTTAAGTCTTCATTCATTTGGAATTTATTTTTGTATATGGTATGAGAAAGGAGAAAGTAGTCCAGTTTGAATCTTTTGCATGTACAGCCGTACAGTTTTCCTAATACTATTTATTGAAGAGACTTTTACTCATTGTATAGTCTCATCTCCTTTGTTGTAGATTGATTGATCATGTAAGTGTGTGTTCATTTCTGCATTCTCTATTCTGTTCCATTGATCTGTGTGTCTTTTTTTTAAATTTATTTATTTAATTAATTTATTTTTGTCTGCATTGGGTCTTTGTTGCGGTACGTGGGCTTCTCATTGCGGAGGCTTCTCTTTGTTTCGGAGCACGGGCTCTAGGCATGCGGGCTTCAGTAGTTGTGGTGTGTGGGCTCAGTAGTTGTGGCACACGGGCTCTAGAGCACAGGCTCAGTAGTTGTGGCACACAGGCTTAGATGCTCCGCGGCATGTGGGATCTTCCTGGACCAGGGCTTGAACCCATGTTCACTGCATTAGCAGATGGATTCTTACCCACTGCGCCACCAGGGAAGCCCCTGTGTGTCTGTTTTGGTGTACTGTTTTGGTTAGTATAGTTTTGTAGTATAGTTTGAAATCAGGGAGCATGATACCTTCAGTTTTATTCTTCAGGATTGTTTTGGCTATTCAGGGTCTTTTGTGTTTCCATTACAAATTTTAGAATTATTTGTCCTAGTTCTGTGAAAAATTCCCTTGGTATTTTGATAGGGATTGCACCGAATTTGTAGAATGCCTTAGGCTAGAATGGTCATTTTAACAATACAGTAAGTCCTCTACATATGAACCTTCAAGTTGCAAACTTTCAAAGATGCGAACATGTATTCAAATGTCCAATCACATAAGGTAGTTCACGTGTCTGGCATACATTGTCACGTGCATGCATCCTCTACAAGTGGTTCTGCTTTTGTGTACTTTTCTGTACAGTACCCTGTACAGTACAGTAGTACAGTATCTTTATTTCAAGCCCAGGGTGTCCAGAAGCAAGCATAAAAACAGCAGTGATGTAGCTGGTACTACTGTACATTTCAAGGTACTCTACTGTAAAATTAAAATTTAATTTTTGTGTTTGTTTTTTATGTATTATTTGTGTGAAAAGTATTATAAACCTATTATAGTACAGTACTATATAGCCAATTATGTTAGTTGGCCATCTAGGCTAACTTTGTTGGACTTGGGAACAAATTGGACTTACACTCTTGGAAGGGAACTTGTTCGTATGTAGGGGACTTAACTGTATTAATTCTTCCAATCCATTAGCATGGTGTATCTTTCCATTTGTTAGTATCATCTTTAATTTCTTTCATCAGCATCTTGTCTTTTTCTTAGTACAGGTCTTTTACCTCAGTTAGATTTATTACTAGATATTTTATTCCTTTTAAGCAATTGTAAATAAAATTGCTTTCTTAATTTCTCTTTTTGATAATTCTTTGTTAGTGTATAGAAACACAACAGATTTCTGTATATTAATTTTGTATTCTGCAACTTTACTGAATTCATTGATGAGTTCTAATTTTTTTTGGTGGCCCCTTTAGGATTTTCTGTAGTATCATGTCATCTGCAAACAGTGACAGTTTTACTTTTTCCTTCCCAATTTGGATTCTTTTTATTTCTTTTTCTTGCCTGATTGCTGTGGCTAGGACTTCCAATACTAGGTTGACTAAAAGTGGTGAGAGTGGGCATGCTGTCTTGTTCCTGATCTTAGAGGAAATGCCTTCAGCTTTTTACTGTTGAGTATGATGTTAGCTGTGGGCTTGTCATACATGGTCTTTATTTTGTTGAGATGTTCCCTCTAGACCCACCTTTTTTTTTGTCATTTAAAAAAATTATCTATTTTTCGCTGCATTGGGTCTTTGTTGCTACGCGTGCACTTTGTAGTTGCGGTGAGCAGGGGCTACTCTTTGTTGTGTTGCACAGTCTTCTCATTTCGGTGGCTTCTCTTGTTGCGGAGCACGGGCTCTAGGCACGTGAGCTTCAGTAGTTGTGGCACGCAGGCTCAGTAGTTGTGGCTCGCGGGCTCTAGAGTGCAGGCTCAGTAGTTGTGGCACACGGGCTTAGTTGGTCCGTGGCATGTGGGATATTCCTGGACCAGGGATCGAACCTATGTCCCCTGCATTGGCAAGCAGATTCTTAACCACTGCGCCACCAGGGAAGTCCCATCTAGACCCACTTTGATGCTATTTTTTTTTAAATCATAAATGGATGTTGAATATTGTCAGAAGTGTTTTCTGCATTCATTTAGATGATTTTTATTCTTCAGTTTGTTAATGTGGTGTATCACACTGATTGATTTGTGGATATTGAACCATCTTTGCATCACTGGGATAAATACCACTTGATCATGGTGCATGATCCTTTTATGGTGTTGTTGAATTTGGTTTGCTAATATTTTGTTGAGGATTTTCACAACTATAAAGTGATATTGGCCTGTAATTTTCTTTCTTTGTGATATCTTTGTCTGGTTTTGGTGTTGTGGTGATGCTGGCCTTGAAAATGTTTGGAAGCATTCCTTTCTCTGTAATTATTTTGGAATAGTTTGAGAAGAATAGGTGTTAACTCTTCTTTAAATGTTTGGTAGAATTCACCTGTGAAGTCGTCTGGTCCTTCACCTTTGTTTATTGGCAGTTTTTTTGTTTTGTTTTGTTTTTGTTTTTTTTTGAGGTACGCGGGCCTCTCACTGCTGTGGCCTCTCCTGTTGCAGAGCACAGGCTCCGGATGCGCAGGCTCAGCGGCCATGGCTCACGGGCCCAGCCGCTCCGCGGCATGTGGGATCCTCCTGGACCGGGGCACGAACCCGTGTCCCCTGCATCGGCAGGCAGACTCTCAACCACTGCGCCACCAGGGAAGCCCCTATTGGCAGTTTTTTTAAATTGCTGATTCAATTTTATTACTGGGAATTGGTCTATTTATATTTTCTATTTCTTCCTGATTCAGTCTTGGGAGATTGTACATTTCTAAGAATTTGTCCATTTCTCTTAGGTTGTCCATTTTATTGGCATATACCTCTTTAAATAGTGCCTCTCCCTGATCTCATATTTAACTTACCTTGAACCTTCTATTGTTAATTCTGACCTCCACATCTCTTATTCTTTTCTTCATGATTTCTGTCTCTCTCTTTCTGTGTTACCTCTAGATAATTTCCTTAAATCTATCTCCTAGCATACTAATTACTCTTAAGCTAGAACTAATTTATTTTTTTAACATATAAATTTAAATATTTACTTATTTATTTTTGGCTGCGTTGCTGCACGTGGGCTTTCTCTAGTTGCGGCAAGTGGGGGCTACTCTTTGTTGAGTTGCACGGGCTTCTCGTTGCGGTGGCTTCTCTTGTTTTGGAGCATGGGCTCTAGGCACATGGGCTTCGGTAGTTGTGGCGCGTGGGCTTAGTTGCTCTGTGGCATGTGGGATCTTCCCGGACCAGGGATCGAACCCGTGTCCCCTGCATTGGCAGGCAGATTCTTAACCACTGTGCCACCAGGGAAGCCCCAGATTTACTTTTTGAATTCTTATTTTCATTAGCTAAGTTTTTCATTTCCTCAAGTACTCTTTGGTTCATTTTCAAATCTGCCTCTTTGTTTTTCATGGTATCTTGTTTTTGTCCTGTGTTTTCAATTCATCTATATTAATTTTAAATAAATTTAACTTACTGTGTTTGTTCAGTTTTCTGAAGCTTTTCGAGTGTAATCCTGCCATTTGTTTCAATGACTCTTTGTCATGATGGATTGTTTCCTCAAGTATTTTATAATTTTGGATTGTGAGCTCATATTCAAAGGAGTATTATCTATGATAGCCTTATGTAGCTTGAGTTGAGGTCAGTTCTCTCAAGAACAGCTTTTTTATTTTAATCAGCTTTGCTTAATTATAATTTATGCATTTGTAATACGCTTTATTTAAAGTAAAAAAAGTTTTTACAGATTTATACATTTATAAAAAGTTGCCCCAATCAAGATACAGAGCATTCCCATCACTCCCAAAAGTTTCCTTATGCCTCTTTACAGTTCATCTTTCCCTTTCCCTTGGCCCCAGGAACCACTATAGATTAATTTGTATTTTCTAGAATTTTATCTAAGTCAAATTATACAGAGTGTACCTTTATGTGTGCTTTCTTTCAGGCAGTGTAATGCATTTCAAATTTATCTATTTAGTACACATATCAGTAATTTGTTACTATCTGTTCCTAAGTAGTATTCTGTTATATGACTATATCATACAGTTTTGTTTATCATTTACTGTTGATGGACATTGGGGTTGTTTCCGGTTTTTGGCTGTTGTGATAAAATTGTTGTGAGCATTCATGTACAAATCTTTGAGAGGACATGTATTTTCTTGACTCTTCGGAGTGAAATGGCTGGGTCATATGGCATGTTATCTTTAAATTTTTAAGAAATTACCAGTTTTCCAAAGTGGCTGTACTGTTTCATGTTCCCATTGCAGTATCTGAGGGCTCTAGTTTCTTTATATTCTTACCAACACTTGGTATTGTCAGTCTTTTTAAGTTTAGCCTTTCTCATGGAGGTGTAGTGTTATTGTGGTTTTAATTTGCATTTTCCTGATGATGTTGAACATCTTTTGGCCATTTGTGTATCTCCTGCAGCAACTTTGTATTTGCTCCTGCTGGGAACTAAAGGCTGTTCCCAACCTGGGAGTAAAATGTCTGGAATTTTTCTGTACTTGTAGATTTCCAGGCCACAGACTTAGTATAAATTTTTAACTCCAAATCCACCTCTTGTGTGCACCTATGGTTATTAATTCCTAGAAAGTTTTGTGTTTTTGTTGTTGTTGTTGTTTTTTTGCGGTATGTGGGCCTCTCACTGTTGTGGCCTCTCTGGTTGCAGAGCACAGGCTCCGGACGCGCAGGCTCAGCGGCCATGGCTCACGGGCCCAGCTGCTCCGCAGCATGTGGGATCTTCCCAGACCAGGGCACGAACCCGCCTCCCCTGCATTGGCAGGTGGACTCTCAACCACTGCGCCACCAGGGAAGCCCTCCTAGAAAGTTTTTTCCTCCCACTTTACTAGATGAGCAAGGCAACCTCTCTATTTCCCTGTGGACAGATTTTTTTTTTTCCTAGTCTGTCTTTTTTACTGAGGATCCCAGCCTTTATACAGAGATCTCAGGGTTTTTTTTATGGGCTCAAGATCTCCTGGACTATGAGGAGGTCACGAATTCCTTACATTGCTGGGACAGCTATGCCTCACTAATCCAATTTTCAGCTTCTTTCTTTCTGTTTCCTGGGATTTCTCCTACTTTCTTGTGAGTTCAGTTTATCTAGTGTAAGTTAGGATCCTATCAGGAAAATAGAAACCACACACAGATATTTTAATAGAGTGAATTCAGTAAAGGTGTTTAGTTTAATCCCTTGTTGGAGGGCTGAAAGAGCAAAAAGGGAGTCTTAAAGTAACTTTGATATAATAACTGCATAAAGCACCTGCCTCATCCAGGACTGAAAAACAAAGGGAAGAAGGTAGGGGTTGTCAGAACCTAGAATTCTGGAGGGATCTGATGGAACTGCATGCACCCTGATTCTCTGAGGAGAGGGCGTTGCTGGTTTCTCAGGAGCTCACAGGAGGGGCCTGGAGGAGCCAGGTTTGGTTGAGCCCTGCCCTGCTGGTGCTGGTGCCTCTGAGAGGGAGTTTAGAAAGAAGCAGGGAAGAATCAACTGCTGTTGTCAAGAAACAGCAAGCCACAGGAAGAAGGAAATCCCTTGCAGCCTCTTCCTGCCTTCCATTTTCCCTTTAGCACCCCCTGTAGACAGAACCTAACTGGGAGCCCGCTGGCAAAGGTGAGATAGTATTGGTGGAGTCCGAGCCCCAGCATCACAGAGCAGAGCATAACAGGGTAGGTGTGGAGCTGAGAGAAAATAACTTAACTAGCAAGTGTAAAAGGATTTTTATTATATTTTTCTAAGCATTTCCAGGCATATTTAGTAGGAATCTTTTCGGGTTATCTGGTCCATTATATCAACAGTTAGTAATAGCAATAGAGGCCTTTCTTTTTTTTCAGCGTATACTGTTCTAAGCACTTTACATGAACTGCTTCCCAAAGTTCTATGAGGTAAGTACTATTATTTCTACTATAAATTAATCTACCCAAAGCCATACAGTTTGTAAGTGGTAGGGTTGGTGTTCTAATCCAAGCATTCTGGGTTCCATAATGCACATTCTTATTTATTGTGCTGAAAGTTCTTTGCTACATCAAACCAAAATCTATCCTCCTTTAACTTGTACTAACTAGTTCTGGTTTTGGCTTCTTGCACGGGGACACGTAAGTCTTTCTCCTTGTCTACATGACAAGCATGCATATGTTTGAAAAAAGTTTTCATGTTTTCCCTGGCATAACATCTGTAGTTCTCCCCTCACATTTGCTATGACATGACTTTCAGACCCTTCACCACAGTGGTTGTCATTCTTTCTCGCACGTGCTCTGACTTTGCTTTTCAGAGGTGGGGCACAGAGTCGTCTTCTACTAACATGACCTGAGCCACATTGATGTTTTGGGTAGGTCTGTCAGATTGATGGTTCGCAGGGGAGTGTCTGGAGTAACAGCCTGTCCTCCACTTCCCACCATAGGCAGCCTTTTTTTCCCCCCAAAGGCAACATTTTTAATATGAACTGTTGTACCAGGTCCTTACCATCCCATGTTAGTTTGGTTGATTTCTTTTATTCTAAATGCAGGGCTTTATGTGTAGTCCTGTTAAATTATTTATTGGCTATTTTTGGTATCATTGAAGCTGTTAAGATCTTTTTGCCGGATCAAATCTAAAAACATTGTATTTTCTTTTCTTCACAGTTTACAATTCCAAAGTTTAACAAGTAGACCTTACATGTTTTCATTCTGTCTTTGGTAAAAATGCTAAACATGGTAGGTTTGAGAAGAAAGCTGAATGTTACACCTCTGGAGATCTTACTTCAGTTGATGGAGGTTTGGGGGGAATAGTTTTGACTATTCTTTCTGCTAAATTGGGGGAGGAGCTGTCTGGAAAGGGCAGAATCTTGGCTGTCAATGAGGGGAGGAGAGAGTCAAGGCTAAGGATTGGCCTTTGGGCAGTCAGTCACCCTAATAAGGGGCCACTTGGCAGAAGTAAAATGATCTGGTGGCTGTAGAAGGGAGAGAGGGCATATTGCACAGCATGCTTCTGGGTTGAGGCCTCTCTTGGCAGCTGTGTCAGCTGTCCTTTCTGTTCTCTTTAAGGGCCAGTTTCTTTGAAGCCAGTGCAGGAAATGCCAGTGATTCAGCCTTGCATGTTTCTTCTGCCTTATTGCAGCTCAGGACTGGTTTGTCTGGTGAGGAGTGAAGACTGTGCATGTATTTCAGGCTTATTTATTTGACCACCTGGGTGCCTTCCTGTGACTGGCTAGAGACACTTGCTTTGCAGGCTGTCAAGTTTTTGGTGCCCTGTGGCAACGTGAATACAGTGTGACCCAAGGTCTTGGTCCTGTGTGTGGGTAGCAACTGCATTCTGCCCTGTAAGGGGGCGTTTGTCAAGTGCCTGACTTCTGGATGGTCTCAGTGAGGGATGAGGTAACAATAGCGTTGATTGCCTACTTTTTTGTCTTTCCTATGGCGTGACGATGTGAGTTTGAGGGAAACCTCTTGTTCCCTTAGAGTTTGCCATGGTACCCCTCATGAACGACTGCAAAGTGGACTCTGTCTGGTTGCTGACCCCCAAAGCCCAGTTTCCTTAGGCAGTGAGCAAATCATAATGAGTGCCTATTATACCTCTCACAGAGCTGAATATTTAACAAGTGTATTTATAATACAGGATTTCCCTACTCCCCAACTGTTCAAACCTACAGATACTTAACAAGAATAATGTAACAAATGCTTGTATATTCTTCACCAAGATTCACTAATTGTTAAGTTTGCTATTTTTGGTCTCTATCCTTCATTTTCTGAACCTTTTGACTGTTAGATGTAAACATCATGTTACTTCATCCCTAAATATTTCCACAAGTATTTCCTAAAAAAATAAGAGTATCTTCCTATCATAGCCACAATAAAATTATACTCAGAAATTCAATTCATCCGGTATACAGTACTTGTTCAGATTGCTCTAATTTTTCCAATGATGTCTTTCATAGACTTTTTGTCAGTTCAGGATCCATTGAAGGATCATGCATGCGTTAGTTGTCACGACTTTGTCAAGCCTTTATTCTGCTTTAACTTTGAACAGTTTTTAAATCCCTTAATCTTGAATGCCTTTTCATCTGTCATAGCATTGACATTCTTTAGAGTTCAAGTTAGCTTTTTGCAGAATGTCTCTTAATTTGGATTTGTATGACTATTTCCTCTTGACTAGATACAGGTTAAACATTTTTGGTAAAACTAGATAGGTTAATACAGTAGTTTGATTAGTGAAGCTAGAAAACACATGCAAACAGTATTCAGTTTTGCATGACAGTACATAATTTAGCACTCAGTTATGTTGTCTAATCTGTAAGCCCCATCAGAGAAGAGGGAATTCAGTAGGACCTGGAGGTGCTAGGAGAGACTTTAGTAGGAAGATGGGGTTTGGAAGATGGATAGAATTTGAGGCAGTTGGAGTATGGTTAGACAAGCTGCTATTTGGACTTCTCATCCCACTACTAAGGTTATATATCATGAAAAGTGAATTTCCTCTCCAGAGTTTAGAGCTCTGTATCTTTCATGGTGTTTGTACTGCTGGGAAGCCTAATAGTTTAGAGCTCTTGCTTTGGTTTCAGACAGGCCTAGAGACTGTGCTCAGCATTTTGACAGCTGCCTAACCTCAGGGAAGTTTCCTTACGTGCAAGCTAGAAAGAGTATTGGTAACTCTTTAAAATGTTATTGTGATGCTCAGAGTGAAATATTGCATAAATACTTGAATTAAAACATTTGAATGCCTTTAGGTGGGGGCAACACTTCCTCGTTTTTCCATGTGCCACACTGGAACATTCATTTCTATTACCTGCCTAACCCCTGAAGGGGCTTGAATTTACCACTGCTGGATAACTGAAGGCATGGAAATGAGAAAGGGCTTGGCTCCTGCAGAGAGAAATGGGAAGACTGGCTTGATTAGCTCAGAGTGTACACTGTGGAACAGTGGGAAATAAGGTTGAATAAATGACTTGAGGCTGTATAGTGGAGGGCTTGGACAGTTAAGCCAAGGGATTTAGATATGGTGCTTTAGGAAGAAAACCACGGAAGGCTTTTGAGCAGGAGGGACACACTTAGAAATGTGAGTGGTCTGGAGCCTCCTGAGGAAGGACCTTTCCTGCTTTAGAGACTGGAGCCCTAGTACGGCAGAGCCTCCCCAGTGCTGACCACGTTGGGGTGTGGTTTGGCTGTCTTGCCACAGGAGGCCAGACTTTCTGCCCCGGTGACTCTTCCTTGCTCTGCCACTGACCCACCCCATTGAACTAGGCTGCGTGGCTTCCCTTCCGGTGGCTGTCTGATCTACAGAATGCTGGGGCTGCCCAGGATGATGTGAGGCTCAGCTGACCAACAGTCGGCGGGATGGGGGAATGAACAGCATTCCTGTCCCTTTGCCCCTTCCTTGGGTGGAGGCTAATTATAAGCCAGATTGCCAGGGATCACTTTGTCCGAACCTGAGAAAGCTGTTCACCAGGAGGTAAGTCAAGATGGTTCCTACCCTCTCTCTGCTTTTTCATAGGTCAGCTTTTTCCCGAACAGGATCTCTACTGCTTTCTTTTTCCTTGATCCAGGTTCTTCTAAGTAACCTTTTACTTGAAGTAAACAGGTTACTGCAGGAGGTGGACAGAGATGTTTAATGAACATATTCTTCTAGCTGTGGGAGGAGAGTCTAGGGGGTTTCACTGACCCCTGTTGTGAGGTAGATTACCCAGAACTCTTGTGAACCAGGCACTAAACGATGGCTCATACTCATAGGAGCCGCTGCAGAGAAGTCCTGATCTTAAGCTATCATTTCTCAGAAACTGGGTTTCAAAACCATTCTTGCTGTGCTTTAGTGTCCTGAGTTATCTCCCCTTTGAAAGACAGCAGCGAGGAACAGGAAGGGGGAGGTGCATGGATTAGGGTGTTTGTGGCTTTTGCTGGGAGTCAGGGTGACTAGGTTTCTAGTCCTGATTACTGCTAACCAGCTGTGTGACCAGGGACAAACTGCCTAACCCCAGTGGACTATAGTTTTCTTATACGTAAACATGAGCAGTTTAGATTATATGATCTTGAAGATTTCTTCCAGAGCCAAAATTTATGATTATGTAATGTGTGGCTGTAAATTAGTATAACAGTTTATCTTTAACACACGTGACATATACTGCCCATACCTTGTCCCCTTCATTGTAATTTTGGGACAATTAGAGTATTTGTAAATTTGTCCCCCTCGAAGTAATCGTGTTCTCAGCCTTTACGTTTACTCAGGTGATGCTGCCAGTGCTCAAAACATCTTTGGCCTCTCAGCCAATCTTTTGAATATTCTCAGAGGTAGCAAATCTTCACTCTTGCTTGGTAGATTCAGTTTTTGGAAACACCTAGAAGATGTTGTGAGCCAAAGACAAGCAAGGCAGTATCTTTTCTGGTGAAGAATGAGGTGTGACTGTAAAATAATAAGATTTAATTTTTGTGTGTGTCTCGCATGGAGTAGCCTTTAAAGGCAGTTCCCAAAGTAGTGCCTTGTAAATCTTAGGAGACTATTTTGATTACAGTTTTCACTTGATTCAACAAGATTGGAAATGTTTGTTTAAAAGGGCGTCACTTCCTTTTTACTCCCTGTGCGTATGCCTGCTTCTAGGTCAAAGTGACAAGATAGTGGGCGGGGAAAATTAACCTTTCTTGTGGTAGTCCTCCCAAATCACAAATGTGCTGAGGGTCAAAAAGGTTGGAACATGCTGCTATGGGACATTGTAGCTGAGGAGCCACTGCAGTCCCGGCTCCAGAAGACTCAGCAGCCACAAGTTGCTCAGGCTGCAGCAGCCACTGCTCACCAGCACACCATAGTGCATCAGGGTGATTCCCAGGTGGCGTGGCTGAAGCAGATGATTTGGTAGCTCCAGTCTTTTGTAGGAGAAATGATGTATCAGCTTACTTGGTTTGTTGTCTGTTGTTGTTTGTTTATTTGTTTTCCTCAGCAGTTTGAGAAGCAGAGGGGCTCTTTTTTTAAAAATTAATTAATTAATTAATTTATGGCTGTGTCGGGTCTTCCTTTCTGTGCGTGGGCTTTCTCTAGTTGTGGCAAGCAGGGGCCACTCTTCATCGCGGTGCGCGGGCCTCTCAATATCGCGGCCTTTTGTTGCAGAGCACAGGCTCCAGACGCACAGGCTCAGTAATTGTGGCTCACGGGCCCAGTTGCTCCGCGGCATGTGGAATCTTCCCCAGACCAGGGCTCGAACCCGTGTCCCCTGCATTGGCAGACAGATTCTCAACCACTGCGCCACCAGGGAAGCCCCAGAGGGGCTGTCTTGAACGCATTTCAGTTAGGCTGTCTGTAGTATCCTGGACTTTGTTCCTGGAAATGGTGTCTTGTTGATAACTAGTCAAGAAAATAAGGCGTTAAGCATCCTAATCAAAAGGTTCTGTCACTAAGTCACTTTGTGATTCTCTTTCTCACGGCCATGTTTTCTTCATTTTTCTTCATTGAAAGAGTTAGATACTAAGAGTTCTAGATCTGAAAACAGGTAGGCCAAAGGAGGTTTGAGGTAGGGAGCTATCTGTTTGTTCTAAGCTGCTTGACTATTAGACTAGGGAGGTAGGAGTGGAATTCCTTTTTAGTCCTTAAATTGTAGTGACTATACTCTCTACTCGCAGTCACAGCTGAGTGATCAAACGTGAAGCAGCTATTTAATGAGAAGCAGGCACTGGGAGCTTTCTCCTGAAAAACAATCACAGGACATGCTGATCTTGAGAGAAGTAGTCGTTCCCTGGTAGGACCTATTGTTTGAAGGAGGTGGGGGTGAATATCATCAAAATGGACAGTGTGGATATTGTGGTTTAGAAGGGTTAGAGACTTTGTTCCCTGCTGTTGTTAATTTCAAGCCTCTCTTTAAAGGGATTTTCTTAATGATTGGAGCAGTGTGGGAATCATTTAGAGAAAAAGCCCCATGTAACCACAATAGAAATTAAATGCCTAAGAGCAGAGCCAGTTGCTGGAGAGACCTAATCAGTTGCTTTTCAATACTTAGATCCTACAGTGACAGCAAGGAGAGAATAGGCTGCTTGGTGAGTTCGCTATGTACTAGGCTGGGAGATTTGGGCTCTAAACAGAGGAGGAGGTGATCTGTAGAGTCCACACCTCTTAATCTCCCTATTTCTCTTCTTTCCCTCAGTGCCCTTTAGTTTTAATTAGGATTGTGTAAACACAGTCAGCTTGCCAGTCCCCTTAAAGTGGCAGGCCCATGACATTTTCTGCTGGTTACTCTTGCTAGGTATGTGGCTTTAAAGTAGAGGGATTGTCCTCTTTGACAGTTTGGCTTCGCTGGCTGCCTCACTGAAAGAATTCTCTAAATTAGGGCCAGTTGGCTGTCATTCAGTTGGGCAGCATTATTTAGCACCTGCGGTGTGCAAGCATTGTGCTGGAACGGAGCTGATAGGTGAATAAGATGGTTTCTGCTCTTCAGGAGCTTATTAGTCAAGTGAAATACATATGCAGCTAACGTTGACCCAAGGAGGAATGAAGTAAAGTGTGTAGAGGAGCAAGCAGTATGGAGCATATAGAGGAAACAACAATTAATTATTCCTGAATTGGGGGGAACAAGGAGAGCTTCTGAAGGGAGAAAGCATTTGAGCTAGGTTGCAAAGGGTGAATTAGAATTCCTTAAGTTCAGAAGAAAGGACATTTTGGGTTTTTTTGATTTTTGTTTTTTTTTTGACCGTGCCACGTGGCTTGTGGGATCCTAGTTCGCTCAAACCCGGGCCCTTGGCACTGAGAGTACAGAGTCCCAACCACTGGACCACCAGGGAATTCCCTTTTTTAAAAAATGTTTTTTACCTTTTTCGGTTTTTAGAAAGGGCATTATGGAGGAGGTCACAGCATGGGCAAAGGCACAGAGCCTGGAAAATGCCTGGCATGTCTGGGAAAAGTGTTCCTGAGATAGAAGATATTTTAGAGGAATGAGCTGGAGATGAGGCTGGAAAAGATGTTTGATGGTTGGATCTTAAAGAACATTTAAGTGTCATGCTAAGGGATTTGGATTTTATTCTTCATGGAGTTAGCTCTTGAGTGTTTTGGAGTGTTTTTCAAGTGTCAGGTCTTAGATTTCAGGGTTGAGAAGGTGGTGGTCTTGGTTCTTAAAGTATAAAGTTTGTCAGCCATCTAATGTTTATGTACTTGATTCCTTAGTTATATTTTCTAAAGCACCTCCAACCACAAGAAGGCAGGAAATAGTCAGCAGTGTCCCTTTAGACTGCGCTTTCGCCACTCCCCAAAGATGAAGATTTTCTTAGGCCTATACATCCTACAGTCTTGTTTAGTGAGTTCCTTACTACTGCTAATCCTTTTGAATATACAGTGGAAACCAAAAACATTTTTTTGAACTGATTGAAAATAGTATATATTCACTGTAGGAAATATGAAAAATGCAGAAAAATATAAAGAAAACTAAAATCATCCATAGCCCTACCATCTGGAGAAAATCAGTTATTTCCATTTTAGTGTTTCCTTTCGATATTTTGTACCTATGCACATTTCTGTGTGGCATAGTCCAGATCATATGTTACCTACAATTTTGTCTTCTGCTTTTTTTCCATTTCCCATTGTTTTCATTATATAAATTCATATATGTTTATAATGTTACTGAAGCTCTTTACAAATATTCCTTTTTTCTTTTTTCTTTTTGGTTGTGCCTCTCGGCTTGTGGCATCTTAGTTCCCTGACTAGGGATCGAACCTGGGCCCCCTGCAGTGGAAGCTCAGAGTCCTAATCACTGGACCACCAGGGAATTCGCGATATTTCTAATGGCTGCATAATAGTCTATCATATAGGATTTTTATAGTGCTTTCAGTTTTTTCTATTTTAAACAATACTCTAATACTTAGATATAAATTATAAAAGTAATATATATAATAAGTCAGTCCCTTGCACATCACCCTTTATCCTAATCCTACTCTGCAGAGGTAACAATTACTTATTAATAGTTTTTATTAATTTATAATTAGTAATTTCTGGTGTATCTTTGTATGAACATTATTATGCATAAGTTTTGATCAGTATTTTTCATTATTTTCTTATGATACATCTCTGCAAGTGAATTACTGGGTCAAATGATGTGAAATTAAATTTTTTTTCCTGATTGTACTTCATGGTACAGTTTAGAAAACATGAAAAGTAAGGTTTTTAAGGGAGGAAGTAAGAATACCCATAATTCCACAACTCACAAATAAACATTATTTGATATAGTTCCTTATAAATATAACATGCATATTCACACACAGCTGTGCACGTGTGTGTATGTATCACATACACACTTGTATATGTAGTTTAAAAAATAAAGTCATACCACACTAACACTATATATAGTGCTTTTAAAATTCAACATTTCCCCATGTCATTAAAATTATTTAGAATATTTTTAATGACTGCATAAGGCTTCATCATATGGATATATCATAATTTACTTGAGTTATTGTTAGATACTTAGTTTTTCTCCAGTTTTTCATAATGATAAATAATTATATTAATATATCTTTGTTTATATTTCAGATAATTTTCTAAACTTTTATCGCTGTGAATGGAATTATTTGATCAAAGAACACAAACTTTGTTTTTTTTAGCAGTCTCACTTTAAAATTTTTTAAATTTTAAAGTGTTAAATTCACACCTTTTTTTTTTTTTTTTTTTTGCGATACGTGGGCCTCTCACTGCTGTGGCCTCTCCCGTTGCAGAGCACAGGCTCCGGACGCGCAGGCTTAGCGGCCATGGCTCACAGGCCCAGCCGCTCCGCGGCATGTGGGATCTTCCCGGACCAGGGTACGAACCTGCGTCTCCTGCATCGGCAGGCAGACTCTCAACCACTGCGCAACCAGGGAAGCCCTTAAATTCACAATTAAAATTCACAATTAAGTGTGCAATTCAGTGACATTAGGTATATTTACAGTGTTGTGCAGTCATCACTGCTGTTCATTTTCAGGACATTTTGTCATCCCAAGCAGAATCTCTGTACCCATTGAACAATAGCCCCATTCCTTCCTCCCCCAGTCCCTGGTAACCTCTATTTTACTTTCGGTCTCTATGAATTTGCCCATTCTAGGTACCTCATAAATGGGATCATACAATTTTTGTCCCTTTGTGTCTAGTTTATTTCACTTAGCATAATATGGACATTTTTTAGGTTCTTGGTATGTATTGCCAAATTTCTTTCCAGAGAACCACTTAAAGAATGCCTGCTTACTTACATGAGAAAATACACTGTTCCTTCTTTAATCATTAACTTCTCAATCAAAACCCTAGATTAAGTTATCTCTCCAGGAAAGTATGATAGCTTCTTTGCCATTATTATATAAAATCAATATTTGGGAGAGGATGGAAGGAGAAAGTGGCGTGGGTGGGAGTGTCAGTGTATGAAGGTCGCATTTGCTAAAATGAAAGGTCAATTCCCCTCAATTCCCCGTGTATAAAATGGGGATGATGGCACTTTCCCCATCTGCCCTACAGGAGCTAAATGGCCTAAAGTTCCCAGTTGAAATTAATTACTTTTGTGGCCAGGATCTTCAGAAGGGTAGGATATAGAGAGGGAGAATTGGCTTTCCTTTCCCACAAAAATCAGGGTCCTAGCTCTTAGCAGTTGGCTAGACATACTGGAAATGTTAGCTCCTTCCTGGTGAATCTTCTCTCTATAAGCAAAAGGGAAGGAGAGACCCCTATGATGTGGTGATGGGGGTGTGTTTAGCAGCAGAAATAGTGGGGCTTCCTTTGCTTTCATATTATCATTGTAACGTGTGAGTGGGAGCTACATTGCTCGTCCAAGTCACTGAAGGACAGTAGGAACCGGATCTGTTTCCCATTAGTTGAAATTAAAGAGACAAGGAAGATGATGAATAGCACATAGGAAACTCTTTAGAGTAGTGTCCTAACCAAGAAGTAGAGGAGTGTCTTTTGACTTCTTTTGAGTGTTTTGGATTCTTTTCTTCAATATTATATACCAGACCTGTACTGCATATACTTTATTTTAAAATGAGCCACACTGTCTAAGATAGCCACACTCTAGTCAATTGGACAACAGTTAATCTCATTATGAAACTTTTCTTTAGGTGTTAAATGTGAGTTATTGTTTTGTTTAGGCCCAGGTATAAATCTTTTTCGTTTTGCAGGCCACGTAGTTGCAACTACTCACCTTTGCCATTGGTGAACTGAAGTAGCCATAGACAATACATAAATGAATGGGCATGGCTGTATTCCAGTAAAACTTGATTTACAGAATTGGGGCAGCTTGCCCTCAGGCCATAGTTTATTGACCTCTGGGTAGTGGAAAATACTTTAGATAGTCAGAAGGCCTAGCTTTGATGGGAAGTTGTTCAAAAATTTAGCTTTGATGTCTGCTACTTACTAGCTATGTCACCTTAGCCTCTCTGAGTTCTCTTGTTTAAATTCAAAATGGTAATACTTTCCATTAAAAATAAGAATGACTAATTACACATATGGATATTTAACTTTTCTGGAAATCAGGAAAATGTAAATTAAAACAATAGTATATTGTTTTCTATCCTTTATATTGGTAAAATAGAAAATAACATCTATTGTTGGAAGGGTGTCGAAAAGGGAAGTTTCATGTTCTGTTGGTGGAACTATAAATTGGTATACCTTTTTGGATGCTACTTTGGGTACCTGTCAACATTTAACATGCACAGACTTCATCAATTCCAATTATTGGTACATATCCTAGAGAAATATTAGCTTGTATGTAAAAAGAGGTTCACCAGCATTATCGATGGAGCATTCTTTGTCATGACAAAACACTATGAACAACCTAAATATTCAAACATAGCAAAATGAGAAAATAAAGTGGCACAACCTTACCGTGGCATTTTTCATGAGCTCTTAAAAGTATGAGGAATCCATTATATACTAATAAGAAACAGGTCAAAAATTTTTAAGTGAAAAAGTCAAGTTGCAGGGGCTTCCCTGGTGGCGCAGTGGTTGAGAGTCCGCCTGCCGATGCAGGGGACACGGGTTTGTGCCCCGGTCCGGGAAGATCCCACATGCCGCGGAGCGGCTAGGCCCGTGAGCCATGGCCGCTGAGCCTGCGCGGTCCGGAGCCTGTGCTCTGCAACGGGAGAGGCCACAACAGTGAAAGGCCCGCGTACAGCCAAAAAAAAAAAAAGTCAAGTTGCAGGACAAAGTATACAGTATGACAACAGGTAGGTAGACCAAACACACTCTTTGTCTACACACATACGTGTATACATATGTATATGTATGTATACATATCTATGTGTATCTATACAGACATGTATATATACATATATGTATGTGTGTGTGTGCATGCTTAGGAAAATTCTGAAAGGTTATACAGCAAACTTATAACAGTGGTACCTCTGAGGAGGGGAGGGCCATTGGCAAATGTGGGTTAAAGTTTGGTGAATGGGGAGTTTTGCATTTTACTCTGTGTACTTCTGTATTATATTATTTCATAGTGATCATGTATTCTCTCTCCTTCCCACTAGTTTGGATTGCTGGTGGGCTTGTCTGCACTTGTCAGGGTCAGGAGTGTGACACAGTAGGATTAATTCCCCAATCCAGCTCTGCCCACGTCAGTTGAGTTGGAAGCAGCTGCCGAGACCAGAACAAGGAGTGCATGGATGAGGGGGTGGGCGGGCACTGTGCGCAGGTGGCTGGGAGAGGCGGCCAGACAGGCCAATTCTAATTTACCAACAGTAACCATCACATGTCGCGTCTTGACATTCTCCAGATTGCTTTGTTCTCGGTTATCACACGGGGCCCTGAGAAGAATTCTGTGAGCAAGCAAGGCACGGATGATGATAGGAAAAGAAGCAGTCAAAACGTGGGACAACAAGGAAAGCGTGTGTGTAGAAATAGTTTTTTTGTTTCATTTAAAAAGAAATATGTACAGGGATATTCATTACAGCACTGTTTGAAATGCTAACATTGGAAATAGCCATGTCCATCAATAGGAAAATATGTGAACACATTATGGTATATCCTTTATACGTACTGTTATTATACAGTTTTTTAAAAATATGAGTTAGAATTTTATTTACTGATCCTTGGGGGGGATGTTCATGATCAATTATTAAGTGAGAAAAATAAGTTGCAGAGCAATGTTAATATGTAAGCCTAGCTTTTGAAAAATAGAGAACAATAAAAAGAATCCTCTTAAATATAAAAATATATTTGTGCTTATGTTTTTGGGGGGACTTGGAGGCTGAGAGAGTACTAATTTTGTTTTTTATCTAACTTTGTATTGCTTCATTGGTTTTAGAGAACAAGGAATATAAACTTGTCTAAGTAAAAATTGAAGTTTCCTAAACAGTTTTTCATCTTAATTTTTAAGAGGTGCTTTAATTATTTTTAGTGAGTTAATGAAATAAAGAATTATGAAAGTAAAAACAGAGTTATCCTGTAAATCTTCTCTTGGGTTTAGTGGAGGTATCTGGGTAGTGGAAAGAGAACCCAGGAGTAAGGGAACCAATTTTGTAGTCGTAGTTCTAAATTTTTTGATGTGTGAGCTTTAATTTAATAAGATCATTTAACAACTGTTAAACAAGGGCCTCTAAAATGAAGAGCTTGTACCAGGAGATGTTGATCTCCAAGGTCCTTCCTAGCCCTAACGTTCCACAGGTTTATGGTTCTACAGTTCTACAGTTGAACCACCTCTTGAGATTTTAGAACATTACATTTCATTTATTTTTAAATGGCTTTTATTGTTTTTCTCTTTTAAAATATTTATTTATTTATTTTTGGCCATGTTGGGTCTTCATTGCTGCGGTGCGGACTTTCTCTAGTTGCGGTGAGTGGGGGCTACTCTTCGTTGCAGTGCACAGGCTTCTCACTGTCGTGGCTTCTCGTTGCGGAGCACAGGCTCTAGGCGTGCAGGCTTCAGTAGCTGTGGCATGCGGACTCAGTAGTTGTGGCTTGTGGGCTCTAGAGCTCAGGCTCAGTAGTTGTGGAGCACGAGCTTAGTTGCTCCGCGGCATGTGGGATCTTGCCTGGCCAGGGGCTCGAACCTGTGTCCCTTGCATTGGCAGGCAGATTCTTAAGCACTGCGCCACCAGGGAAGCCCATCTTTTGTTATTGTTGTTTTTGCATTTTAACAGTCTAAAATTAGAATGCATTTTATAATTGGCATTGGCCATTTTTTCACATTTTTATTATCTCTGAAATTGAAATATCTTATCATTGATGATATAGGATCATCAATCTACTTTTCAGTGCCAATTTCTTTTTCATTAACTATACTCTTGGCCCCTTCCTGGGGTTCCCTTTCTCCTAATCCCAGTGGGTGGATATGGTATTTGAGTGTGCAAGGATTTTGTGCTTATTTAACTGGTAGGTGTCCTATATGTAGCTGCTCCTTGGGAAGTTAGATAAATATGTATGTAGCCCTGAGGCATCCAACTTAAAGCTTCTGAATTTTGATTAGTCTCTATCATAATTTTGCCTGGTATTTGCTTTTTAAAGTATAACATAGACACAGAAAAGTTTATAAAGTATGTAGCTCCTGACTTTACAGAAAGTGAACACACCTGTGGATAACTAGTGCTATATCAAGAAATAGAACATTAGCAGCATCCCATGATGCCCTTCCAGTCATTATCCCCGTGCTGTTTTCTTTTTAAATGCAGTGAAAGTATACATCGGGATGGCTCATAATTATCTTGGGTGAGTCTGCTGGAAAGAGCTCCAGGTTTGGAGCCAGAGGATCAGAGTTGTATCGTGGTCCTGTTGCTTTTTAGTTGTGTGACCTTAGGTAAGGTACTTTTATGAACTTCATTTCTTTTTGATAAAATGAAAACAATAGTGTCTATCTCACAGAGCTGTTGTGATCTCACGTGAAATATTTTGTAGATGGAAAACACTGTCAGTGGTGAAAAGCTGTACAGAGCTGCTAGTCATTTTTGGTGAGGGACGTAGAGTCCCAAGCAGGAGATGATGTGAACCTCAAGTAAGAAGAGAAAATGAAGAAGTTTGTCTGATCCTCAAATCCATTCTCTTAACCACCTGTGTTATCTCCTTTTTTTGTTGACATTGTTGTAGTCACTAGTTTCTGTTAAATTCTCCAAAATGGAAATAACATATAAGACCTAAAAGGAATCCCTAAGGATTTGGAATTTCTCCCAAAGTCTCTCATTTCCTGTCTTAATGCTGGTGCCTCCTGGAGCTGTGTAAGGCAGAGGCTTTGGCCTAAGATTAACCAATTTCAATAGCAAATGAATACACCATCCCTTTACAGGCCTAAGAGGCAAGTGTGATCCCACCATAGACCCACTTCTGATTATAGTCACACTGTTACAAATGTGACCCAAATCTCTATCTCTAGCCTTCTGTATAAAGATTGCATCTGAAGAGGTTCACTTTAATGACATAATTTGAAACCTTTCATTCATTCAATAAATGCTTATCAGGTACCTTCTGTGTGCCAGGAGTTTTTTCAGTTCTAAGAATTCAGTGGTGAGCACACAGTATGTGAGTTCATGGAACTTATGGTAATAGGAAAAAGAGAAATTAATGAAATATAAAAAGATGTAGTTAGAGACTATGAGTGCTATGAAGGAAAGGGTATGGTGCCGTGCATAGTAGGAACCTGACCTAATCTAGATGGTTAGGGAGAGTTTACATGGGGAAGTAACATTTGAGCTAAGATATGAAGGATAAGTTAGAATTAATCAGGTGAATAGGTAGGAAGAGAAAGCTTCAGGTAGGAAGAAGAGCCTGGACAACACTAGACCACACGAGGAAGTAACTTTTTACTAATGAATTTTCAGCCTCTAATAGTAGCTACATTTATCTCTGTACCAGGTACTGTGCTAAGCACTTTCTTTACACATACTATCTTGTGAATTCCTTATATCAACCCTCTGAGAAAGTATTATTCTTTTTTTTTTAATAATTGTAATACTTTATTACTGAAGGTTATTTACATAGTGTTTAAGGCACAATAAAAAATAAATTACAATACAAAAGTTCTCTTCAAGTAAAAGACACTGAACAGCAGGGCTATATTAACCCTTGAATATTTAGCCAAGACACAAAAGCTACAAGTTTTGCTGGGAACACCTTCCATGAGTTTTTAACTACCTCTTTACACTATGGAACATCACCCAGGCCATCTGTTTGAAGAAATACCCAGTTACTATATTTTCAAAGGTTGAATTATAGAGAAAAATAGAAAATGTGAAAGATAATATAGACTTTAAATGTAATTTTGAGTTTCAAAACTGGGTACTGAAACTGTACTTTTTTAGACAGTATAAAAGGCAAAATGACAGGTATGGAATGCATTTCAGAATCAAGGTCCATATGTAAATTATACCAGGTTTTCTTTTAGTATTGGAAAAAATATCAAAGTTCATCATCTTTAAATACAGATAAACTATTTGGAAATTCCAGTTCGTTAAAAGAAATAACATCTTCAGCCTAGTTGGTGAAAACTGAAAATATCAAGCTGTAAACATGGGGGGGTAGGGGGTAGGGGGAGAGGTTCCTAAACGTTTAGATGTTTTCTATTCTTCAAATAAGTGCTGCAGTAGCTTAAGTTTGGAAAGACACTGGGAGACTAGACACTTCTTTAAAAGCACTCTTCTTTCCATGACCCACTTATAAAGTTTGTTTTATCTACTAGTATAAGAGAAAAAAAATAATAAAGTTGGTTTTGGTTTCATTCTGTTAGTTTTGGTATTTCTTTGCCCCCACACCAAATCCTCCCTCCAAATAAGCAACTGAATTAAAAAATAAATAAAAGAAAAAAATTTAAATAATCTCTTCCAGTTCTCAGAGCTTTGTATAACACTATACAAAATTATTATCATTTAGGGTTGATGTTTTTCACTAGCCCTAAATTTTTAAATTGTAATATACTCCTTCAGAAACCTTCATTTAACTGCTTAATGATTCCAGTCTACAAATGAGCATAGATTTTGCTCTATTGTTGTAAATAATTGAATTGGGGGAAAAACTATAGTAAGCTAAACTTCACTGCTCATGAAAGATCTGAACTGTTGATTGCTTGTCACAGCACAGAAAAAAGGTGACAAGCAATTCATCTTGAGGTGGCATTTGTCAATCTATTAGCATTTATGTAACCTTCCCTAGGTACTCTGTGGTTTAGACTTGTACTACTGTAAACCTTGGATCAATTGACCAAAAACAAAAACCTACCATCTAGGGTATTGAAAGAAATTCAATAAAATAATACGTGTCCCATACTTCAGGAGAGCCATGAAAATCAAACTGTTCTTTAACAGTTTGAATTTAGGATTTTCTGTTAATCACTCAAAAACAATTGGGAGAATTAGCTCACCTTTTGAGAGTGTGAGAAGGAAAGAGTAAACATGTTAACTTTAGTAGCAAGAATGCTGCTCTAAGGAAACTAATATATTAAAGGAAATGTTATGACAGACAAAGTTGACTTTTATCCCATTTGATGCCAATATATGTGTATACAAGTCATAATCCACAAGGAGCGTTTAAGGGCAAAAATGTAGCTTCCTAGTATATAAAAGCTAATGGGCATTTGAAAAAAATACAGTATTTGTACTCTGAAATTAAATAAAACCTTAGTAACAGGGCTGTGTGTGTGTGAGTCTGGTGGTATCTGCTCAAGAAGGGCCCTTTGCTGGCTCCAGAGGAACGTTGCTTGTCTAGGTGGTTATATACTGCAGAGCTGGTTGGAAGACAGGTCACAACTGGAAAAGCCAAAGAAAAGCTTCCGTTAACTCCAACTTGTCTCAGGGTTTTTGTTCTTGGAAATCTTCAGCTTCCATCTAATAATGTTAGTCTGTGTCTTCTAAGTAAGCAGAAGCCTTTTTTTCTTGGTTGAGCTTTTCTTCTTCTTTTCAGTGTGCACGACTCTGAGCTGGATCTCCCCTATCAGCCCATCAACATCAGGTGGGTTCTTCACCTGGCAGGTATATGTCCCATTGTCATCAAACTGTAGCTTCCAGAGGAAGATGGAGACATCATACCGCTCAGGGTTCCCATCCCAGACCACCCAGTCCTTGAAATGCCCACTCATGGGTCTGAAGGGATCCACGTGGTAGTAGAAAACAAACTGCTTAGACCCCCATCTTGAGGACAGAAATTCCAGGTCACTGTTAGAGCATCACCCACAGGGGCAAAGCTGGAGAAAGTGCATTTTAACTGAACATCTGTCCCATTGAGAGCCTCCAGCACATGGGGGGTGTAAATTTCCACAGCTGCTATTGGCCAAAGAGAAACTGGAGAACACTTATACCACAGAAGTCCACCCACTGGAGCGAAGGCTCCGAGCCCCACGCCAGGCCTCCTAACCTGGGGGTCCGGCAACAGGAGGAGGAATTCCGAGAGAATCAGACCTCGGAGGCTAGCGGGATTTGACTGCAGGACTTCCAACAGGACCTGCTAGTATTGGAGGGTCCCCTGCAGAGGCGGGGAATGGCCGTGTGTCACCGTGAGGACAAGGACACTGGCAGCAGAAGTTCTGGGAAGCACTCCCCAGCATGAGCCCTCCCAGAGTCTGCCACCAGCTCCACCAAAAAGCCGGGTAGGCTCCAGTGCTGGGTCGCCTCAGGCCAAAAAACTGAAAGTATTATTCTTATTCCCATTTTACAGATGGGGAACCTGGGAGCACAGGGAAGCTAAATAACTAGTCCAAGCTTGCACAGCTAGTAAGGTCTAGAGCCAGGATTTTAAGGAGGCTATCCAACTCCAGACCCCATGCTCTTAGCCATTATGCTGTATTGCCTTCCTCCTATTTCTCACCATTCTAGCCTGTACTTCATACCAACTGGAACATAGATCTGATCTATGTTACTCCCCTTTACTTCTTCCCTTTAGAAACCTTGGTTGTTTCCCATCGCCTGCAGGATAAAATCTGAATTCCTTAGTGTGATGTAAGTACCTCACAATTTAGTACTAGTTAGCCTCATCATCTGCTACACCTTACTAAAACTGCATGCCATTGCTCAAATGTAACAAGCTCTGTCTTTGCACATGCTGTTCTCCCTGCTAGAATGCTTTTTTTTTTTTTTTAACTTCTCTTTTGGGAAGCCCTACTCATCCTACTCATACTTTAAGTACTCCGCTTAAATGATACTTCCTTGGTAAAGCTTTCCTCATCATCCCTCCTGAGTTAATCAGTCCCTCACAGCTCCTGTAAAACAGTAACTCCTGTGTTCCTCTTCTGAAGTCTTTCACCAAAGCAAGAATCCTAGAGGTTTTTTCTGCTCCCCACCTGTCCCACACTCCCGTATCCTAAGAGCTTGGAGTCTACCTCCGCAATGCCTTTTAAATATACCTTTCTTTTTAGTTCCTACTGCCCTTGCCTGACAGCAGCAGTTTTGTCTCTGCCACTACGATTGCCGCCTAACTCGGTGTTCTGCCTCTGGACTCAATGTCATGCCAGATTCATCTTTTCCCAAAGCACATACAAGTATGCCATTCTCCTGCTCAGAACCCTTCAGCACCTCTCAGTGCTCTTTAGTAAGTCACTCCTGGTCTCCACTAGACTTTCCAGTGTTCTCTCACCTTCCTTTCAACACTACCCGAGGCCATGTTCTTTGGGCTCGTATTTAGGTGAGTTATAGGTATGTTTGTTTCTACACAGGATCTTGAGCCTGTCTAATTCATCTTTGAGTCCCCAGCACAGTATTTATAGGTGTTTGTTTCATGTTTATAGTTGAATGTCCCTGATTAAATTTCATTAACTACAAGTAAAGAGTAACATATCTTATGCATTTTGGAGACTTTGTATTGCAAATAGTTTTTTTTAAAAAAAGGTTTGGTCCTAAAGGGAGGAAGTTTTTAGGAAAATTGCTTGTGAGGAATTTTGTACTTTTCAGTGATGCCAGAGACATGGGATGTTATTTTATCGACTGCAGTTCAAGTTACTTAGTATCTTTAAGGATGGAGAAAATGATTCTTGCCTTGCCCATTTCAGGAGCTGTAGCAAAAACAATTTGAACAAGGATTTCCTAAGTGCTTTGTATGAATAAAAGGCTATGCTCTTTCCGCGATTGTGAAGCAGGGAAGGTCCCGGCTGGGAGAAGGACGTTGGATCTGATCGTCCTCCCAGCCTTTTGACCCTCCCCCAAAGCCCCTTAATAGAATGACTTGATCAAAAAAAAAAAAAAAGGCTATGCTGATGAGAAAGGTATAGGATGTAGCTGAGTTGGGCTGGAGAGAGCCATGGATTTAGACTTGAGTTCTGGTTCTGCAACCTTGGTGGTTGACCTTGAGGCAGGTATTGTCTTCTTTTTAGGCTTAGGTTCCTAGTTATAAAATTGTAATAAACATGCTTGCCTTTTAGGGTTCTAAATTTAGGGGGGATTAATTGAGATGTGAGACATAGCCTTCTTTAAATCCTTGAAGTCTGTTAAATAGTTAGGGTTTTTTAAAAATTTTTTATCATGACCATGTTAGACATTAGTCCCATTTATTTTACTTATTGGTAACATATTGCCAAGTTTGGGTCTTGAGCCAATCTGGCATCCTTTTCAGAAATCCAGCCCCTATTAATATTTGTATTTGTTCATTTCTATCAGTGGTTAAAGTCATCCTGGTATGGTAGAAGGAGAAATGGATTTGAACCGGAAAAACGGAGGTTTCAGTGCTATGTACGAGGTGGAGATATGGAAGATAGAGCGAGAAAGAGGAAGACAGAGAAAGAGAGAGTGGGAGAGAGGGAGAGAAGGGAAAAGAGAGAGATGTCCTCTGAGTTTTGTGGCTACTTAAAGCCTGTTTGAAACAAACCAGATCCTGGGCAGGGTCCCTGTTCTCCAAGCTTATGTTCTGAAATCACAAGTTGTCTCAAATTGGCAGGCCTTGCTCAGGCATACAAATAAGTTGTAAAATTTCTGTCTTGGGCTTCCGTGGTGGCGCAGTGGTTAAGAATCCTCCTGCCAGTGCAGGGGACACACAGGTTCGAGCCCTGGTCCAGGAAGATAACACATGCTGTGGAGCAACTAAGCCTGTGCGCCACAACTACTGAGCCTGCACTCTAGAGCCCACGAGCCGGAAAACTACTGAGCCCGCATGCCACAACTACTGAAGCCCGTGTGCCTAGAGCCCGTGCTCCACAACAAGAGAAGCCACTTCAATGAGAAGCCCACGCACATCAATGAAGACCCAACACAGCCAAAAAAATAAATTAATTAAAAAAAATATTTCTGTCTCAGTCAGAAGATAGGAAATCTTCAGCAAAGTTGTCACGTGTATTCCCTCATGGATGTAAGGGGGGACTAGAAGACCATTAAGGTCTCTTTCATCCTTGAGATTCTGTGATTTGTTGACCAGGTATAGAAAGCTGCTTTTCTTTAGGCTGTTTAGATAAATGTAATTATAAATTGCACTTTCTCTGTGGCTTTTATTTTATTTTTTAAAATTATTTTTTATTTTATTTTTAAATTTATTTTTGGCTGCGTTGGGTCTTTGTTGCTGCGCGTAGGCTTTCTCTAGTTGCTGCGAGCGGGGGCTACTCTTCATTGTGGTGCGCGTGCGGGCTTCTCATTGCGGTGGCTTCTCTTGTTGCGGAGCACGGGCTCTAGGCGTACGGGCTTCAGTAGTTGTAGCACACAGCCTCAGTAGTTGTGGCTCGTGGACTCTAGAGCACAGGCTCAGTAGTTGTGGCTCACGGGCTTAGTTGCTCCATGGCATGTGGGATCTTCCTGGACCAGGGCTTGAACCCGTGTCCCCTGCATTGGCAGGCGGATTCTTAACCACTGCGCCACCAGGGAAGCCCTATTGCAAGATTTTTGTTGTTGAGAATGGTGTCCTGGAGAAAGAAATCATGGGAAATTTTTGGAGATACTTTAGATAAGATCTGACCCTCACCTTTTACTGAGACCCAAGGTAGGGCAAGTGCCTTGCTTAAAGCCACAAATACAGTCTGTGGCTGATACAGAATTTACCTCTGGGGCTTCCAACAGCAAACCTAGTGTGTTTTCCATCATTAGCAAGGCTGTCTCCAGGAGTTGCAAATCTTTACATTAAAACTGTTCCTAGGGAGCGGCTGGGCCCGTGAGCCATGGCCGCTGAGCCTGCATGTCCGGAGCCTGTGCTCCGCAGCGGGAGAGGCCACGGCAGTGGGAGGCCCGCATACCGCAAAAAACAAAACAAAACAAAACAAAAAAACCCCTGTTCTTTTAGTTTCTTTTACCTTATCATCAGTTCTGTGTTTGTGAGCAAACACTGTGCTAGATATGTTGCCTTTAGGGACAGAGCCATTTGCTCCTCTGTGACGATGAAAAAGGGTGACAGGTTCTTAGGCGTTTTGTAGAAAGACGTTCTTGAGGGAGAACTAAGTAGAGCCTCTTGGATGTCATAATGAATCGTCTCTGGGTTTTGATTTACCCTCTGCTTTTCTCCCCAGAAAGATCAGGCTTACCAACACTGCCTCATTACTTTGCCATTACCCTCTGGAGAGGGAGAATGAGGCCTGGTAAATAAGCTCCAGGTCAGGGTTCTGAAATATTAGTCCTTCCCTCCAGCCAATGGCATTTCCTGCAGCCTTCTTTCTCCATGGCTTCTCACCTTTGAGGTATGTCAACATCTCTTCTAGTAGAAGACTCTCCTTCTGTGCTTGCTGCCTCAGAGGAGTTTTTGTCCTTGAATGTTTGTAAAGCTATTGCATCTTCAGAAAAAAATTCTTTAGTGGTTACTTTTGAAATTGGAACTGTTGAATGTTTTTGATTAAACAGTTGATTTTTATTAGGAGGTAGAGGTACAAGGCTTCTTTGAGCCACTGAGAATGTGCTACCTTTTTTTCACTCATTCAATGATTGCTTATTCAAGAGCAGTAGACAATAGTGCAGAGACCGGGTAGATAACTCACTACTTATGTGACTAAGTCACTTAATTCCTGAGCCTCAGATTTCCTCATCTTTAGAAATAAAACCCACCTTATAGATTGTCCTGAGAGTTAGATGAAATGACCATGTAAGTGTAAGAGGATGGGACCTGGGCTCAAGGTGGGCTCAAATTTTGCCTCTAACACTTACTCTTTGTGACCTTAGGCAAGTTATGTAATCTTTCTAATTCTCAGTTTCCTTTTCGGTAAAATAGTGATAATCATAGTATTTTGGGTTATTGTGTCACTGGGTTATTATGAGGATTAAACGAAATAAAGCTCGGAAGTGTTTAGCATAGTGTCTGGCACATACCAAGTGCTCGTTAAATATTAGCTATTAATTACAACAGTAACAGCAACAATAATGTTAGTCTTTATGTATTTATTATGCTAGGACCTCAGGTGGCAGAGGGAGGAGGGACTAGAAGGCATTGCATAGGGTAATGGAACCCTAAGAATTTTTTTCCTGCCAGCTTTCCTCGTGGGAGGGCCTGTAGGGACTGAGAGAGAGGCTCTCATTGGCCCTTAGCCTACAGCTTCCTACGGTGAAAGCTTCCCTTCCAGGCTGGTGGGCTGAGGTAGGAGGTTCAGAGGGACTTCAGAAGATAGTGAGAAGACCAGTCAGGCAGGGTGGAGGGTTTGGGTAAGGGCAGTAGATGACTCTGGAAGGTAAGACCGGGGTCAGGTCATAGATGGCCTTGAAGGCTAGACAAATTATTTGTATTAAGAACCACCCATTCCAGAACTGTCTCAGGGGAATCTCTCACTTCCCATCTTCTGTTTAAACTTATAAAAATTGTAATACACTTAAAATTCTAACATTTACATTTTAAACAAGAATAATAAAACACCCATACACCATATACCACCCAGCTCAGAAGATGTAATATTACCAGGCCCTTTGAAACACCCTGTGCATTCTGCACCCATCACCAACCCCCTCCAACCTCTATCTGAAGCCTATTCCAAATTTTGTGTTATGTGTCATTTTCTTTCCCTTCTTCCTTTTTCTTTCACTCTCTCTTTCTTTTAAAAATGGTTTTACCACTCTTATCCCTTTTAGTCTTTTGGACAGTGAGCTAGGGCTGTGGAATCCAGCAGGAGCCATGTGGCCTGCCTACTGCCTGGCTAGGCTGGGAGGAGGGGTGGGGAAGTTCTGCTGGCTGGCTGCCATGGGAGGGGAGGGGAGGGGAGGGGTGGCTCTGTGGTGGGGGAGGGAGAGGCTGGGGAAACTGCCCCCTCCCCCCGCTCAGAAGCTTGGCAACTCTGGTGGACAGGTTCCAGAGGAGAGTTCAGAGCCTCTGAGGCTGCACAGCTGGAAGCTGTTGCCTTGAGTTTAGAGCCAAGGGAGGGTGGGGGGAGAACCTCTTGTATTCTTTTGAGACACAGTATCAATTCTTTCATGTGCTAGGGAGCAGCAGGGCTGACACAGTGCCAGATGTGGCCAGGGTGATTTGAGCAGGCCTGCCTCCTCTTTTCACCCCATACCTTTTTTGGAGTGTTGATCGTGCCTGTCATTAAATTATGTTTGCCACCTTGCTTTTCTATAAAAGCTTTGGTTTTTGCTTTGCCTTTACTTTCCTGGTGCATCTTTGAATACCAATAGCGATTGCTAACCACAGACTGCAAGTGATACTATAGGAATAGGATACAGGGCCTGCCTGGGAGAAGAAGCCGGGGCATGGGAGGTCTCTGCAGCAATGGACCTTGGTCTGACCCCCTCCACAGTATCTCCACCACTCACCACGGTTGTTCTCTGGTGGCCAGAAGGTTGAATTTGGAAGCCTTCCATCCAGATGTAGTTCAATGGAACAGATTCAAGGAGCCCTAGTGTGCTAGGTACTATGGGGGATCATAGAGAGATGGAACTGGTTATGCCCTTGAGGAATTTACATTCTAGATGTGAAAACAAGACTTCCCTGCATATACAGTTAAGTCAGTACCAGTGACAAATGCAGAATATAGACACATTTTTCTGATCACCAATGTAATACATGGTTATTAAAATTAAATTCAAACATAAAAAGAAACATATATTGTAGAAAGTCCCCTACAATCTAACTCCTCCCCAAGAACCACCGTTATCCGTTAATATTTGAGGTGCTGACATTTAAGCTGACCTTAAAGTAAAATCCATAGAGGCAGACTGATGGAAGGAAAGCAAGCATCCTGAGGATCTAATCTCTTTCAGGAAGGAGCACCCCACTAGCTTCCCTGACAAATGGTGAGCCAACTTATGCTTGGACACCTTGGTGACAAGGGGCCAAAATGCCTAAGTAGGAATTAACCTTTGGTAAGTACCACCCTGTGCCTTATGTGCTAGCCAAAGTGTTGGGCATCTTATAGATGTGATTTAATCCTCATCACAATCTTATAAAATATCTTTATCCTTGTTTTACAAATAGGAATACTGAGACTCAGAGGTTACTTGCCAGGGTGACAGAGCAGCAAGTGGTATCAGTCCTGCCATTCATGAGCTGTGTGATCTTGGGCAAATTATTTTATCTCGGTGGCTCAGTTTCTTCACTGTAAAGATGAGTGATAATAGTATCTACTGTACAAAGGGAGTTTTTCAGATTTATGAGTTAACACACATTAGGCCAGCAGAACAGTGCTTGGTGCACAGTATGTACTCCGTCAGCATTAGCTGCTATCTATTGCACCTTGTTTTCTCTCTTGTTCTAACATGATCCCTAGCATTTTTACACTTATTTTAATTCTATATATGGCCTCTCTGTCCTCCCTGCCATCCCTCACACTTTCTTTGTTATAATTCCTTCCTCTGCTTCCAGTCATTCCCTTCTCTTCATCCTGTCTCCACCGTGTCTCTCATTCCCCTTCTTTGCACTTTCTCTTACCTTACCCCCCAAGTCCTCATCACCTGTCTCCTGCCTGTTGTGGCAGCCTTCTGACCCACCTCCCTGCTGCTAGTCTCATTCATTTATATACCAGAATAATTTCTCATAGCACACTTCTCATCACACCACATCTCTATGCTAAAAACAAACAACAAAATGAACGTCCAGATTTCAATTCGATTTCTTGAAGTTTAAGATTCTCCAGCTCTTACCCCAGTTCCCTCTTCAAGTCTGTTCCTCCACTACTTCCACACCTTCTCTCTGCTTTCCCTTCTTCCTTACTTCTCTCTCCATTTCCATCTGGGCAAGTTCTACCTATGTGTTTTTTTGTTTGTTTTTTGTTTGTTTGTTTTTTTGCGGTACGCGGGCCTCTCACTGTTGTGGCCTCTCCCGTTGCGGAGCACAGGCTCCGGACGCGCAGGCTTAGCGACCATGGCCCACGGGCCCAGCCGCTTCGCAGCATGTGGGATCTTCCCGGACCGGGGCACGAACCCGTGTCCCCTGCACCGGCAGGCGGACTCTCAACCACTGCGCCACCAGGGAAGCCCTACCTATGTGTTTTAAGATCCAGATTAAAATATCACTTAGTTTTTAGTCCTTCCCTATTCTCAACTGGTTAGAATTTTTGTATCTTTTTGTGAGAGCACATGCTGTCTTGAAATACAATTTCAAGTCACATTTCTTAGAATTATAATCGACCTTAGCATCTAAAATGTCTTCCAGCAGTACCTTTTGCCCAGTAGGTGCTTAATAAATGTTTGTGGTGTAAGTGGAAGATGAGGGGCTTCCTGATGACTGGTGGGTTTCTCTCGCGGTCTTGGTGAGGGTCACTGTTTAATGGGTGTAAACGCGGTGGTTTTGTTTTCTAAGAGTCAGACATCTTTTCTTTTCGGCCATGCCGGCGCTGGGTCCCAGTGCCTGTGTGTGTTAAGGGGCTCCAGCCAGTGCCTGCCGTACTAGGTCCCGTGCCTTGGCCCCTCAGCCCCTCCCCACAAATGCTCAGCGGAACGGGGGATTAGGTTCTGGCAGCACAGCTGGGATTTTGGCGGCCATTCCGCAGTCGACAATAGCACGCAGTCACGACAGCGCAGGCCTGCGCTCCAGGGCCGCAGTCTGCCGGGGCTCCTTGTTTGGGTGGCCGAGGGGGAGGAGCGGGCGCAGCGCAGCAGTCTGGCCAAGCCACGCAGAAGGTACGGGCTGGAGAGATTCCCTCGGGGAACGGGCTCGGGGGCGGCCATGTCCCAGGGCAGGCGGCGCCCGCGTAAGGAGGCCGGCGCTTTGTGTGCGAGCGGCCTGTGTGCTTGGAGACGCAGCGCTCCCTGGAGCCGGCAGGAAGCTGCCCGCGTTTAAATGGGCTTGCGTCTTGCTCGCTCTCCAAAGCCTCTGTTCCCGGGTCTTCCTCCCTGCCCTGCTCGCCGCCAGGCAGGGCTGATCTAATCATCAGGGCAGTCCGTGGCCTACCCTTCCGCTGCTGGCCAGAGATGGACAGGCTGTCACTGCTGTCTTAAGAGCGCAAAGGGGGAGTGTCCGGGGGATATCAGGTTTGTCAGGCAGGCCGCTGTGAGGTGTGTTTTGTGTTTACGCCACAATTTGCTTTGGCTCTCGCCACCGTTTCAGTTCAGTACTTTTGTCTGCCGGCTCCTCCCCCACCCGCACCCCACCCCCCGTGCGCCCTAGTCTCTTGTTTGCGGGCGAAGCCTTAGCCGCCCCACCTCTCCAGTGCTCCAGGGCCCCCCCCTCCTTGCCCCCGAGTGCCACCCCTCCCCCCCTTGCTGAGCGTTCCCTGCTTCGCCTGCGCTCCCAGATCGCGGAAGCTTGCTGCGCCTTTAAAGAAAGCAGACTCCTGATTGTGACGCACTTCTGGCTGTCAGCCAGGAAGATCGCTCCTGCCAGGCTGAGAAGAAAACCAACAACTTTTCTTTTGTGTGTGGGGTTACTTTCCACTAGACCCCCCCTTCCTCCTCTCCTTTCAAGATTTAAGTGCTAATGGCGGATTAGAACCTGTAGATACGTGTGGCTTTGGGAGTCTGGTAAGGCCACCCCCCACCCCCACCCCCACCCCCGCGCTGAGACTTTCTCTCCCTCACTGTTTCTCTGGGTTTTTGTTCAAACATGGAGGAGGGGGTGCGGTGGACTCCCCTCTTCACCTCCCTTTCCTGCACCATCCTTGAAGGGGAGGGAGAGGAGAGGGAGAGCAAGTAAACACTCTGAAACTGGCGCTGGGAGCAGAGCTTGCCAACATCCGGGAGTTGGCGCCTTTCAGAGCAAAGGGTTGCTTTCTTCCCCCCTCGCGTAGATGTCAGCGTGTTTTTGTTCAGAGGGGGAAAGCGTGTGCGCCTGCACGTTGAGCTGTAGACAGCTCGGGGGAGCGTCTCCATTCCCGAGTGAGGCCTGGGTGTGTACGCGGTGGTGGGGAGTGGAAAAGGTTCATTTCGTCAGCTGGTAGGGACCAGGGGGTGTGAATATAGCAGTGGGGCAGGTGCTGATGAACTGCTGGAGTGCACTCGGGTGTGCGTGTGTAGTCTGTGGCTCTAGGCCCCAGATCTGGTTCATGATTGCAGCCCTTGTGCCCACGGCCTTCTGATCTGGACCCTCCAGAGCATGGGGGGAAGGGCGATAGCAGTAAGCCACTTGGAAGAAACGAGGGAAACCTTGGTTTCCCTTGCAGTTCGTCTCGTGTTCCTCACCAGGACTCTGGGCCGAATTCTAGGCTACACAGAGGGGATGGTCTGTGTGAAGAGGGGGAGGCCTGAGTCCACAGTGAGCCCCTCAGAGGGCTCAGGAAATACATCCAGCAAGCTGGTTTGCCCTGACCTCAGGGGTGCAGAAAACCTCTTTGGACTTGCACAAGGCATCCTGCTCAGAACTCCCCAGGGGTTGAAAAGGATTGTGTTTTTCCTTCCTTGGCTTCTCTTGAAGCTGCTGGTCCTTGGGCCTTTTACCTCCTGGGAGCCAGGGGATGCACCAGCAAGGTATTTCCTGTCCTGTTCTTTATGACAAGTTAGCCCTTGATCACATAGCTTGACCTTCATTGGGCTGCTCTGGGGTAACCCACCAGATGAGGTCTGAGTGCTTGCTGGAGTGTGCCTCCACACCTGTCAGAGGAGAACGCCCTCAGGGTTAGGATGTTCACTCTTTGGATGGGGCGGTCTCTCAGATGGTGGTGGTATCCCTTTTAGAAAGGCGTACAGAGCTTGGAATGCTTATGGCTACAGGCAGGCAGGCTGGCTGTTTGGGTAAGTAGTGGTAAATCTTGCTATTCAACGTGGGCACAGAGTTGGGAAAGCCATTTCCCTTATGAGTTGTCAGCCTGTGGGCCTTTGGAACCCACGGTAGAGAGGGGGTGGGTCTTAGGGCAGGAACCTTGGAGGTGAGAGTTTGTGTGGGCTTTGGGTCCTGAAATTCTGGGAATGGGAGCTAGCACCTGAAAGAATGAGGGTCCAGCGGAGGTAAGGGCCCATGGGCTGAGTGATCAGTATAGTTCTACAGCTCTCTGAGACCAAAGATTACTTTGGTGTTATCTTGGGGTAGGGCTGGTGTTTAGGAGGTCAGTTAAGTGGCTAAGAGGTGCTGGCACCCAAGTTGGGGGGGGGGCGGTAAGGAGAGCAGTGCTGCCACAACTCAGACCTCTGGCCTTTGGCCTATCACTTGGTGAACCCTTAAAACTGAAGCTTTTCCAGAACAGACCCCAGAGCTCAGCAACCTGACCCTCCAGTCCTGGTCCTTGCATCTGAGCAGGTGGTTTGCATTAGCTTCAGCCCTGGTACAAAACCAGGACTAGGTTTTAACTCTTTAAGACCCAGAGAGGGTACAGGCCAGGTGCCAGCGTATCTCTTGAGTGTCAAGTTCCTTGTCCTGATATATCTTCTCTGGAAACATAGAGGGGTTACTGTAAATGTGGGAATTGATCCTGATGTGAGGGAGTTATAGTATGTCAGTTTTGAAAATGTAAAGAGGTTGCAAGGGCTTTAGTTTATAAGGCAGCTGCTTCTGTGTCTTGGTTCCTTCTTGAGCCCAGAGAAAAGAGAGGGTGCCTTCTCTTCTGGGGCACTTCTTTTCAAAGAAAGAGGTAGGTAGGAGCTCTGAAGGTGTCCACAGAGGGCCTGCATTTTGAGATTTTGTTTGTTGATCGGGGGTGGTGGGGGTGAGGAGTTGCCTGTTTGAGTTGGGGGTGAATCTTAGCAGACCCTTCTGTGAAATGGTTCCAGGCTACAATTGCGGGGATCTGTTTTTCAGTCACCATCACCCAGTCTTCTGGGTGGGGCCTGCCTCAGATTTCAGGGGGAGGGTGTGGAGGATGGTGCTCTGGCTGGGATCCCTAGGTTCCAAGCCAAGGCCTGCTTAAAGTTGTAGTCCCCGTGCCGAGGACTAGCTGTGCCACTGGCTTCAGTCATTCATTACCTGGAGAAGAGTGAAGGGCTGGGCTGCCCTAAAAGCCCTGAAAGTGTCCTGTCTCTGGGAAAGTGCCCCTCTATGGGATTTGAGCTGATAAGGTCTTGCCTCATGTTGAGTATTGGATTCTGCCTGTTCCTGTGCCTGGGGAGCACAGAAGAAGGCATTTGGCCTTGACACCAGTTTTAGACAGGCTCCCCTGGGAGGATGTAAGGGTTGTATGTTTTGCCTCTGAGATAAAGGGGAGAGGTTCGTCGGGTCATTTTTAGCAACACAGCTGTGGAATCTCTCAGAGGGGGCAAGATCTACCTTCGGTTGCAAATAAAATTTGACTGCAGTTTTGGGCCTCACCAAAAGGATAACAAGTCTAGAGGCAGCAGTGGGGATGACAGGGAGGTAATCTGGGCCTCATTTCCCTTGTTTCTGAGTTGCTCAGACCTTACTGCCCCCCCACCCCCACCCCCGGCAAAGAAGCCCCAGTAGAGCATTTGGACATTTCTGCCTTCACTCCAAGGGCCAAGCATGGTCCTTCTAACTTTAGGTCGGCCAACCACCAGAAAAGCCTTTTTGCAGTGCAGTAGTTGAGACTTATCTGCCTTAATCCTACCTAGGGAGCAAGGCAGTCAGTGCCCACAGATAGGCCATGCTGGATGAAAATCATCCAAAACTGAGGAAAACATAGGCCCCTTAGCTTCTCTGCCGTCCTGAGAACTCCCTTAATCACTTCACTTGCTTTTGCCAAAGCCTAGGTGAATTGGCTCATTTCCAAGATTGTGATGTTTGTATGACAGGTGGAATCACCTTGGGTTTTGCAGGGTCAGGAAGCAATTAATTATAATTAGCATTTAGTTATATTTAGCATTTACTTATTTTCTTCTATTATTTCATGCTTCCGTATGTTTTCTAAAATTAATTTATTTTTGGCTGCGTTGGGTCTTCGTTGCTGCCTGCGGGCTTTCTGTAGCTGCGGTGAGCAGGGGCTACTCTTCGTTGCGGTGCTTGGGCTTCTCATTGCAGTGGCTTCCCTTGTTGCAGAGCGCGGGCTCGAGGCGCATGCGTGGGCTTCAGTAGTTGTGGCTCGTGGGCTGTAGAGCGCAGGCTCAGTAGTTGTGCACAGGCTTAGTTGCTCAGTGGCATGTGGGATCTTCCTAGACCAGGGCTCGAACCTGTGTCGCCTGCATTGGCAGGCAGATTCTTAACCACTGCGCCACCAGGGAAGTCCACTTCTTTTTTTTTTAATAAATGTATTTTATTTTATTTTGGCTGTGTTGGGTCTTTGTTGCTGCACGCAGGCTTTTCTGTGGTTGTGGCGAGCGGGGACTACTCTTCATTGTGGTGTGCAGGCTTCTCATTGTGGTGGCTTCTCTTGTTGGGAGCATGGGCTCTAGGCACACAGGCTTCAGTAGTTGTGGCACATGGGCTCAGTAGTTGTGGCTCATGGGCTCTAGAGCGCAGGCTCAGTAGTTGTGGCGCATGGTCTTAGTTGTTCTGTGGCATGTGGGATCTTCCCAGACCAGAGCTTGAATCCGTGCCTCCTGCATTGGCAGGCGGATTCTTAAGCACTGCGCCACTAGGGAAGCCCCGGGAAGTCCGCTTCTCGTATGTTTACCTTTACTCCTCACCATGCTGTAAGCCCCTCAAAGCAGGGACCATGTCATTGTCTCCCATTTCCCACGAAGCTTCCAGCACAGGATGAACATATGTAAGGACTAAGAAAATAACCTTTTTGGTTGGTTGGTAAAGCAGAGTACACTTGCATAGGAAGGCCTCAAGAGATGATGGGTAGTGGATTATCAGATTTACGTTTCTCTTTCCCCTATTATTTCCTCACTATTAGACAGTGAGCACCTTATGGACAAGAATGGTGTCTTTCTTATCCCCAGCACTTTGTATTCAGAAAGTACTTAGCAAATGTTGGTTCCACAGAACCCACACCTTGGAGATGCTGATATGTGGGGAGAGTTATAGGTGATGTGGCTCTTACCACTCTTGTTTCTCCTTCTACTGGAGTAGTGACAAACTTAGCACACCTGTGGCAGTAGTAGGCAGGTGGTGGGGCTGATTACTCCCAGGAAGATTTGTGGGAATTATGGGGGCCTGCTAAGAGGTGTTGGGGAATATTTAGTCACCATGTCCGTGGTCTCTTGAGCAGGTTAGCAGGCAGATGGCTGATTCCCACTGGGAAGGGAAATTGGGGTAAGAATACCAGGACCCAGTACCTAATCGTTCATTAAATGTCCCATGGGATCTCCCCCAGAATTGGATTTGGCTTCATCCAGTCTCCCATTTGAAATATGTCTTTGACATTTTTGTGGGGGGTATAAAAATCCAGAATTTGAAGTGGTTTCCCCCAAGGACTTGGTTATTGTTTATTAGGTAGACTTTGGGTACCTGCAGAAAGAGCCAGAAATCAACCTTTTAGCTTAAGAACAGTGATCATTTATTGAATACGTACTGTGTGCCAGGCACTGTGCTGTTTGCTATATCTGCTTTATCTTGAAGCATCACATAACCCAGAGAGGTTTTTGCAGGTCCCATTTTGCAGATGAGGAAACTGAGACTAAAAGAAGTTATGCTACTTGTCCAAGGTCACAAGACCATGGTCACATGGAATCAACATTCACACCTAGGTGTGTCTGAAAAACCATGTTTGTTCCATGTTTTAAGGGCACCACCATCCCAAAGAGCAGGGTTGAAGTCCAGCTTTGAATGTTGTATTTTCTAAGGGACAGAGAGATTGTGTGTAGATCTTGTGGACATTGAATTAAATGCAGGGTTCTTTATTGTCAGCTGTGACACAGTAAGTTTTATAGTAATTTTGATGTGTACTCTGAGCTTTCTAAAAACTCCCATGGTCCCTTGGTAGATTAAGTGCCAAGTGAAGAGTGACTTATTTAAGTGTTCAGAGCTGGTAAGTGAAACCATTTCCCCCCTCTTCCTTCATCGTGGATATCTGATATAATTAACTGTACTGCCTCTTCTCTTGGGTTCCAGGTGCATCAGGGTGACTGTCTGGTTTCAGCAAGATGACGCTGCATGCCACCCGGGCAGCTGCACTCCTCTCTTGGGTGAGTGGTCTTCCTCTCCTTTGTATGCCAGACTTTTCCAGGAGACTTGGGAGAGGTGAGAGAGGAGTTTTCTAGGAGTCAGGGCTATGTAGAGTCTTCTCCTCTCCAGACAAAGGAAATAAGTTTTCTTTTGCCTTTCCCCTTAGTTTTTAACTTTTATTATTTTCAGTGATGTTGCTGCTGACATGTGATCCACAACTTGTGTAGCTTAGAAAAGGCTTCTCTGAGGTATATTATTCCTTTTTGGTCATGGGAAGGGTGGCTGCAGAGCAGCATGGAAACCCATTTTTTGTGCATTTCCTTGTGCATGTTTCTGAAAAAGCGTTGACACTGAATTTCAGTGGCATGTAGGGACTTTGGTCTTGAAAGGCCTTTAATCTCAGGGCAAGGTTCTCCTGGCTCTCCTTACCATGTTTCTGTGAGCTTCCATTGTCCTCTTGGTGCCTTCTTGATTACTTCACCAAAATTCTTCTGCTAGGTCTTTTCATATACTTCTGCCCAAGACAATGGCAAATGAAAGAATAATGCTGAGCATTGGGAACTACAGAGAAACAGAAGAGGCCACGGAGTGTAACGATGACACGCATGGGCCTTAGAGTCAGACAGCCCAGCTTAGAATCATTGCTCTAGCCTGTGTGACCCAAGACAAGTTACTTAGTCTCTCAGCACCTCATTTTTAAAATGGAAAGAAAAAATTTTTTTTAATATATTCTAAAAATAAAATAATAATCATTATTGTGAGGATAATAAGATAATGTCTGTAAAAAGCACTTAAATATTAAAATATTGCCTGGGCGACTTCCCTGGCAGTGCAGTGGTTAAGACTCTGCACTTCCACTGCCGGCAGCACGGGTTTGATCCCTGGTTGGGGAACTAAGATTCCACATGCTGCACAGAGCAGCCAAAAAATAAATAAATAAATAAATAAAATATTGCCTGGGCATGCTATTTGGTAAAGGGTATTTTAGTAGTCACCCTGACTATTGACCAATCAGGGCCAATTAAAGAGCCAGCTTCAAGAAAGAATTATAGAATCCTTAAAGGAAATGAATTTTTAATTTCCAAGGAGGGTAGGGGTTTAATAAAACAGGGTCTTTAATTACTGTCAAATCTGTAGTCAGGAAGTATGTATTTAGCATACAAAATGTGAATCCTTAGTCTTCAGTTTCTGAAATAGATGCAAACTTTAGTTGTACAGTTTTAAATGGTTGTTTTATATTTATGTTTTATATTTACATTTCAGTGTTTTATGTCTGTATTAGAAACATTATCTCTTCTTCCCCAGGAGAAGGCTGGTTGGGTTGTGTCTCTGTGTCTAGTTCAGTAGATTAACTGAATATTAGGGGATCGTTTAGCCACATTGTTTTAAGTTTATCAGTTTATTTATTTTGGTCCTAGGCTTGTTTTTATAGTGACTACTACCTTTACAGAGAAAAACAGAAACAAGACTAGTTTTATTTAACAGCAGATACTTGTATACTTTTCTCAAAAATCACAATGAACATGCATTAATATATTAAAATATAGTTAGATATAATCTTTAAGTTTAAACAAAAGTTAGGCAGCTAAAGTGGGTTTTATGACACTGTAGCAACATGGAATAATGCTTGGTAGCCAGAAGAGTGGCATAGAACACACGCGTGTGACGATCACAACTGTGATTTTTTTAAAAAATGACTTAGGAAAAAAGACTAGAAAGAAATATATCAAAATGCTGAAAGTGGGCTTCCCTAGTGGCACAGTGGTTGGGAGTCCACCTGCCGATGCAGGGGACACGGGTTCGTGCCCCGGTCCGGGAAGATCCCACATGGCACGGAGCAGCTGGGCCCGTGAGCCATGGCCGCTGAGCCTGTGTGTCCAGAGCCTATGCTCTGCAGCAGGAGAGGCCACAACAGTGAGAGGCCCGCGTACCGCAAAAAAAAAATGCTGAAAGTGCATGTATTAAAATACTAGTAAGTGGAGTTTTTCTGTTTTCCAAATTTTCAGTAATTTACTTTCTAATGTAAAAATTATATTTTATTTAACTTAAAGTATGGCTTGAAATTATTCTGTACCCAGCAATTTGATGAGTATATTGTTTTTTTTTGTTTTTTCTTTTGGTATGGGGGCCTCTCACTGTTGTGGCCTCTCCCGTTGCGGAGCACAGGCTCTGGACGCGCAGGCTCAGCGGCCATGGCTCACGGGCCCAGCCGCTCCGCGGCATGTGGGATCCTCCCTGACCGGGGCATGAGCCCGTGACCCCTGCATCAGCAGGCGGGCTCTCAACCACTGCGCCACCAGGGAAGCCCCTTGATGAGTATATTGTTATAGGGAATATAGGGAACTTTAAGATTCAACAACCTTTGGGACTTCCCTGGTGGCGAAGTTGTTAAGAATCCGCCTGCCAATGCAGGGGACACGGGTTTGAGCCCTGGTCCGGGAAGATCCCACGTGCTGCGGAGCAACTAAGCCCGTGCGCCACAACTCCTGAGCCTGCGCTCTAGAGCCCACGAGCTGCAGCTATTGAGCGTTCCTGCCCTAGAGCCCATGCCCCACAACAAGAGAAGCCACTGCAATGAATGGTCCACGCACCACAATGAAGAGTATCCCCCACTCGCCGCAGCTAGAGAAAGCCCACATGCAGCAACGAAGACCCAACACAGCCAAAAACAAATAAATAAATTTATTTAAAAAAAAAAAATTCAGGCACCTTAAATGACCCGGAAAGCCTTACAGGCACTTATTCAGTGAGCTTGGTCCTCTCTCACGTTTTATACCCTGACTAGAGATAAAGGAGCTTCTTCACTTCTTCAACTTTTAAATGATTTATCATTTGAGAGCAAAATAATGCACAGGAAGAAAATACATTTTTATATCCATGAAAGAAACTATTGCTGGATTATTACTTAATTGGTATGAGATGAATCCAGATTCCTTAAGTGACTTTAAATCAGCTAACTGGTACGATTTTTTTCAATCTTGTTAGCGAACAAGCATTCACAGCCCTTGAATGTTTTACCTAGATTGCAGATATTAAAAGAAGATGGTTTTTGGATGCTTAAGTCATGCAGTCTCTTCATTTTCAGCAGGTGGAAAGGGACCTTGGCCTGGAATATTCAGTCTTCTTAGAAAATTTACACTGGCCTTTTCTAATTAGATTAAGCACCCCCCCAAAGGTGGTATAAATTATTATCTTTAAGAGTCCAGTGAGAAGGTCGTATTTTATATTCTGCACTTAAATTTTTTTTTTTACTTTCAACCTATTTTTTAAAAAAATTTTTTAGTAAATTTATTTATTTTTGGCTGCATTGGGTCTTCGTTGATGCGTGCAGGCTTTCTCTAGTTGCAGCGAGCAGGGGCTACTCTTCTTTGCGGTGCACGGGCTCCTCATTGCGGTGGCTTCTCTTGTTGTGGTGCATGGGCTTCAGTAGTTGTGACACGCGGGCTTAGTAGTTGTGGCTTGCAAGGTCTAGAGTGCAGGCTCAGTAGTTCTGGCTCCCAGGCTTAGTTGCTCCGTGGCATGTGGGATCTTCCTGGACCAGGGATCGAACCCATGTCCCCTGCTTTGGCAGGCAGATTCTTAACCACCGCGCCACCAGGCAAGTCCCTCAACCTATTTTAATTTAGATTTATCTAGAAGTTTTTCTAATATAAAATTATTTAATGGAAATAAGTACTATCATTTCTGTAGCTGAATCACTGATTTTTTTTTTTAATCCTCTTGATCCTCCAGTGCAGTCAGCTAATTTAACTGTTAAGAAGTAGAAGTGTTGCTGGATCTACTTCATAACCATAATAGTGCTTTGCATTTAGTACTTTTATTTCGTAATGTGTTCTTGCATTCACAATCCCATTTGAACACACACTGGTCTTTTAAGGTAGATAAGTTTGACAAGTGAGAAAACAGTCACAGAAAGAAACAAAGTTGATAAACAAAGGTTCCTGGCAAGTTAGTGGAGGAGCTGGACTCAAAAATCCTTGTCTGGGGGCCCCCAGCCCAGTGCCTGTTGAAGAGCACATTTAAGTGGGAGGGACACATTAGGGGTAAGGGATTAACAGATACAGAACTACTACACATAAATAGATAAGCAACAAGGATATACGGTATAGCACAGGGAATTATACCCATTATCTTGTAATAACCTATAATGGAGGGTAATCTGCAAAAATACTGAATCACTATGAAACTAACAGGTTATTGTAAATCAGCTATACTTCAATTAAAAAAATAAAGAGCACATTTATAAATAGAATCTACTCGTTTGTGCATAACCACTATGCTGAAGTTTTAAAAAATAACTTGTAAAGCAGGATAAGTCTCCCTTCTCCCTCAGTCTTGCATATGTGATTGATTGACTTAGCAGACCCTTCCTTCTTAATAAGGTACTACAAGGGTGAACTTCAGCCCGGGCTTCTGAACTTGGTACCTGTGGAATTTATGAGGTTTTCCTATAGAAGTCCGCCATATATGCTTGTTGAATAACCTGTGTACCTGCTTCATTTGCATGTGACTGCTGGTGAACTTTCTAGTGGGAAAGACTGATTTAGATGAATGTCTGCCTGAAGGCAAGGAAAGGGAGAGGCCATTGGATATTGACGAGTTTTTCTTTGGGGTTCCTAGCTTTTCTTTCCCTTCCTTCTTCTTCTTATCTTGTTGCCTCATCATTTCTCCCTGCCTCAGCTGAAGTTTCATGTCTAGAAAGAATTTTAAAATGCATCAATCACAAGATTTTATATCTGTGGGAGTATATAAAATATATGTAGTATATAATGTAAATTTTGAGTAGACGCAAAATTCAAATTTGAAGAGCTGTAACATTCTGTAAATTTTAGCTGTAAAAATTTGAGCTACGAAGGTTTATAATGTAACCATTCAAGACATACAAAGCGCTAGAGTATAAAAAGCCTTTTTCCTACCTCAACTCCCAACCATCAAGTTCCTCTCTTCAGAGGCAGTGGTGGTTTGATTTTCTTCTAGAAACTATCAGTATTCTTGTAGAACCATTTTATGCCTAATTATATTTAAAGTACACCCCAAGTGCTGGAACATTCTGGGAGAATTTAAGCTCTTATTTAGTTGAAGCCAAAGGAAGGACTGTGATGGCGGCCTTCAGGTGGCTGTTAGTGGATGAGCTGGAAGTTAAAAGTCCTAGAATCACCTGTTCTCTCATTCCTTTCGTTACAACTATAGGCAGTTGGAACAAACAGAATTGTCAACACCTGGGGAAGGGAGTGGAACTCCACCCCTCTCCCTCCCGGGGCTTCTGGCACTTATGACGGTTTCACCAGGCTCTTCCCTTTGCCTCGCAGGTGAACAGTCTGCACGTGGCTGACCCCGTGGAGGCCGTGCTGCAGCTCCAGGACTGCAGCGTCTTCCTCAGGATCATTGACAGCATGTGAGTTTGTGCCACATCCCTCTCCAGCGTCTCAAGTGAAGCTGCATGCTGGGGTGGGGACTGCATTTGTTTCCTTGTTGACAGCTGTGACCAGAAAGCACCGCAGGACTGGGATGTCTAGGCCAGTGTGGGCCCCAGAGGCAAAACACATGACCTCGTTCTCCAGTCATTGTGTGTCTTTATGAGAGAGGTTTCACTCTTTCGCAGAAGAGCCTCCAAGTCTCCGTGTTCTCACAGTGTTCCGGGAGCCTGCTCCGGGGCTCCGTCCTCTGTCTCAATGGGAGTCTTCTACAGCCCTCTTTTCGTGACTCATCCTTATCTCACAAGCCCTCTTTGCAACCTGTAGGCCCAGGAAGAAGAAACGGGAAGCTTTTAAACTTGAGGGAAGTAAGCAGCGCCTAAAAATCTCTAATTTGTTAGCACAGCACAGACATGCCCCTCTCTAACCCATTATAGCATTCCCGGGGTTTTCACCTGCCTCATTAACTTGCTTTGTGAGGTCGATTAGCATTAGATAAGCTGCTTGTCATGTAGCCAGGATTTTAGTTTAGGCCTTTAAATTTTATATCTGTGTCTTTAGCACATTTCCTTTGAACTTCACCATTATCTGGGAAATGAGTGGAGTGGGGCCTCCTCCTCATACCTTACCTTTCTGGAACCCAGCAAAGATGGGTCAAGCTGTAACCTACATTTATCTTTTGAAAGCTCATGTGGTTCACCGCTTTTCCTGTATCCTCAACTTTTAGCAATTATGAAGGGCAAAACTGACAAACTTCTTACTTCTTTGTGCTATGGGCAAAAGTAGGGGCCAGCCATGATATAAGGAATTGGGGGGACAGTGGAGAGGACCGACCCTCCCTGTTTAAAGGGAAGCACAATAGACGGGAGGTCCCTCAGACCAAGATCTGAAGTGTCGAGGTGTTTGTGTTTCACACACAGCAGGTAGGAACTGGTGTTGGGGATTCAGCATCTCTGTGAAACAGGTTCATAGGCAGCAGCTCATTGACAGGGAAAGAAGGTAGAACTGAGCTTGTCAAAGGCAGGATCTGGGTCTAATTCATCTTCGGGTCCTCCATACCTAGCTTAGCACAGTGCAGTGATTAGGTTTTAATTAATGTTTGTTGGTGAAAATGAGTGAATGAAAATGTAGTTGATATTCTCTTATCAGCAAAGTCTAGTGGGGCTGAGTGCCCCCATGACAGATGGGTTTTCTAGAGTGTTTTTTTTTTAATCTTTTGAGATTTACATTGATAATGGGGTGTCCAATATGATTTCTTAAAAGTCCGTGTGGCTCTAACCATCCCACCTACCTTAGTGAAAGAAGTCACTGTATTCTTATTTTGATACAGACACTACCATTTTCTTTCTTTTTTTTCTTCCTGCCGCACAGCGTAGCTTGCGGGTTCTTAGTTCCCTGACCAAGGATAGAATCCGGGCCCTGGCAGTGAAAATGCCGAGTGCTAACCACTGGACCACCAGGGAATGCCTGGACACTCCCGGTTTCTTTCCCGGTTACCCAGACAGGCCATTTCAACATCATCTTGAATTCCTCCTTCACCTGGGCACGGATTTCTAATTGGTCACCATCCTCTCAGTGTGTCCTTTAGAAGATTTCTCATGTCCCTTCCTCTGCCTCATTCTGGATGCCAGGGCCTGGAGACTTCGTTCTTCTCTAAACTGTCCTTATTCCAGGGTGTTCCTGTGCCTGTGATCTCAGGGCTCTCATTGTGATGCTCCACAGCTGATGGACCTCAGCGGCGCTTCCTTGCCAGGAGGTTGAAATATAAAATCTGCAGCTTGGTATTCAGAGCTTTCATCAGGGGCCCTCCCAGTCTTGTTTCCTACTCATTTCTACCTCCATACCCCACTCCTTTTTTTTTTTGATCCTGTAGAATCTCCTAAATTCTGACTTTTGTTAATTGTGTCTTTATGGTACTACTTAACTTGTTCTTCCCCTTGTTGCCTATAAACTGGTAATTAGATCTTAAACTTAATTGGCTTAAGATTTTTTTCAAGGATACTATATAGATGGAGTTGTGCACTACCTATAAATCATCATTTTGCCACTCCTAATGAAAATCATCATTTTGCAAACCCTAATGAAAGTAGTAGGTCTAGGCAACAACTAACATCAATGGCCAGTAAAACTGTTAGGCTGGCAATACCTAACCTACAATTTAACATCACTAAAGGATGATATGCCTTGTTGTAACACACAGTAGGGTGCAGCATGCTTTTTTTGGACTTAAGAATGGATCAAGGAGCTTTTGCTTTTGAGGAGATAAATTTCCTTGGCCTGATGACAAGAGCAGTAGATGTGTCCAGGGGTGAGGATGTATGTCCTTGGTGTAGCCATTGTAGGTTTATGACCCTGTGGGAAATTTTCATAAGGAGGGTCAAAAATTCAAGATGCTCATTTTCCAAGTTGTTTTCTAAGGTGCTGCCTGAGCTTTAGACTAGAAGAGACTTGTGGGGGGAGGGGTGGGGGAGAGAGAGAGAATGTGTGTGTGTGTTGGATGGAGGGGCTATTGAAATCCCAGGTTAACCCTGATTTCCATCTCAAATCCAGGATGATTCAGACCAGCTTCCTTTGGGAAAACAGACGTTCTTGGTGAACGTGTTCTGGCTGATTCATTTGTGATGCTCCTACTGTTGTTAACTGAAATCAGACACCTAGTTCTCAGGGGAAGGCAGTGGAGGATGGCAGGGTTGGTGGCAGATAGAAGCTGTGGGAATCGAACAAAAGCTTGTTCCTTGGCCACTTGGCCTTCTCTCTGGGAGAATTCTTTGGGCTCCACCCCTCTGATAAGTTTCCCTTTCTATTTTCCTGTGCGTGGTGAATAGCCTAAAGCAAAAAGGCTGTCCCATTTCTTTGATATCTATGAGGCTTGCATAGCAAAGTTTAGTGGAGGCATTTTTCCAGAAAGCTTAAAGCTCTGACATTTGTCTTACTGACATTGACCTCTGCTCTTCCCAGTAAAAAGTATTCCTCATCTGTCAGTCAGCCCATATGTACTCAGCACCTGCTGTATTCCTAGCTTTCAGCTCACAAAGAGCGGTCAGTTATAAATGATGCACCTGTATCCGTGAGTACTGTAGGAATTCCTGAGAAGGAGAGGGGAGACGTGACTAGCAGTGGTTCTGCTTGGCTTCCTGCCAGAGATGAGACTTGAGTGCCGTCTTAAAGAATGGGCTGGATTTCCCCAGGACTAGTGTTTTCCAAAGCATGTTCCGTGCACCTGTACTTATCCCAGGGGCTCAGTGGGGGAAAGAAGAGGTTTGTGGTCAGATAGGTTTAGGAAATAATGCGTATTTATACCTTCTTTAGAAAATGTTCAGTTTGGTTTAACCCAGTATTTCTCAAACATTTAGCCCAAGTACCCTGTTTATTTTTATCCAATGGAATACACTTAGGTAAATTACTACTCTGTGCTGAGGGCAAAGAGAGTCACAACAGTCCAGATTGTGGGTGGGTAGGGAAGATGGCTCTTTCAGGAGTCTGTGAGGAGATTAGCATCTATAAAAGACTTTGTAGGTGTCCCTAGTCACAGACCAGCTACCCAAAGTGCTTCCTGTGGGGGGTTCACTTGGAAGAAGCCTTTGTAATCCCGTGGGAGCTGGAGGGAGCTACTCTCATGGTCTTGCCTAGGATGCTTCTTGTGCTTTGCAGGATGTCTGGCACTGGAGGATTCTAGAGTCTGCCCTGCCCTCCAGAAAGTTGATTGAAACTTAGAGATTCGGGTTCTGAAGAACAGGAGGCTTTTCAATCAGTGTCTTCAGCCGTAGCCTAGATAGAAAAGTCAGCTTTCTAACTTGAAGTAAGGGTAGTCCCTTCCAAAAATGAAACTGCACTTAGCCTGAGGGGCCGGGGTCAAGGGGCCAGGGCAGTGTGAGAGCGCCCCCTGCTGCCTCCCTGCCCTCATTGCTCTCCACACTTGGCTTGCCTTTCCACTTAAACAAACACAAGCACCGCAAAGGCCACAAATGGAAAGTGATTGTCCCTTGGCCTGGCCTCTTGGAGGCCACCTCAGCCTTCAGTGTGTGGTGAACTTTGCCCTGTAACTTCAGAGCCTCGTTCCGTCCTGTTCTTTCAGTTTTTAGATCTGTTTTTCCCTTTCCATAGTCCTCTCTGACTCGTACTCTAGCCACATTCGCAGGCATCCTGACGTTTTACACTTGAGCTGTTGAAGGCTATCAGTCCTAGCTTGCCAGTCATCTGTGCTGCCTCCATCGCCTCTCGACCCCCTTCCCACAGAGCTTTTTGATATTCACAAATGCCATCTTTTCCAGGAGGACCTCATGCCTCAAGTCCCCACTTCTCAACCACGACACAGTTCCTTCTGGCTAAATGGTGTCTTGGTATCTTCTCCCCTGCCTCCAATGTCTGGTCTGGTTCTCCCCCAGATCCAGCACAGATCCAACCTGAAGGGATGGGAAGGTGGTATGTAATGCGGTAGCAAGGAGGGAAGGATTGCTAAGTACTCTGGTTCTAATACTTGCTCTTTTTCTAGCCATGGCACTGACGAAGGGCAGCAGATCCTGCAGCAGCCGGTGCCGGAGAGACTGGAATTTGTGTGCAGTTTTCTGCAGAGTAAGCACTTTTCTTATCTAGCTGGGAAGGAGCTGCTTCCTCAGCTCCTGGGACTTGGGTATCTGGACCTGGAAGAACCAGGTCCCAGGTATCTGGGGGAGCAAAGGCTTGAGGCTGCCCACTCTGTACCACCAAGATGAGTACAACTGGGGCGGCTTCCCTGGGCCTGGTGATGCCTGCACCAGTTGGGGAGGAGTGTCCCTGCAGTCCCAGAGCCCATTTCGGGATCCAGGTAGAGCCAGAGGGTCGGTTTTGGGGACTCATCACCTTGGGCTCCCATTCCTCCCACTGCAAGGAGACAGAAGGATCCATGTTACCCTCTTCCCCTTGCAAGAAAAACATTTTCCCCTGATAACATTGAATTAATTGCTTAGGTGATAGGTATAGGGGCACAGGCAGGTTAAGGTTGAAATCTTGGCCCTTTTACTCTACTGTTTGTGTGACCTTTCTGGACATGGGTTCCCTGTCTTTAAAATGAAGATCATAGTAATTGCTCTTAAGGTTGATGGATAGAGTAAATAACACATGCGGGACTTCCCCGGTGGTCCAGTGGTTAGGACTCCGCGCTCCCAATGCAGGGGACCTGGGTTCAATCCCTGGTCAGGGAACTAGATCCCGCATGCCGCAACGAAGATCCCGCATGCCGCAGCTAAGACCCGGTGCAGCCAAATAAATAAATGAATGAGTGAATGAATATTAAAAAAAATAACACATGCAAAGCTTCTAGCACAGCACTTGTCAATTCTCCTCCCTCATATAGCTGTGGACAGAGTCCTCATCTTTGACACGGGAGCTATCTACCATCCCCACCTCAAGAGAATTATAAGAAAGGTGATAATGGATTTAGATAAAGCAGGGTGTTAGTAATTGAGCCCTGCCCCTCTGGCAGCATAAGAACCAGGTGTCCCAGCCCTGGTCTGACTCAGCTGCAGGTGGGCTTCCTCTGCAGCCGCAGTTGGAATGAGACTCTTGAGTGACCTGGAATCTCTGGGCTCCTCCTCTGTGGTGCTGAGTGGGAGTTGGTGCGTGGGTAGGTGAGTGCAATGTCAGGCCCCAGAGCTGCTGTGAATTCCAGGCTCCTTTCTTCTTTAACTATCCCTGTAGTCCTTGGACCAATCCAGGATAGAACTAACTTCAGGTGGAAACGTGTATGTTGGGCGAGAGGGGACCTAGGAATAAGGAGCCCTGCATCTCCTGGTCCCACCAGCCATTCTGCTCCTCTGACTGTGAGGTGTTCTGATGATCTCAGAGATGGTCCCCAGGAAATTCACCGTGTTTTCTACATTGTTGTCATTACAGAAAACCGAAAACATCCCTCTTCTCCAGAACGCCTGGTGTCAGTGCAGAAGGTGATGGAGGGATCAGAGCTGGAACTTGCCAAGGTACCCGTGGAATACCAGACTGGTCTGGGGGGAGAGTGGCACCAGAGGGGCCTGCAGAGGGGCCTTTTCTTAACCCAGAAGAAGTGGTGGGGCTTTATTTCTGGGCCTCGTGGAGGTAGGCGGTAGGTCCAGGCAGCTACCTAGTGAGGCAGAGGCTGATTCAGCCAAGGATTTTAGGAGCCCACCTTTATGACAGGGAGGTTGACTAGATCATTACTGTGGCCTCAATGGAGACCTGGCAGGAATCAGGCCTCACCCAGCTGTCGTCACACTTTTCTTTTTAGCTCAGTCCACTTCATTCCCTCTTCTGTTTCTGGGTGCTGGCCTATAGGTGATGCCTTAAGCTTCATACCCAGGGTTCCATGAGTCCAGGAATTTAGTTATGCAGGAATTCTGGCACCTGGCTTTTTGCAGAGTGAGCACTGAGTCCTCAATCAAGTGATTCCTGATGCAGTTAAGGGCAGCGGCCTGGGGCTGCTGAATTCTAGGAGCTTTGGAAGGGTCTCAGAATAGCTCAGAGTCCCCAGAGTGGGGCAGGGGTGGGGAGCGAGAAGAGAACCCTGCTCAGTGATTGCCTCCTGTTTGGCTTCTAGATGACCATGCTGCTCTTATACCACTCCTCCATGAGCTCCAGAAGTCCCAGGGACTGGGAACAATTTGAATACAAGATTCAGGTAAGGCCTTGTGCCTCCACCCCACCCAGCAGGTCTTGCCTGTGTTTTATCTCATTCCAGTTGTTTTTCTTTAAACAGCATATGTTGTTCTTTTTAAAAATTATGTTATAGTAGTTATAGCCATTCATTATAGAAAGTCTGGAAGATATTGAAAAGCACAAAGAAGGAAGTACCAGTTGCCAGTAATCTCATTCTCAGCAATAACTGCTAACTTTTAAAGGATATACTTCCAAGTCCTTTTCATGTACGTAAATTTAACTGTACCCTTACCTGAACTGTTTGGATAATACATAGAAATTATTCTTTCTCCGTGTATGTGTTCCCGTATGTACGTATGTGTGTTTTACACAAACTGTCACTCCATTTCTTCCTCCTTTCCTCTGGTAGAAAGGATTAGTGAGAATGTCTTTGTCCGCCATGACAGTCTAGCTCAGAGCGGTTACGTCCTCTCCCCTGCTCTGCATGGTCCCTAAGTGAAGAGTTGGTGCGTCTGTTTCATTAGAGAGGGAATTGACCTGGTTTCCAGGAACTACCTGCCATATGGGTCCTGATGTTTTCCTTGCTTCCTATATGAGCAGCTGTCCTTTATTTTCCAGAGCAGAAGCAGCTGGGATGCCACAGTGGGTAATGTAGGTGACTGGTGGGGCAGTGTCCAGAGAGCTGTGGCCTTTCACGTGGTGGTAGAAATGTTGAGTCATCCCATCTCATACTCACTTAGCTCATGGCTCGTCTCTGGGGTTGGGGGTTGTAGTGGCGTGGGAGGCATGGGTGGCTCCTTCCTTTCTTTAACCTTTTCTTTGCTCCAAGCTGATCATAGACCTGGTAGAAACAAATTCTAAAGGAATAAGGAACTACAGAGATGGCCAGGAAAATCAGATAAACTCTGTAGCTTTGGAATTCAAACAGAGAAGGCAAGATTATACCTGCTGGTGGCTAAGCTTTGGATGAGCCCTGGAGGAGTTCTCACTCAGACAAAGAACAACAGTGAGGTCAGCTGGAAGAGGCCAACAGGGTTATGTATGAAAGCTTTCTGACTGCATTACTTTGCTTGCCCATTCTCATCTCATGGTCAGGAGCAAAGTCAGTTTGGACCTCTGTCTCACCCTGGGTACGTCTTTAGGGGAGAAGAGGGGCTGGGGACAAGTAGGGTGACCATGTCTCTGGTGGAGTGTTCCTGGCTGGACCATGGGTCTTCAGGTCTGAGAGGAAGAATGGGCTCCAGCAGGCTCCTAGGGCTGGCACGGCCAGGATGGTGCCCTCCATCCCTTCGGGCCTCCCGAACACCTAAATGATGCTCTTTCTCTGTCTGTGGTCCAGGCTGAGTTAGCTGTCATTCTCAAATTTGTGCTAGACCATGAGGATGGGCTAAACCTGAATGAGGACTCAGAGAACTTCTTACAGAAAGGTAAGTTGGGATCACTCCCAAGGATCCTCTCTTTTCTGAGCTGGGGAGTGCTAGGATGCTGAGTTGTCAGGAAGTGCAGTGGGGATTTGCCCCAACACAAGTCACAGAGTTGGTGCTTAGGAAACGTGTGTAAGGGGGTAAGTTGATTTCTGGGCCATCTTGCCATCATCCCAGTTCCCACAGAGCTCCTTCTTGCGCCTGGCAGCAGCTAAGCAGAACATTTATAAGTGATCATGTCTGCTGTGGGTTCTCCTTGATTACCCGCCCCCGCTCCCCTCACACACACACACTTCTTTTTTTGTTTTTTGTAGTTTAAACAGTCATTACTCTAGGTTTATAAGCTGGGAGTACACAGTCTTAGAAAATTGTTTTTCCTACATAATGCCCGTGTTCTAGGTGGGAAGGCAGATACATAAACCAGAATGTATGATAAGGAATAAGTGCTAGAACAGGGAGATATCGAATCTACCAAGTGTCTTGCTGGAAGTACATCAGAGAGAGTGAGAGTGCTGCCTGTTTGGAAGAGCCGTCTGACAGCAACAGGGTGTAAGGTGTGGGTCTAGGCACGTTCATCCAGCCACTGAATTGGATGTTCCTTGTGTTCAGGTTCCTCGTCAGCTCTTCAGGTGGAGATGTTGCAGATGTGAGTCTAGAATGCAGGAGAGGGCTCTGGGCCAGGCTGTGGGCTTGCAAGTCTGTGTATGGATGGCCATTGAAGCCTTGGGCACCGTGGGCAGAGCACACGGGCCCCATCAGAGCTCTGGGGCTTGGAGGGCAGGTGGGAGAGGGAGGCGGGAGGAGCAGGTGAGGGAGACCGAGACCCGGTGTTAGAAGTAGGAGGGCCATGCGAAGGTCACCGTGGGAACCAGGGGAAGAGGAGGTTTTGAGAAAGAAGTCATGCTGGCAGTGCACGATTTCAGAATGGAGGGCTTCAGCAAGGAGGCTGGTGGTTCTGACTCGAGAGGTCATTGGGGCTGAGAGGAGATCTGCTCAGGGTTGGCTTGAGGGAAAAGCGTGAGCACTTGGTCCAGTCTCTGAGCACGGGGGACACAGTCACTTCACTGCGCTCTTCGAGTGCCGGGGATCTGTGGAAACAGAAGCCCCTTGCTTGATTTGGCTTAGGGCACTGACCTCTGGGTAACCCAGACACCAGGCTTCACGTTCTGCCCAAGCGCCTCCCTCTGCAGCTTACCTATAAGTGTCTGGATTCATTCCCACTAAGGCGAGTTCTCAAATTGCATAAAGATGCAAATCTGTCCACCCTCTTACTAACCTCTCTTTGGCTTGTTTACTCTTTCCCCTCTAGCTCCTGTCCCTTCCCCCTGTTCCAGCACCATCTCTGAAGAGCTCTCCCCACCCAGCCACCAGGCCAAGAGGGAGGTTCGCTTCCTAGAGCTACAGAAAGTCGCCTCTTCCAGTGGGAACAAGTATGTGCTGGGCCTCTTCTCCTGGGATGGGGCCTCAACATCCAGTCCTCAGATCCCTGCATCCTAGAGGCTAAGCTGTTGACCAGCCCCTTATGTCATCAAGAGTGCTTGGAGTATCTTGTAGATCTGGGATGCCCTCCCCTGCCCCAGTACTAATGGGGGAATTGGTTGGGATCTGTCCTCGGCAGAAGGCCTTTCAAAGGCTGTTCTTTGTTTATGGAATTTCTTGCTTCCCTGGAGACTGTGCTAAAGTCCGTTCTCCTAGTGCAGCTCTGTAGAGGCAAAGGGAATGCACTCCTTTTGCAGCGATGGGGGCGGGGGAGGGTATAGAGAAATTAAGGCTTGGAGGAAGAAGAAAAGCTTTCTCAGGGTCATGTCATAAGGCACGAGGTAGCACTGCAGACAGACCCCAGGTGTTTGGGCCCCGCAGCCGGTGCTCACAACCATAGGGCCGGGCTCCCCCAGCCCCGCCTGTGGTCGGTAGCTTCAGCCCTCACGTCGGTTTCTGACCATGGCATCTGGACCATCTCCTTCCTCAGCTTCCTCCCAGGTTCTCCAGCCTCCCCCATGGGTGACATTCTGCAGACCCCACAATTCCAGATGAGGCGGCTGAAGAAGCAGCTTGCAGATGAGAGAAATAATCGAGACGAGCTGGAGCTGGAGTTGGCCGAGAACCGCAAGCTCCTCACAGAGAAGGGTAGGTGGCCTGCCGCTGGCAGATGTGTGTTAACGGGCAGCATTTGGGATTTTCATCCGGGGAAGTGCTGGGCTTGTCTGAGGCGTGGCCCCTCTGTCTTCTGTGTTGTCGCCTCTGCTGGCCCGGATGCTTAGAGCTCAGCCCTGGGCCTGTCAGGCTGACCTCCTGGAAGCTGGTTCTGTCCTTGCCACCCTCCTTCCTTTCCCCGGGATTGGACGCCTCTTCCTTCCTCCCCCTCCTCCCCTTAGTCCTGTGCTAACTCTCCCCTCCTCTGGGGCAGATGCGCAGATAGCCGTGATGCAGCAGCGCATCGACCGCCTGGCTCTGCTGCACGAGAAGCAGGCAGCCAGTCCGCTGGAGCCCAGGGAGCTTGAGGAGCTCCGTGGCAAGAATGAGAGGTACAGTGCTCCCTACCGTCCTTCCCACTCCCGGGGCAGGGGAGATATGCTCTTTCCTCACTGCTCCCCTCCCTTGCAGCCTCACCATACGGCTCCACGAAACTCTGAGGCAGTGCCAGGACCTGAAGACAGAGAAGAGCCAGATGGATCGCAAAATTAACCAGCTTTCTGAAGAGAATGGGGACCTTTCCTTTAAGGTGAGTGTTGAGGTTTCTGGCCCCCACCTGGAAGCCCCTTTGCTTGAATTGGTCTGGAAAATTCCCCGAAAGAGTGTTGAGGAGAATGTCCTCATTCCGTAATTGGCTGCTGCCAGGGACCGGCTGGTGGCCCTAAGTTTTGATTTGTAGTCCTGAGTCAGAGACGTGAATAGTTGCGATTGGTTTGAGGAAGGTTGGAAGGCTAATGGGAGCTGTCCAGGCCCTGGAGCTCAGGGGGCAGATAGCAGTGGTGTTGGCAGTTTTGACCCTGGGTGATGGGCGTTCCCTCTTGTCTGTCTCAGCTGCGGGAGTTTGCCAGTCACCTGCAGCAACTACAGGGGGCCCTCAATGAACTGACAGAAGAGCACAGCAAGGCCACTCGGGAGTGGGTGGAGAAGCAGACCCATCTGGAGAAGGAGCTCGGCACAGCCCTGCAGGACAAGGTAACCCTCTGCTTGGGGAAGTCAGGGCCACAGTCTTGACCACACACTCAAAGCTGAATTCCGTTTACCGCTCTATTCTTTGGGGCCTTTGGGAATTATGCTGCCTACTTTTCAAGGCTTAATAGTGTGCTGTAATGGGCTTCAGGCCAGTACACCTATGAATCCTGTCTCTGCTGTTTACAAGGTGTGGCTCTTGGACAAGTTACTTGACTTTCTTTCTAGGCATCCTTTTCCTAAAATGGGAAAAAGAATGGGTAGCTGCCTCATTATCCGTTGTAAGATAATGCATATGGAGCACTGAACACACATTGTCTGGTGCAAAGTGAGCTCTCAGTGAATTAGTTACTGTTATTTATTATTGCTAATAAGAATCCAGCTCTGCCACTTATTAATAACCATGTAGCCCGGGGGCAAAGCACTTTACTTCTGAGCTTCAGATTCTTACCCTGTAGAAAAAAAAAAAGGGATGGTAGTAGCTACCTCCCAGATCTGTTGGGTAGGTTAGAAATTCAGAGAGGTACCCAGCACAGTGCCTGGCCTATTGTAGGTACTTAGTGAACAGTGGTGTAAAGTGGGGCAGGGGACCAGGGGATGCTGCTGCTGTTGATGCTCAGACTGTTGGGATATTTTTAAGCTGATGGGTTTTTGGATTATCTGAGAGTCAAGACATGAGTGAGGAAGGGCATACAGTGAGGAAATCTGGAGTAAACTCAGCAGCCTTGGAGAAGAAATGAGCAGGTCACTTGACTTAACTGAGCCCTGGTACCAGGGCTAGAGAGTCAGGTCTCTCATGGTCCCAGGTCCTTGATTTCTGCAAGTTTTCCCCTAGGTCAGGGCAAAAGGAGATCTTGGTAATAAGGTAATAGGGTCTTATGTTTTGTTGATGTTCAAAAGGGTTTGTGTGGTAATCCGGTGCCTGTTCCACTTCTGTTAACATGGGGCTCTTGTATACTCCCAGAAATGCCTTGAAGAGAAGAATGAAATCCTTCAGGGAAAACTTTCACAGCTGGAAGAACATTTGGCCCAGCTGCGGGAGAACCCACCCCGGGAGAAGGGCGAGGTGCTGGGTGATGTCTTGCAGGTAGGATCTCAGGGGCAGGGGTGAGACCTGTGTGCTGGGATTGCTGCAGACCCCACGTTCGCCGTGTTCAGGTTCCTGGCGGTCCTCAATCCCCAGAGGGGCCGGGGGACCGAGGAGTCGTGCTGAGCCCCATTTGTCTCTTTATCTCACCAGCTGGAGACTCTCAAACAAGAGGCAGCCACTCTCGCTGCAGACAACACCCAGCTCCAAGCCAGAGTGGAGGTGCTGGAGACTGAGCTGGGCCAGCGGGAAGCCAAGTTGCTTGCCGAGCGGAGCCACTTTGAAGAAGAAAAGCAGCAGTTGGCCAGCCTGATTGCCGAGCTGCAGGGCTCCCTGTCCAACCTTGGCCAGGCCAAGGAAGAGCTGGAGCAGGCCTCTCAGGCTCAAGGGGCCCGGCTGTCTGCCCAGGTGGCCACGATGACCTCCGAGCTCGCCACCCTCAATGCCACCGTCCAGCAGCGGGATCAAGAACTGGCTGGCCTGAAGCAGCAGGCCCAAACAGAGCAGGCGCAGCTCGCGCAGACCCTCCAGCGGCAGGAACAGGCCTCCCAGAGCCTCCGCCAGCAGGTGGAGCAGCTGAGCAGCAGCCTGGAGCAGAAGGAACAGCAGTTGGAAGAGGCCACCAAGGAGCAGAAGGCCACCCGGCGAGACCACGCCCAGCAGCTGGCCGCTGCGGCTGAGGAGCGGGAGGCCTCTTTACGGGAGAGGGATGCGGCCCTCCAGCAGCTGGAGGCACTGGGGAAGGAGAAGGCCGCCGAGCTGGAAGTCCTGCAACAGCAGCTTCAGGCTGCTAGTGAAGCCCGGGACAGTGCCCAGACCTCGGTGACACAGGCCCGGCGGGAGAAGGCAGAGCTGAGCCAGAAGGTGGAGGAGCTCCATGCCCGTGCTGAGGCAGCCCACCAGGAGCGGTGTGAGGCGCAGGCCCAGGTGGCAGAGCTGAAGGCCCAGCTGAGGTCTGAGCAGCAAAAAGCAACCGAGAGAGAAACGGTGGCCCAGGAGAAGGCCCAGCTCCAGGAGCAGGTCCGGGCCCTTGAGGAGTCCTTGAAGGTCACCAAGGGCAGCCTGGAAGAGGAGAAGCACAGGGCTGCAGACATCCTGGAAGAGCAGCAGCGATGCATCTCCAGGCTGGAGGCGGAGGCCCGGAGCCTGGTGGAGCAGCACGAGCAGGAACAGCAGGAGCTGGAAGAAGAGAAGGCTGGGCGCAGGGGGCTGGAGGCCCGACTGCAGCAGCTCGGGGAGGCCCATCAGGCCAAGACAGAAGCCCTGCGGCAGGAGCTGGCTGAGGCCATCGCCTCCCAGCGCGAGGCTGAGAGTGAGTGTGAGCAGCTTGCCAAGGAGGTGGCCACCTGGCGTGAGCGGTACGAGGACAGCCAGCAGGAGGAGGCACAGTACGGAGCCATATTCCAGGAACAGCTGATGACCCTGAAGGAGGAATGCGAGAAGGCCCGCCAGGAGCTGCAGGAGGCAAAGGAGAAGGTGGCAGGGATAGAGGCCCACAGCGAGCTCCAGATCGGCCGGCAGCAGAGTGAGCTTGCTCAGCTCCACGCCAGCCTGGCCAGGGCCCTGCAGCAGGTCCAGGAGAAGGAGGTCAGGGCCCAGAAGCTCGCAGACGACCTGTCCGCTCTGCAGGAGAAGATGGCTGCCACCAGCAAGGAGGTGGTCCACCTGGAGGCCTTGGTGCGCAAGGCGGGTGAGCAGCATGAAATGGCCTCCCAGGAGCTACTCAAGGAGCCGCCCAGGGCAGGAGACAGAGAGTCGGAGTGGCTGAAAGAGCATCAGGGACGCCCGTTCTGCAGCACACAGGCTGCACTGCAGGCCATGGAGCGTGAGGCAGAGCAAATGGGCAGTGAGCTGGAGAGGTTGCGCGCCGCGCTGATGGAAAGCCAGGGGCAGCAGCAGGAGGAGCGTGGACAGCAGGAGAGGGAGGTGGCGCGGCTGACCCAGGAGCGGGGCCGGGCCCAAGCCGACCTTGCCCTGGAGAAGGCCGCCAAGGCCGAGCTTGAGATGCGGCTGCAGAATGCCCTCAACGAGCAGCGTGTGGAGTTTGCTGCCTTGCAGGAGGCACTGGCCCGCGCCCTGATGGAAAAGGAGGGGAAGGATCAGGAGCTGGCCAAGCTTCGTGGGCAGGAGGCAGCCCAGGGGGCAGAGCTGAAGGAGCTTCAGCAGACTGTGGAGCGGCTGAAGGAACAGCTGGCCGGGAAAGAGGAGGAGTGCCCACAGTCTCTAGGGACGGCCAGCCGAGAAGACGCTTCCGGGTCGGGAGCCCAGTCTGAGGCTACCGGAAAGACGGAGCAAACAGGCCCGGAGCTGGAGGCTCTGCGGGCAGAGGTGAGCAGGCTGGAGCAACAGGTCTGCGAGTATCAGGAGAAGTCCTCCAGCCTGGAGCGCAGCCTCGAGGCTGAGCGCGCCTCCCACGCGGAGCAGGCCAGTGCTCTGGAGACTTTGCGGGGCCAGTTAGAGCAGAAGGCCCAGGAACTGGGGAGCGGTCAGGACACCTTAGCCTCAGCCCAGAGGGAGCTGGCCACCCTCCGCGCCAAGGCCCAGGAGCACGGCAAGGCTGAGGATGGGTGGAAGGCACAGGTGGCCCGGAGTCAGCAGGAGGCTGAGAGGAAAAATAGCCTCATCAGCAGCTTGGAGGAGGAGGTGTCCATCCTGAACCGCCAGGTGCTGGAGAAGGAAGGCGAGAGCAAGGAGTTGAAGCGGCTGGTTATTGCCGAGTCAGAGAAGAGTCAGAAGCTGGAAGAGAGGCTGCGTCTGCTCCAGGCAGAGACGGCCAGCAGCAGCGCCAGGGCCGCGGAACGCAGTTCCGCTCTGCGGGAGGAGGTCCAGACCCTCCGGGAGGAGGCAGAGAAGCAGCGGGTGGCTTCCGAGAGCCTGAGGCAGGAGCTGGCCTCGCAGGCAGAGCGAGCAGAAGAGCTGGGCCAAGAGTTGAAGGCTTGGCAGGAGAAGTTCTTCCAGAAGGAGCAGGCCCTCTCTGCCCTGCAGCTTGAGCACACCAGCACGCAGGCCCTGGTGAGCGAGCTGCTGCCCGCTAAGCACCTGTGCCAGCAGCTGCAGGCTGAGCAGGCAGCCACTGAGAAACGCCATCGAGAGGAGCTGGAGCAGAGCAAGCAGGCAGCCGGTGGGCTGCGCGCAGAGCTGCTGCGGGCCCAGCGCGAGCTCGGGGAGCTGGTGCCCCTGCGGCAGAAGGTGGCAGAGCAGGAGCGAGCAGCCCAGCAGCTGCGGGCAGAGAAGGCCAGCTATGCAGAGCAGCTGAGCATGCTGAAGAAGGCTCATGGCCTGCTGGCGGAGGAGAACCGGGGGCTGGGCGAGCGGGCCAACCTCGGCCGGCAGTTCCTGGAAGTGGAGCTGGACCAGGCCCGGGAGAAGTACGGCCAAGAGCTGGCAGCTGTGCGTGCTGAAGCTGAGACCCGTCTGGCCGAGATGCAGCGGGAGGCACAGAGTTCTGCCCGGGAGCTGGAGGTGATGACTGCCAAGTACGAGGGTGCCAAGGCCAAGGTCCTGGAGGAGAGGCAGCGTTTCCAGGAGGAGAGGCAGAAACTCACAGCCCAGGTGAGGCATCCAGCTCAAGCACGCCCCCAGAGAGCAGCCCTGTGGGAGGGGGGGACGTTGTCTCTCTGCATTCCTGGGCCTCCGGCTCCCACATGATTAGAGTGTCTTGTCTTCCCACACTCACTGGGTGGCAGAGGAAGAGAGGTGACTGGTAGAGTTCAAGTCTGTTGCCCCCACCCCGTTGGCCTACAGAAAATACCAATAGCCTCCTCTTCTCCGAAGCCTCTGTCCCTGGAGAGTCAGGCTGCAAAGGCCATCAGCCCGTTGAGGCACAGTGTCGTGAGGAGGCGCCCTTGCAGTGGAGGCCCCGAGAGCCACCGGCGACTAGAATGACCCGAGCTAGCATTTACAAAAATTTTTAGACGTCTAGTTCCATGGGAAGATTAGAGCCTCGGTGAGGTCAGCCTGGCACCAGGGCCAGTGCCTCTTTGGCCCCCATCTCATGCTGTCTCCGTTGCTCCTCCCCACGCACAGGTGGAGCAGCTAGAGTTATTTCAGAGAGAGCAAACTAAGCAGGTAATGCCTGAGGTCCTCGCTAAATGCTGGCTGCTTAAGTGGTGACTGGTCTCGGTGCATGACCCCGGCTGCAGCTTGCCTCCGCTGGCTCCTGTTGTGAACTGTTTGTGAAGGGGGCAGGGTCAAGCCGTGGAACCCAGGCCCAGGCCGCCCCGGAGTGCAGTGTGCTAGGCCCTCTCTCAGGCCTCATCCCACCCATCCCAGGTCGGCCTCTCCACTTTTCTGTGCTTTCATCGCTTGTCAGGGATGAGGGGTAGGGTAGGCTTCACCTTTCCCATACCAGATCCAGCGACAGACTGCTCTTGGGATTCCTGAACCTCCAAGACCTACTCCAAGTTTGGGTACTCAACTGTGGGGACTCGCAGGATGCCCATGGGCCTTGTTTAACACAGGCCCCTTCTTTCCCACAGAAACCAGAAAGATGATGTGCAGGAGGTCCCCATAGATTAGGGGGGTTGTGAGCTCAGGACGCCTGCCCATCACTCTCTGGGGTTTTAACCCCGAGCATGGAGTAGTGATGTCTGGGAGCAAGAAGGCCAAGGTTGAGAGGAGCAGGAGGGGCTCCCACAAGTCAGAGGAGGGGAGGTCTGGCTGCCGTGCCCTCACAAGGATCTCTGCTGCCCTAGACATCAAAGCTATCGAACTGGTATTTAGTGGGAGCACGCTTTCCACCACTCCTCCTACCCTGTCACCTTGGGCCTGCTGAGGAGTCGGCCCTTCTCTCCTCCCATCATCTCCTCCGAGGAGCCTGAGATGATGGGGAAGCTCAAACTGAATAGCAAACAGTTAGCAATGGAGCCCTTGCCTCTCACCTTTGCTGATCATGCTTGAGCTCCTGGAATGCCTGGGGGAGCCAGGAGTGTTTGTGGCTGTTATGCTCCCTCTCGTCCCCTCCCTCCCTTCGCTCTTCCTCTCTGTGGGAGTGGGGTGGGCTTGGAGTACATGTGCTGCCCCTGCCCTCCTCTTCCAGCAGCCTGACCCCCAGTGCTAAGCACAGCAGCCACACCGCTAGCACCAACCCTAACGGCTTTTGGATATTGGGAAGAGGTCCGAGCATCTGGCTTTTTCTCTGGCCGTATCTGGGAGGAGGGGGGATGGGCACTCACTGAGTACGTCTGCTGGAGTGGTAGACTGGGTCCCCTGGTCCTGTCTGGCCCGGGAAGGTTGGGGCTGGAGCGGCAGCAGCGGCAGTAGGACGTGGTGGGGTGTCGGCTCCTGAGTCAGCTGTGCTGTCTCTGTCTCTGCAGGTGGGGGTTGGAGGCGAGCACAGGCAGGTGGCTCTGGCAGCACTTGAGTTGGGTCACATCACTCAATGTCCTGCTGACCAGCCTGGGCAGCAGGCCGTTCCCTAATTAGAGGCCAGAAAAAGGACCTGAGTTTCTTCTTCCAGGAACACTGGGGACTGGTCTGGGGAAAACCGCGTAATTTGTCTGGACATCCAGGGGAAGGCCTCCCTGAGTCTTGTCTTCTCCTTTTCCCTTCCTGCCCCAGGTGGAAGAACTGAGTAAGAAGCTAGCTGACCATGACCAAGCCAGCAAGGTGCAGCAGCAGAAGCTGAAGGTGGGACAGCTGGGGGATGGGCCTGCCCTCTGCTAGCCTCAGGTCAAGCGGGGAGGGAAGGTGCTAAGCCCCTGGGTTGGGGCACCCTGGGGCCTGGCAGCCTCAGGAGCCCCGCCTGTGCCTCTGGGAGCTCTCGAGGGAAGACTGGAGTGGCCCCCAACCCCCATACCTTCACTGTCTGCTACAGTAGCCACTAGCCATGTGTGGTTATTTAAATTGAAATGAAATTTAAAATTCAGTTTCTCAGTTGCGCTAGCTACAGTTCCACTGCTCAGTAGCCATGTGTGGCTAGTGGCTGCTGTACTGGACAGGGCAAATCAGAACATTTCCATCACTGCAGAAAGTTCAGTTGGGTTGCGCTGCTAAATCTCAGGGAGGAGCGTCAGTAACGTTTAATATTACAATGCAATTTAATATTCTTAATGCTTTCAGCGATGTCACCTTCTTTGGTTTAATATTTGCTTTTTTGCAGCTCTAGGCGTCACAGCTTTTAGTTAGGGGCAAAGGAATTTGGCACCAGTGGCCCTCGGAGGGTCACAGAGTTGGTGGGAGCTCAGCTTTGTTTCCCCAGCTCACTGCCATGTACTCCACACCATGTCACAATTACGTGATAAACAGATGCTTATTACACTCTTCTTAGGGGCCTTCCTGGTGCTGGGAGATGTGGAGAGGTAAGGCTGGATCTGGATGGCCCTGTCCAGTGCCTGCTACAGACGTAGTATTTGCTGGTGTTGTAGGTGGACAGAGAATCCGCCACAGGCCCTGCTCCCCAGGAGTCTATGGTCTGGATAGGAGGCAGTGCCGGCATCATAAATGAGCCCACACAGGCTTTGGAGTCAGGTGGACCAAGGTTCAAGTCTTACTCTGCTGTTTAGTTACTGTGACCCTGGTCAATTTGCTTTCAAGGTCTGAGCTCAGTTTCTTCATCTCTGAAGTGGAGATAGTTAGTTCCTAGAGTGGTTTTGAGCAGAAATGAATTCACGTGTCCTCAGAGAGCACACATGCTGTGTGCCTAGCTCCATGCTCTGCACCCTGGTGTTCCCTGGGGATCAGTGCCCTTCCTCCTCGGGGAGACTGTACTCATGGAGAGAGAGTGAGATGGTTTGTGCCTGGTCTCAAAGAAGCAAAGGCAGGCTGCCAGAACTCTTCCAGAAATGGCATTAGCTGGACAGGAAAAGCTCCTATAGAAGGTGCACTTCGAGGGGTGTGTGGTGTTTTGGTAGGCTGGAGTTGGGAGCGGGTAAAAGGTCTTTTTGTGTGTCCTGAGAGGTTAGGCAGGAGTCTGAAAACATCCATGGAGCCCAGGAGGCTATGGATTCGGGTGGAGCAAACAGACCAGCAGCCCTGATCAGCCCTTCTTGTGCTTTCCAGGCCCAGGGAGGTGAGAGCCAGCAAGAGGCGCAGCGCCTCCAGGCCCAGCTGAATGAGCTGCAGGCCCAGCTGAGCCAGAAGGAGCAGGCGGCTGAGCACTACAAGCTGCAGGTGAGGAGCCTGGTCCTGCCCACCTGCCCCACCCTACCCCAGCCCCACCAACACACCTGCCCTCTGCCCACCCAGATGGAGAAGGCCAAGACTCATTATGATGCCAAGAAGCAGCAGAACCAAGAGCTGCAGGAGCAGCTGCGGGGCCTGGAGCAGCTGCAGACAGAGAACAAGGAGCTGCGGGCTGAAGCGGATCGGCTGGGCCGGGAACTGCAGCAGGCCGGGCTGAAGACCAGGGAGGCCGAGCAGACCTGCCGTCACCTCACCGCCCAGGTGCGCAGCCTGGAGGCACAGGTAGGGCCCTGGCTGCACTGACGCCCTCCTCTCCTCAGCCATCCCTGCTTAGGCCTCCCTTCACTCTCCCTCGGCTCTCCTTCCCAGGTTGCCCACGCTGACCAGCAGCTTCGGGACCTGGGCAAGTTCCAGGTGGCGACTGACGCCTTAAAGAGCCGGGAGCCGCAGGCTAAGCCTCAGCTGGACTTGAGCATTGACAGCCTGGATCTGAGCTGCGAGGAGGGGACCCCACTCACTATCACCAGGTCAGGAGGCACCCTTCCTCCCTCCGTCTGTTGTCCTTTGAGCGCCCCCTGTTTATCAGGCTGTATCCTGGGCACTGGGGCTGTGAGATAAATAAGATGTGAACCCTTTGCCCTCTGGAAGCTTATTCTTAGAGAAGAATAAAGAAAGTATTAGAGGTATTAGGCCAGATGTTTGTATATAGCACAGTGGGAGTAAATAAAAATGAGTGGTCAGAAAAGGCATCATGGAGGCTGTCACTCCTGCTCTGAGTCTTGAAAGAAGCCGTAGGGGTGTGTCTGATGGACGGAGGAGAGTGGTTGAGAGCAGAGGCCGAGAAAGAGCCTGGATGGGCTGGAACATGAAGTTGCAAGGGCTCGGGCCCAAGTCCCTGAGGACCGGCTGGACTCCCCACTGAGTGGGGGGTGAGCACATGTGTTGAGGAGCACATGGTCCGGTTTGCATCTTAGAAAGCCTGTCCTGATAGGGGAAAACTGAGACTTTAATAAAAACAATAAATGTGTTTTTAGAAATGTTCAACACTTATGTGTGTCAGACACTGTTATAAACACCTGAAAAGTATTCATTCATTTATCCCTTAACAACTCTGAGGAAGCGTCTATGATTATCTCCTTTCACAGATGAAATTGGGGCAGAGGGGCGGTCACTTGCCCAAGGTGCCACAGTGGCAGGGCTAGGCTTGAACCTGGGCAGCCTGGCTCGAGTCCTTGTTTGTCTCCACTCTGTGTCTCTCAGAGGCTGTTGTAAGTCTAGGTGAGAGGGGGCAAGGCAGGCAGGGAGGGGCGTGAGAGTGGAGTATGGTGTGGTTAGGAGAGCTCTCAGGAGACTCACTCGCCGATTGGGTTTGGCAGGAGAGGGAAGAGGTAGGACTGTGCCTGTGTTCGTGACTGGGGGCTTGGGTGGAGGCCGCCCCTCCCAGCTCCTACTTGCTGAAATAGGAGATACAGGAGGAGGAACAGACAATGGACTTGGTTTGGGACATGTTCGTTAGTTGTGGAATCCATGGGGGAGGTCTGGGGCTGTGGATATATGGGTCTGGGAGCAGGGTTTGGGAATTGCCAGTATTGAGTTCAGAGAGCCATGGAGTGGATAGGCTCACCAGGGATGGAGAACGGATGGAAGGCCAAGGTCAAGAACTCTCCTTGATACCTCTGAGAAATCAGAGAGGGTGGGGTGCTTGACTTAGTCTTCTTGTAATAATAAATGTAGGACTTGGTCGCTTTGGAGCAAAGGGATGGACAAAATGCCTTGTAGCCCCAGGAATGGCACCTCAGCAGATGTTTTCCCCACAGCAAGTTGCCTCGTACCCAGCCAGATGGCACCAGCATCCCTGGAGAGCCAGCCTCGCCCATCTCCCAGCGTCTGCCCCCCAAGGTAGAATCCCTGGAGAGTCTCTACTTCACCCCCATCCCCGCTCGGGGTCAGCCCCCGCTGGAGAGCAGCCTGGACTCCCTGGGGGATGTCTTCCTGGACTCAGGCCGGAAGACCCGCTCCTCTCGTCGGCGCACCACGCAAATCATCAACATCACCATGACCAAGGTCAGGCTGCTGCAAGTGGGGCTGCAGAGTAGCAATGCTTGCTTCCTCTCAAGGGCATCTTTCCATCGGGTCCTCAAAACAGCCTCAAGAAGCAGGCAGGGCTGACCAGTCCATACCCACAGATGGGAAAGCTTAAGGGTGGTGACTTGCTTAGGCCTCTGGTAGAAAGGGGCAGGGCTGGACGTGGCTGCCTGTCCACTGACTCTAAGGCTGCTGTCCTCTCCGTGTACAGCAGTGACCCTGTGCAGGCTTAAGGGAGACAATGTGGAGAAGTTGCAGTCCGGCCCGTGCCTCCCCACACACCCATGGGTACACCCTTGGGTAGCTGAGATGCGTTGTGGTTGCCCAGTGGGCTGCCTGCCTGGCTGGGGGCTCTGGTCCTTGTTTCCATAGCACTAGGAGGTTGGGGAGGAGAGGAGGGGGGCATCTCTGGTGGGGAGAAGCTGGAGAAGTTCTAAAAGATGGTCAGGGGCCTGGCACACTTGGGTGGAAGGACACTGTGGGATGAACCCAACAAGCTCAGGAGACGTGAGTTCTAGCCCCAGCTCTGCCGCTTCCTTGCTTTGTGCCCTTTGGGCCAGTCACTTCATTCCTTTGCACCTCACTTCTAAAATGGTCTGATGCACTCTGCCTTCCCTCCCTCAAAGCATTGTTAATAGACTCAATGGAAAAATGGACAGAAAAGAGTCTTGACAGCCTCAGTACCTTGTGTGGGATTCTGGCAACAAGGCCCATTTCTTGCAGAAGTGCAGCTAAGGACCCCATGCAAGGCAGTGTGGATACGTGCAGCCATGGGGTCTGAGGCGCTTCGGGAAGGGGAACGGGAGGCTTCTTGATGGGGTGTCAGGGCCCCTATCCCTACTACAACAGGTGCATCTTCTCTTCCAGAAGCTAGATGTGGAGGAGCCAGACAGCGCCAACTCCTCCTTCTATAGCACGCAGTCTGCCCCTGCTTCCCAGGCTGGCCCGAGAGCTGCCTCCTCCACCCAGTCTCTAGCCCGCCTGGGCTCTCCCGACGACGGCAACTCGGCTCTGCTAAGCCTGCCTGGCTACCGGCCCACCACTCGCAGCTCCGCTCGCCGCTCCCAGGCTGGGGTGTCCAGCGGGGCCCCTCCAGGTGAGGGGATTGTGGGGACTTAACACACCCAAAGATTAGACTGGAAGCAGATCCTGGCACAGGGAAGGGACAAGCTTTTAAAAACCCAAGGCTGGCTTCCTGGCCGCCACCCAGCACCTCACCTGCCTCTCCTCCCTGCAGTCTGAGGGCCTTGCCTGTTGTCACATCAAGGGGCTGTGCTGGGCAATAACACTGATGTCATTCTCAGCCAGGCTATAAACCAGAAAACACATGACGGGCCTGGGATTCCCAGCACAAGAGTGCTGCCAGGCTGCTGTCAGTCGTCCTCCAGGCCCCTTCTCAGGTGGGAAGGGGCTGCCAGAGAGGCCAGACTGGCCTGGGAGCTATGCTCAGATTCTTTTCTGAGGCTCTTGCCTTCAGGGACCACTCTGGGTATCGATTCCTGGCCCTCCATTAGTTTCTCTCGGTGTCACAGCCTCTGCATATGACCCCAGGGAGGAAGCAATGAGCCAGTCCCCAGGGTAGGGATGGTCTGTGAGCCCCGAGCCTGTATCTGCAGCACTGAGCAGAGCAGGGCTCTGGGGTGCTAGGCTTGAAGTTCAAGGGCTAGGTGCATGGGAGTGGTGGCAGCAAAGGCTGGTGGGATGCTACCTCCCCCCTCTCCTCCTGGCCTTCCAGCCCCACTTGCTCCAATTTCCTCGCCCTCCACAGGCAGGAACAGCTTCTACATGGGCACTTGCCAGGATGAGCCTGAGCAGCTGGATGACTGGAACCGCATTGCAGAGTTGCAGCAGCGCAATCGAGTGTGCCCCCCGCACTTAAAGACCTGCTACCCTCTGGAGTCCAGGGTGAGCTCTGGGGCCCCCTGCCATGGACCTGCCCCTGTTGGCTCACCTCTTCCTCGTCATCCCACCCCAGTGCCCTGGCCTGCCAAGGAGGGTGACCTGTTTCCAGTCAAATAGCTGGCAGGGAGGGAGCTCAGGGGTGAAGGTCCTGTGGGTGGGCAGGAGCTTGGAGAGGTCTCTTGGGACTGCTCTTTGCAGCCATAGTGGAGGGCGTAGGTGGGGAGCTTTTTGTGATAGGAAGGCTCTAGCTGCTCCACAAGATAGGCCAGTGAAGAGAGTTCTGGGGCGGTCCTGCTCCACCTCCAAACAGCTTGGCTCCACCGACCACTTTTTCTACCCCACGCAGCCTTCCCTGAGCCTGCCTACCATCACAGATGAGGAGATAAAAACCGGTGACCCCCGGGAGACCCTGCGCCGAGCGAGCATGCAGCCAGCCCAGATAGCTGAGGGCGCTGGCATCACCACCCGGCAGCAGCGCAAACGGGTCTCCGCAGAGCCCCACCAGGGCCCTGGCACCCCCGAGGTGGGTGATGTCGGCTCCCATAAGTTGATTAGCGGGGAGGCTCCCGGCTCAGAAGGGGGACGGGTGCTGGTTGGACACGGTCCACTTGTCCTCTGGCTTAACTGTCCTCTTCCCCATAGTCTAAGAAGGCCACCACCTGTTTCCCACGCCCCATGACTCCCCGGGACCGACATGAAGGGCGCAGACAGAGCACTACCGAGGCCCAGAAGAAAGCAGCTCCAGCTGTTGTTAAACAGGTTAGTCAGGGGCTGAAGGGAGACCCTGGAGGGGCCTTGCTGGCCGAGCCCTGGAGCAGCAGGTTGGCCTGGGAGGCCAGTGGCACCCCCAGTTTGACAGCCTCTCCCTACAGGCTGACCGCCGCCAGTCAATGGCCTTCAGCATCCTCAACACACCCAAGAAGCTCGGGAATAGCCTTCTGCGGAGGGCAGCCTCTAAGAAAGCCCCATCCAAGGCTTCCCCCAACCCCCGCAGTGGGACCCGCCGCTCTCCTCGCATCGCCACCACCACAGCCAGTGCCGCCACTGCCGCCGCCATCGCCGCTGCCACTGCCACCCCTCGGGCCAAGGGCAAGGTGGAGGCACTGTCAGGGAAGGGAGAGGGTTCGGTTCTTAGGAATCTGGTAGGAGCATGGGCAACCCCCCCCCCGCCAGCCACCCCAGGGGCTGCTTCCAGGCAGGGCTGAGCTAGGCTGCTGGAGGGCGGGGAGGGCGGGGGCTGAGAGCAGGTGCTCCCGGCCTGGTTAGCTGCTCCTTACGGAGGAGAGGACACGCCTCCATTTCTCCCGAGAGCACCCAGAGCTGCTTAGGCACAGCCAGCCACTGGTAACCTGAAGGTAGATTGGGTCCAGGGCCACACCAAGGAGGGGACCCTAGTCTGGGTGTGGGGGGGCACTGGTGCAGCCTGGCACCGAGTCTCTTCCACTTGAGTGACTGTCTCTCTCTCTTCCAGGCAAAGCAATAAAGAGCCGGTACCAGTGAGTGGCCCCACCTGTGTCCTTGATGCTGCCCTCGCCTGGTCCTTTTTGTTCTGTCCCTTTCAGTGCCTTCTCTCAGCTCCCAGGCCAGCAGTGGCCAAACCCCTATAGACAGTGACGCCTGCCCACACCCCGGCCTGGTACCCGGACCTTCGCCAGGTGAACAGGTGTGTCCTCAAGAGTTGGCCCGGAGCCTGGATAGTCTGGGTCCTCTCCCTGCCTCGCCTCCTGATGTTTTCTTAGAGCAGTCACTTCTCCAGCGCCATCACAAGAAGATTTGGGGCTGGCTTTGAGTGGCTGGGTCCTTGGGCCCAGTCAGTCCTCCTCTCAGCCTCTGGATCTAGAAGGGACCGACCATTGGAGGAGCAGGCCCTGGTCCCTGCTGCTCCCGGTGGCTGGGCCGAGCAAGGGCCCTTGCTTTTGAAGTCCAGGACTGGGCATTGACCTAGTGGGAGCGCCCCACCCCCAGGTGCTCCCATCCACCCAAGGGCACAGTTGCCCGAAGGATGCTCTTTTCCAGGAGAAACGGGCCCTGTGCCTCAGTGGGGGATGGGGGCGGGGGGGGGGCAGCCTTCAGTGGCAGCTCATCCCCTTCCTTCCCCAGATTTCACTGGGGTGGGATTTGGAGTGATGGGAAGGTTTTTAAGGGCCAGGGATGGATCTTTTCTAAATGTTATTACTTGTAAATAAAGTCTATTTTTCTCCCTTGAATGCCGAGACACCTTGATCTGTGTGGGAAAAGTAGGGAAACCTGGGCTTTGTAGAGCAGCGTACCTTTGTCCCTGTGGAGACTCCAGACCCACATACCTTCTCTCAGATCCCTTCTCCTGGCCTTTCTCAGGCCACAGGATCTTCCCACACTCCATTTCTGGCCTCTGCTCTTGAGGAGCATTATGGGCCGGCCTCTTCTCTTCTGAGGGCCTGTGTCCCCTGAATCTGGTTTTGTCTGTAGCTTCTGAGTGGCATTCTCTCTCCTCTTCCCACACTCCCTCCTCAGACAGGCCACGTTCTGTGAGTAGAATGATGGCCAAAAGGATAAATGAATGGGCAGACATCAGTACGCCACCACTGAAGATCATTTATGAGCACCCGTCGTAGGTCTTGCTGGGGTGACAGAGATACAGCTATGGGTCAGAAGCAGCCTCTCCCCGCATACCTTCCCTGGGACAGTCGAAACAAATACAACATTAAGTCGATGCAGAATGTGGCCTGGGCTGAGAGCGTGTAGAGCTCAATGAAGAGGTGGCATTTCAACCAGGCTTTGGAGCTTGGGGTTCATTATCAGGATGGTGAGGCTGAGGGGACTTGCTGGAGGACAGGGCTTCTTGTGTCGGGGGTACGCTCGTCTTCAGCCCAGCCTGGGGGAGTGAAGCAAACAAGGATCAGGGCCAAGGTGGGAGGGACATCCCTTGTCACTTTTCTCCAGGCCATGCCTCCCCTGCCTGAATCCTGTTCCTTTTAGTTTCCGCCTCAGGCTCGGGGAATTGGTGGGCATTAGCTGGAGGCTACTGTGGACAGAGCCCACCCTTTCCTCCCCACGCCAAAGCAGAGCTCCTCCTGTCCCTGGAAGTCCATCCCTTGGGTTCCTCACCCAGAGCTGGGCCAGGACGAGGTGACGCTGGACAGTCTGCCCAGGATCCGAGAAAACACAGGAGAAGTTGGTGTCTCGCAGGGCGGGGCTCAGCTCCTCCAGCACCAAGGCCCTCCACAGCTGGGTCCTCGTGCCCCTGTGCTCCCGCCTGGAGCAGAAGAGAAGGAAAGGCCATGAGAGGACCGTAGGAGGAGGCCTCCCTCCCACCGGCCTCATCGCCACGCCCCTCACCTGGTGCTGCCCTCCCGCAGCCGGCCCGGGAGGTGCTCGATGAAGGAGCTGTTGCCCAGCCAGTAAAGGATGCTGAAGTGGGGGAAGCGGCTGCAGGCAGTACAGGACAAGGTCAGCGTTCCATCTAGGGACACGTGTGGCTGTTAACCCGACTGTACAGCAGACCCTCCCCTCTGCCACGCTGTGGCCTGCCCACCCTGCCCAGCTTCCCAGCTGCCATGATCCAGGAACCTGGAGTGGAGAGTCTGTTAAGAGAAGTGCGGTCATCTACCAGGGGACCCTGGCTGAGTAGGAGGAATTTGGGGACGGGTCCTTGGTCTAGGTCCTTGACTCCTGAGCTTTCTTCTTCAGAATGACCCTTTCTAGCACCCAGCTCCAGTGACTCTAGGAGCCCTGGCTGAGGAGGCAGCACCAGTAGGCCACCGCTCCTCTGAGGAGGCCAGAGGGCAAGTGGGCTCTGGGAGGAGGGGCTGGGCTTGCAGCCACTGCAGTCAAGGCTCTGGGAGTCCGCTGACTGTTCCTTCTGTCTGAATCCTCTCTGTCCCCTTTGACAGGGAGCATCTTGGGAGCTGCGAGCTGAGCCCTGTGCCACACTGGCGATGCTGGCGGGGAGAGGAAGTCAGTGCTCAGCCAAGCTGACCTGGTTGGTGGTGGGCTACATGACAGAAGGTTGGGGGACAGGTGCTCAGAAACCAACCCCACCCTTGGTGCCTCCGTGCCCTCAGCCCGCCCTCTGACCACCGTGCCCTCCTGGGCTCCCATCAGAATGGCTCCTTACTCAGTGAGACTTCCACTTCCGGCCAGGTCACCTCCAATGCTGGGCACTGCTTAGCTGTCGGGAGCGCTGGGGGCCGGGAGGGGCAGGTGTCCTTTGCGATCCCAGCTGAGGCAGTGGCAGCTGTAGTGGCCTGAGGCACAGATGTGGCTCTGGCCAGGTGGGAGACGATGTGGGCACAGAGGAGCAGGGCCCAAAGAGGGCTGGGGTCTGAAAAAAGGACAGTCACAGAGGTCAGCAGCTGTCTGACCTCCGGGGATTGCCCGGCATCCTAGCTCGGATGTTGGCTAGAGAGGGAGTTGCTGCCGGGATGTAAGTCTGGCAGAGATTCTTGGGCTCTGCCCAGGTAACGGGAGAGGCAGAAGAACCCCTCAAGCCCCACCTCTTGGCCCTTTTTGAATGGAGCACAGGGAGACCTTGGAATGGAGCCAGAGCCACAGCATCCGGGCAGAGGCCGAAAGCAACAGCACAGCAGCTGAGGGGAGCCCACCTGGGGGTGAGGCTCAGGGCCAGCCACATGGCTCCACTCTGGTCTCAGGATGCCCCCCACCCCTCCACCCGCATGTGCACAGCCCCAGGTCCCACCTGGAATCCAGTTCTGTCTCATGGTCGTGATGCGTGTGTCAGGAGCTGGCACGCCTGGATCTATATATCTGTGACAACTTCCTCCTCTCTGGGGGAGGCGGGGGAGGAGATGGTGAAAAACTGCTTCTCCCACGTCTTCTGAGTGGCTTGCTTAGATCCCAGGCATACATGTGGCCTTCTTCCTGTGGACTCCACAGCCCCTCCCTACCTCTAGTTTTTCAGTGGGCTGTCAGGCACTGCTATTTACTCTGTCCTGTCCACCTGTGACAACTCCTGGAGGACTGGCATCGGGCATAGGCTAGAGCTCTTCCAGCCCCTAAAAACAAAGCCAGGGGATCCCCACCCTAGCTCTTATTACCATCAACATTATACTGGTTACTAGTCCAATCTAACCCCTTCATTACAGGCATGGAAACTGAGGCCCAAAGAGGACCAGGGACTTACCTAGTCACAAAGGGAGGTAAAGTTCTCTCCACTGCCAGAGCTGGTTCTGGGAAGGGCAGGATATATAGTGAAATCCTTCTGCGAAAGCACTGAACTCTCCCTTCTATTTCACTTTCACTTTTATTTAACCAGGGACTCTAGAGCGGACTCTGGCTACCAAGAGAAGGCACACATACATGACAGCAGTCTGAGCCCAGTCCTTAAGGTTCCTGCACACTGCGCCTCTCTTCCTGAGCCGGAGTTCACAGTGGCCAGGAACTGGCCAGGAACCTTCTTGCTAACTCCCAGGCCCCCCGCTTTCCAGATGGTATCAGCCTGGGGTCTTTAACCTTCCTCAGGCCCACCCTCCCAGGGGCACACAGGGCATGAACCAATGAAAGAGTCTCTCACACATGAATTCTTCCATCCCAGCCAACGGTCAGGACTTCGGTGTCCACCTTTGCTCTTCTACGTGAACAGGCCTCCTGCTTCTTCCTTCACAGCCACACCATATTCAAAGGGACAACTCTCCTAGTCACTGGAGACCCCAAGCTGGATCACTCTGACCATTTCAGACTCCATGTCACACCAGCCCATCCACATTCTGGCCTTTCTCAGGCTCCCCACCTCCCTCCAACCAGCAACCCAACGACCACCCATCACTCCCATGAATCCTTCTCACTTCTGCCCTCCCAGCCCCTTGGCCAGAGCTACAGATCTAAGTTCACCAGGAAGTCTAGATTCCCCCTACCTGGTTCACAGGAAGCCCTGAAAAACCCTCCTTTCCGGAACCCCCCGTTTTTTGGAGCTCCACAGCTCAGCTCAGCTGCGTCTGGCCCCACGTGAGCCACATCATGGGAGCTACACTGAGAGCACCTCCAGGCCTTGTGGGCAGGAACCTCTCAGACAAGCCGAGCACTTGGAACACAAGCTGGAGCACTGGACCTAAGAGGAGGAGAGGGTGCTTCCCAGGGTAAGAGGGCGCGTACCCAGCACTGGCTCGAGCAACTGTGAAGGACCAGACCCAAGTGTCTGGGATCAGGAGGATGGGATGCTGGGGACAGAGCCAGGGAGGCCAGGAGGTGGAATTAGGTTTGGAAGACGTGTCCGAACACTGCTGCAATCCCAAGGGTTTTGTGTGCGTGTCATATGCATGTGCGTGTGTATGTATAAAAACCCGACTCATTCCCAATTAGACGTGGAGACTAAAAGTCAACTCCTCTTCTCCAGGGCTCTAGCTGACATTTTCATCTTCTCAGTTCCTCCCCCACCGCCTGCCCCAGGAGCTTCTGTGCTGTTAGATGCAGAGTAACTCCTCCCTAGGAACACCAGTGTCTCCAGCAGTTAGGTCAGGAGGCAAAGCTGCCCAGGACTTCAGAGACACAGTCCTTTGGGGAAGGGGGTGGGGATGCGAGGGAGAGGAGGCAGGACTCTACCTGTGAGTGTAACCAAGGCCAGAGTCGGGCTGCTGGGAGGTCATGGGACTCAGGACTGTTGAAGTATGAAGAGACAGCCTTGGACAGCCTGGCCTCGGTTCTCACATGAGCCTGATGCAGGGGTACGGGGACAAAAGTGATGCTCCCTGCCGCCATTCCACTCTCTGAGGATGAGCCCACTGGCATGCAGACCTCGGAAGCCACGGCTGGGTAAGAGAAGCCAAAGCTGAGAGTGATCCGCGAGAGGGGTGGTGGTGGCAGGGCACTGACCTCAGGTGGTGAGGACAGTCACCCAGCGATGGCGCAGGGCACCTTCTGCTACAGGACGAAAGCCCGGCATTCCACCTTGCTCACAGATGTTGGGCAGGGCCAACCACCCCCAGGCCCCGGCTCTCAAATGGGAAGAGCAAGAGGCAGCAAGGGCCAGGCACCCACGGGGACTGCAGGGAAAGAGGTGGGAAGAAGAAAAGCAAGATGGATGTTCAGCTTTCCAACCCAGCTCACGGAGCTTTATTCAGAATGGATGACAAGATCCTGCTTGGTTCTTACTGCACTTGAAGGGCCATATTCCCTAGGAACCCAGCACGGAAGGACCACGTTTGCCCTCCCATTTCCTTCAAAATTCCTAGGACCAGAGCTGGGGCCTACCTGGAACCCCTTTTCAGAACCCATACTTACCTGGGCCTGACCCTCTTCCCACCCACCTCACCACTTGTGTTGCCAGGCCCAGGCAGGACTCATGGATGACAAGGCTGACATGAGGATATTCCTTGGGCTGGGAATCCCCTGGCAGCTTCAAGGGAACAATGTCTGACCACAGGAAGAAGCCTCACATCTGTCATAGTTCTTCTACCACGCACGCACACACACACACACACACACACACACACACACGCTCTCCGGCTTTCGGGGAAGGAAGTGATGTGGCAGTGGCCTTCAGCACGTGTCACCACTTCTGGGCAGAGGATCAGCTTGCACAAGCGGCCCTCAATCACCGCTGCCAGCAGTAACCCCTGTGGCCCAACTATATATAGATGGTCTTTGTTCTTGGCTGAGTACAGCCCCACTTAGTGGGAGGTTCCCCAAGCTGCTACAGCTCTGGTCACCCCCACACAAATCCCCGGTGAATTCCGAGGTCCTAGAGCTTCCCTTGCTGCAAAAGTCACGACAAGGTCCCACTTGTCTCCACCAGCCTACGGCCCCCAACAGGGAAGACGGAGCCAGACAACGCCCAACTGTGGCCTTAGCCAGGGAGGACGGAGGACACCTCACCCCTCAGTGCTCATCAGTGGCACTGGCCAGAGCTCCCTGGCTCTTCCACACTGAGTGTACCAGGCTCAAGCCCCACATACAGAAGGAAGGGGAGGTGGGCTGGGGCTCTCAGCCAGAGAAGAGATGGCTCCTTTACACCAAAAATGTTGTGGCTCTGCTCCTGCCCTGCTCAAGCAGGGAGGCTGAGGCCTGGAGGAATTGGGGCAATTCCTATGCTCCACAATAAAAAAGGTTTTTAAATATATTCATCAAAATAGTTTTCTTTTAAAAAGCCCCCCACTGCTGACAGCCCCACCTGCTGGCTCTCCATCATATCCCTCCCCAGCCCGGACACAGCCGGAGGGGTCCTGAGTGGCCCGAGTGCCCCTTTGAGTCTTTCCCACCCAGGAGGTCTTGGAGGGCAGGGAGGAGAGTGCCCTGAGGTCCATGGTGGGTGGATGCTCTTCTTCCTGACTATTCCAGGCCCAGGATATAGTTGATGCCTTGCACCAGGCCAATGATGACAGGCTGCCAGGCTACCAAGTATCGAAGCCAGTCCAGCAGTTGCCCGTACATGACATGAGGCCTCTCCCAGCTGTCACTGCGTCAAAGAAAAGAGGTTACGTGTTCGAGTTGCTAAGGCTGGTCTAGGGGATGGGTGAGAGGGTCTACCTACACTTTCCAGATGCTCCACAGAAATGGGCCTACAGAGAAAGGAAGCTGCTTTCTAGAAAGCCCCACCCAGCCCCTATATGTTGGAATGCAGGGCTAAACCCAGAGAATGGGGGCAGGAGGGCAGAGAGGAAGAAGTGCAGAAGATCGGACAGATGCGGGAGAGGGTGGAGGGGTGAAACTAAGCTCTCCATGACCAACATACAGACAGGGCTCCGCATAACCTTCTAAGATTGGACCGCCAGTGTGCCCGAGACTGCTGTAGATTATGGGTGATGATGGCATCAGGGAGGCGGGGAGTGGGATAAGGTAACCCAAAGGTTCTTGCAATGTCCAAAATGAGAGGTTTTCTAGGTCAAGGAAGGGATTGAGTCTCGGGACAGAGGCATGAGGGGGCAGAGCAAGAGGCTGGTCATAGGGGATAACCCCAGGCAAAGGCTCTAAGGAATCCCCACCCAAGGGCACTGAGCACCAGGCCCTACTGAGGCCAAGCGGCCCCTGGAGATAAGTCCCTTCCTTTCACTTTACAGCTAACTGCCGGGCAAGACATGGAGAGGGAGCCTGGGAAACCAGCTCCGGGGAAAGCACAGGTTGAACCTCATGAGACTATGGGGAATCCCTCTGAAGGCATCAGAAAGCACAGCCGGGCCCATTCCTGAGAACTAAGGGAAGCCCCAACCTTCAGCTTGACCATGGAGTTACTAAACTGTTCCTGAACTAGACCCTGGAAGAACCAAGCAAGGAACCTTAAAGGGGAACACAGTGGCCCCGCACGGCCCAGCTAGTGTCCAGGGGACAGGGAACCCTGGCAGAGAGAGGAAGGGCAGCTGGGAGAAGTCCCTGGATCCCAGGGGAAAGGCGGGGTGGGGGGGGGTGGCCAAAGAAGTGGCTGGGTACTTTCCGACAGACAGGCTGCAGGGAGGAAGCGGAGGCTGAAGGCAAAGTAGGGAGGGCTGGTCAGGTAGGGAGGGGCAGCTCAGAGGAGCACAGGTCCTGTGTTCAGGTGGATGGGGACAGGGGTCCCCGCCTTCCCTGTACCTTGCAGGTCCTGCACAGGCACAGAGCTGGTCTCCAGCCCTGCCTGTCACAGGTAAGGCACAACCCATTAGTTATATCACCTTGAACAAATTATTCAATCTTTAAACTGTTTCACTGGTAAAACGAGGATAATATTACCCAGGTCATAAAGCTCTAGAGAATCAAGTGAGCTAATACGAGTAAAGCACTTAGCACAGTGCCAGGCACATAGTAAGCAAGCAGTAAATGGTAGCTGCTATCACCACCGATTTACCCTTGAGGAATCCTGAACCAAGAGGAGAAGCTGAGCTGCTGGTCCTGCCCCACATCCCACCCACTTCCCAAGACCACAAGCTGCATGGACTGGTGGGCAGCAGCCAGGCTGGGGGCAGGAGGGAGGGCCCCAACACCCACCCGGATGCAGGCCAGTACTTTCTTACCACTGCCCACTCCCAAAAAGAACCCAAACAAAGGATACGGGTTGCTGAACATCCTCTTGAGGTCTACCTTCTCTTTGCAGTAGGGACACGTCTGCTTCTTTCCCACAATGCACCAGCCGCGGATACAGAACTCGTGGAATCTGAGCACCACTGGTCAAGGGAAATGGTGGGCGGCCAGGATGGCACTCCAACCCCATGCCGGTCTTCAAGGTGCCCAGGCCCTAGCTCTGGAGGAAGGTTCAAATCCTGGCTTCACCTCTTATCAGTTGTATAATCTTGGGCAAGTCCCTTCTCTCTGACCCTGCTTCGTCATATGTGAAGTGAGGATAATGAACTCTGCCTTACAGGGCTGTTATGGGGCAAAACGGAGATAACACATGGTACAGAATGGGAGCTGAGTAAGGACATGGTAAATGTCACAAGTGCTATTCAGGCGGATTTGATTCTGAAACTGAGGGTGCCAGTTAGAGGGTGTTCCTCCCCTGTGACTGACCCAGTCTCGGGGCAGCTAGTGCAGCTGCCGGCTCCTTTCTGATCCAGCCAGGCTACATGTAAGAGTGGCTCCCGTCTGTGAGAAGGAGCAAAGGAGGCAGCCGTTTCTACTCCTGGGGGTTGGTTTCCCTAGCAGAGGACATCACCCAAATGTCTGCTTCTTGTGACTCCCCTACCCTCAAAGGTCTGGACAGCACGCCCAGAGCCTCAAAGGTCTGGACAGCACGCCCAGGGTCATGACCACACCCTTCCCTCCCTGACTGGAGTGTGCACGTGTCAAGAGAGACGTGGCCCAGGAGCTCTAGGCAGGATACACATGATTGCAAGACAGCCTATACGTGTTCTCGATGATGCCCTCTTCACTGACATCCACAAAGATCTGCTGCCCACACACGGCACACACACTGTCCGAGAGGTGTTTGGTGGGCATGCCCGACTCACTGTAGAACTGGGAGAGAAGAGCAGGAGGAAAAGACAGAAAAGACGTGAGAATCAGCCAAAGTGGGAAGGTACCACAGAGGCCTTAGGTCTTCTGTAGAGGAGGCGACATGATAGGGGGAGTCCCCAGAGCTAGAGAATATCTCATACACCAGATCGCCCTCATCTCTGCTGGGCAGATGGGTGAAAGGAAGTCAGATCTGATAGGACCTGAAGACTGGGAGGGTCGGCATCAGGGACAAGGAGAATGGGAAAAAGAAGGGCTCAGGGCTGGTGATTGGGAACTACGTCAGTGAAGCCACTGTGCAGCCAGATTATGGTTCCATGAGAGATGGACAACATCTCTTCTCCAAGATTCAAAACAGTGAAACATCTGGTGCAATGCTGGTTTGGTGACAAGGGCATTCTCAGACACTTGTGGCAGAAGCAAAAGAGGTTCAACCCTTTTGGACAGCATTTGGCATGATGTCTCAAACTGTCACACCATTTAACCTATTAATTTCACCTTAAGGAGTTTAAAGGAGTAAAAATATCAAAAAAGCTTCAAGCATACAGATACTCATTTAAGTGTTATTTATAATTAAAGAAGCAAAGAGTTTGGCAATCCCTCATAAAGTTAAATGTGGAATTACCATATGACACAGCAATTCCATTCTTAGGTACACACTCCTAAAGAATAAAAACAGAGACTAACCACACACTTGTATACCAATGCTCATAGCAGCATTATTCACAAATAGCCAAAAGGTGTAAACAACCCAAGTGTCCGGAAACAGAAGCATGGATAAACAAAATGGGGTCTATGCCTCAAATGAAATGTTATTCAGTCATAAGAATAATGAAGTTCTGATACATGTTACAACATGCAGGCACCTTGAAAATATTACACTAAGTAAAATAAGTCAGACACAAAAGGATAAACATTGTATATTATTCCATTTATATAAAATATCTACAATAGGCAAATTCATAGACAGAAAACAGATTAGAGGTAACCAGCGGTGGGAGGAGGAAATGGGGAGTTACTGCTTAATGGGCACAGTCGCTGTTTGGAGTGATGAAAAATTCTGGAAGTAGACAGTACACTTAAGGATGGCTAAAATGGTGAATTTTACATTACATATATTTTATTTAAAAAATAGTAAAAAAAAAAAAAACGAGAAGAATTGGAAATAACCATAAATGACCAACAATAGAAGAATGCCTCAATAAGTTATACTCAAGGGCCTAGAGAGGTGGTGGGTTAACTGAAGCTTGAGATATAACACTGAGTGTCAAAAGCAGGGTACAAAATTGGAGGCACAGTATTATTGGTACATATATATGTAAAGACAATCCAAATCTATCAAAAGATCAGAAGGAAATGTATGAGAATATTCACACCAGTGATGTCTTGGTAGTAGGATTATAGGTGATTTTTTTTCTTTTGCCTATTTTTCTGTACTCAAATTTTCCTTAATGAACATATATTACAAGCAAACCTCAGAGATATTGAGGGCTCGGTTCCAGAACACCACAATAAAGCAAGTCACGTAGGTTTTTTGGTTTCCCGGTGTATTTAAACGTTATGTTTATACTTACTGTAGCCTATTAAGTGTGCAACAGCATTACGTCTAAAAAACCAATTACAATAATAACATCAAAGATCACAGGTCACCATAACAAATCTAATAATAATGAAAAAGTTCGAAATATTGTAATCACCAAAATGTGACACAAAGACACAAAGTGAGCAACTGCTGTTGGAAAATGGTGCTGATAGACTTGCTTGATGCAGGGCTGTCACAAACCCTCAATTTGTAAACAAAACAAAACAAACACAATTATCTGCAAAGCGCAATAAAGGAAAGCACCATAAAACGAGGTATGCTCATACTTTAAAAGATTATGTATTACCATGGTTAATCACAATGGATAACCAATTCCATGCTCCAAAAAGAAATTCCAAATTTTGCATACTTTCCTTGTGGTTTATTGTTAAATAGCTACAGAGCATTTCCCCTTCACCCCAAGGAGAAAAGACTTGAATTTTATTTGTTGATATAGTCTAAGACCTACTGTTTTTTTTTCTTTGCACTGTCCTAAAAATTATGGTAAAACACACGTAACACAGAATTTACCATCTTAACTATTTTAAAATATACAGTTCGGTAATGTTAATAAGTATATTCACATTGCTGTGCAGCTAATCTCCAGAACTTCACATCTTGCAAAACTGTAAAATGAATTTTTAGACAGGATTCTGCATTTATTATTACAATTTTATCTTTACCTATAAGGGAAATAGATTATACTTAGCCTTTTTGTATTTTCTTGAGTTTGCTCTGTTTTTTATTTCCAAGCAACTGTCTTCTGAAAAAGCCACAGCCCTGAAGCTGGGTGAGGGATAGCAGTGAAGGAGGGGTGGGCATACAGGTGCTGGGATAGGGAGTAAGGAGGATGGTGACAGCCAGATCAGACACAGCTACACCTGCCAGAACCTCTGCTCAACATGGAGGCATCTCTGACTCCAAGCTGCCCTTATAAGAAATGGGCTCTCTTGACTCCCAAGAGTCCTCAAGCGTAGAAGGTAGAGCCACACCACCCCAAGAATCCATGAATAGAGAGCTTCCTGCCTTCACCCCTACCTCACCGTCTTACAAAACTGTCTGAAGTGGCTCAAGGTGAACTCGTTACTATCACAGAACACCAGAGCAGCCCCGTCCCTGGGGAAACCAAAGCCCAGAAAGGAAAGAAACTAGCTGTGATGAGAACGCAGCCCCTCTGACTCCTAACCCAAGTTCTACCCAAGACGTCCATTAACATCTGCTGAATGCTGCAGAAAGATCAGCTACTTAGCTCACTGAGGGCCAGTAATTCAAAAGGTTCTGATATGTTTATCGAGAGTGCAAAAGGATAAGCAAGAGTTAGGGCAGGGCCAAACCTGTGGAAGCCCACTAACTGCAACTCTCCAAAGCTGGAATCTGAATGTTAGTGTTGAGGGGAAAACACTTCTCCAGCGCTCAAGAGGCTTATGGCTCTGAAATATGTCTGGCTTAGAATTTCTAGGCACATCAACTGAACAGAGAGAAAATAGGCCAAGAAGTCTGGGTCCAGCTCTGGCACTGAGTCCCTGCACAATCATGCAGCACAGGAACATGGCCACTCACTCTGGCCCACAGCGTTGGCAGTGAAATAAGTGGGAACGCCTCAACTCAGGAGATGGGTGAGAGCTCTGAGGAAGAGCTTTACCTCAAATCATCCCTGAGTTCTGCCCCAAGACACTGAGGCAAGGGATACAGGATGCAAGAGAACTTGGATGAGATGAGAGTAGGAGGGATGCCCAGGAAAATGTCTATTAGGCCCCTAGCTTCTGGAGTTCTCCCCGCAAGCTAATGTGGCAACAGGCCGGCAGGGTCAAATCCCACAAATTTTCAACAAAGTTATCAGGTAAGCCTGTCAAGTCAGGAAGGGCCCAGCAACCCTGCGGTTTGCAGAACCCACAGAGACTGTATCAGGAGGCACTGAGGCCGAGTAGGGTAAAGTACAGGGAGGCAGATTTCAGTTTAACCTCAAGAGCCTGATGCCTCAGTGTGGAAAGGGCTCAAGGGGCCACATAATTTGTCAGGATTAGACACTCCACATTTCCATCCTCTGTCACTTACTATCTTGATGACCTTGAGCAAGCCACCCAAATTCTTCTTTCCTTCCATCAGAATATATTGGGCACCTACTAAGTACCAGCCACTGGACGGGTCCTTGGGCTAGAATGCTGGAAAAACACAGACCTGGCCTCTGTCCTCATGAAAACTACAGCTAGGGGAGACTGACATTAAATAAATAAGTATTGGGCTTCCGTGGTGGCGCAGTGGTTGAGAGTCCGCCTGCCGATGCATGGGACGCAGGTTCATGCCCCGATCCGGGAGGATCCCACATGCCGCGGAGCGGCTGGGCCCGTGAGCCATGGCCACTGAGCCTGCGCACCCGGGGCCTGTGCTCCGCAACGTGAGAGGCCACAGCAGTGAGAGGCCCGCGTACCGCAAAAAAAAAAAAAACTAAAAAAAAAAAAAACTAAAAATAGAGTTGCCACATGATCCAGCAATCCCACTCCTGGGCATATATCCAGACAAAACTATAATTCGAAAAGATACATGCACCCTTTATGTCCACAGCAGCACTATTTACAACAGCCAAGACATGGAAACAACCTAAATGTCCATCAACCAATGAATGGACAAAGAAGATGTGGTACATATATATACAGTTGAATATTACTCGGCCATCGAAAAGAATGAAATAATGCCACTTGCAGCAACATGGATGGATCCAGAGATTATCATACTAAGCGAAGTAAGTCAAAGAGAAAGACAAACACCATGTGGTATCACTTATATGTGGAATCTAAAATACAATACAAATCAATGTATCTATGAAACCAAAACAGACTCACAGGTATAGACAGCAAACTTGTGGTTGCCAAGGGGTAGGGGGGATAGGGGAAGGAAGGAATGGGAGTTTGGGATTAGCAGAGGCAAAATATTATATAAAGGATGGATAAACAACAAGGATAAACAACAAGGTCCTACGTATAGCACGGGGAACTATATTCAATTTCCTGTGACAAACCATAGTGGAAAAGAATATGAAAAAACTGAGTCATTTTGCTGTACAGAAGAAATTAACACAACATTGTAAGTCAACTATATGTCAAAAAAATTTTTTTTAATTTATATAAAATGAGGACTAATTATTTAAAAGGCTAAAATAAGAATTATTTAAAAGGCATTAAAAGGGCTATCAAAGAACACTGCAATGAAGGGGTTTAACTAAACCTAGGTCATCAAGGGAGTGGCATTTTAGGCTGAGGTAAAGGATAGGTGGGAGTTAGTAAGATGAAGAGAGGCAGAAGTGACAAGAGGAGGCCCTGGAGCAGCAAGGACCTGGTGCGCTTGAGAAACTGAAAGGAACCTAACGCCCTTATGGCTGCATGGAGGATCTTGGACTTGAAATGAGAAATCATCTAAAGGCTTTATTTAAGTACGGAGTAATATGATCAGACTCATATTTTAAAAGAGCACTCTGGGGTTTCCCTGGTGGCGCAGTGGTTGGGGGTCCGCCTGCTGATGCAGGGGACACGGGTTCGTGCCCCGGTCTGGGAAGATCCCACATGCCGCAGAGCGGCTGGGCCCGTGAGCCATGGCCGCTGAGCCTGTGCGTCCGGAGCCTGTGCGTCCGGAGCCTGTGCTCCGCAATGGGAGAGGCCACAACAGTGAGAAGCCCGCGTACCAGAAAAAAAAAAAAAAGAGCACTCTGTCTTCTGTGTGAAAAATGGATTGGAGATGAGGCCAAAATGGATTCAGAGAGACCAGCTAAGAGACAGTTACAATTCTTTAAATGCTGTATGGGGGCCTGTGCTAAGGTGATGTCTTGGGCTAATTTGATGGCAGTAAAAATTGAGAGAAGTGGACTGTTGATACCAGAGGCAGCTGAATAGTAAAGGCCTGGAGTTCAGAAGAGAGTTTTGGATTAGAGATCTGGAAGCCGTGGAAGAAGAAAAGGGAAATACCTAGGCGAAGAGCAAAGAAGATGGTTTAGCCTTGAGCTCGGAGGAACAATAACATTTAAGGGGATGGAAAGTTAGCAGAGGAGACAGAAAATACCAGAGAGACAGAAAGAAAACCAGGACAGTGTAATGTCACAAAATCCAAGGGGGGGGAAAACCTTTTTAAGAAGGAAGCAGTGCTGAGTCAACTGTGCTGATGACTGCTGAGATCAGAATCAATCCACCAGAATGAGTGACACAGAGTCACCGGTGACCTGAGTAAGAGTCACTTCAGAAGAAGGGCATGAGCAGAGGCCAGTTAGAATGGGCCAAGGATAAGTGAAAGGTGATAAAAAAGGAAACAGGAACTTCCTGCAAGTTTAACTGTGAGTGACAGGAAATGGCTCAGTAGCTAGAAGTGACAGTGGGTCAAAAAGAGGACATTTTTGAAAAAGAACACTTAGAACGTTAATGGAAAGAGCCCAGTAGAGGGAGAAGGTGAAGTCATGGGAGAGAAAGGAAGTCAACAGCATATCGGGTCCCTGAGCAGGCAGGAGGTGTGGAATCCAGAGCACAGGTAGGGCTGGCCTCTGATGGGAGAAAGGACACTTATTCCACTGTTACAGGAGGGAAGGAGAAGATGGATGCAAACAGGAGCAGATCTGTAGATACGGTGTCAGGAATTGTGGGGATTCCTGTTTGGTTTCTAGTTGCTCAGGTAAACAGGAGGCGAGGTCATCTGCAGAGAATGAAGGGACAGAAGGAAGGGATGTGAGAGGTTTGAGAGTAGAGAAGGTTTGAAACAGGTTACTCAAAGTGGGAGAGTAAGCTCTTCAGATGAAGAGTCAGATTTCTCCTTTGTAGGACAGGAACACTACCCCCAGCCTCACATGGTACTAGGAAGACACACTGAGAAAACACACAAGACCCCAGCACAGGAGCTCGCATGTAGTAGGTGCTCAGGATGTATAAGTTATAATCCACACCATTGACCATCACAGGAAATGTGTGCCATGAAAGCCTAGTGGGCTCTTCTGGGCCACCCCCTCGACTAGTAAGGAGACTACTGCCCAAGGAGGAAAGCCTCACTCGAGGCCAGAGAGGGCTGGTGGCAGGGCTGACCTGGCTCCCAGTCAGTTCAAGTAGATGATTTCAGAAATACCTGTTGAAAAACTGAATAAAATACCCATTTCCAGAATTATAGTGGAGGAGATTCCATATCACAGAGTGTCTAAGATGGCCTCAGACAATAGATGGCGTTAAGAGAGAACTGGCAATTACTCATGGTTGATGATCTGTCTTATGTCTTGCTTTGTGTGTTGAGTATGATGAAGATACAAAGACAAATTCTATAAGGACCCTGTGCTCCAGGTGATTACAGACATAAAATACATGGTCGTACAGCACAGCAGGACTGTATAGTAGGTACTTAATAAATGGCAGCTATCATCATCGCTGTCATCATCATCATCATCATCATGATGTGAGTGTTTGCCATGGGCCAGGCTACTCTGCAAAGTGCTTGACATTCACCCATTTGTTCCTTACCACAATTCTATAAGGCTGACAATATTATTACAGCTAAGAAAACAAGATCAGAGAGGTAAAGCAACTTGCTCAAGCGTATACAGATAATTAAAAGTGGAGGAGAATTTGAAATCAGATCTGTCTGATTCTAACCTCCTGGCTCTTTCTACTACTTCAAGTCAGATGAATGAGCAGATAGTCCTGTCCTCACATTATCTGGGGCTGCTGAGGATCCAGGAAGCAGTAAATCTGGGGCACAGCAATTTGCTCAGGAGATAGAAAATGTGAGGCAGGACACCTGGCCCAATGCAGCACAAACAATGTGTTACTACCCTGCCTGCCCAATCACTCTCGCAGAGGAGGAAGCCCCAGAAATAAGCTTATTTCACAATCCCTCACTCCCCCACTCCCCCACCTCCACCCCACCCCAACATGATTTTTGGGTGTGAATGGAAACTAGACTGTCTGGCTGTCACAAGCTTATGACCTCACAGTAACCAGCTGGAGAACACAGACACCATCCATGATTCCCTTGAATCGACCTGACTCAAAACAGTTACAAATTTCTCCAAGTGAGGCAAAACAAAGAGCTATTCTACTCTAAAAAGAGTAGTGCAGAATGGTGTAAAAGGAATTGAGAATGCTTGTTAATACAATTATAAAACATCATGGTCTTATTTCTAGGAATTGTGAAATTAATTAATTACAGATCTTTTTAGGTCAAACTACTCCCAGAGGTAGACCAAGAGATGAATCAGACCTAGTTCCTGACCTGGTAACAGCTCCAAAATCAACTTTGACTCTCTGGGATAGAAGCTGTGATCACAGAACATACAAAAGACTACGAAAAATAACCAGGACTGAAAATGTGGTATATACATACAATGGAATATTACTTAGCCTTAAAAAGGAAGGAAATTCTGACACATGACACATAGGTAAACCCTGAAGACATTATGCTAAGCGAAATAAGCCAGTCACAAAAGACAAATACTGTATATGAGTCCACTTATATGAGGCACCTAGAGTGGTCAAATTCATAAAGACAGAAAGTAGAATGATTGTTGCCAGGGGCTAGGGAGAGTGGGGATTGGGGAATTATTGTTTAATGGGTATGAAGCTTCAGTTTTGCAAAATGAAGAGTTCTATGGATGGATCATGGTGACAGTTGAAGAACAATGTAAATGTATTAATGCTACTGAACTGTACACTTTAAAATGGTTAAGATGGTATGTTATGTGTATTTTACCACAATTAAAAAAAACAAACAACTAGGGCTGCTACTGAAAGTGGGCAGTGGTGCTAGTAAGGGCTACACTCAGTCACACTCTGTACATTGTAGATGGTTGATAAATAACTGTTGCTTGAATAAATAATGAGTTGGCCAATGAATGCGTGGAAAGCTGGAGTCTCCTGGCTTCCTCAAACTGCCCTCCCCAAAGCACTGATCAGATTTTGGCTTCAAGGCCAGCAATATTCTTTAAATTCAGGTTGTTGTGGCTCAGGGGCCCAGGTGTTCCTGAGCAGACCAAGGCCCACTTGACCAAAGACATGGGCAGAAATAACAGAGTCTTGGATTTCTCAGCGTTGGAAAGCACTCCAAGGTGGTGCAATCTATCCCTTTATCCCATGTTGGAGTCTCTTCTCCCATATTCCTGCCTGGTCTAATCTCTTGGCATCCTGAGCCCTAGCAGAAGGCCTGTCACTAAGTCTCAGCAATATTTGCTAAGAGTATTGGAAAACAACAAATGCGTTAACTCCTGGTGACTCACCTAGTACTATCACAAGCTATCCTAGTCTTCCTATGAACCCCCAAGAAAGGAACCTGGAGAAACAGCAAACTGCTTGTCTATAGTCAGGATCAGCAAGGTCACATTCTGTTGGATAGTTTTCAGAATGACTCCTCTGAAAGAGACATTTGGATAGAGTGGCTCCTCTGAAAAGGAAAGCCATTCTCAATGTCAATTACCTAGGGAAGAGGTAGATCCTCATGTAAGATACCCTGTGGTATAGGGGAAGGGCAGCATCATTTTTGTCAGGAACACAGGCTTTAGGTCTAGGCATCTGGAGGACTGTATTGTCCAGATGTGGATTCTAAGTGGTGGGTGTTAAGATGACACCCAGTATACAGAGGTAGGCTGAGAGTTAGATGAGGCAGGGTCTGAAAACCCTGGAAAGCAGGCAGCCTGATAACTCAGATCAACCTCATTCAAATACTCACAGTTTATTTTCCTGTTATTCATCCTCAACCTTTAATAAAGTCCGACGTGACTGTTTGATTCTGTGCTAAGAGGTACAGGGAGGTATGTGGGTTTATCCTTGGGACAGACTGTTATTGTGGAGTGGTGGGGGTATCTAGTGAGATCCCATAAAAGGAAGGAGAGTATGAGGGGTCAGGAGCTAGTGTTTGAGGCACTCTCCACCCTAACGAGAAATTCTCCCACCAGGTCTCTTGGTGAAGCTGGAATTTATCATTATTAGGGAATTATCTTATGAGGGATTATCACTTATAATCACTGCAGCACCCAATAATTCTTCCCAAGAGCACGGAAAGTGGCCCAGCTCAAACTGCATCTTAGGGAGGCCAATTTAATAATTCTATCTCCCAGAGCAGAAGCTAACTTGTGGATCAATTCTGAGCTCAGAAAAGGGATTCTGTAGATTGGTTATTAGGGACCCCCACCTGAGGGAATAAAGGCTATGCTTAAACTGGCAGCTGATAATAACCTTGAGATAAAGTTGGTAACAACCTGGGAAAATCAGAGAATTGGTCCTGTAAAAACAGAATGAGAAGAAAAAGAAATCACTAGAGGGATTCTCTGAAAAGCTGGCTGTGCCACAGAAGCAGTCTCAGTGAACAGCTGTTGTTGAAAGTGAAGTTAGTAATTAGACAATCTCTGCTGTTGAAAGCAAAGTTACTAATTAGACAATCTAGGGTCTGGAAATCTCTTCGGGGAGTGAACTGGTTAAAGGAAGAGCTGAAGTCTACACAAATAGATGAGACAGTGAAATGTTGCTAAAACATAAGACAGCTGTTCAGAAAAGAATCTAACAGGCTGTCTATAAAGTGACCCAATACACTGTTTTCAATTTGATCCATTACAGGAAAAATAAAAATAGTCCCAGGATACTGAGAAACAAAGTCCTAGACCTAAAACTGTACTTGATTAATGTTACCCAAGAATAATAGCTGAGTCTCCTGCTTAACGTGAATTGCCCTAAGCCTACCAGCCCGTGGCATGAATGAGATCACAGTAGCAGTGACATACAAATTTGCACAGCCAATAGGCCCCCACCTGCAAAACTGCCTCAGACTCAGCAAGAGTTCCTGAGGTGCCTCATATGAAGTCAGTGCCAAGCTTTCATGTACTTCTCAACTGGTCTCCACTGATATCTGCTGCCTAAAAGCTAGGACTGGTATCTGGATGCTCCAAGAGAACCTGCTTCCCTGACATTCTCCTAGGGTTTCTCTCCAACCTGCCAAACCTCTTGCTACCTCAGAAGTAGCAAGAACTTCTGAATGCCTTTCAGTCCCCACTCATCAGACAGAACCACACTTATTTCAGCACAGAACTGGAGAAATGTCTATTAAACTTGGAAATATTCCTTCTTATGGCTGGGTCTAATCGGATGATACTCAGATGGGAAGCACTTCTGTGTTGTTCACACAATTACAAAAAAGAATGTATTACTTTTACAAACAGCAAAACAACAGACATTTTGAAAAAAAAGATATAAGGATATTGAGTTGGGTTTCTTACACTGGCTGTTACTTTACCTATATTTTAAGCTTGAAGAATCTCTGCATGGTCTCCACTTGGTCCTCTTGCAGCATTTCCTATCTCAGTGAAGGATCCAAGGAGTTGCTTGAGTTAGAAATGTCAGCTTTGATACCTACCTTTCTTTCCTTCGTGTTTTTTCCTTCAGTCTCCAGAACCAATCTATATCCAAGTCCTGTCAACCTTACCTCCAGAATATCTCTCCAATAGTCCGTTTCTCTCACTTTTCACCATCTCTACCCTAATCCAAGCTACCTTCATCTTGCCCAGACTACTGCAATTGTCTCTTAAAGACTAAGTGGGTCACTCTGGTCTGTGGACCCCTCTCCAATCTGCTCTCTACCCAAGCAGCCAGAATGATCTTTTCAAAGTGCAAATCTGATGATGTCATTTTCTATCTTAGCCCCCTAGTATTTTTAGTATAAAAATCACAATCTTTCATTTGGCCTCTACGGCTTTTTCTAGCCTAGCCTTTGATTATTCCTCCATACACTTCCACTATAATTCAGCCCTACAACCACATGAGCCTAGTTCCTTAAAATGCTCACCCTTTCTCCCACTACAGGCCTCTTACACATGCTATTTCCTCTACCTGGTATACATTTCACTTTTCACTTCATCTGGTTAACTCTACTCATTGTTCAGGTCAGCTCAATAGTTACATCTTCAGGGAAGCCATCTTTGAGCCCCAAGACTAGGTCAAATGACATGACTATATTTGTTCATAGTATCATGAACCTCCCCTTCATAATATTTATTAAAGTTATAATTTTAATAATATATCATAAAGTATCATATATAATTTGTGTTTTTATTACTTTAATACCCATCTCTGTCACTAGACAGAGGCATTAAATAAGTATCTGTTGAGTGACTGTTAACTTCCTGTGGGGTAAAGTGATTCTTATAATAGCTTAGAGTTAAAAATTCCAGGGTACATCTGAGATCGGTTTTCCAAATTTTAAGGAAGGAACCTCCATACATACCACTCACATCCTGAAGGATTTTGTATGGCTTCTCTCTTCCATCAAACAAGTGATGCTATCCTGAACTCTTTGGAGGTGGCAGGAGGCAGTATTAAAGAGTCCAAGTGAACTCACCCCTATGGTAGATGCCATGTAGTCTGCACACATTTCTGCAAAGTCCCGCTCAAGAACACCATAGTAGAGGCCATAGAAGAGGAGAGAAATGCCAAAGTCCATGGCATCTTCTGGTTTGATCCTGTAAGGGAAGCAGCATGGCCTGTAAGGCCTGTCCTGAGATGCAACTGCTTTGGATTACTACTCTGGGACACAAATGGCAGCGTCTAAAGCTGGAAGCTTTAATAGCTGGAGCAAGTGTTGGCAAACTAAAACCAAATCCAGCCTGTTGCCTGTCTGTATATGACCTGTGGGCACCACCTGAACAGCCTAGGACTGGGAGCTGTGAAGACCAAGCCAGGGTATCCCTTTCTGCTCACTTCCCCACTGTTTCCAGTGCCTGCCTCCTCTGACTGATGACCATGCTTGCAGCTCCCTAGTTGGCACCTATATGTTGGGGACTCCACTACTGGCAACTGCTACACACTAAGCAGTGGAATTTTCAGTCCGGAAGTTAGCAACTCACTATTGAATTGCCTCACCTCCAGCCAGTTGCCCAAGTTGAAATAGCTGAGCCCTCCAAAAGGAGGGAAGGGCACAGCAGGATCTGGGTGTCACTGGAGCAGAGAGTGAAAATGATCCCAGGGGTCACCCACCTCCATCAGGCCCCTCCTTCTAAGAATGTTTCATATGATAGCAAGTGGGCACAAAGTATGTCCACCATCTGAGACAGGCCACCCAGGCAAACAGGGTGGAGCAAGGGAGGAGTTTTCTCTCGTTATATAAGTACCTATATACCATCCTAGAGTTTGCCTTTTGTCCCACAAAGCCTAAAATATTTATTATTTGGCCCTTTATAAAGAAGTTTGCCAACCACATCTTTAGAAAACAAAGATAAAGTTAGTAAATATACACATACCAGTTACCATAAAATTTTAACTTGCATCTATACATATTCTGTATCATGTCATCAAAGTTAAATTTTGGTCCAAGTCTCCTTACTAAGGACAATAGGCCTATAATATTAGGAAGTTTGTTTTAGTAATTCCAGGGACCAACAGTTTGCAAACTTGAGTCTTTAAATGTTTATTATAGAAAACTACCTTTGTTAAAACATTTGTACCAAGAACTGTACGTGTTCACTTAAAGTTGTAAATTACATTTAGCTTAGAAAATTGAATTTGCCCACCAATCTTACAACATTTAACGTACTAACTAGACGTCATGATCTTACACCAATTAACCTGATTAGTAGCATAAAAATGGTCAAGATTCTCAATTATGTTTTCCTCCTTATACAGTTTATCAAAGTAAAAAAGAAACCGTAATTCTAGAATAAATACCTTTAAAACATAATAGAGAATCTTGGTTTTTACTTTTTTTAACCATCCAGGTTAGGAAGATATCTGGAAGTACCTTGGTTTTCTTTGATGACATGTGTTGACTCTACACTGATAAATTCCTGTAAATATTTGTGGAACCTGTTTATTCTTTCAGCCTGTACTACCCCTGGAAGAAAGAATTCCATGGGTGTCCTCTCATTATATAAAGTAGGACTTATTCCTTTCAGTTTCAGAGATTCCTGCCTACAGTATACCTGGTTTGGGGAAGAGGTCAGTGGTCATGAATTGAAATTTGAATCCTAAATCTCTAGCTTCAATGCATTGTCCCAATCCACAGCCTACAGCTGTAGAAACCACATTCCTACCCTTTTCTGCCCTGCTTACTCACTGTACCCTCCAGTCCCAGAGTCCAGGATTACTTGGCTTCTGCCTTAACTGGGGGTAGAGGAAACCTGTATGCTGATACAGACCTTTTGGAAAGCTTATGACAATATGAAGCAACAGCCAGAATTCCACTCCTGGTCATGTACCCTTAGGAAGCAACTCTGCAATGTTATCTGTGACAGCGCTGCACTGAAAAAACAACCTACGTGACCAACAATGGAGCAGGACTTAAAAGTCCACAGGTTAACTCTGTTTCCTGAGAAATCTCTTAAAGGTGGAATGTCAGCTGTGTCACAAAGTAGCAATGCTTATAATATTAAACCTGACCTGCGATTAGAACACTGCATCTGGACCGGGAGAGTTTTAAACCTGATGTGTTCCTTGGAGAAGTAGGTCTTCTGGGCCTGGCTGGCTGCCACACTCATCTGTGTGGTCTCACTCTCTCATATCTCAGCCCTGGGACTATTGTGAGGACTCCTGCAGACGCTGCCCTGCTATTTCCTGTCTTGTATCTTTCTAGGTGGATCTGTTGCCAGGTGTGGCTAGCTGTGTCCCATGAGTTCAACTGTCTAGTCCAGGGTCGGCAAACTTTTTCTGTAAAGGTCCAGATTGTAAGTATTTTAGGTTTTGTGGCCCATATAGTCTCTGCCATGATTATCCAACTCTGCTGTTTTACTGCAAAAACAGCCATAGACAATGTGTAAACAAATCAATATGAGTGTTCCAGTAAAATATTTTTATTTTATAAAAACAGAAGGTAGGCCAACTTGGCCCACAGGATGTAGTTTGCCAACTCCTACTCTCCTTGAACATAAGACCACTCAGGTAGAGTGGATGTTACAGTAAACAATACACACATGGAAAAGGAAAATGGTTCTGTTGGGGTGATGGAGTTATGAGTAACTGGCTATAATCATTATTATGCTTACTTTTGTTATTATACTTTCCCACTAAAATATAAATTCTTGGAAAGTACAACCAATGATTTGAGACTCTAACTCTGTATTATTCAGACATTCCTTTCTCTTTGCCAGCACAAATCATGGAAGGCCCACCCATCCTCCCATCCTCTAAAGCCAAGTCTCCTATCCTAGGTGCCATGTTCCCCTTGTTCATACTCAGGACCTGTCCCAGGAACAAAGGTACATCTCACCAGTCCCTCCTCCCCAGACACTAGCAAAAACAAAAGCAAAGGGTACTCACTTGAATAACAAGTTAAGACCAAAGAGGGTAAACATGACAGCCATGTAGCCAATGATGCCAGTGGCATAGCTGATTTTATAGATCAGCAGGAACCACTTATAAACCAACCTGGAGAAAGGAGAAAAAATTAGTAAAGCTGACACAGAAAGACTGGCCTAAGAGCCTCTGGACCACCAGAATCCCTTACTCTCACATCAATGGGGACATCAGGTTCTTTGCTTAGGACTTTTATTGAGCAAGGCTGGTCACTCCCTCAATTGCAGAAACACCTCCACATACCAGGGAGCTAGTGCTTTGTATTTTCCTGGTCTCAGACCAAGGGAAGAAAAGAGAAGTTTAACCTCAAACAAAGAAAGTACACAGCTGACCTCAGATAAGTATGTCATCTCAAATTCAGGTTAGTTGGATGAGGAAGTGAAAATTAGTAACTACAGCTGTGCTCAGAAGGAAACAGGCATTCTTATCAGGAAAGAGGATTCAAGGGAAGATGAATAAAAGGTAGAATTAGCTACAGGCTTTTGTAACTGGGCATGGTTAATGTAAATACTGCTTCACTCCTACCCACAGGCTAATAACAAAATGAAATATATCTAATGAGTTTGCTTCTGAATTTATTTTTTTTCCTGAAGGAGAGGGGATAAGGAAGGAGGCACTCAACGAATACCCTTGAATTGGATGTGTGTGCGTGATGGGGGCGGGGTGCAGTAGAATGGGACTGTGCGATTCTCCTGAAGGAGGAGCCATGCTCCCTAGGATCCAATGAAAAGCAGTGTGGAATCTGGTTGATTGACTGCAACTAGGATCAGAGAGGAAGGATGGTTCCCAGAATGTACCAGAGCCTTTTAAATGTTATGGAGGTAGGTCCCTGATATCAGGAGCCACTGTTCTACCTGTGAGGAGAGCTAAGGAGTAATTTAGCAATCTGCCTGGCTCCTGAGAGCTGAGTAGGTTACTGCCAACCCTGCTGGGCCTCAGGGAGAATGCTCAAGGTCCCTGCCTGGGCCTCCCTGCTGTGGCTAAACAAGGGGCGATGGCTTCTCAGGCTGGCGGAGGGACCCGAACACCTTGCAGTGTCTGCCCTCAAAGACCACAGAGAGCTCCATTATCCAGGGTTTGTACTGATCAGATGGGACTGAGACACAGTGGAAAGGATGTGGCATTTTAGGTGGAACCTGGATTAAGTGAGGTTTAGTAGCTGGGTAACCCCAGATAAGTCATATCAACCTGAGACAAGTTTACTTATTTCTAAAACAGGAACCCCCTGCCACCTTTCTCACTGGATTGTACATAGTGTATATAATTTCCTGGTGTAAATAATACATACCCAATAAATGCTGCATGAATAAATGTGGGTGTTTATGAAAGTACTTTGAAATTGTAAAGCACTATCGAATGCTAGTTGTTACTGTTATCAAAAACCTCCCATGTTATAGACACATTTTCAGTCATTTTAGCTAGATGTTGAAAATGTTACTCGATGACTCTTAACATGCTTTATTATACTTTTTCTTCATATTACCCTAATGAGGTAGCAATTATTATCAGAGGTAGCAATTATTATCACATTTTTAGGGATAAAGAATTCAAGGCTGAGAAACGTGCAGTCATAGGGGTCATATAATTAACAACTGGCAGGGCTAGGGTTTCCAATTCATATCCATCTGGCTCCAGAGTCTGTAATATTCTATACTGGCTTTTAATGTAAACTACCACAGCCAGAGAGGGGCTTCTAGATCACTGACCTCACCTTGCAGATAAATTTTACTTTGTAGAATGAAACTCAGAAAGCCAAAGAAAGGCTTGTAGTAAAGTGGAACATAAGAGGCATGGGAAAAAGAGCAAGTTGCAACTTGGAAAACTTTGGATCAGATAGTCACAACTCTTGAGGCTAGCTGGTTCTTCTCTTAGGCTCTCCTGAACCTGTACACACGTGTCTCACAGTACTTACCAACTGCACTAAAACAGCTGCTTTCTTGTCCATTTCCTCCATTAAACCAAGTACTCCTTGAGGACAGGGACCATGTCTTTTCCAGCTCTGTATCCCCAGTGCTCAGCACAGGGCCTGACACATAGCAGGTGCTTGTTGAATGAATGAATGAATAAATGAGAAAATCTCTTTTTTTTTCTGTCAAGTATAGATATTAAATGACCTCACAAGCTGGTTGGGAGGATCAAATGAGAAATGCATTTGGAAATACAAAGAATTATACAGGGGACTTCCCTGGTGGCGCAGTGGTTAAGCATCTGCCTGCTAATGCAGGGGACATGCGTTTCAGCCCTGGTCCGGGAAGATCCCACATGCCGCTGAGCAACTAAGCCCGCCCGCCACAACTACTGAGTGTGCGCTCTAGAGCCCATGCACCACAACTACTGAAGCCTGCATGCCTAGAGCCCATGCTCCGCAACAAGAGAAGCCACCGCAATGAGAAGCCCGTGCACCGCAACAAAGAGTAGCCCCCACTCGCCGCAACTAGAGAAAGCCCGCGCGTGGCAGCTAAGACACAATGTAGCCAAAAATAAATAAATTAATTAATTAATTAATTAATTAAAAAAGAAAAAAGATGTATACAGGCAGGGGCTGCTTTGTGACCAAAGAAGGAAGTATTGTTTGCTGGAAAATTGTAAATTTGCTGAGATTCATTCATTCAATAAAAATTCAGACAATAGGCTACTATGTGCCAGACCCCGTGGTAGGGCCTGGATATACAGTGACAAACAAAATGGATGTGGTTCCTGATCTCATAGTTAGTTTAGTGGGGGAGACAGACACTCAAAATAATATTTAGTTATAAACTACAATAAGTTTTATGAAGGAAAACTACAGGGCACTAGGAGAGAATGTGACAGAAAATCTAATTTAGAGATCAGAGAAGAGGTTACAGAAGAAAATGACAGTTATAATGAAACCACAATGACCAGGATTTGCTTACTTATTTTGTTAGCTTTTAATATAAACAGACCTTGATGTAAACTGTAAGGTAAGCTATAGGGAAAGACTTGGAGGTTTTTATTCTGTGAATGGGGCAGGAGGTCTCCCAATCAGCTCGTTTTGGTGGGGCTTTGTGCCAAGTAATCTTGGCAGACAAAAACTGCAATTTTTTCAGTCTAACCCACTTGTCTCCCGTGCATCCCAACCCGTTAGTTCAGGAAGCCTAGCTCCTTCCCACTACCCACTCCTAAATTCTCACCTTGGGGTTGTCTGTACTAGTGGTTTTCGGGTGGCTCGGAAGGTGACAAAGGCTGTGACGGCAGAGAACAAGATCCAGATCACTAGGAACCTCCACCAGTGCAGCTTCACTGTGAAATAGAGGGGAACAACCCACATCTGAAAGAGGGTCACCATCTGAAACACAAACACAAGCACTTCAGCTCTAGCCAGCTCCCTCTGCAGCTCTATCTGAAAATCCAGAGCGCATCTTGTGTGTTCCATTTTAGCCTGATCCTCTCCTACATTTCCAATTTTGGATAAAGGCACATCCTAGTGACCCAAGTTAGAAATCTGGGACCGTGCTTGACACCAACCTTTTACCCCCCCACCCGACTGTTTATTGTACATATTCTTTCCTTTACATGTGAGCCCTTGCTACCCCTTACCTGGCTGACTATGACCTCTTTGTTAAGTCTCCTTGCATTCAGTGTCTCCCCCTCCAATCTATCCTTCCCAGGAGCACACAGTCTTGAAGTATGTCATCCCCCTGCTTAGAACCCTCTAAGGGTCCCCAGTCTACAGGATAAGATTCAACATCCTTAGACTCAACATCCTTAGACAGGCAGTCAAATTCCCCACAATGGAGCCCCAAACTACTATTTCAAGGACCACCTCCTACCATTCCCCATGCCTGTAGTCAGGTTGTTCCCCTCAGGGCAAAATATCCTTCCCATCTGTCTTTTGGCCTGAGGGTATCACATCCAAGACAAACAAAGGCTTCAGTCTCCCTTCTAGGCAGAATAAATCATGACTTCCTATTGCTCCAAACGCATTTTCTTTTCTACCATCATTACAGTGCTTACCTAGAGTATGAGACTGGATTCAAATTCGTTCTCTAGCTTACTGTAACCTCCTTGAGAGCAGTGACAAGGCCACACTCATCTGATTCCTCTGTGCTAGGAAACTGTCTGGCCCATGACAGATCCTCAGTGAATTTAGATAAATGAGGGGAAAGCAAGACTAGAACCCTAAGAGGGAAGCACATTTGTTTCAAAGAGCATCTATTTTACTTTCCCTCCTTCATATCTTTACCTCAGACTTGTTAGCTACAGAGTTCCAAATGTATAAAACAATTCTAAGTCAGAAGTTTGGACCAATCACGAGTCTTCTGCTCTCCAATGTCTCCTAACTCCCTCCCGCAACCACCCAATTTTTACTAGATGTCACTCTTCTCAGGTGAATAGCAGGTGTAAAAACAGATAATTAGCACTTAATAGAGGCTTTCTTCTTGGTAGCATTAAATGAAATGAAAGAATTTTTTTTTAAAAAAAGGGGGGGGTGGCTATAGAGAGGAAAATATTAGCTAGTTTCCTAAAGTTCCACAGAAGAGAAAACTTTTTTTTTTTTTTTTTTGGTACGTGGGCCTCTCACTGTTGTGGCCTCTCCCGTCGCGGAGCACAGGCTCCGGACGCGCAGGCTCAGCGGCCATGGCTCATGGGGCCCAGCCGCTCCAGGGCATGTGGGATCTTCCCGGACCGGGGCACGAACCCATGTCCCCTGCATTGGCAGGCGGACTCTCAACCACTGCGCCACCAGGGAAGCCCCCAGAAGAGAAAACTTTTGAGAAACTATTTACTCTTGGGGATTTCTAGACTAGTCTGCCCAGTCCAAATATAATGTGAGTCTCATATGTAAGTTTAAGTTTTCTAGGGGGGAAAGCAGGAAGGAGGCGGGGAGTCGTGGTGGGATGAATTGGGAGACTGACATATATACACGAATATGTATAAAATAGATAACTAGTAAGAACCTGCTGTATAAAAATAAATAAATAAAGTTAAAAAAGAAATAAATTGATGGAGAGGGTGTGGAGAAAAGGGAACCCTACTACACTGTTGGTGGGAATATAAATTGGTAAAGCCACTATAAAAAAATAAATAAGTTTTCTAGTAGCTATGTTAAAAAAAAAAGTAAAAAGAAACAGATGATCTTAATTTTAATAATATATTTTATTTAACCCAATATATCTAAAATATTACTGTTTCAAGATGTAGTCAATATAAAACTATCTATGAAATATTTTACTTTTTTTTTTGTACTATGGCTTTAAAATCCGATGTTTATTTTATATTTACAGTATATCTCAAAAGAGACCAGTCACATTTCCAGTGTTCAGCTGTCACATGGGACTGGTGGTTACAACACTGGATAGTGCAGCTTAAAGCATCTTTTTAGTGTTAAGCTGTCTGTAGCTACTACTCTCTCATAGACTGCTCTGTGGCAAGAAAAAGCGTTAGTTTTTTAGTGTTATTTTACATATTAAAAAAAAAGAGAGAGACAGTGGAAGAAAATGGTGAGCAGCCAATTTGCTTTAGAGCTTCCAGTGCTGTGTGCCCACTGGTCAGCGAACAATGTAGTCTCAGTACCAATTCCACTGTACAGCAACCTGCAGTTGACTCTGAATGAAGTGTTCTAAAATATTCTGGCCTTACAAAAAAAAGTGTGAAAAGCACCAGGATGTACTAACGGCTACCCAAATAATGTTCCAGGTGACATTCTAGGAGATACTTGGAGACCAGGAAAAGACATCACAGATTATTTAAACTAGGGGATAAGGCAACCAGAATCGTGACACTAAAAGGGGGGTAGATGAAGGTGGGTATGGAAAGAAGGGCTACAGGCAGGGTCTTTAGCCTTCACATTGTTTGCTTTAACAGGCTCATGGGGGTGTTTACAAAACAGTAGGCCCAGAAACTAGAGAAGAATTAAATCACATGGCCTGGTCACATGTGTCCGCTCTGAGAAAGAACAGGAATTCCTATCTCCTTTGAGGTTTTCCCAAAAGTTGGCTGTTACATAAAAACCACCAGCCTGCCCTAATAGCCTCTTTCCCACTCCCCATCAATCACCAATAGCATGTTCTGGGGGGGGAATCCAGTCAAGATAATTTTCCCTATGTGAGCTGCAGCTCTGCATATTTTGGGTGTGGTGAGAGGCAGAGGACCTGGATTCTATTCTGGGTTGAACAAAGACATAATTAGGAGTAAGTCTGGGCATCGGTGTAAAATGAATGGAAAATCTTGCCTCATTTTGTAACGTTCGGGCTTGAAACTTTAAGGGTGTAAAGCTACTCAACTTACACATCATGAAAGATAAGAGAGGAGGCGGGTGGGTAGGAAAGGGAAGAAAGGAAGGAGATTTAGGGACAGGATTAGGCTCTTTGAAACCAGATGGCCCAGTAGAAGCCCAGCAAACCTGGATTCTAGTTCTGTTCTGATTCCAACTCAGTAGGTAACCCTAAGGAGGGCCTTCCTCCTTAAAGGAAGGGTTTGACTTGATTTTCAAACTCCTTCAAGCTCTAGCACGCTAAGGTTCTGTTAAGCAGCCCTGTATCTCAGACTTCCTGGGAGAGTGAAGGCAGCCTTCACTCATTCATCCAAGTACTTACTTTGCACTTCATGAGAAGAGGAATGCAGAAATAAATAAACATGACCTCTAGTTCGTCCCTGTCTTCAAGGAGCTAACAGTCTAGCAGCAGGAGAATAACATAGATCAAACCCATATTTTAATGATTCTATGAATCCTTACACCCTTTCTAAAGAAGAAGTACAAACAGACATCATTAAAGAGCAAATAAACAAAGCAGAATGCAATAATATAGTGAAAAGAACAGTAATTTTAGAATTAAAGAGTTCTAGATATGAATCCCAATACGGCTATTTACTGTGTTACCTTAGGCAAGTCACTTAACTCTGACAGCCTGTTTTCTGAACTGTAAATGAGGTAAACAGTACCTACTCTCATCAGGCTATATAGGTCATGGGAGTTAATGCATGGAAAACTTTTAGAACAGTACCCAACAAGGCAAGCATTCAATATAAGTAATATAATAAATATAATTTAAGGATTCAATATAATAGCTCTTATATTTCAATAGCAGCAATGTATATAAAACAACAAGCATAGTTGCATAGTAAGCATTAAGTAAATGAGAGCTCTTATTATGGCTTCACATGATCAAAAATGAATAAAGCCACATATATAAGGGAGCAAAGATTGCAATGAGATAACCAAAATAATCAACATATTAAAGGTGGTGGGGTTATAGCAATTTCTTTATAATGTTTAATTTGTCCTTTCCAGGAAAAATAAATGATCCAAAAACCCAAACCAAGGATTTGAAGCCATTTTCAGGTATCGAGACGCTCTGTGCCAGGGCGGCTTGAAAGTCAGATTCTCTTCAAGGCCTGGAAAGCAGCTGCTGGGGTGAGAGCTCAGTGCCTGACAAGCAGCAGGCAGAGGGGCTGTGTGAACACAATAGTCTACTATGGGGGAAAATGGTAAGTTACAATTTTGCCTGGTTAATTTACTTGTGTCTACTGTAGTATTTATTGGCATTCTACTTAATAAATAAATTGAAGCTTCCTCATTAAGGAAGGCATTTTTAATGGCTAGCTTGGCAATAAATGGCTGAAAGTTACTCAAGATTCTCAGAGCAACAGCAGGAACTCTGGTGCCACCTGGTGGCGACACATTTGGTTCGACAGTTTGCTCAACCAAGTGCCTGTACTTGATGCTGTGAAAGGCACAAAATAATGGGAAGCCGTGGCCCTAACTTCTCTTCCAGAATTTGGGGTGATGAGATATAAATGCATGAATTGGGCAGCCATGCAAAGCATCAAGCACTGCTATGGGAGTTCAGAGGAGAGATGTAGCAGTGTGGTCAGGAGCTGTCAAGGGGAGACTGACTGGAAATGGCAGAGCTCTGGTTCTGAAGGAGGCTTCATTATGGCGTGTGCGCGTGCATGTGCATGTGTGCGTGTGTGTGTGTGTGTGTGTGTGTGTGTGTGTGTGTGTGTGTGTGTGTGTGTGTGTGTGTGTGTGTGTGTGTAAGCCACTCATCCTTCTCTCCCTGAATCTGAAAATATGAAGCTGAAGTGAAGACTAGCCTGAAACTCACTCACTGATTCATTCAGCAAACATTTGCTGAGGAACAATCCCAGCTTCTCTGATCTGGAAGATAAGAATAACAACATCCCACTTCTCTCTCCACAAGGCTACACAGTTGAGATGATGATGTTAGATGCTAACAGTAAGAGCTAGCCCAATTTAAATGGACTGTCTTTGTTTTAGATTTCTTTCATCTCAGAAACCGTAATTCACGAAAAGTCAAAAAAGAGCTCTCAGATCACATCCTTCTCTGGGCACCAGCTCCCCTGTTAGTGTGCTGATGTTTGGCACTTCCGACTTCTGGCATTCTCATCACTTCTATATCTTCCTATGTTATGGGGGCAGGGCCACCCACCGTGCTTGGCTGAAGAGGAATACTGAGGGTGAAACGAAAATGACAAGCCCAGGTAGCTGAACAAAGTCAGAGACTCACAGCTTGAATCAGCATGAAAAAAATGCTGATAAATGGACAGAAATCAATTGGAAGAAGGTGTCTAGGATATGCTCTACAGCTCTGGTCAATATTTTCATAAATGATTTGGATGAAAATACAAAGGATCTGCTTACCACACTGTGAATAGTACAAAGCTTGGGAAGGAGAGAGGAGCAAGGCAGTGAACATGGGAAACAGAAACAAGATCCAAAATGAATAAAGCTCATTCCTAGAGTTCTTCTAGCTCTAACATGCTGTGACCTGAGAAGCTGAAATGAAGAACCAAAACCTTACAATGAAACCTCACCAACTACCCAAGTATAGGTTGGGGAAGGAGTGGCTTAACAGCAGCTCATGTGAAACAGATCTAGGGGTTTCACCTGACTACAACTTGCCAGGGAATATACGCCAACAGGGCCATTACCAAAAAAGCCAAGGCAACACTACGCTGTTTAACTAAGAATAAACCCAGAATGAAGGAGGCAGCAGCTCTACCATTCTCTGCTCTGTCAAAGCAAACTTGGGCCCTGAGATCAGGTATTAGGACCACAATGTAGAAAGAACAGTGATGAATAAGCATGACCACAACGGAGCAGCCAGGATTACAAAGGGTTTGGAAACCAAATCACATAAGGAAGAGCTGAAGGCACTGGCATATTAGGCCTGGACAAAACTACAGGAAGGCATGGCTATTATCTGAAGATCATCCAGAGGCCCAGCAAGCAGATATAATAGCACAGTTTCTGTGACCTGGTAAGACCCCACATATTGCTGGAATATTCTACAGGGCAGAAACTTGGTTGGCAATTACCTCCTACCACACCCCTGGCAAATGGTCACACATGCCTACCACATGAAGCAGGCATTCCAATGATAACAAATGCACTAGATAGTTCTTTCCTGGTGCTGACCTGAAAAAAAATCTGCCTTTGCCTCCTCCTTCTGCCTCTGGGTCAAACTCTTGTCCTTCAGAGAAGCACAGAGTAAATTTACTCCCTATTTCTTATGCTTACTCTCCTAATTTTATGTCTTTTTTTTCCCAGGTCTTCTCCTCTCCAGGCAGAAGAGTCACTCAAGCAGTCATTTAATAAACATTTACTGGACACCAGGCTAAGGACTGGGGAATTCAAAGATAAAATACAAAACCGCCTCAAGAAGAAGTCTACTGAGGAGAAACAAATAACTATAATCCAAAATGATAAGTGCTATAATGGAGTAGGCCCTGGTAGCCAAGGAAGTAGAGTAGAGGTGCTTCACTCAACGTGGAGGAATCAAGCAAGGCTTCCTGAAGAAAGGAACCTACCATCTCCGTCCTGATGGTCCAATAGGTGCAGGTGGAGAAAGGTATCATGATGCAGGGACATGGTATACCTGAGAGAGTACAACTAGTACCCGAGGGAGGTGTGAGAAATGAGCCTAAAGAGGCAGGCAAGGCTCAGAGGAGGCTGATCACACTTAGGAGTTTTTATTATATTCTGAGGAGAAAAGTTTTCCTTTCTCTTAAGAAGTGGATTACAGCCCTTTACCATCTTAGCATTCTCTAGCCACATTCTAGTAACCCTCTTAACGTCTTGGTCTGAGAAAAATCTATAGAACTTTAAAGATTTCCAGGTAGGAGATTTTGCCACTCATCCATTCCAGGAGGAAACAGCAGTTTAGGGGATAGGAGTCTGAAAAGATACTATATTTGGTAACAAACAGACATGATGAAAGCTTCTCCTTGGAGATCTTTAAAAATAGGATACTTTTCCAGGCATAAACTTACTCCTTCCCCTAACATCCCTGAGGGAGCTAAGGAGCAAGTAAGATTAGATTCTCTGAATAGATGATGAAAACTGAGCTACATAGAGAAGCCAAACAGCAAGTGTGGCCTGGGCTAGGCTGCCAATCCAGATCTTCTGTCTCCCAAGTTCTGCCTCCCAGCATCAGTCACTAAGCTGGGGGGGAAACCCTGAGGAAGCAAGACAATGTAGAGCCAAGGGAGGTAGTTGTGAAACTACCTGAAATCCAAGAAAAGGACTTGGGCAAAAATTATTAAAGGAAAAATCAGGGGAGTTGAAAACAGAAATGACCATGGCAGAACTGACAACAATTTCCTGAAGCTTTTGGAAACCTCAAAAAATGGTTGAGTACTCTATGGAAAAGAGCACTTAACCAAGAACCAGATTTTACATCTGGCTCTCCAGACGTAAATTTAAAGGTCACGTGCTCCTGATAAATCACTTCAGGATTCTGCACTTTGGTTTACTAATCTGAAAAATGGAGACAAATCCCTATCCTATCTTATAAAGCTATTTGTTGTGAGGTTCCAAAGAGAGAACAGATGAGAAAAGTATTTTTTTTAAATCAACAAATTCAAAACTCTAAGCAGTTTAAGGTATTATTACTATTGTTGCTGAAAAGAACAGTACCTGAAATTTAAATACAGAAAACCGTAAGATCACTTGTTCCCAACAGCAGTTAATTTAGACTAAGTTTCTCTTCTTTTAAAGTGAAGTTTCTTTTCTTTGAACTCCTAAATTACAGAGAGAAGTTTGATACTTTTCACAGTGAAACCAGTAGGTTGGCATACTTGCTCATAATCAATCTCATGGCTGGCAACATCCATGCTGCTCTAGGTCCTAGAGTCTAGGACAGTGTTTCTCACTGGGAGTGAATTTTCTCCCCAGGGGACATCTGGCAATGTCTGGGGACATTTTTGGTTGTCACAATTGGGGGAGGGGTGTTACCAGCCATCTATCTGGTGGGTAGAGGCCAGGGCTGCTGCTACTGCTAAACATCCTACAATGTACAGGATAGCCCCTCGAAAAAATAATCATTTGGCCAATATGTTAATAGTCTCCCTACTGAGAAACCTGGTCTAGGAGAATAGAGCTAGTGTTTTTCTACTTAGCGGTCATGGGTGCCCAATGGAAGGCTGGGCCACCAACCAGCACTAGTGAAGAACAGAAAATTTCATTCAGTTTGAGAGAAACAGAGCCTTATCAATTAATTCCATCATTTCTTGGCATGCCATAAGAAGCATTTTTTGGAAAGCTCTGACAGCTAATCTCAAACAGCTCATATTTCTCTCCTTTACACAACATTCTTGTGGGAGTTGTTTTGTTTTGGTTCTTTTTTATTCCCATTCCTCACTCCACAGACATTCTAATGTGTTTAATATGTATATTTTTGATTAATTAATTGGCACTGTGTTGTGTATCTTTCAGTTTGTTACTTTTTCCACTCCGTACTATGCTTTTAAGGTCCACAAGTTGTTATGGGTACACAGTGTCATGATATGCATCCACCACATTTTGCCCATTAACTCAGAGACAGGTATCTAGATTGCCCACAACTCTTCAATTAACTGCCAGACTTAACATTTAAATGAACACCCTCTCATATATCCTGTTAGGATATGTCACAAGACATGTATATATTCCATCTGATTGAACAGTGCCATGCTGCTCTCCACAATGCCTGCAACAGGCTTCACAGCCACGAAGAATGCATGGGAGTTCCTACAGCCTCTGATCCATGCCAATACTTGTAAATATCTGGCTTTCTAGTTTCTAGCCAATCGAATAAATTGATAATTCATTGCTGTTTTAATGTTCATTTCTCTAACTACTAATGACTTTGAGCATCTCTTCTTGATGGACTTTTGGATTTCCTCTCCTGTAAACTGCCCGTTCATACTCTTTGCCTATTTTTCTACTGGAGCTGCTGTCTTTCCTTTGTTGATTTGTAGGAGTTACTTCATATAGTCTAGATACTAATCTACTGTCAGTTTTAATCATTATTAATCTCTCATTCTGTTATCAGCTAACTTTGCCTATAGTATCCTTTAGCCAACAAAAATCCTTAATCTTAATATAATCAAATTTATCAAATCTTTCTTATTAGCCTATACATTTTTCATTAACTTCATAATTTTGCCTTTCATAATTAGATCTTTAATCTATCTTTAGTTCCTTTTTGTATGCAGTGTTATATAGGAATTTAGTTTTAATTTTTCTCTATATGGCGAGCCAGTTTTCTCAACACAATCTACTTAACAATGATTATTTTCTTCACTGATTGATGATTACATCTTTAGTGTATATTAAGTTCCCATTATACAAGGATTTATCTCTGAGATCTTCACTCTCTTCCATTGGTCTATTTGTCTATTCCTTATAGTATGTCTTAATATCTGGTAAGGTCCCTGTCTTGGGAACTGCTTTCTTTCTTGCCTTTATTTTTGAACTTCTAGTAGAGAAAAAAAATTAATCAGAATCTCTGGTTAATGAATATTCTCATCGTTAGTCTATGCATAGACCACTTTTGTTTTAATTTTTAAAAATTATTTTTGGGAGTTCCCTGGTGGTCCAGTGGTTAGGACTCAGCGCTTTCACTGCTGTGGCCTGGGTTCAATTCCCTGGTTGGGGAACTAAGATCCCACAAGCTGTGCAACATGGCCAAAAAAAACTTAATTGTGGTTAAAAAAAAACCCACATAAAATTTACCATCTTAACCATTTTCAAAAGTGTAGAGTTAAGTAGCGGTAAGTACATTCACACTGCTGCGCAACAGATCTCCAGAACTTTTTCATCTTGCCAAACCTGAAACTCTGTACCCATTAAACAACAACTTCCCAATCCCACCCACCCCCAGCCCATGGCAACCACCATTCTACGTTCTCTCTGTATGAATCTGACTACTCTAGGTACCTCATATAAGTGGAAGTATTTGTCTTTTTATGACCAGCTTATTTCACTTAGCATAATGTCCCAAAGGTTCATTTATGTGAAGCAGTGACAGGATTTATTTCCTTTTCAAGTTAATTATTATTTAATTATATAACAAATACTGAACCCACCATCCAACATAAGAACTGAAACACCTAAACGTACTTATATTTAGCTACGTCCTCTTCTTCTCTATCCTATCCTCCAGTTCTCCATCCAACATCAGCCTTATCCTGAATCTTGATTTTATCATTCCCTTGCTTTTTAAAATATGATCTTATCACTCACATATATATTTCTAAAACATTGTTTAGTTTTCATTGTTTTTAGCTTTCTATAAAAGGTATAAAGTTATAAGTACTCTTCTGGGACTTTTTTCACTCAATATTATATTGCTAAGATTCATCCTTACCATGATTTGTAACTATAGTTAAGTATTTTTGTGTTATTCTATATATTTATATATGCATTATTTTATAAGTTATATCCATTGTGAAAATATATCACAACTAACCTATCCACTCACCTATATATGGGTATTGGGGTCATTTTCAAGTTTTTGCTATTACAAATAGTGCTGATAGGAAAATTCTGGTACATCCTCCCTCCTGGGATGCATGTGCAAACTTTTCTCTTGGCATATATCTAGGAATTAAACTCCTGGGTCATAGGGAATGTGAATATCCAACTTTATAAACTCTTTTTCAAAGTGATTTCTCGATGAAACAATATTAACTGACTACTAACAATATTAACAATATTAACTGACTACTGACTAGCACGGGGCTAAAAAGGATCAAAGAATATTTGCTAATTGAACAAACAAACAAACAGACATCAGGGAAGAGTGAAGGAGAGCATAGGAGTCAGAGGGACTGGACGTGAATCCTGACTCTGCTAATCATTGGTTGAGTGGGGCTCAGTAATCTCTTTGAGCTTTAGTTTCTTGATCCATACAATGACAAAGATTAAATTACCCACCACAGAGCAAAATACTTGGCACATTATGAAGTACTCAATAAACGGTAGCTGGTATTATTAATTATGTTTATGCAATAGTGAAGTTCATACTTTAGTGATGGCCCAACTATATTTCTGCTCTGCTTCTCCTCCCTGAAGCCCATCTTCAGCCTAGAGCAGATTTGAATTTCAAGGTGAGGGGGTCCCTTAAGAACTAAAAACTTGCAGTTACAGCAAGTACCTAAAATTTGTTTAGGCAGGGAGAAGAACTTCAGATGCACCAGGATGGAAAACAAGGAATACCAAATGGGCCATCCAAACAGAACAGCAAATAACAGAATCCTCAGCCCTCAGGGTGGTTCATAAATCTAGTCTACAAAAATTTCTGTACCAATGCTACAAATAAAATCAGATAGCAATCTGAGGAAAGATACCTGCAACACGTATGACAAAAGGTTTATTCATAATATACAAAGAGCTGTTATAAATCAATAAGAAACATTCCAAAAGAATCCTAAGCAAGGAAAGAAAATATGACCAAATACACCAAGTGGTTCAACTGTGAATAACATTTATATGTCACAATAATGTAAATAGGGAATATTTATTTAACTAAAAACTGGGAGGAAAAGTGTGTATGTGATGGGTATAATGTAGCAGTATAAGATAATTACCACCTTCCATGGTAGAAAGACAAAAGGAAAATTATATATATGTGTGTGTGTGTGTATATATATATATGTGTGTGTGTGTGTGTGTGTGAGTGTATGTGTAATCATGTTACTTAAAAATATAGAGGTCAGGATCAGAAAACAACTAAAAAAAGTTTAAAGTGGTTGCCACTGAAATAATAATCAGGGATGGATAGAGATAGGCAGAGGGCTGATGTGTTTTGCTTTTTAAACCTTACAGAACTTCTTGACTTTTTTGTTTTGTTTTGTTTGTTTGTTTTGGCCACGCTGCAGCTTGTGGGACCTTAGTTCCCCAACCAGAGATCAAACCCGTGCCCCCTGCAGTGGAAGTGTGGGTCCTAACCACTGGACTGCCAGGGAAGTGCCAGAACTACTTGACTTTTATTTATTATATTTTTTATAATTTATTTATTTAATTTATTTATTATTTTTGGTTTGGCTGCGTTGAGTCTTTGCCACTGAGCGCGGGCTTTCTCTAGTTGCAGCGAGTGGGGCTACTCTTTGTTGCGGTGCCCGGGCCTCTCACTGCGATGGCTTCTCCCAATGCGGAGCACGGGCTCCAGGCACACAGGCCTCAGCAGTTGCGGCTCATGGGCTCTAGAGCGTAGGATCAGCAGTTATGAAGCACAGGCCCAGCTGCTCTGCTGCATGTGGGATCCTCCTGGACCAGGGCTCGAACCCGTGTCCCCTGCATTGGTAGGCAGACTCCCAACTACTGCGCCACCAGGGAAGCCCTACTTGACTTTTAAATTAGGTATTTTCACCCTATTAGATTGACAAAGATTAAAAATACTAAGGATTCTCTATACTCTCTTTAACACTGGGTAATAGCACTGTTTAACACCTCTTGGTGGGATTATAAACTGCTACAACTTTTTTGAAGGGCAGTTTGACAAGATCCATTAATGATTAAATGGCAATTCCACTTGACCAGGCAATTCCATTTCTAGGAATTCATTCTCCAGAAACGCTGGCCCAGCTGTGCAAATTATATATGTAAAAAGTTTACTGAATCATTGTTGCAACTGAGATAAACTGTTAATTAACACGTCTATTAATAGACATAAGTTAAATTTAAAAAAAACAATTTAAAAGAATACTATGCTTTAGTAGTTTAAAAGGATGGCACACATACTAATACGAATAGACATACAAATTAATATGGCTTGTATATCTGAGAGCCAGTACAGGCATACCTTGTTTTATTATATTTTGCTTTACTGCGCTTTGCAGATACTGCAGTTTTTTACAAACTGAAGGCTTGTGGCAACCCTGAGTTGAACACGTCTATCAGCGCCATTTTTCCAACAGTTCATGTCTCTGTGTCACATCTTGGTAATTCTCACAATATTTCAAACTTTTTCATTATTTTTATATTTGTTATGGTGATCGGTGATCAGTGATCTTTGATGTCACTATTGTAATTGTTTTGGGGCACCACAAACTAGGCCATATAAGACAACAAACTTAACAAACGCTGTTTATGTTCTGACTGCTCCACTGACCAGCTATTCCCAATCTCTCTCCCTTTCCCTGGGCTTCCCTATTCCCTGTGACACACAATATTGAAATTAGACCAATTAATAACCCTACAATGACCTCTAAGTGTTCAAGTGAAAGGAGGAGTCACACATCTCTCATTTTAAATCAAAAGCTAGAAATGATTAAGCTCAGTGAGTAGGCATGCTGAAAGCTGAGACAGGCCGAAAGTTAGGCCTCTTGTGTCAGTTAACCCATGTTGTGAATGCAAAGGAAAAGTTCTTGAAGGAAATTAAAAGTGCTACTCCAGTGAACACATGAATGATAAGAAAGCAAAACAGCCTGACTGCTGATATGAAGAAAGTTTCAGTGGTTAGATAAAAGATCAAACCAGCCACAACTTTCCCTTAAGCCAAAACCTAATCCAGAGCAATTCTCTGAAGGCTGAGAGAGGTGAGGAAGCTGCAGAAGAAAAGTTTAAAGCTAGCAGAAGTTGGTTCATAAGGTTTAAGGAAAGAAACCATCTTCACAACATAAAATTGCAAGGTGAAGCAACAAATGCGGATGAAGAAGCTGCAGCAAGTTACCCAGAAGATCTAGCTAAGATGATGAATCAAAGTAGCCACACTAAACAACAGATTTTCAAGCAGATGACATCTATGACTTTCACAGACAGGACAAGTCAGTGCCTGGCTTCAAAGCTTCAAAGGACAAAATGACTCTCTCTTTAGGGGATAATGCACCTGGTGACTTTAAGTTGAAGCCAATGCTCATTTACCATTCCCAAAATCCTAGGGCCCTTAAAAATTATGTTAAATCTACTCTGCCTGTGCTCTATAAGTGGAACAACAAAGCCTGGATGACAGCCCATCAGTTTACAACATGGTTTACTGAATATTTTAAGCCCACTATTGAGTCCTACTGCTCAGAAAAAAAAAAAGAGTCCTTTCAAAATATTACTGCTCACTGACAATGCACCTGATCAACCAAGAGCTGTGATGGAAATGTACAATGAGATTAATGTTGTTTTCATGCCAGCTAACACAACATCCATTCTGCAGCCCATGCATCAAGGAGTAACTTCAACTTTCAAGTCCTGTTATTTAAGAAATACATTTTGTAAAACTACAGCTGCCATAGATATTGATTCCTTGTTTGGATCTGGGCAAAGAAAACTGAAAACGTTCTGGAAAGGATTCACCATACTAGATGCTATTAAGAACATTTACAATTCACTGGAAAGAAGTCAGAATAGCAACATGAACAGGAATTTGGAAGAAATGTAGTCCAACCCTTGTGGATGAATTTGAGGGGTTAAAGACTTTAGTGGAGGAAGTAACTGCAGAAGTGGTAGAAATAGCAAGAGAACTAGAATTAGAAGTAGAGTCTGAATATGTGACTGAATTGCTGCAATCTCATGATAAAACTTTAACAGCTTAAGAGCTGCTTCTTACACATGAGCAAAGAAAGTAGTTTCCTGAGATGGAATCCACTCCTGGTAAAGATGCTGTGAAGACTGTTGAAATGACAACAAAGGATTTAGAATAATACATAAACTTAAGTTGCTAAGGCAGGGTTTGAGAGGATTGACTCCAATTTTGAAAGAAGTTCTACTGTAGGCAAAATGCTATCAAACAGCACTGGGTGCTGCAGAGAAATCATTTGTAAAAGGACAACTGATACAGCAAACTTTATTGTTGTCTTATTTTAAGAAATTGCCACAGCTATTCCAAACTTCAGCAACCACCATCCTGATCAGTCAGCAGCCAACAGCATCTAGGCAAGACCCTCCACCAACAAAAAGACTGACTCAATGAAGGCTCAGATGATAGCATTTTTCAGCAATAAAGTATTTTAAAATTAAGGTACGTACATTGTTTTTTTAGACATAACACTATTGCATACTTAACAGACTACATACAGTGTAAATATAACTTTTATATGCCCTGAGAAACCAAAAATTTTGTGTGACTTACTTTATTGCATATTCACTTTATTGCAATGGTCTGGAACCAAACCCATGATATCTCTGAGGTATGCCTATATTAGGTGGAAAATGTTGCAGAGCCCAATGGATGTCATAAATATCTAAAAATTTATAAATATTAACATATGCATACAAAAAAATCTGCAAGTGTAACAAATGTTTAACAGTGATTCTCTCTGGGCACTTCTGAATTTTTTATAACATGTATAACATTTGTAATGAGAACAAAAACAAAACAAAAACAGAACGATGGGTCTCCCTGGTGGCGCAGTGGTTGAGAGTCCGCCTGCCGATGCAGGGGACACGGGTTTGTGCCCCGGTCCGGAAGGATCCCGCATGCCGCGGAGCGGCTGGGCCCGTGAGCTATGGCCGCTGAACTTGCGCATCCGGTGCCTGTGCTCCGCAACGGGAGAGGCCACAACAGTGAAAGGTCCACGTACCGCCAAAAAAAAACCAGAACGAAACCTCATCCTGTCTCTCGACAGGTCAGCTTTGTCCTCTTAAGAATGAGACAGGCCTTCGCCTCTCTTGGTAATTCGATGATACAGATTTTAGAGCTTAGAGGGAGTACTTAGAAGAAGTCCAGCCAACCATTCCGTAAAACTCACAAAAATCTGCTCCACAACATCCCTGACGGGGTTGTCTAGCCCCTAATAAAACATAGTTGTAATGGGAAGAGCATTCCCTTCTAAGACAGTTCATTCCACTGTGGAACAGCCCTCACTGTTGAAAATTTCTTTATAATACTTAGCCAAAATCTGCATTCTTAAAACTCTCATTCCTTAGCTTTAATTTGGGCCTTTGGAGTTAAACAAAATAACAATAATGAAAAACTATTTTAAAGTTTGAAGAGACATTAGCAATCATCTAGTCTTCAACCCTCACTTTAAAGATGAAACATGAGAATGAGGCGAGGCTAAGAGGGAATAAGTAATTTGCCCAAGGTCCATTGCTAATTAGCAGTGATGCTAGAAATAGATCTTAGATCAAGTGACTCCCACTTCAAGGCTTTTTATACTACACCAAAATTCCATTCCTCAAAAAACAGAAAAGAAGGTAACACTTCCTAACTTATCTATGAGGCCCCATTTTCCTGATACCAAAGCAAGACAAAAATATGACAAGAAAAGTACAAACCAATCTCTGTTATGAATGCAGAGGCAAAAATCCTCAACAAAATACTAGCAAACCAAATCTAGCAGCATATTAAAAGGATTACACACCATGACCACGTAAGATTTATCCCAGGGATGCAGCACATGATCACCTCAATTGATGTAGAAAAAGCATTTGAGGAATTCAACACCCATTCAATGATAAACACACAAACTAGGAATAGAAGGGAATTTCCTCAACATGATAAAGGGCATTTATGAAATATCCACAGCTAACATACTTAAAGATTAAAGACTGAAAGCTTCTCCCCTAAGATCAGGAAAAAGACAAGGATGCCCATCTCACTACTATTATTTAACATTGTACTGGAAGTTTTAGCCAGAGCAATTATGCAAGAAAAGGAAATAAAAGGCATCTAATCGGAAAAAAAGAAGCAAAACAGAGGACATGATTTATATAAAGAAAACCCTAAAGAATCTACACTAAAAAAACTATTGGTTAATAAACAAATTCAGCAAAGTTGCAAAACACAAAATCTACACACAAAAATCAGTTTTATTTCTATATATTAACAATGAACAATCCAAAAAGGAAATTAAGAAAATAATTCCATTCACAATAACATCAAAAAGAACAAAATACTGAGGAATAAATTTGACCAAGGAGATATGGGACTTGTACATTGGAAATTACAAAACATTAATGAAAGAAATTAAAGAAGACTGAAATAAATGAAAAGACAATTAATGCTCATGAAAGTTCATGGAATGGGAAGATTGATATTGCTAACATGGTAATACTCCCTCAAATGATCTACAGATTCAGAGCAATCCTTATCAAAATCACAACTGCCTTTTTTTGCAGAAATGGAAAAACTGATCTTAAAATTAGCATGGAATTGCAAGGGATCTAGAATAGTCAAAGCAATCTTGAAAAGGAACCAGTATGGAGGACTCATGATTCCTAATTTCAGAACTTACTACATTGCTATGGTAATCAAAAGTGTGATACTGGCATTAGTATAGATCTATAGTTCAATGGAATATAACTGAAAGTACAAAAATAAGTGCATACATCTATGGTCAATTGATTTTTGACAATAGTGCTAATAAGACCATTAAATGGAGGAAGAAGTCTCTTCAATAAATGGTGCTAGGACAACTGGATATCCACACGCAAAAAAATAAAGTTAGATCCTTATCTCACACCACTTACAAAAAATTAACTCAAAATGGATCAAAGACCTAAATCCTAAGAGCTAAAAGTATAAAACTCTTCAAAGAAAACACAGGGGAAAATCTTAATAATCTTGGATTTGTCAATGGATTCTTGGACATGACATTAAAAGCATAAGCAACAAAAGAAAAAAATAGGTTTAACAGTACAAACTTGCAACTAGTAGTAAATAAGCCATAGTAGTAAATAAGCCATAGAGATCTAATGCACAGAATAATGAATATGGACAATGATGTTGAACTTTAATGATCAAACTTGCTAACAGACTAGAACTTAGTTATTCCAACCACACTAAAAAGAAAGAATAATTATGTAATGTGATAGAGGTGCTAAATATCACTACAATGGCAATCATGCTATAATATATAAATGTAGCAAATTAACGTTACACACCTTAAATTTACACAATGTTATATGTTAAATATATTCAAAAAAAATTGGATTCACCAAACTTAAAAATGTTTATGCATAAAAGGATACTACTATCAAGAAAGTGAAAAGGCAACCCACAGAACGGGAGAAAATATTCGTAAATCATTATCTAACGACGGTGTAGTATCCAGACTATATAAAGAACTTCTACAATTCAACAACAAAAAGTCAAAAATCTGGGAGTTCCCTGACGATCCAGTGGTTAGGATTTGGCACTTTCACTGTCGTGGCCCAGGTTCAACCCCTAGTCAGGGAACTAAGATCCCAAAAGCTGCACAGAACATCCAAAAAGAAAAAAAAAAAAGACAGAAATCCAATTAAAAAATGGGTAAAGAACGTGAATAGACATTTCTCCAAAAAAGATATACAAATAGCCAATAAAAACATCAAAAGAGGACTTCCTGACGGTCCAGTGGTAAGACTCCGTGCTTCCATTGCAGGGGGTATGGGTTCAATCCCTGGTCAGGGAGCTAAGATCCCACATGCTGCAGTGTGGCCAAAAACAACAACAACAAACCACCAACAACAAAAAAAAACCCAAAACATCAAAAGATGCTCAACACCATTAGGGAAATACAAATCAAACCACAATGAAATCCCACTTTATGCCCACTAGGGTGGCTATAATACAAAAAAAGAAAAAAGGAAGCAAGGAAGCAAGGAAGGAAAAGAAAAAGAAAAATAACAAGTGTTGGCGAGAATGTGGAGAAATTGGAACCCAATATATTGTGAGTTAGAATGTAAAATCCTGCAGCTGCTATAGAAAACCATTTGGCAGTTCCTCAAAAAGTTAAACATAGAGTTACATATGACTCAGCAAATCCACTCCAGGATATACCCAAGAACTGAAAATAGGTGTTCAAATAAAAACTTACAATGAATGTTCCTAGCAACACTATTCAAAATAGCCCAAGGCTTCCCTGGTGGCACAGTGTTTAAAAATCCACCTGCCAATGCAGGGGACATGGGTACTATTCCTGGTCCGGGAAGATCCCACATGCGGCGGAGCAACTAAGCCCGTGCGCCACAACTACTGAGCCTGCGCTCTAGGGCCCGCGAGCCACAACTACTGAGCCCATGTGTCACAACTACTGAAGCCCACGTGCCCTGGAGCCCGTGCTCTGCAACGAGAGAAGCCACTGCAATGAGAAGGCTGTACACCGCAACGAAGAGTAGCCCCTGCTCACCGCAACCAGAGAAAGTCGCATGCAGCAACGAAGACCCAATGCAGCCAAAAATAAATAAAATTAATTAATAAATAAAAAACAAAACGAAACAAAATAGCCCAAAGGTGGAAACAACTCAAGTGTCCATCAACTAAAGAATGGATAAACAAAATGTAGCATATCCACACAATGGAATATTACACAACCATAAAAGGAATGAAATACTGGTAGATACTACAATATGAAAGAACTTTGGAAACATTATGCTAAGTGAAAGAAGCCAAGCACAAAAGGCCACATATTATATGATTCTATTTATATGAATATACAGAATAGGCAAATACATAGAAAGCACATTAGTGGTTGCCAGGGTGTGCTGGGAGGGGGAAATGGGAAGTGATTGCTTAATGGGTATGGGGTTTCCTTTGGCGTAACAAAAACATTCTAGAACTAAATAGTGGCCATGGTTGCACAACAACGTGGATGTGCTAAAAGCCAGTGAATTATACACTTTAAAACAGTTAAAACTGTGAATTTTGTTATGTGAAATTGTCCTCAATAAAAATAAAATCTATTCCACTTCCACATAAAATAGTACCTGAAGATATTTTTATGTCTTGAGACTTTTCTCTTAGGAGTAGGAGGAACAAAGTCACTAACATTAGCTTTAGAGTTTACAAAACACTTTGCCATGCAATTTTATATAATTTTCACAACCCGGGAGATAGATATTATCACCCCAATTTAGAGATAAGAACTGAGGTTCAGAGAGGTATAAAGTCATATAGCCAGGAAGCATGGAGCTGGCTAATCAAGCCAGATGGTCTAACTCCACTGTATTTACTGCTACAAGGCAAACAGCTCCAACTTCTGGTAAGCTTGAAAAAGGACAGGAGATGCCATTATGTACAGGCATCTTGGGCAATTTTTCTTCCTCCAAAGTTAGTACTTTAATCAAAGCAGTAAAAACATTCATTGTACCCAAGTTAATAAAAGTTTTAACAAAAGCAATATAGATCATTATTGTATAAGAGCAGCATAAAGCAGGACACTACAGATTTCTTCTTCCAATTTTCTAAAGATGAGTTTAAGTTTCTCAGTGTAAGATATGCTATAATGTTAGCATGTCCTCTCACCAATGTAGTTCAGCATGTTTACAGGATGTGGCAATAAAGTAATGAGACAACTGTGCGTGTTCCTTACAACAACTGGCCTCATTAAGTCACAATCACATTCCTATTAAAGATTAATGAATGGGGCTTCCCTGGTGGCGCAGTGGTTGAGAGTCCGCCTGCCGATGCAGGGGACACGGGTTCGTGCCCCGGTCCGGGAAGATCTCACATGCCGCGGAGCGGCTGGGCCCGTGAGCCATGGCCGCTGAGCCTGCGCGTCCAGAGCCTGTGCTCCGTGACGGGAGAGGCCACAACAGTGAGAGGCCCGCGTACCGCAAAAGAAAAAAAAAAAAAGATTAATGAATGAATGACACATCAGTGGTTTTCTAACACTCTGATGTGTCCTATAGATGTTCCTGAGAAAGCGGAGGGGTCAGGGTTACCAGCCCAAGAAGAGCATCCTCTTATTTTCTACACTGGGTTTTTCCTTAAGATACTGTTTGAAGAAAGGACTCCACAGCCTTTTAAAAAACTACATACTGAAAACCACTGCAGTACATTATGCACCCTCACTTCTTCAGAGGTTTTCAGAAATCTCTGCAGATTAGCCAACAATATATAATTATTTCTAAATTCAAGCACAGAAATTCCAAGGGGTCTCTCTACATTTGGTTTATGATTTTTTGTATTTTCCAGGCTCAATTAAACCATCCTGATAAATCCCCATTTTATAGAGCAGGTACTATAAGCACACACTGAAAAACAAGTGACTTATCTCAGATGGCAGGGTGAAGCACGAGCAGGGTCCAGATATGAAGCCCCACCCCAGATGGCTCAGCCTGCTGGATGGTGCCTAGTTCAAAAAGCCTTGGTGCCATGAGGTCATTCCATGAACTATGACCTGAAGGTACAGATGTCTCTACTTGCGGTGCATGACAACACATGAGGTGGCTATAGGCCAGTAATGTCTGGAACAAGTGCCAGCTCAAGGGCAAAGATTAGTCTCTCTTCTGCCTACGCTCCATATTATCCCTTGGTTCCCTTGATGGAAAATCCTTTCCAGAAGCACCATATGGTATAGTAGAAATTATGAAATATGAAACAGAAGACTTGGGTTTAAATCCTGGCTCTATTAGTATCCCCCCTTCATGCCTGAACTCTCTGGGCCTCAGTTTGTTCATAGTACTTACATCATGGGCTATTAGGAGGGTTAAATGAGATAGTGTAGCAGTTCCCATCCTGTGGGCTACAGACCTCTGGGCATCTTTGGCCCTATTACAAGAGGTCTGAAAAAGCATACTAGAGAAAAACAAGCATTTAGGGATTAAGAGTAAAAGCCCTGGAGTAAAATTGTCTTGGTTCAAATAATGGTTTTACCAGTGGAGCAAGTTACTTAGCCTTTCTGCCTCAGTTCCTCATCTGTAATTGGAGAAAACAGTATTTATTGGGTTACTGTGAGGATTAAATGAGTTATATATGTAAAGTGCTTAGAACAGTGACTGGCATAGTAAAAATTCAATAAATGTTAGCTATTGTTACTACTATATGTGTTTATGTATTCTTTCAAAGTACAACTATTATCACATGGATGTTTGCCAAGTTTTTTATGTTAAAAAAGGGTTATACTTGAAAAGGTTAAATACTTCTAAGATAATAGTTGTAAAAGAATCCAGTATACCACCTGCCGTGTCCTAATCCAGAGTAGTTGCATCTATGATTTTAATGTTTTTTAATTTACTGAAGCTTATTTTGTGGTCCAACATATAGTCTATCCTGGAGAATGGCCCATGTGTACTTGAGAAGAACATGTATTCTGCTGTTGTTGGGTGGAGTATGCTGTATATGTCTGTTAGGTCTAATTGGTTTATAATGTTGTTCAAGTCCTCTTTTACCTGTTGATCTACCTGGCTATTCTATCCATTACTGAAAGTGGGGTACTGAACTCTCCAACTATTATTGTAGAACCATCTGTTTCTTCCTTCAATTTTGTCAATTTTTGCTTCACATATTTGGGGGTTCCTTTGTTAGGTACATATATGTTTATAACTGTTACATCTTCTGGCTGTAATGAACCTTTTATCAATATGTAATGTCCTTCTTTATTTCATGTAACCTTTTTTGATTTAAAGGCTATTTTGTCTGACATTTAAGAGCCACCAGCTCTTTCTTGGTTATCATTTGCATGAAATATCTTTTTCCATCCTTTTACTTTTCTTAAATATTTATTTATGTATTTATCTTTGGCTGCATTGGGTCTTTGTTGCTGTTTGCGGCGAGTGGGGGCTACTCTTCGTTGTGGTGGCTTCTCTTGTTGCGGAGCATGGGCTCTAGGTGTGCGGGCTTCAGTAGTTCTGGCTCGCGGGCTCAGTAGTTGGCTCGCAGGCTCTAGAGCACAGGCTCAGTAGTTGGGGCGCATGGGCTTAGTGGGATCTTCCCAGACCAGGGATCAAACCCATGTCCCCTGCATTGGCAGGCAGATTCTTAACCACTGCACCACCAGCGAAGCCCCATCCTTTTACTTTTATCTCTTGTTTCTTTATATCTAAAGTGAGTATCTTATAGACAGTATAAACATGGATAATGTGGTTTTTTAAATCAATGTAACAATCTCTGCTTTTTAATAGGAGAATTTAATCCATTTACATTTAAAGTAATTACTAATAAGGAAGGATTTACTTCTGCCATTTAGCTGTATGTTTTCTGTACATTTTATGTTTTTGTTCCTTATTTCCTCTAGAACTGCCTTTTTAGGTCTCTCTAACTCTGACCCTGCCTTCTTACCACTTGTTACATTGCCTCCTCTTTATTACTGCATTTTCAAAATATTAATCTAAAGATTCATTGGAGGCTTGGTCTTCCCAATCAAGTGATCATCTCTCCCTCTATTTGAATAGTTCCTAATGAACAGCTCCTTCATGAATCTATCCCAAAATGTTAAAAGGAAGGATCTACCTTTTCTGGCTATGAAAGTACATTCAGGTTCTTTCCCAGTTTTCACAATCTGAATCGCCTGTCCCTTAAACACACACCCAACATACACTATTCACCATTCACACATACAGTTTAGTATTATTATCTATTCCTTGCCTACATGTGGCCTGGGTTAGGCTGGACCCTAGAATACTTAAGAAGGGTCTCTTGATGACTGGCAAACAAAAAAATGAACAAAGTGGCTTACATTGTAGGAGCGGGGGTGCCTCTGTTTCCACTGTACCAGGAGCAGCTGGGCCACCACCAAGGTAGCGATGAGAATGAGGACCATTTCAGCGTGCATGGCTTCGTGGCCGCGGTGCTTGGCATGCATGCGTGCGTGCTCGACCCTGAAAGCCAAACAGATGGGGTGAGCTAGGTCAGGGATGGTGTGGCTGTAAAGGAGCAGTGTTTTCCAGGGATATCTCACTGGTCCATAGTGTAGAACACACTCTTGTACTGTACGAAATATGGGCTAGAAACACACATGCCCTAGAGGACAGGCATTTTGGAATAGAACAGGGGTTCTATGGGCCCTAGTCACCAAGGTTAGGTATTGGGGTTAAAGGTGGGTGGTCTGCTGCCCAGCCCCAATGTTAAAAACAGCTGATACCTTTCCATTTCAGTTCTATTTCAACCTGTCACTGGAAGAAGAAAGTAACCCAGAGAGGTCACAGCCATAAAGGCTCATACTCTTACTCAATGATATTTATGATACCAGTAAAGGAGTAATATTGCAAATATGTGCAAATTCCAGGGTTAAAGTCTTGCTTTATTTGTCCTACCCTCTCTGCCAGGACCAGAGATCCTAAAGATTAAAGCCTGAAAAATCTGAACTTCAGTAGTGCTTCGATTTTACACTATTCCAACAGTGACTTCATTATCAGTATCCACAGGTAAATAGACTCTTCAAGGGCTCAAGGAGAGTACAACTGGAAACTCTTATTTAATCTAAGAGTTTAAAGGCCGGCATTCTCTGGTCCCGAGGATTGGCAACAAGTGATTCCCTTGGCCAGTATAGGCAAAAAGCTTCCTCTGAGAACAGGAAAGAAAAGTCACTCCTACAGCCAAGGGAGAGGAATAAAGAAGGAATTAGGAAACTAAGTACAAATGTAACCCGTAGTCAGGAGCTTTTATGCAAGTTCTCCATACCCAGGGGTATTAGGGAGAAAGGGAAAGGACAACATAAATGGTATCTTCATGGAATTCCCAAGGGCAATGAGAGACTAAGCAAGAAGAACCCAGTGGGATGCATTATGGATAGACAAATCATAAAATATAGCAAAAAGTTAGTTGTACAATCTAGGTGGTGGGTACAAGGGTGTTCACTGTACAATTCTTTCAACTTTTCTGTATATTTGAGATTTTTCATAATAAAATGTTAGGAGGGGGGAAACTTGGTGGGCAGCCAAATGTCAGTCAGCCTGGCAGTCACAGCACATAAGGGTTCACCTTACATAAAACTTTATCCTAGGTGACAGAATCTGACAAAATATAATAGGGGTAGGAGTCAGAAACTTAGGTTCAGACACAACCTATGTGGCCTTAGCGAAAAAAATTTACATCTCTACATCACGATTTCTTCATCCATCAAAAGGAGTCCTTATCTTTTCTGCCTCCCTCATAGGGTTGTTGTGAGGATAAGCTAAACTAAAAGGGCAAAGGATATTTTAAAATCCCAAGGATTATGGGGAGTTATAAAGATAATAAGAGATAAGTTTCTTGTTCTCAGACAGTATATAACTGAATGGATGTGTACAACAAGAAATCAAAAAAAGGACTGAGAAAACACCAGAAGGCACCTAGCTCAAGTTACCACTCAATGCAAAAATTATTTTTGCAATCATTTGTTTGAATACCTCCACTGGCTGAGAATACATGCCTCTTAAAATAATCTATTCTAGAACCAGCAGTGTCTGACACATTGTAGGAACTCATACGTGCTTATGAAGGAATAAAATTCCAAAGCTTTAAGAAGCAGGAAGCTCTGTGCCTCACAATATACCACGATTATTAACAATGTTTCTGATAATGAGACTAAATTATCTTACTACAGCTTCAGTCCTTTGGACCTAATCCTACACTCTGGAACATATCCACTCTCTCTTTCCCAATGCTGCCCCTTCAAATATTTATCATACTATTATTTAAAAAAAAAAACCAATCCTGTTTCTACCATCATTTTCCTGGGCCCTTTTAGGTTAACAGTTCTGGATCTTTATACACGATGCATATAACATAATGTGAAGACCATTAATCCTGATTGCCTTCTTCTAGACATATCTAGCTAAAGATCTTCATATGCAGTGTTTACAACAAAATCAATGTGGACTCAGCAAAGCAGAACACAGTAGCACTGTCACTTCCCTTAAGGCAGATAGTATATTTTCAATGAACATCTTCGCAAACTGTACAGTATTTTGGTAGCTTAGGTACACAACTGGTGCATATTAAGCTTAAAGTCACCTAAAATCTTGCTGGGCCTGTCATATGAGTTGATATCTTTGCCATTCTACATTTTTTATAATCAATAGTTTTAATCTAAACGAGGTGTTTTTTGCTCACTATTAAACTTTTACTTGGTTGATTTCAGCTCACTGGTCAGTTACCTTATAAAGTTTGTGGGGCAAGCACTTTTGAAACTCCTCTACCAATGAGAAATAATGACAATAAAATATTTGTTGACTCACTCTGGTTACAAAGCAAGTTAGTAGCAGAGTTGAGATCAGAAGACACATCTCACATTTTCTCAAACAGCGCTCTCTGCCCTGTTTCATGGATCATGATGATGTTAATGATGATAATCATCCTTAAAGCAGGTAACACTTACTGGAAGTTTACCACATGCCAGGCACTGTTCTAAGAATTTCATACATGTTGATCTTCACAACAACTGTTATGATCCTCATTTTACAAATTGGGAAAACTAAGGTAGTGTGAAGTTAAGTAACTTGCCCAAGATCACATTGCTAGGAAATGGCAGAACTAGTATTCAAAACCCAGATGGGTGGTTTGGTGCAATTATCTATTTACTCCCAAGGACCGAGGGAGCTACCCAAGAGTGACCCAAATACTGGGAAAGATCTCAAATGACCTGTCCTACTGGTCATAGGTCACTGCCTGCCACAGAAAAGGAAGCAAAAAGGGTAGATATACAACTCTTTTAGTAGGATTAATCTATAGTTCCCACCAAGAGGGGCCCACACTGTCACACTTACCTCCATTGCTCCTCTGGAGAGAGGTCTGACATATCAACCTGTAGAAAGACACCACCATAAAAATCCATTACTGTCTTAGAACTGTCCCTGCCCAACATACAATGATCACACACTGCTAGAGCTAAAAGTTTGAATTATGATTTGTGGGACATGAAGCTAGATAAAATATTCTGTCATATAATACCATTTGACTCTAAATGGCCCCATTAGACTAGGGTGAACTAAGCTTAAGTTTGCGCCCAGCACCTTGTTTCCTTCACCCTAGTCCAAGTCCTTGCTCTGCTATTAAGTAGCAGTGTAATATATACGGAATCTAAAAACAAACAAACAAACAAAAATGGTTCTGAAGAACCTAGGGGCAGGACAGGAATAAAGACGCAGACGTAGAGAATGGACTTGGGAACACGGGGAGGGGGAAGGGTAAGCTGGGAAGAAGTGAGAGAGTGGCATGGACATATATACACTACCAAATGTAAAACAGATAGCTAGTGGGAAGCAGCCACCTAGCACAGGGAGAACAGCTCAGTGCTTTGTGACCACCTAGAGGGGTGGGATAGGGAGGATGGGAGGGAGACGCGAGAGGGCGGAGATATGGAGATATATGTATATGTATAGCTGATTCACTTTGTTATACAGCAGAAACTAACACACCATTGTAAAGCAATTATACTCCAATAAAGATGTTAAAAAAAAAGTAGCAGTGTGGCCTTCCAACCTCAAAGTTCCAGTTCTATTTGTTAGTCTTATCCTTTTAGAGCAGGATTTCTTAAACCTTGGCACTAGTGATATTCTGGGCTGGTTGATTCTCTGGGTTGTTTTTTTGTGGGGGTGGGGGTGGGGGTGGGGGGTGGGGATCTGTACACTGTAGGATGTTTAGCAGCATCCCTAGCCTCTACCCACTAGATGCCAGCAGCATCTCCACAGATAAAACCAAAAAAGTCTACAGGTATTATCAAATGTCCCTTGGGGGACAAAAATTGTCCCAGCTGAAAAACCACTGCTCTAGAATACTACTAAGTTCTTTGAGATCACAGCTCAAGTCTTCTACTTCCTTGTAGCCATACAGAAGCATACCCAAAGCCTCAGTACATAAGTCACTCGATACATTCTTATACTGAACTGAGCTGAAAACGCTCCTTGATATACAGAAGAAAGGCCCTCATAATCACCAAAGGAATCAATCAACAAATATTCCTTTAGTTCTTACGAAGTTCAAGGCCCAGTTTCCCACTGTTCCTCTGATAACTTCAGAAAAGTACCTTAAGTGGGATGTTTGAAGTAAAATGGGCAGAACTCCATACTACTACTGAGTAAAATCAGTACATATTTACCATGCATCCTTTATGTGTGGGTACTGGGAATGTCCACCATTGCTTAGAGAGGGCTTTCTGGTTTCTACGTGTCCCAGCTGAGGAAGGAAGGAAAGGAAAGGAAGGGAAGGGGAGGGAAGGAAGGAAGGGAGGGAAAGAGAGAGGGAGGGAGGGAGGGAGAGAGGGAGGGAGGGAGGGAGGGAAAGAAAGAGAGAGAAGGAGGGAGGGAGGGAAGGAAAAGAGGAGGGTAGAGGAGGAAAAGAGGGGAGGGGTGAAGAGGGAAAAGAGAGGAGAGGGAAGGAGAGGGGAAGACAGAGGGCAGGGGAGGGGAGGGAAGAAACAATATCCTAAGGCTTCCCCCAGCCAATCAGGGTAATGAAGTCAACCACCCTCCTCGTCCTACTTCACACTGCCTCACAGAATTTATTCATGTGACCTGACTCAGTCCTTCATCCCCCCAGAAGGACAGAGGTCCCCTCCAAGAGGAGACAAGTAGATGCAGGAAATGGAAAGGCCCAGCTGGGTGGTACCTGAGCAGACAATTAAAGACCACAATCTTTTTTTTTTTTTTTTTTTTTTCAGTATGCGGGCCTCTCACTGTCGCGGCCTCTCCCGTTGCGGAGCAACAGGCTCCAGACACGCAGGCTCAGCGGCCATGGCCCACGGGCCCAGCCGCTCCGCGGCATGCGGGATTCTCCCAGACCGGAGCACGAACTCATATCCCCTGCATCGGCAGGCAGACTCCCAACCACTGCGCCACCAGGGAAGCCCAAGGACCACGATCTTATGTTATCTTAGACATGCTTTCCAAGTGACCTAACTGCTTCTTAAATCCAGGGCCAGGGCCAGGACCAGGGTGGTGCAAGCAAGGGACCTAGAGCTCAAAATTTAAGAAGGCACACATTTTCAGGTACTGACACTGCACTTGCATGACCTTGAGAGTGAGTGCCTCCTTCAAGTTTGCGCCCAGCGCCTTGTTTGCTTCACCCTAGTCCAAGTCCTGCTTATGTCTATCTTGCTCCCATCCTAGAAGATCCCACAGAGCCGAGGAGAATACACTGCTTTTTCGTCTTTCAAGTAGAATAGCAGAGCTGAGTGTATATTAAGCACTCACTGAGTACTTGTGAAATTGAACAGAATTCCCTCCAACAGGGTAATAAGTAAGTATGCTGACACACCAGCACCCCACCTGGAGATGCTTAAATGGGAGTGTAAACAACACTTGAAAAATACCTAATAAGCATCTGAGAAAGAAGTATTCATTTTCTGGAGGCACCCAGAAAATCATGTTTAAAAAACTACACGTCAAAACAAAACAAAACAACACAACTACATGTTCAAAGAAGCAAGGTAAGTCCATTGAAGAGAAAACAAGGAAGGTTCAGAGAACCGGACCAGGCATGGGGACACCTCTCCATGAGATAGTGGTCAAGAATGCTACTGTCTGTGCCTTTGTTTCTCCCGCTGGAAAATAGAGAATAAGTCTTCTGACTTCACTGTGGGGCTGTGAGGGTAATTATATTCCAAGTGACCAAGTGATTTCATTGCCTTTCTTCCTAGGAGAGTGAGTGTACTTTAAAAAGTACTCAGGCCAGGGAACTAAATGTTGGTGAAGCACAGGGCAGTAATGCTTTCAGAGCTCAGGGAACAGCTGAGAAGGGCAAGCACTAAGGCTGAGACTAGACTTGGTGCTTAGAGGACCATTTAGCACTTCGTGGAGTAGTACGAGCACCAGAGTGGAGTAATGCTGAGTAAAGACATGATTTGGCTTTAATATTTGCATGCTGAATGAAAAGATTTTAAAAATTACATCCAAATCAGTCTTCTAGCTCAGGTGGAAAAACAAGGAAAGCTATAAGCTATACCTATAATTAACCTGTACCATCTGGAAATACATCTTTATTTGCTCCCTCATAAATGAGTTTATTCACCTGGGGCCAAGAAGTAAGTCAGTCTAAACTTGACCTGTCCAGAGGTCAGGTAGCTAATTAGGTAGGTTCTCAGGGCAAGATTACTGATTGATGGGCCCATTTCCCACTCCTAAGACCCATACACAGAATGTCTTTTTGCCAACCAATCACTCCCCTCCTAGGATGTCGCAAGGTCTCTAGTCATGTCAATCTACCTAGGTCCAGATTTGAAAGAAGTTAGACCAAAAATGTCAGGCAGAGGGCAAGAGAAAACTTTACAAAAATGGAAAATGATCTGCGGTTGACTGATATTTTCTCAGGTGTGAAAGACTCAAGGTCCACCAGTGTAATACCACAAACAGACCTCCTATCCCCCACAAATACTGATACTCGGTGGTCTCTGAGTCTTTACACAGGCTGGTTACTTTGTCCCTTCAGCCCCTCTCTTCCACCAAACCACATTCTGCCTTCATGCAAAATGCTAGACAAATCCTCCTGGATCCTGAAAGGCTCTTTAGACTGACCCCATTCACTGGAAAAAAAAAAAAAAAAATCCTTTACTGCCTTGATGAGCATGATCCACAGCCCAGAAGCATTAGCACCCTGAGAGCTTAAGAAATAGATGCTTCAGAATCCATCCCAGGGCTTCCCTGGTGGCGCAGTGGTTGAGAGTCCGCCTGCCGATGCAGGGGACACGGGTTCGTGCCCCGGTCTGGGAGGATCCCGCATGCCGCGGAGCGGCTGGGCCCGTGGGCCATGGCCGCTGAGCCTGCGCGTCCGGAGCCTGTGCTCTGCGGAAGAGAATCCATCCCAGACCTCCTGAATCAGAATCTGCATTTAATAAGATACCTAGGTAATTCATATGCATATAAAAGCATTGCTATTACAATCACTTTGCTGTACACCTGAAATACAACACTGGTAATCAACTATACTCCAATATAAAATTAAAAGTTAAAAAAATAAAAGGATTATCATAAAAAAAATTGCTATTGCATCCCAGCACTCACATCCACACTTTGTCCTACAGTCATATACCTCTATACACCTGAGTTGTTTTTAACAACAGCATTACTGAGATCTAATTCACATACCGTAAAATTCATCCATTTAAAATGTACTATTCAGTGCTTTTAGTATATTGAGTTGTGCCACCATCACCACTATTTAAATTTAGAACATTTTTACCACATACCAGTCAGCCATCACTCTCCAATCTCCCCCCAGCCCAAGGAACCACCAATTTACTTTTGATCTCTATCTATAGATTTGCCTATTCTTGACATTTCATATAAACGAGATCATACAATATGTGGTTTTTTGTGAATGGCTTCTTTCACTTAGCATGTTTTCAGTGTTGCAGCAGGTACTGTAATTCATTCCTTTCTATTACCAAATAATATTGTATTGTATGGATATACGACATTTTCTTTGTCCATCCATCAGTTGATGGACATTTGGGTTGTTTATAGTTTTGAGCTATTACAAATAATGCTGTTACGAACATTCATTTACAAGTTTTCATGCAGACATGCTTTCATTTTTCTTGAGCATGTATCTAGTAGTGGAACTGTCTGGTCACATGTAACTCTATGCTTAACCTTTTGAGGAACTGCCAAACTGTTTTCCACAGCAGCTGCACCATTTTACATTCCCACCAGCAGTGTATGAGAGTTCCAATTTCTCCACATCTTCAACAACACTTATTGTCTTTTTGGTAAAAAGCATCCCAATGGGTGTGAAATGGCAGATCAATATGATTTTGAATTTCCCTGATGTATAATGATGTTGAACACCTTTTCATATGCTTATTAGCCATGCACATATCTTCTTTGGAGAAAAGTTTATTCAGATCCTTTGTCCCTTGTCCACTTTTAAAAAATAACTTTTTTTTTTTTACAGCAGTTTTAGATTCACAACAAAATTGAGTGGAAAGCACAGAGATTTCCCATACGCACCCTGCTCCCAAATATGCATAGCCTCCCTCATTACCTACATCCCCATCAGAGCGGTACCTTTGTTCTAACTGAAGAACCTACATTGACATACCATCACCCAAAGTCCATAGTTTACCTGAGAGTTCACTATTGATGTACATTCTGTGGATTTGGACAAACATATAATGTCCTCATGGACACATATCCATCATTAGAGTATCATACAGCGTAGTTTCACTGACTTAAGAATTCTCTGTGCCCTGCTTATTCATCTCTCCATCCCCCCAATCTCTAGCAACCACTGATCTTTTTACTGTCTCCACAGTATTGCCTCTTCCAGAATGTCATATAGTTGAAATCATATAGTACGTAGCCTTTTCACATTGGCTTCTTTCACTTAGTAATATGCATTTAACATTCCTCCATCTCTTTTTATGGCTTGATAGCTCACTTCTTTTTAGTACTGAATAATATTCCATTCTCTGGATGTACCACAGTTTATGTATCCATTCACCTACTGAAAGACATCTTGGTGGCTTCCGAATTTTGACAATTATGAATAAAGCTGCTATAAACATCTGTGTGCAGGTTTCTGTGTGGACATAAGAGCTCCTCTGGGGAAATATTAAGGAGCACAATTGCTGGATTCGGTAACAGTATGTTTAGTTTTGCAAGAAACCACCAAACTATCTTCCAAAGTGGCTGTATTATTTTGCATTCCCACCAGCAATGAATGAGAGTTCTTGTTGCTCCACATCCTTGCTAGCATTTGGTATTGTCAGTGTCTCAGATTTCAATCATTCTAATAGGTGTGTAGTGGTATCTCATTTTAATTTGAATTTCCCTGAAGATGCCTGTGGGGCATCTTTCCATATACTTATATGCCATCTATATATCTTCTTTGGTGGGCTATATGTTAAGGTCTCTAGCCCACTTTTTTTCCCCATTTATTTATTTATTTATGGCTGGGTTGGGTCTTCGTTGCTGCGTGCGGGCTTTCTCTAGTTGCGGTGAGCAGGGGCTATTCTTCGTTGCAGTGTGTGGGCTTCTCACTGCAGTGGCTTCTCTTGTTGTGGACCACGGGCTCTAGGTGTGCAGGCTTCAGTAGTTGTGGCTCTTGGGCTCTACAGGATAGGCTCAGTAGCTGTGGTGCACCGGCTTAGTTCCTCCACGGCATGTGAGATCTTCCCAGACCAGGGATCGAACCCATGTCCCCTGCACTGGCACATGGATTCTTAACCATTGCGCCACCAGGCAAGTCCCTCTAGCCCACTTTTAATCAGGTTTTCTTTCTTTTTTCTTTTTAGTACCTTGGCCTCTCACTGTTGTGGCCTCTCCCACTGCGGAGCACAGGCTCCAGACGTGCAGGCCCAGCGGCCATGCCTCACGGGCCAAGCCGCTCCGCGGCATGCGGGATCCTTCCGGACCGGGGCACAAACCCGCGTCCCCGGCATCGACAGGCAGACTCTAAACCACTGCGCCAACAGGGAAGCCCCAGGTTGTTTTCTTATTACTGAGTTTAAAGAGTTCTTTGTATATTTTGGATAACAATCCTTTATCTGATAGGTCTTTTGCAAATACATTCTTCCGGTTTGTGGCTTGTGCTTTCATTCTCCTGACAGTTTCTTTTGCAGAGCATAAATTTTTAATTTTAATTAAGTCTAGCTTATCAATTCTTTCTTTCAGGGATCATGCCTTTGATGTTGTATCTAAAAAGTCATTGCCAAACCCAAGGTCACCTAGATTTTCTCCTATGTTATCTTCTAAGAGTTTTACAGTTTTGCTTTGTGATCTCATTGAGGTTTGTGGTCCATTTTAAGTTACCTTTTGTGAGGGGTATAAAGCCTGTGTCTAGAACCTTTTTTTTTTTTTTTTTTTTTTTACTTGTGGATGTCTGATTGCTCTAGCACCATTTGTTGACAGACTCTCTTTGCTCCATTGTATTGCCTTTACCCCTTTGTCAAAGATCAATTGATAAATTTACATAGGTCTATCTCTGAGCTCTCCATTCTGTTCCACTGATCTATTTGTCTGTTCTTTGACCAGTACCACAGTGTCTTGATTACTGTAACTTTATAGTAAGTTTTGAAGTTGGGTAAGTAGTCCTCCAATTTTGTTCTTCTTCAATACTGTATTGGCTATTCTAGGTATTTTGCTTCTCCATATAAACTTCAGAATCAGTTTATTGATATCTATAAAATACCTTGCTGGGATTTTGACTGGGATTGCAATGAATCTATAGATCAAGTTGGGAAGAACTGACATCTTGACAACATTGAGTCTTCCTTTACACGGACATGGAATATCTCTCCATTTAGTTCTTCTTTGATATCTTTCATCGGTTTTACAGTTTTCCTCATATAGATCTTGTACATATTTTTCTATATTTATATCTACATATGTTATTTTTATTGGTGCTAAAGTACATGGTATTGTGGGGTTTCTTAAAAGATTTTTTTTTGATATGGACCATTTTTAAAGTCTTTACTGAATTTGTTGCAATACTGCTTCTGTTTTATGTTTTGGTTTTTTTGGCTGAGTCACGTAGGATCTCAGCTCCCCGACCAGGGATTGAACCCACACCCGCTGCATTAGAAGGTGAACTCTAATGACTGGACCACCAGGGAAGTCCCTGGTATTGTGCTTTTAATTGTAAATTCCATTTGTTCATTCTTGGTATACAGGAAAGCAGTTAACTTTTGTATATTAACTGCGTATCCTGCAACCCTACTATAATAGTTTATTAGTACTAGGAGGTTTTTGGTTGATCCTTTCTATAAATGACCATTTCATCTGTGAACAGAGATGGTTTTATTTCTTCCTTTCAAATCTATATTCATTTTATTTCCTTTTCTTGCCTTATTGTGTTAGCTAGGACTTCCAGTATGATGTTGAAAAGCAGTGGTCAGAGGGAACAACCTTCCCTTGTTCCTGATCTTAGTGGAAAACTTCATGCTTCTCACCAGGTAAGTATGTTAGCTGTAAGTTTTGGGTAGATATTCTTTATCAAGTTGAGGAAGTTCCCCTATATTCCTAGTTTAATGAGAAATTTTTATCTTGAATGGGTGCTGGATTTTGTCAAATAATTTTTCTGCATATATAGATATGTTCATGTAATTTTTCTTCTTTAACCTGTTGATGTGATAGATTACATTAATTTTTCAAATATTGAACCAGGTTTGCATACCTAGGATAAATTCCACCTGGTCATGGTGTATGATCCTTTTTATACACCGCTGGTTTCAATCTGTTAATGTTTTATTAATGATTTTTACATCTATGTTCATGAGAGACATTGGTCTATAGTTGTCTTATAATATCTTTGTCTGGTTTTGGTATTAGGGTAATGCTGACTTCATAGAATGAGTTAGGAAGTATTCACTCTGCTTCTATCTTCTGAAAGAGATTGTAGAGAATTGGTATAATTTCTTCCTTAAATGTTTGGTAGAATTCACCAGTGAACCCGTCTGGGCCTGGTACTTTCTGCTTTGGAAGGTTATTAATTATTCAATGAATTTCTTTAATAGATATAGGCCAATTCTGATTGTCTGTCTTCTTGTGTGAGTTTTGACCGATTGCGTCTTTGAAGGAATTGGTCCATTTCATCTAGGTTATCAAATTTGTGGTCACAGAGTTGCTCATAGTATTCCTTTATTATCCCTTTAGTGTCCATTGGCTCTGTAGTGATATCCCCTCTTTCATTTCTGATGTTAGGAATTTGTATCCTCTCTCTTTTTTTCTTAGTTAGCCTGGCTACAGGTTTAACAACTTTATTAATCTTTTCAAAGAACCAACTTTTGATTTTGTTGATTTCTTCTAGATTTCCTGTTTTCAATTTCATTGATTTCTGCTCTAATTTTTATTATTTCTTTTCTTCTGCTTATCTTGGATTTAATTTGCTCTTTTTCTAGTTTCCAAAGGTGGAAGTTTGGATGACTGATTTTATATCTTTCCTTTTTTTCTAATATGTGCATTCAGTGCTACACATTTCCCTCTAAGCTCTACTTTTGCTGTATCCACAAATTTTGATATGTTTTGTTTTCATATTCATTTAGTTCAAACATATTTAAATTTCTCGAGATTTCTTTTTTGATCCATGTGTTATTTAAGCAGTATGTTGTTTAATCTCCCAAGTATTTGTGGATTTTCCAGCTATCTTCCTGTTACTGATTTCTGATTTAATTCCATTGTGCACTGAGAGCAGAAAATATATGATTTTTATTCTTTTAAATTTGTTAAGGTATATATATATATATATTTTTTTTTTGGCGGGGGGTACACCGGCCTCTCACCATCGTGGCCTCTCCCATTGCGGAGCACAGGCTCCGACGCGCAGGCTCAGCGGCCATGGCTCACGGGCCCAGCCGCTCCGCGGAATCTGGGATCTTCCCAGACCGGGGCACGAACCCATGTCCCCTGCATCGGCAGGTTGACTCTAAACCGCTGCGTCACCAGGGAAGCCCTAACGTATATTTTATGGTCCACAATGTGGTCTATCCTGGTGAATGCTCCATGAGAACTTGAGACGATTGTCTATTCTGCTGTTGCTGGATGAAGTAGTCTATAAATATCCATTATATTCAGTTAATTAATGGTGTCATTGAGTTCAGCCCTGCCTTCATGAATTTTCTGCTTGCTAGATCTGCCCCTTTCTGACACAGGAGTGTTGAATTCTCCAACTATAACAGTGGATTCATCTATTTCTCCTTGCAATACTATCATTTTTTGCCTTATGTATTTTCACACCCTATTGTTAGGTACACACACATTAAGACATTGTTATGTCTTCTTGGAGAACTGACTTCTTTATCATTATGTAATGCCCCTCTTTTTTTTAATTAATTAATTAATTAACTTATTTATTTTTGGCTGCGTTGGGTCTTCGTTGCTGCGTGCAGGCTTTCTCTAGTTGTGGCGAGTGGGGGCTACTCTTCAGTGCTATGCACAGGCTTCTCATTGCAGTGGCTTCTCTTGTTGTGGAGCACAGGCTCTAGGCATGCAGACTTCAGTAGTGGTGGCACATGGGCTTGGTTACTCTGAACCCGTGTCCCCTGCACTGGCAGGGGGATTCTTAACCACTGCGCCACCAGGGAAGCCCTGTAATGCTCCTCTTGATCCCTGATAACTTTCTGTGTTCTGAAGTCTGCTCTACCTGAAATTAATATAGCTACTCCTGCTTTCTTTTGATTGTCAGCCTGATATATCTTTCCCCATTCCTTTACTTTTAATCTATATGTGTCCTTTTATTTAAAATGGGGTTCTTTTAGATATAGAGTTGGGTCTTGTATTTTTTATCCACTCTGACAATCTCTGTTTTTTAACTGATGCATTTAGACCATTAACGTTCAAAGTGATTATTAATATAGTTGGATTAGCATCTACTATATTTGTTACTGTTTTCTATTTGTTGCCCTTATTCTTTGTTTCTATTTTTGTCTTCCAATCTTTTTCTGCCTTTTATAGTTTTAACTGAGAATATTATATGATTACATTCTCTTTCCTTCCTTAGCTTATCAGTTATACTTTTTTAAAAATTTATTATTATTAATATTTTTTGGCCTCACTGTGCAGCTTGTGGGATCTTAGTTCCCCGACCAGGGATCAAACCCAGGCCCTCGGCAGTGAAAGCACACTGGACTACCAGGGAATTCCCTATACTTTTATTTTTACTTCTTTTAGTGGTTGCTCTAGAGTAAAACCCACTTTCAAATAATACTATACCACCTTACAGATAGTTTGAGTACCTTATAACAACAAAATAATCCTAATTCTTCCCTCTCAACGTTTGTTGTATCATTGCTGTCATGCATTTCACTTATCCATAAATACACACACACATACATAGTCAAATGTAGTGTTGGTATTATTACTTTGAAAAAACTATTCCGTTAGATCAATCAACAATATATAAAACAGGGAATTCCCTGGTGGTCCAGTGGTTAAAACTCCATGCTCTCACTGCCAAGGGCCCAGGTTCGATCCCTGGTCGAGAAATTAAAATCCTATAAGCTGTGTGGTGCAGCAAAAAAAAAAAAAAAAAATATATATATATATATATATAAAAAATAAAAGAGCATCTACAAATATCCTATCGCTTACATTATATTTAATGGTGAAAGACTGAATGCTTTCCCCCTAAGATCCGAAATGTCAGGATGTCCACCCTCACCACTACTATTCAACATAATACTGAAGTTTCTAGCCAGCAAAATAAGGCAATAAAAGGTACAGATTGGAAAGAAATAAAACTGCCCCTTATTTGCAGATGACATCATGGCCTACATAGAATATCCCAAAGAATCTACCAAAAAAAAAAAAAGGGCTAGAATTTATAAGAGAGTTCAACGAGGTGGCAGAATACAATATAAACATACACACAAAAATTGTATTTCTATATAGTAGCTATGAACATATGGAAAATGACATTTAAGATACAATAAAACTTAAAATCGCTCATTAAAAAAAGAATTAGTAAAATAAATGTTTTTATTCTACCTTCACTTATTCCCTCTCCAATGCTCTTCCCTTCTTTATGTAGATCTGAGGCTCTCACTTCCATTATTTTCCTCTCTCTAAAGAACTTCTTTTAACATTTCTTGCAAGGCAGGCCTACTGGCAATAAATTTGCTCTATTTTTGTCTGTCTTTATTTCTCCTCTTTTGAAGGCTAATTTCATGGGATACTGAATTCTAGGCTGGTGGGGTTTTTGTTTTTTTCAACACTGTAAACATTTCATTCTACTCTCTTCCTGCTTGCACGGTTTCTGAGGATAAACTGGGGGTTAATTCTTATCTTTGCTCCTCTGTAGGTTAAGGTGTTGTCTCCTCTGGCTTCTTTCAGGATTTTTCGTCTTTGATTTTCTATCATTTGAAAAATGATATGCCTAGATTTATTGGGGGGTTCTGGCATTTATCCTTAGTGTTTTCTGAACTTCTTGGATCAGTGGTTTGGTGTCTGACATTAATTTGGGAAAATTCTCAGTCATTATTGTTTCAAATATTCTGTTTCTCTCCTTCTTCTCCTTCTGGTATTCTCATGATGCATCTGTCTTAGTCTGTTCAGGCTGCTATAATAAAATACCATTGACCGGGTGGCTTATAAACAACAAACATTTACTTCTCACATTTCTGGAGTGTGGAAAGTCCAGGATCACAGCACAAGCAGATTCTGTGTCTGGTGAGGGCTTCCTGGTTCACAGACAGCTGACTTTTTGTTATGTCCTCACATGGTGCAAGGGGCTAGGAAACTCTGTGGGGCCTCTTTTATAAGTGCACAAATCCCAATTATGAGGGCTCTGCCCTCATGACCTAATCACCTCCCAAAGGCCCCACCTCCTAATACCATCACCTTGAGGATTAGGAGTTTAACATATGAATTTGGGGGGAACACAAACATTCAGATCACAGCAGCATACATTACTTTTGTAGTTGTCCCACAGTTCTTGGTTATTTTGCTTTTTCTAGTCTTTTTTCTTTTTACTTTTATAGGTTTCTACTCAAATATCCTCAAGCTCAGAGATTCTTTCCTCAGCCATGTCTATCTACTGATAAGCCCATTAAAGGCATTCTTCATTTCTGTTACAGTGTTTTTGATCTCTAAACATTTCTTTTTGGTTCTTTCTTAGAATTTCCATCTCTCTGCTTACAATGCCCAGTTGTTCTTGCATGTCATCTACTTTATCCATTCGAGCCTTAGCATGGTAAATCATACTTATTTTAAATTCCCTGTCTAATAATTCCAAGATCCCTGCCATAGATGGGTCTAATTCTGATACCTGTTATGTCTCTTCAAAGTGTGTATTTTGCTTTTTAGTATATCTTGTAATTTTTTCTTGATAGCTGGGCATGATATACCAGGTAAAAGGAACTGCTATAAATAGACCTTTAGTAATGTGGTGGCACGTTGAGGGAGGGGAAGCATTCTATAGTCCTATGATTCGGTTTCAGTCTTTTAGTGAGTCTGTGCCTCTGGAATGTGAACTTCACAAGTGCTTCTCAGTGCCTCACCCACCCCTCTTAGGTGGGACATGATGGTGTGAGTAGACTGGAATTGGGTATTTCCCTTCTCCAAGATGAAAGGCTAGGGCTGACTAGAGATGGGTATTTCCTTTTCCCTGGGTCAGTTGGGCTCTGATAAAACCCCAACAGGGGCTTCCCTGGTGGCACAGTGGCTGAGAGTCCGCCTGCCGATGCAGGGGACACGGGTTCGTGCCCCGGTCCGGGAAGATCCCACATGCCGCGGAGCAGCTGGGCCCATGAGCCATGGCCGCTGAGCCTGCGCGTCCGGAGCCTGTGCTCCGCAACGGGAGAGGCCATAACAGTGAGAGGCCCGCGTACCGCAAAAAACAACAACAACAACAACAACAAAAAACCCCCAACAGGTTAGGCTTTGGTTAAAGTTTCCCCTGATGGCAGACCTTAAGAAGAACAGAATGCTCTGTAGTATTTTTAAATGGCTCCTTTCCCCCACCCCTCCCCAAAGCACAAAAGGGTTTTTCTCAATACTCAGTGTAAGAACCTGATAGACATCCAAGAAGTCATTGTGGGGGGCCCTCAATGACTGAGTCCCCCTGGAGTTTTTTAACTCTGAGTTGTCCATACTGAGCCTCCAGCAATTCATCAATTACAATCCAGGTTTCCCTTCTCCAGCACTGGTTCCCAAAGGGGTTTCTGCTTCTGTAAGTTGTGATTCTCTGTATTCACCTGTTCGTCTCTCCAATTTGGGGGGCAGCAATTTGCCTTTGCCCTATGACCTTACTTCTCTTAAAAATCTAAGAATTGTTGATTTTTCAGTTTGTTCAGCTTTTTACTTGTTCTTAGGACAGAATGGTGATTTCCAAGCTTCTTACATGCCTATTGGAACTCTTTTGCCCATTTTAAAAATTATTTATATTTTTATTGTTGAGTTGTAAAAGTTTTTTATATATTCTGGATACAAAATCCTTTATCTGATATATGACTTGCAAGAATTTTCTCCCATTCTGTGGGTTGTCTTTTTACTTTCTTGGTGGTATCCTTTGCAATACAAAAGTTTTTCATTGTGATGACACCCAATTTACTTTTTCTTTTATTGCTTGTGTTTTTGGTGTCATATCTAAGAAATCGTTACCTAATTTGGTAGTGATTTATAACTGTTTTCTTCTAAGAGTTTTATAGTTTTAGTTATTACATTTAGGTCATTGGTCTGTTTTGAGTCAATGTTTGTATATGGTGTGAGGCAGGAGTCCTACTAGCTGTGGCTATCTAGTTGTTTCAGCATCATTTGTTGAAAAGACTATTCATTCCCCATGTGTACCTGATTGATCACATTGGCTCTTAACTCTCTAAGATGGTGCAACACTCTTGTTTTCCATATCATTTTCTTAAGTGTCCACATAGCTCTATAAATTTTGCTGACAGAACCTCAGAAAGACTAAAAAGGTAGCTGGAGATATATAATACCATATATCCAATACCATAAAGAACATATGTAAATCATACCATAGAGAAAGATAAAGCCTAAAGAAAGCCTCTGAAGCTATCTGTGAGGTTTGATACATTTATTCATTTACTCTCATTTAAGGTACTTCTGTTCTAAATGTGTAGGTTCTGGGCTAGGCATGGAGATACAAAGATGAACCAGACTTTTTTTCCTGCCCTTGAGAAGACAGATTTAAAAATAAAATAATTAGGTTGTTTTAAAAGCATGAATTTACTCAGCAGAAGGAACACAATTGTTTCCATTTTACAGAAGGCACAAATGAGATATAAAGGAGAAAAATGACTCAGTGAATGAAGATCACCGTTATGGGGCATAGGGATAGGAGTGATGGGGAGAGGATCACAGACCTTAAGGGAGAAATCAGAGTCAGGGCTTAGGGCCACAAATGGCCAAGCCAATGACTAGTCACAAGGTCCTGCTTAGTGCCACATTATGACTTTCATGGGCCCTAGGTACTTTTGCCTTTGTAGAACCCTTTCTCTATTAGAAAAATATTTTAAAATATATTCTATGACTGTATTGATATAATATAATCCAAGATGAATTATATTCATTTTTTCTTCTGATTGAAAGAAGTTAAGACATTTTTATGGGCCCCTGGGTACTGTGCCTATTGGATAAGTCAGCCCTGAGTCCTGCTGTCTCCCCACAGCTATGCACCAAGAATTCTCTCCCCAGCTGCCAAATCACATAGCTCTGCTGCTTCTGAGATTCTGTTCTTTACCCGGCCTGATCAAGCGGCATGAGGTTTAGGTTCACATTAAATCTCACACTGCCTAAATCCACACAGAAAAGGTAACCTCACTCTACTCCTATGAGCACTATACAGTTATTGGGCAATCATTTGCCAATAATGTGTATTCTGTGTTCAAGGAAGGTTTAGATACATTCATGATCAAACGCAAACAAAGAAACAGACATGTCATGACCTACAAACACCAAAGTCATAGGAAGCATGTGCCTGGCACCTTGACAGCCCATAAATATCTGTTCATTCAGTTACAAGACAGGCATAAAACAAAGTCTCTTCCCTTATAAAACTTACCATATAATGAAGAAGACAGACAATAAATATACAAATAAGCATATATTTATATATATGAAATAATTTCTGGTAGCAATGTTATGAAGAAAAAGAAAGCAGGGTAAGAGAAGAAAGAATGAAAAAGGAGGCCATTATGTGGCTACATGTAGACACTCTGGTTTGGTTTCCCCAGAAAGCCTTCCAATAATAGGAGAACTTGCTGAAACTAGCCCATGTAGTATGTCTTATTTCCTTGGGTTTTACCTCATTCCCACTTTTCACCCCAAGAAATGGCTTCAGGGCAACAACCGCCTTTCTCAGTGACAAGAAAAAGAGTTGTAGGTCCTGATCTGGCATAGCTATTTACTTGCTATATGTCAATGAACAGGGCACTTCTCTCTATGCCTGTTTCCCCATATGTAAAATGAGGAAATTGGCTTAAGTTACTTTCAAGGTCCCTTAAAGCTAAAATGCTATAATAATTCATACCAAATCTGTCAAATCTGTCTAACTCCAAAGCTTTGGAGTCAGCTATAATACTTTGGCTTTCCAAACTGCCACAGTTACCTTAGTTACCACAGAAGTGAAAGCAAAATGCCTTTAGTGTAGTGAGGTGTGATTTAACAGGATGCTACCAAATTAAATCAATGAAAATTTACCAAGTGACTACCATAAGCATGCATCAGGAATATCCATCACTTGGGGGATGACCTCTTGCCCTGGCTTCAAGTACCTTCTAACTGCAAAGGGCCCTAAACTCTGGAACCCCATCTACCAGGGCAACCGGGAACTTCAAAGGTCTCAGCTGATCCTGTCAAGTTACAGAATGATCAATCATGCAGCTAGAGACTTCACTCTTTCACAAAACATTAGAGATGAATAAGCCCAACCTTTGCCCTTGAGGTAGTCACAGTCCAGGGGGTAGGGGTGAGACAGATTAAACATAATATGATAAGGATAACCACTGACGTATAAACAAAATGCTGTGTAAGCCCAGAGAAAGGAGAGATTAGTTAGTTCCTGAACCTGGTACAGCAAAACCACCAGGCTGGCTGCCTCTATCTCGGGGGGACAGATACTATGGTGTGCTGAGTGATTAGGATTACAAATGAAGTCCAAAGTTTCACAGGCTACCCCTATTTGTGGCTCCGTATTCCCCTCTCACTCACATTTTTCTCCAACTCCTTAGCCCTGGCAAGAATTCCAGGCCAATAAATTAAAGTGGAACTACCTCACTTTTCAGACCTCGTAAGTCAGCTGGGGATCATGCAGACATTGGATATGCTTAGCCTAACTGAAAAGCCTGACATGGACAGCACACCGTAGGCAGTGGAGTCAGAGTAGATGCTGGCTGAAAATAACTGCTGTGGCTGCTGTCTGCCCTCCACTCCTACCCCTCCTACCATCACCAGAAAAGCACATCCTCCAGGCCAGCTGAATTGGAAAGCTTTTTTAAAGAAACTTTTAAAATTTATACAAAAGTGGGAGGAATAGTTTAACAACCTCTCTCCCATTCAACAATTATCAAATTTGGGGGCACCTAATGTACACTTCTTTGGTTCTTCAATTCCTACCCCATAAAATTCGTATTTCTCAGACTGGCTTCCTCCCCACCTGGCCCTCCTCTCTTACTCTTTCCCATATGCACTCCAGCCTCTAATACACTCTATACTTTTCTACCCATCCTTAAAGATCCAACCCAGATGTCACCTCTTACAGAGCCCTTCCAGAACAGAACTTTCTACAGCTTTCTATGAAACTCCTAAAGCCCTAAATCTGGACTATCCATGTGCTGATCACATCTACCCACCTATGAAATCTCCCTCCAATTTTTCATTGCCACACATTCTTGGTTCAGACTTTATCTCGTGCTCTCTCCTAGACCTGCAGTGACTTCCGAGTGATCTCCCTGATGCAAATCTTGCCAGTACAGATTCACAACAGGAGCAGCCACAGTAATCTTTATTAGACACACATCTGACTGCATCAGCCCCCTACTTTGACAAACTTGGATAACTTTCTACTGCCTTTGGATTAAAGTCCAAACTCCTTTGTATGACACACAAGGTGTTTCATAATGTGGTATATAACCAGCTACTTATCTCACCACATCCAATAAACAGCTTTTACTCCAGCCACACTAAACCACTTACCACTCTAAGGTGCTCTTCCCTTTTATCCCTCAGTGATTTGGCTGCTGCTGTCTTCTCTCCTTAGAATTCTTTCCTCACCTTCACTGTCTAGTCCATTTCTATTCCTTCTTTAAGATGTAGCTCAAATATCACCTCCTTTGTGACACATTCTCCAACTTTATTCATTCACACACCCATTCAACAACTGTTAACTGATCATATGTTAAGCTCTAGACAGGGGATACAATAAATAACAGCTCTCACTCTCAAGGAGCTTAGAGTCTAGTAGATCTCCTCAGGTGGAGTAATTCCTTTCCTCCTCTGTTCTCCTGAAGAAATTTACAATTTGCACAAACCTCTAAGGTCACATTTATTACTTTTTATACTTGTTTCTGCTTCCCTCACTAGACTCTAATCATCTTGAGGCCAAGGATCTTTTCTTATTTTTAAGGCTTTGTTGAGGTATAGCATCCATATCAGGTGAGCAGTTCAATGACTGTTCATATATTTATAGAGTTGTACAGCCATCTTATTTTAAATCATTTCCATCACACTAAAAAGAAAGCTCAAGCCCACTGGCCAACTCCCTATTCCTATCCCTAGACTTAAGCAACCACTAATCAATCTACTTTATATCTCTATAGATCTGTCTATTCTGGACCTTTCATGTAAACGAAATCATACAATATGCTGTCTTTTTTGACTGGCCTCTTTTTTTAAAAAAATAAAATTACTTTTGTTTGTTTATTGATTGATTGATTGATTGGCTGTGTTGGGTCTACGTTGCTCCACGCAGGCTTTCTCTAGTTGTGGTGAGCAGTGGCTACTCTTAGTTGCGATGTGCGGGCTTCTCATTGCTGTGGCTTCTCTTGTTGTGGAGCACGGGCTCTAGGCGCATGGGCTTCAGTAGTTGTGGCACGTGGGCTCAGCAGTTGTGGTTCACAGGCTCTAGAGTGCAGGCTCAGTAGTTGTGGCACATGGACTTAGTTGCTCTGTGGTATGTGTGATCTTCCTGGACCAGGGATCGAACCTGTGTCCCCTGCACTGGCAGGCGGCTTCTTAACCATTGCACCACCAGGGAAGTCCCTTGACTGGCTTCTTTCATGTACCATAATGTTCTTCAAAGATCATCCATGTTACAACATGTATCAGTAGTTCACTCCTTTTTCTTGACAAGTAATCTTGCATTGTATGGATATACATTTTATTTATCCATTTACCAGCTGATACACATTTGAGTTGTTTCTACTTTTGGGCTATTATAATATTGCTATGAACATTCGTGTATAAGCTTTTATAGGGACATATGTTTTTATTTCTCAAGTATATATCTGGAGTGGAATTACTGGGTCATGTGGTAACTCTACGCTTAACCTTTTGAGGAATTGCCAAACTGTTTTCCACAGCAGCTGCACCATTTTACATTTCCACTAGCAGTGTATGAGGATTCCAACTTTTCCACATCCACAACACTTGTTATTATGTCTTTTTGATTATAGCGTCATAGTGAGTATGAAGTGGTATCTCACTGTAGTTTTGATTTGCATTTCTCAGATGGCTAATGATGTTCAACATCTTTTCATGTGCTTATTGGCCATTTATATATTTTCTTTGGAGACAGGTCTATTCAGATCGTTTGGTGTATTCAGATCTTTTGTTCATTTTTTATTGGATTATTTATCTTTTTCTTGTTGAGTTGTAAGAGTTCATTACATATCCCAAACACAAGTCCCTCATCAGATATATGGTTTGCAAATATTTTTTCCCATTTAGCAATCCTAAGTGGTCTGAGGATCATCTGATTCTTACTAATTTTTGCATTTCAAAGAACTAGCACGTAATCTGGCACATTGTATGTGTTCAATAAATGTTAAATGGATGTTACATAACATTATCTGCTTTGAAGACAAGAATAATGCCTTAGGTACTTCCCTGGTGGTGCAGTGGTTAAGAATCCACCTGCCAGTGCAGGGAACATGGGTTCAAGCCCTGGTCCAGGAAGATCCCACATGCAACTAAGCCCATGCGCAACAACTACTGAGCCTGCGTTTTAGAGCCTGCGAGCCACAACTACTGAGCCCATGAGCCACAACTATTGAAGCCCGCACGCCTAGAGCCCATGCTCCACAATGAAAGGCCGCTGCAACAAGAGAAGCCACCGCAACAAGAGAAGCCACTGCACCGAGAAGCACGTGCACCGCAATGAAGAGTAGCCCTGGCTCTCCGCAACTAGAGAAAGAAAGCCCATGCACAGCAACGAAGACCCAACACAGCCAAAAATAAATAAGTAAATTTATTTTTTTAAAAAAGAATAATGCCTTACTCATTCAGCATCTCCCTCACACTTTACACCTAGCGCTAGACACAAAGCACACACCTTGGAAATACACAGAGACTGAGTAACTCTCACTTGAACAGACAGTGGGGATGATGTTGCAAAAGAATCCAGAGGAACTTGGAAAGCCATCTGAAACCAACAGAACTTACCTGTTTATACTGGCTACTACCAGTTACCCCTGAGACAGCTGCTGCTCTCTGAGAATAAGAAGCAACTTCTATATAAGCCATTCTTGCAGTGGCCCACGCTCAGAAGTAGTCATCAAAATGCTCTATTACTTAGAAAACTGGCCCCCTCCCTCCATTCCCTTAGCCAGTGGGAGATATCAAGCACATGACAGCACTAAATGACATGCTGGCTTTGCCTGAAGTGCCCTTTCTTCTCCTTAAGGAGCTCAAACTTGATCTAGAGAGACAGGCTGGTATCTGGACCACATCAGTGATGTACAGCTGGCAAAGGTGCTCCATCCTTTGTGGTTTCTAAGTTAGAAAGTGACTCTTCCTCTTAAGTACTAACATGAAATCCTTCGTGATCATTAATAGCCAACAGTAAATACTTTCCAAACTTAACACAGAATACAAATAGGACTGAAGGAAGCTTTGGGGAGAAGGAAAAACTGAAGAACATGGCTCGTTGCACCAGAAGGCCTAGGTCAGTGAGGCAGGAAATGTCTCTAACATCTCTTCCTTTCTATAATACTATTCAAGCTACAAACATAATCTAGGCCCTTCAACTTCATGCCCTTCCTGCTAGTCACTGTGTCACTCAAATTCAAAATCTTCTGGTTTGCCAATGCTGCCTATAAGAGAAAGGAAGAACTCCTCAGTAGGCCACACAGTGCCCTCCACGACAGCATTGAGAGTAACCTCTCCTGTGACCACACAAGGCCATGATCTGACTCCAGTCTGCCTGGCACTTAACATATGCTCCCCTGCACTATGTATAATACACCGGAAAGCACATGCACTTTGGAATTAGAAAGTCTGGAAGCCCTACTTGCCTGGATTAAGGTATGTCTTCCCTGCCTCTTTATTATTTTTTTTTTTTCTGGCTATCATCTTTACATCTTACTTACTTACTTACTTATTTATTTATTTATTGGCTGCGTTGGATCTTTGTTGCTGCACACAGGCTTTATCTAGTTGCAGCAAGCAGGGGCTACTCTTTGTTGCAGTGCACAGGCTTCTCATTGCGGTGGCTTCTCTTCTTGCAGAGCATGGGCTCTAGGAGCGTGGGCTTCAGTAGTTGCAGCACATGGGCTCAGCAGTTGCGGCTCACGGGCTCTAGAGTGCAGGCTCAGTAGTTGTGGCACATGGGCTTAGGTGCTCCGCAGCATGTGGGATCTTCCCAGACCAGGGCTCGAACCCGTGTCCCCTGCATTAGCAGGCGGATTCTTAACCACTGAGCCACCATTCCCTGCCTCTTTAATCCCTTCTCCAATCCAAACTCCTTAGCATAGCATATAAGGCCTTACATGATCTTATACCTGCCTCCCTTTCCAGTCTTCCTACTTCCTCATTACGCCCCACCTCCTACTTGGATGCTCCAATAATACTATACCTTATACAGTGACCTGTCAGTGCTGTTCTCTCCCTCTCACCTCCCACCTTGCACATGTTGCTCCTCCTGCTTAGAGGGCCCTCCGCCTCTCTCCTTGGCTGGTTAATTTCTAGTCATTTTCCACATCAGCTAAAGTGCTGCTTCTCTGGGGAGCCTCTCCTGATCCCTTTCCCACCATTTTCTGTGCTCCCAGAGAGCTCTGTGCTTCTCTGTATTACAGCAGTTATTACATCTGCTTATTTCACTAACTCTTCCACTGGACTATGAGCAGCCTGAGAGTAGGGCCTATGTCTTCGTTATCCTTCACAGCTAAGGCAGTGCCTTTGTAAATGCTCAGGGTATACTTGATGAATGGATAAATGAATGAAAAGGATTTTCCCACCATATACATAAGGCTGGCATAACAAATAACTTCATTATTACTTTAAGCCGACAACATTGCAACTCAGAGTGTCGTACTGACTTGTATCACGTAACAACCGTGTGGTAGAGCTAGTATAAAAAGCCAGATCTTCAGAGACCCAGACCAATGTCCGGACCTCTCCCTTGACTCTAAGCTCATATTTCCAACTGCCTAATTAACAACACCACTTAGATGTTTATGTAGCCATCTCAAACTTAACATGGCCAAAATTTTTCTGCATTTCCTCCCCACCGCCCAACAAAAATTTCTCCCAGTCCATCCTGTTTCAGTACACAATAACATCAGCCATGGTGTTGCCAACTACAAGTCAAAGCAAAACAAATTCATAAAACCTGAAAGTCAAGCTTGATTATTTCTTTCCCTTACGTCCCATATCCAATCCACCAGCAAGTCTTGTAGGCTCTACTTCAAAACATATTCTAATTTCATCCACTTTTCTCCATCTCTGCCACCCTACCCGCCCCGCCCCCAAACTCCAAAACTATCATTTCTCACCCAGACTACTGCAATAGTCTCTTAACTACCCTCCTCGAAAGCCTTCCTACAATCCGTTCTCCTCAAAGCAGCCAGAAAGACCTTTTTGAAAAATGCAAATCAGCTCACCTCACTCCTATTTTTAACACCATCCAAAACTTTCATTGTACTCTCAATAAAATTCAACAAATTTAGCAGTATCTACAAGGCCTTACAGATCTGACTCTGCTATAAACTCCTTGACTTCATATGGTACTATTTTTCTCTTGCTCACTATAATTCAGTCCCATTGGCCTTCTTTTTTGGTCCCAAGACATGCCTAACTCGTTCCCACCGATTTATACTTGCTTCTCCCTCCACTTGACACACTTATGCTTCCAAATCTTCAAATTGCTAAGTCTTCTTCATTCAGGTCTTAGTTCAAATATCACCTCCTCAGAGGCATTCCATAAACCACCGTATTAAAAGTAGCACCTCTCCTCTAGTCGTTCTCTATCCTATCACCCTACTTTTCTCAGAGCACCTATCACCATTTGGAGTTATCCTGCTTATTACTTATTCATTACTTGCATTTCCCCCATTTAGAAAGTAAACTTCACAAGAGCAAGGACCTTGGTTGTCCTGTTCACTGCTGAATTACTGGACCTAGGAATATTCCTGACATCCTGAAGTCACAAGTATTTGAAGAGGGGAAGAATGAATAAACAATACAGATTACATACTTAATAAATGCTTGATGAATGTGTGAGTGAATGAATTAGGGAGTGGAATGGAAAGGGAAAAAAAACAGTGGAAGCACTGCTATTTAATATTTTTATAGCCACTCACTTTTCTCCACCCTCACTGCCTTTGCTCTTGCTCAGATCCCCACCATCTCTTTTTTTTTTTTTTTTTTGCGGTACACGGGCCTCTCACTGTTGTGGTCTCTCCCGTTGCGGAGCACGGGCTCCGGACGCGCAGGCTCAGCGGCCATGGCTCACGGGCCCAGCCACTCCGCGGCATGTGGGATCTTCCCGGACCGGGGCACGAACCCGTGTCCCCTGCATCGGCAGGCAGACTCTCAACCACTGCGCCACCAGGGAAGCCCCCCACCATCTCTTAAGACGACTGCAGTACTTCCCAACTAATTTCTTCTCCTTTCCCCAAGCTGAGCCCTTCAAAAATAACTTCCACAGTTCCACCAGACTTGATCATTCTGAGACATAGATCTGAACATGTTATAAGCCCAAGCTTCTTCTTATGTTGTTAGAAAGGCCTCGCCAACCTTATCACTCACTGCTATCCCCCTACATTTAACCTATACTCCAGTAATGCAGGCATTCTTACAGTTCCCAGAATATTCCAGGTTGTTTAATGCCTCCAAGCCTTTGCATATCTTTTCATTTTGCTGGACCACTCTTCCATACCTCACAGACTTTTGACTACCTACTGAACTCAAACTTACTCCTCAAGAACCATCTCAAGCATCTTCTCTGTTAAGTCTTTAATGATTCCCCCAAGCAGAGTTAATCACTCCCTCCTTTGTCACCACAGTACATAACACATACTTATAATACACTACCATCATTTGTTTCCATGTCCGTCTTTCCCTATGTGACTATTAGCCCCCTGAAAGCAGGAGTCATGTCTCCATGTTTGTGTCCCCAGCACCATATCTGGCATATTCAAGCACTCAATAATTGCTGACTGAAGGAATGAATGGATATATCTTAACTCCTCAACCTGGTGTTTAAAGTCAACCTCGGGACTTCCCTGGTGCTCCAGTGGTTAAGAATCCGTCTTGTAATGCAGGGGACGCCAGTTCCATCCCTGGTCAGGGAACTAAGATCCCACGTGCTGCAGGGTGCAGCATAACTCGAGAGCCCACGTGCCACAACTACAGAGCCCACATGCTCTAGAGCCCACGCACCACAACTAGAGAGAATCCCGTGCATGCACCACAATTAAGTGAAGAGCCCACGAACCGCCAACAAAAGATCCCACGCACCACAACGAAAGATCTCACGTGCCACAACTAAGACCCAGTGCAGCCAAATAAATAAATAAATATTTAAAATAAAATAAAGTCAACCTCATATTGGCTCCAACCCATGTTTCTAGATTTAGTACTTAGTCCTCTCTTACTTGCTGATTCCCCAAACGCATCCTTCTTTCTCACATTTACTTGGGGCCTTTATTCCTGATGCTCTCTATAGTGAAATTTAAATCATCAGGTGGCTCCTTCTCCACGAAGTCTTCCCTAACCCCTCCAATGAGATTTACTTCCCAAATAGCACTTTTTTTTTCAATTGATAAGGTATTTAGAACTTATTTTATAATTATAGCCTTTCCAACTGGACTACATGTACTATTTTTCTAACTGAACTGTATAAGCTCCTTGAAGGTATGAAATATGAATTAGCGTCTTTCCTCTCAACCTAAGTACCTAACACGGTAGCTTGCACAAAGCAAGCAGGTATCACTAAATGTTTAATTAGTGGAGAATAGTATGTTTAATAGTATGCTTAAAGATATCATGCTTCCACTCCTTCATATATGTGCTTTTAGCTTGGTGTAAACCGGCCTCCTAGCCATATGATAAACTTTATCCCTCCTTTAAGAATCAGCCCAATGACATATCATCTCTGAAGTCTCCCCTAACTCTCCCAAATACACTTTCACACTCCTCCCATGCACCTGTGATACCTGTATATAGCTCTACTCATCACACTACATCGTCATTATCACTTGATGGGTCCCTCTCCCCACTAGACCATAAACTCTTTTGGAGCACAGATAGTCTCTTTAACCATTTATGAATCCCCAAGACCAAATAAAGTATCTGGCAAAATTAAATGCTCAATAAACATATGGTGAATTTTGAAAACAGTAAATCCATGTTATAGAGTACACCAGCAATAGAGATCATGGAGTCACATCACCAGGTTCAAATCCCAAGTCTACTTACAAGCTATCCAACCTTGAATAAATTACTTGGCAGTGCCTCAGTTTTCACTGATCCGGAAGGTGAAGACAATAGTATTAAAATATAATTAAAAGAGTTAATGTATGTAAAATGCTTGGTATAATGCCTGGCATTATACCAGTATGCAATAAAAAAGTTAGCTATTATTTGTTATCATTAGAATAGAAGGAGAAAAGTCTGCTTCTGCAAGGCGCTAAATGACAGGCTCAGGAAGAGGTTAGGTTCAATCCTATGGGCAATGGAAAATAAAATGCCACTGGAGACCTCCTTAATAACAGACACATTCAGTTATTGAGAATATCCTACTGGGAAGGGGGAAGGAGGGCAGAGGGAACACAAACCTTGGCAGGGCTACGCTCTCTGCTTCCAGCTTCCCCTTTCCCCACTGGTTCTCCCTAGTTGCTCAGGACCAAAAGCCCCATGGTCATAACCCAGAATCCTCCTGGGAAAGCTGCACTTTAGAGGGAACTAATGAGTTTATGGTTACCTACAGATTTTCCTCTGAGGAGCAGAGAGATAACAAATGACTTCAAGAAGGGAAAACACAAAAATAAAATAGAGAAGAGGAATGATGCTGGATGGCTTATCCTGGGTTGGCTTTCATGGAGTAAGCTTTCAGGACAAATAGCCCCAGGTGGACTGAGACTAAACTCCTCAGAGGCATTCTCTGTCAGTGCATGTGCCTCCATGGGTCAAAGATGCAAAGAAGCAGGATCTGGAAAAGGAGGACTAAAAAGGTGACGCTACAGAAATAAGAATTCTAGCTCAGTATGAAGAATATTGCAACAGGGGAATTCAAAGAGGGAACAGGCTGACCACAGAATGATAAGCTCCCTATCATTAGAGGGATTTAAACACAGACGAGGTGATCACTTGCTGGGAGTGTTCAACATGGGTGGATGGACTAGATTTAAGATTCAAGTTCAGGGCTTCCCTGGTGGCGCAGTGGTTAAGAATCCGCCTGCCAAGGCAGGGGACACGGGTTCGATCCCTGGTCCGGGAAGATCCCACATGCCATGGAGCAACTAAGCCCGTGCACCACAAGTACTGAGCCTGCGCTCTAGAGCCCACAAGCCACAACTACTGAGCCTGAGTGCCGCAACTACTGAAGCCCATGCGCCTAGAGCTCGTGCTCTGCAACAAGAGAAGCCACTGCAATGAGAAGCCCACACACGGCAACGAAGAGCAGCCCCCACTCGTCGCAACTAGAGAAAGCCCACATGCAGCGACGAAGACCCAACGCAGCCAAAATATAAATAAAATTAATTTATTTTTAAAAAAAGGATTCAAGTTCAATAAGCATCTGAATATCTACTCTGTGCTAGCCACTGAGAGAGATTAGGTGCTGGGAACACAGAGATGAAAAATGGTATGGTTCTGTCCCCTCAAGGAGTTCACTGAGCGATCGGGGAGACAAACAAAACAACATGGTAAGTGTTGATAGATGTCTATACAGAGTGCTGTTGGGGCGGAAAGCAGGTCCTCAGATACTGTGCCTATGACTCACTGGTAAGGAGGAATATGGCACTAATTAAAAACGAAAATGCTTCATAAGCAGTTTATAAGCAAATAGTACTGTCAGGCACTACTGTGTTATTGCCGGAACAGAGTACATCAGTTAACCTTTGCAATTTAGTCAACACTTCCTTAAACCTGAGTAGAATCCATATCTACAAACATTCTCATTTATTCAACAAATGTCTGCTATGCGCCAAGAACTGAGGAATGTAGAGAGATGAAAACGATAGTCCCTGCACTCAAGAAGTTAGAACATTCCTCTTCATTTTTTCTTCCTCTCTCCTACCCTCCTTTATTGACCAGAGGACACCTTAAATTCCTTCTGGAAGTAGATGAGTTATTAAGTAATGGGTTAACCAAACAAATGACTGCAAAAAGTAAGAGTGAGGGACTCCTCTGGCAGTTCGGTAGTTAAGACTCCACGCTTCCAATGCAGGGGACGTGGGTTCAATCCCTGGTCCGGGGAACTAAGACCCCATATGCTGTGTGGCACAGCTAAAAAAAGAGCTGGGGATGGGAGGTTTATAATGGGAAACCAAATGGGAAGGAAAGACTGTCTGCAAATAGGGTGTCTGCCAGAGTATGAGACTCTGACTGCACAAAAAGACAAAGGTTACAGAATTGGAGGTTACATGTAGGCCTTTTTGTGTATAACTTCCCTATCACCATTTTTTTCTTCTCTCATCCCAAGATTATTTGCACAGATTATTAATAATAATTATACCTTCATTTGGTTATTCCCTAGTATCCACTGAGTACCCAAAAGAAACTGTAGGAAACACAAGGCACAGTAAAATCCTGGGATCCAAGACTTTCAAAGCTGCGGGAAACCTCTAGAAGGTCATCTAGTCCAAACCTATCATTTCACATATGAAGATTTAAGGTATGGGGCTTCCCTGGTGGTGCAGTGGTTGAGAGTCTGCCTGCCGATGCAGGGGACACGGGTTCGTGCCCCGGTCCGGGAAGATCCCACATGCCGCGGAGCAGCTGGGCGCATGAGCCATGGCCGCTGAGTCTGCGCATCCAGAGCCTGTGCTCCACAATGGGAGAGGCCACAACAGTGAGAGGCCCAAGAACCGCAAAAAAAAAAAAAAAAGAATTAAGGTATGGAATCTTTCATGAGTTGGCATCTTCAAACATTTATTGAATCATACTCTATGTCAGGCACCAGGGATATAAGGATGGATAGGGCTTTCAAGGAGAACTCGGTCTCATGGGAGAGACTGACAAATAGCGTTACCCCAGTCAAATCACCTCTGTAAATGAAGTCCTACACTTATATAGTAGAAATGTCTAACATAAGACAGTATGGGAAGCATACAGTACTCACACTGCCCAGAGTGGTTAAAAGCACAGATGTAGGAGTCATCCTGGATTTGAACCCTACCTCTGTCACTTACCTAGCTGTGTGACAGTGGGCAAATTACTTAAACTCTCTATGCCTCAGTTTCCATATCTGAAGAATGGACATAACCACCATAATACCTACCTTGTAAGGTTGTGGTATGAAATTAGACAATGCATATAAAATACTTGGCACCAGGACCTGGCACAGAGTAAGTACTCTATATCATTTCACCTTTAGCACTCTCCTGCTGAACCCTGGCCTCAGAATCCTTCTCAACACAACCTTCTAAGCAGCTGTTATCATTTGGCTGTCTCTGCGACAAAACAAAATCTGCTATTTCTAGTCTAGAATCTAGGTCTATTGTTTACTACTCTAGTTTTTTTCCCCACTACATTATGCTACTACTCATTTTACACATCTTTAAAAAAAAAAAATCCAAAGATATATGGTCAGATGTCCAAGATTAAACTTCAGTCACACATGCGTCAATCCCTCAATAAGATCTTGGCTTTAACCAAGAATTCCTAGAGGAAAAAAATCCCTGGAAACAAGGAACATTTATCAAATGTCTACAGGGAGAGACCCACAGGAGGAAAAACAAAACAGTCCAAGATTACTACTTTGAAGAAGCATGGGATGGGAACTTCTACAGCCTCCCTGAGAAGATATAACAGACTTCTACTTCCTCCTTGATGTACCCATTACACATATTCCACTGACACAGCACCTGTGACACATTTTTGTACTTATTTATCACTCTCTCTCCACCCAGGCTAGTCTGTGAACTCCTTGAAGGCAGTTATCACACATTACCCATCTTGGTATGATCAAGCATAGCACAGTACCTGGCATACAGAAGGTGCTTCCAAAAAGTTTGATGAATTGATAAATGAACACAGAGGAAAACTATGAAACACAAGGAAAGAAGATATCATTGTAAATCAGAACAGTTCTACAAAGCAAGAGAGCCTTGGGCTAGAAGCTTAAAGTACAGGTGGGATTTGGAAAGACATGGGGGAAAGGAAAGGTACTCTAGGCAGACAGGACAGCACAAACAAAGACCTGGCGGTAATCAGAAGCATGGTACACAGTATGTTAGAGCTTTAGTCATGACTTAGTCCAATAGTTCAAATCTCATAGGGATGCTGTAAACATTCAATAAAAAAGCACATACTACTAAGGAGAGGAGCTTATTACCACTACTCAAAAATAATAATCACCTTTATGCCAGGCACCATACTGAGTGAAGGGACTGCAACAATGAGCAAGATAGACTTGGACTCCGCTCTCATGTAGCTAAGAGTCTAGTGGGGAAGACAGACAGTTAAAATAATGCTTGGTAGAGCTGGGTTACAGGAAGTACAGGGGGGCTGAAGGAACATAAAGTAGGGTCACCCAATCAGTTGGCAGTAAGAGAAAGCTCCCTGATTTTCAAAGTGTGGTTTGAGATACTCAAGGGGTTCTGAGTCCCTTCAAGGACCACAACGCTTCAAAGTGAGATTTTTTTTTGAATAAAGGGTTTCATGACTAAAGGTTTAAAAACAACCAATCTAGTCCAATCTCCTCTTTTAACAAGAATAAAACAAGGCCCAGAAGAGGCAAATTACACACTAAAGGCAATAATAACTCAAGTTAGCTGTAGGGTGAGATACCTGCTTTGAACTTGAGCTGGAAACTACTCACTACTCTGCATGATATCACATCATTTTGGCAGATGAACAATTACTGGGAGTAGACACATTCGGAATTCACAGGCACTAGCCAGGCAGGCAGGCTGGCCCTGATTGGATGTAGAAGTGCTTTTTCACCTTAGGTCCCAAACCAGCTCTCTGTGCCAAGATGATGCCTCCAATTCTTCTCATGGTTAGCCAGGTCCCCCTTCAAGAAGGAACTCACTGGCTCCAGAATAGGTCTGCTTCTGGGCCTCCAAGCTGGTACCCATGCTTTATCCTCCCTAACATTCTCAAGCACCCTGTGGTTTAGCAAGTTGAAGAACTTAGCCAGTCATCAAAGCGTTTAATACCTAGCCCTAGCCTGAGCTGGCTAGACCCATCTCTCATCTCCCTAATTGCCACTGGGCTCATCACTCCCCGTGACCAGGGGTTCAGCAGAATCAAATTATAGGTAAATTAAACGACCTGTGTAGAAAAACCAATATTCCTTTAGTTAACCCCCACTTTGAATCTCTCAGGAATGAAATGCTGCTTCACATTTTGGAGATGGGACTTTTTTTTTTTTTTTCTTGCGGTACGCGGGCCTCTCACTGTTGTGGCCTCTCCCGTTGCGGAGCACAGGCTCCGGACGCACAGGCTCAGCGGCCATGGCTCACGGGCCCAGCCGCTCCACGGCATGTGGGATCCTCCCGGACCGGGCACGAACCCGTGTCCCCTGCGTCGGCAGGCGGACTCTCAACCACTGCGCCATCAGGGAAGCCCGGAGATGGGACTTTTGTATATTAAGAAAAAGGTAGTTTACTTTGGTAAGATGAGTCTGGCATGAGAAATGGAACCGAGGCGTTCAGTATAGTATGGCGGTGTAAAACTTAGTTCAGTATAGCACAGGCAGACCTGGGATGGAATCTGCACTTCCCCTCACAAACTGTGGAATCCTAGGAATGCTACTTAACCTCTCTTGCCTCAGTGTCATTTATAAAATGCGGTAAACACCAGCTAATTCACAGGGCTGCTGTCAGTAATGAGATAATGTAGGCTTTAAACAGGGGCTGGTTTATGGTAAGGGCTCAATAAACAGCAGGCTTTTCTATTGGTAGCTCTTTTCCTCTCAAAAACAGAAGTAGTGAGCAAAGCCTTAATTACCTTAACTAAATACTATAGAAAGTAATAATGAAACGGACAAAAGGAACATAAATAAACTGATGGCTGCTATTCCAGACTAGTTATCATGCTAACGGCATCTGATATTGGAAAACACAGGCCCGATATCCTAGAGAACAAATCAGAGCTTGCAATCTTTCCAAAGAAGTGGCAAGGAGTACCCTACTGCATCTTAGCTAGGCTATCCATTACTCTTTTATAATCTGAGCTCCACAATAGTCTCTCTACCAAGCAGAAGGTACTACAGGAGAGCAACTCTGATGCCATATGCTTCTTTATAAACCTAACCTTTAATTTTTCAACTCAAATCCATCTCCATCATAAAGATCTCACTGAATCCCCCAGCAGACTTGAGTGCTTGTCTCTTGTGCCCCACTGAATCTGTTACACACTTCCATTACAGCAATTATCTAGTATTGCAGTGGGCCATTTGCATGTCTCTTCTCTACACTATAAATTGGTAAAGATCCTGTCTTACTCATCTTTGGATTCCCAGTGCATAAAACACAGTAGACCCCCATAATTACAAATTAAAGGATGGATTTCACCTTCTCTTTCACTAGTTAAGGCTACTAAGAAACAGCTGGGGAGATAGAAGTATCGAAAGAAACTCATAAACTAAGGTCTGCCAGACCATACCCCTGCCCACCCCTCCTTTTTTTTGAGCTTGAAGGGATGTCTGTTCCTGCTTCTCAAAGTTACTTTTTTAAACACACAAGGAAAAGGATAGAACCATCCACACAGAATTTTCAGACAACAGATTATATTATTTCTCAGTAAATGAAACAAGGAACAGAAGTTTCTGGGATAAATGCTAGTGGTTACATATAAAGTTGACCTCTAGACATGACTCTCTGGAAGTATAATTATGATACTAGAAGCTCTTAAGTTCTTAAAAGAATAAGGGAAAAAAAGCTAAGAAGCAAAAATCAAAAATGTTTAACATCAAAACTTTAAGTTCTTTTCTCCTTTGCCAAAACTTTTGCTCTTTATCTCAATGAACCCTGATATATGTAACTGAAATCTGCCCCCCCAAAGGAGAGCCCATGACTAACAAACCATGTATAATAACTTAAATACAGTACTTACTTTTTCAAGGCACTTTCAAATATATCTCATTGAACTACAACCAACCATAATCACAGAAACTTAAAGCTGAAAGGGGTCTTGGAAGTCATTTCCACGACTACCACACCTCACCAACCAAGTGGCATCCAAACATCCCTGGTCTTTAGTGACTGAAAGATATGGGTCTAAAATGCTTCTTTAAAAATCTCTCCCTGCTCTGACCACCTGCCAGTTTCTCAGTCTCCTCCCCTCCGCCTTAATGTTCCCAAACAGGTATACCAAAACCTCCAAGTCATCCCACCACCAAACAACAGTTTTTGCTTCTCAAGTCGACTTCTATTCTCTTTCTCTGGGCCTCATCCCCAATCCTCACCCCCAACACACAGCCAGGGCCTCTAAGATTCTGATCCCTCAGAGATCCCACTGGTTCCATCCCCAACAATCAATCCCCTTTCTCCTATTTCTCCCTGCCGTCCATATGCTGTCATGGGCAAAACCACAAGCACCCCTAGCCATGAATGTACCTCTGGCCTCAGAATCTTTTCCCTTTCCTTTCTCACCTCTCTCTGCTTCTCAGTGCTGTCCCTTCATTCCTTCAAACTCAATGTCTCCTTCCTCCTAGTGATTTCCTTCAAGGACCACTGGTAATTGAATACACCAGTTGTTAAATGCCTGTTATGTAGGTAAAGGGGACATATACCCTCAAGAGCTCACTCTCAAAGAACTTCTAAGTCTAGAAGGAGGGAAGAAGGGAGGCGGGTGGGAGGAGAGGGGAGTGGGGGGGGGGAGAGAGAGAGAGAAAGAAAAAGAAAGAGGGAGAGAGAATCACTTATCTGTTAAGACTCATCTCCTCTGGGAAGCCTTCCCTAGCCCAAACTGAATTGGTCCCCTCTTCTCAGTCCCACCATTATACCTCCGATGCAATGACTAGTCTTCTTATGCGTCTCCCACCACCATCCTGTGAGCTCTTCAATGGGAAGGTCCCTAGCACTTAGACCAGGACTCGGCACAAAGGGGATACTTGTTGTTTGTTAAGTGAGTGAATGAGTGAATTCCGATATACAGTTGTCCATGCATCCATTCGTTCTATCATTCGATGACCAAAACTTTACTGAGCCCACATTATGTACAAAGTTCTAGAATGTAAAGAGCTCTTACGTAAACATAACCCTAAGCCCTAATACTAGTAGATAAGCACTCTTCCGCGGTCCGCGTCCCCAGCCCCACTGAAAACCTAGACAGAGTCTCTTCCCTCAGTAAAACCCGGCTTTCCCTTGCAGGAGCCCACGCCCCTCCAACTCAAGCTACCTGGCGGCCCTCTAATCCTCCCAGGACCCCCACCTAATAATCCCAAATCTTAACACCCCAACCCCTCTGGCTTCTCTTCCTGTCCTCCATCTCCACCCTTGAGGTTACTGCAAGTCTTCTGCCCCACGACCGCGTCCGAGTCCCTGAGTCCTGGAGTCCAGGGTACCTCAGATTTCCCCCTCCCCGCACCCGTCTCCTGTTGGCTCCTTCCCTCTCAGAATTCCATCTCTCCTAGGACCCCCACTTCCGATACCTCCCCTCCCCTCCCTTCAGTTTCAGGTTGGGTCTCTCCTCTCCTCGACTCTTAACTCTTCTTACCTCATCCAACTCCCGTTCCCCGGCAGCACCTGCTCCAACCTCCACCTCCACCACCGCCGCCATTTTCACAACTCTCCCCCTCCCCGCAGGCCCCGCGCGAGCCAGCTGCTTCCGCCGCTCAAGTGCTCCTAGCCAATCGGCGGTGCAGGCTCCGGCAGAGGGGGCGGGACACCAAGACAGGCGGAGACCTGAGGCGAACTAAGAGACCATCTACCTGCTACCCACTTAAAGGTCAAGGAGGGACGGATCCCGTACACTTCTAACCTTCCGCGGGGGAGAGTTCTTGGAAAATGAGAAATCGGCCTTGTATTATTTTCAGTGCAACTATTTCACCAATTTCCCCCTTTGGAGAGCCAAAGAGAAGGGTCCCTAAACCGTCTACTTTCGCGACGCTCCCTCACTCTGGGCAACAGGAGTGAAGCGTGGAGACTAAGGACTACATTTCCTAGAATGCATGGAAGCTGACCCGGAAGTTTAACTTCCGCTCTCTCTAGAGGAGATTTGTAAGGAGTGAAGTATACATAAACCACCGAATGTATTTTCCTGGCAATAGCACATGCCTTCTTACCTAGGTGGGAGTCATTTCCGAAAACAGCGGCTTCTTGAGGCCCCAGAACGAATTCACGGACTTCGGGAGGCGGAAGAGTGGCGCTTTGGGTCAGAAGGCGGAGGTCAGAGAGCAGAATTGGCAGGATAATGGGTTTGTGGCCCAGGATCTGAGGCAGAGGTGGCTCTTCGAGGCCCATTATCCCGGGTGAGGGTCGTTGGGGTTGTCGATGGGGAGGGGAATGGACGAAAGGGAGGAAGGGTGACCATCAAGGAAGTGGACAGAACAGCGCATTCCGAGGAGCCGTGGAAGTAGCGGCTTAGGCTTCCGAAGCTGAGAGCTGAAGAGCCTTGAGGGACTTGCACGGCCCCCAACTGCTTCTTAGGCTCTCACGCCTCAGGATCCACTTCACACAGCTCCGTACTCTTTCCTATGCCCACACTTTGCGTCCCCAGCTCCTACCTTTACCCTCGTCCTGTACACCTTATTCACTATGCTGCACCCCGACTTATAGCTTCCTAACTCATTTCCAACCCCCTGCCTCCTAACCAGGACTGTCAACTTTTGAGCTTCAGGGAACATTCTCACAACTCCTTTCCCCAGTTCAACTCAGCTAATTCCATATTATCAAAGCATTCCTAATAATATTATCTATAAGGTAAGGTTAGTCACAGATATTTATTAGAGCTTACTAAGTGTCAGGCACTGTCCTTTGTATTTACATAAATTATTTTATTGAATCCTGTTTATTTTAATTTAAATTTTTTTTTATTTTCTTAGGTTGCTCTGGGTCTTAGTTGCAGCAGGCAGGCTCCTTGTTTGCAGCTTACGGGCTCCTTAGTTGTGGCATGCGAACTTTTAGTTGCAGCATGCGTGTGGGATCTAGTTCCCTGACCAGGGATGGAACCCGTGTCCCCTGCATTGGAAGGCAGATTCTTAACCACTGTGCCACCAGGGAAGTCCCCAAATCCTCTTTACAAAAATAAAATAAAATAAAAGTACTTCTGCATACTATCCAAGTTTATATGTGTAACAAATATCTTTCAGTCAGTCGTTTGTATTTTAACCTTGTGTTACTTTATTTTTCATATTTCCATCTTTGATCCATTTGAGTAAAATTTTAAAAATATGTTATGAGGTAGGGATCTGCTTTTACTTTTCTTCACATTGTGAACCGGTTTTCTTTATTTCTTTTTTTTTTTTACATCTTTGTTGGTGTATAATTGCTTTACAATGTTGTATTAGTTTCTGCTGTATAACAGTGAATCAGCTATATGTATACATATATCCCCATATCCCCTCCCTCTTCAGCCTCCCTCCCACCCTCCTTATCCCATCCCTCTAGGTGGGAACCAGTTTTCTGAACACCATTTATTACTTCATCTTTTTCTGGCAAAATCGTGCTCTATCTTACAGTCAACTTAACAGGTTGTAAATTCCCATTTATATGAGTCTGTTTCTGGAATCTATTTGCTTGTTTCTATAGACCATATGTTGAAACACTGTGATTTTGTAATTCTTTTCAGAGTTGTTCTCCACCTCTTTGATCCATCTTTTTAGAATTGTCTTAGCAATTTGTGGCCCTTTATTGGTTGATAACTTTGTGGTGATTGCCAGCAACTTCTGCTGGAATTCTGATTAGAATTATGTTGACTTAATAAACTACTTTCTTCTTTTCTTTTTTTTTTAATTTATTTTACTTATTTTTGGCTGCATTGGGTCTTCGTTGCTGCGTGGGGTTTCTCTAGTTGCAGTGAGCGGGGGCTACTCTTCGTTGCTGTGCGCAGGCTTCTCACTGCGGTGGCTTCTCTTGTTGCAGAGCACGGGCTCTAGGCGCGTGGGCTTCAGTAATTGTGGCACATGGGCTTGGTAGTTGTGACTCGCAGGCTCTAGAGTGCAGGCTCAGTAGTTGTGGCACACGGGCCCAGCTGCTCCGCGGCATGTGGGATCCTCCTGGACCGGGGCACGAACCCGTGTCCCCTGCGTCGGCAGGCGGACTCTCAACCACTGCGCCACCAGGGAAGCCCCTAATGTATAATTTAATTTCAGAGTAAAACAGATAAAAGTGGTAGCATTGTTATTTTCCTTAAAAGAGGGAAAGTATTTACTTACCTACATTCTCATATCCCACATTTGGGGGCTTTTGAAGAAGTAGAGATTCCAGAAATCCCAAAGCTACTAGTAATAATTTCTATCTGAGTTGAGAAGTAGCATGGAAAAGTAACTAGCAATACCATCTCCTCAGCCAGAATGCCTGGCTGCCCACCTCGTTAAGTGGTTTGGCATGTCTGTATGTCAGCTTCTTCTCCTGTTAAAGAGGGAATGATAGCTCCTACCTTACAGGGATATTTAAGAATTGAATGAGTTACTTACTTATGAAGGGTTTTGAAAACTACCTGTACTTAAGCACTACATAAGTGTTACCTAACAAAAATGGAAATTTGTGTTATTGTGTGTTTGGGATAGGAAGACTATAATGTTGCCTGGGTATAGAGGGTTAAGGGCTTGAAGGTGGAAGGGTGAGGGAGGCCCCAAGCAAAGGAGGTTGGAGACTCGGGGTCCCACCCTCTCTACTCCTTCATCCAGCCTCAGCCTAAGTGGACCGAGATCGTGAACAGAAAGCTGAAGTTCCCACCTCTGCTGCTGGGTGCCATTGGACCTGGTGTAGCAGCTGCTGGAGTTGCGGGTTGAGACCACAGATGGCGGGCCAGGCGGGCCCCTGCAGAATGTGGAGGAGGCTGAGGACCACTGCTGGAGGGAGGCGCTCAATCTGGCCATCCGCCTGGGCCACAAGGCCATCAGTGATGTGCTGTTGGCCAGTGTCAAGTTCGACTTCCGGCAGATCCACGAGGCCCTGCTGGTGGCTGTGGACACAAACCAGCCGGCAGTGGTGCGTCGCCTGCTGGCCTGGCTGGAATGGGAGAAGGGCCGCAAGGTGGACACCAGGTCTTTCTCACTGGCCTTCTTTGACTCATCAGTCGATGGCCCCCGCTTTGCCCCTGGTGTCACCTCCCTCACCCTGGCCTGCCAGAAGGACCTGTATGAGATCGCCCAGCTGCTCATGGACCAGGGCCACAGCATCGCCCGGCCCCACCCTGTCTCCGGTGCCTGCCTCGAGTGCAGCAACGCATGCTGCTGTGATCTGCTCCAGTTCTCCCTGTCCCGCATCAACACCTGTCATGGCATTGCCAGCTGTGCCCACCTCTCACTGGCCAGTGAGGACGCCATGCTGGCTGCCTTCCAGCTCAGCTGCGAGCTCAGGCGCCTTGCCCACAAGGAGCCTGAGTTTAAGGTTGGTTTCTGCTCCCTTCCCCTGCCCTTGGTGTCCCGTATCTGTCCTCCACCGGGGCGTGGTCGGGCCTGTGGTGGGTGTTCTGGGAAGAGGGAAACAACAGAAAGATGTTCTCAGGAAACCTCCATTCTGATGGGGAGCTGCAGAATTCCACCCTGAGGGGGATCTCATTCTAATTGCAGACAGCTGTCACTCTAGGGGTACCTAGCCTCATGGGGGTGGGACAGACCCTATCCTAGGTGTCTCCTGGGTCAGTCTGAGGGAGGAGAGAGAACATAGATAGGAAGGCAGCTGGACAGACTTAGAGATGACATTCAGTAGAACCTGTCCTTTCTGAATACCTACTGTGTGGTCCCACCTAGAGCATTGTGTGTTGGGGCCTCACGCTTGTGATCGCAGCAGGGAGAGAGAGGGCAGAGAGAGGCGGACAGGACTCCCAGGATGCTCAGCTTCATTCAGGGTCTCTGTGGATGGTACCAGAGGGCTTCTAAGGAGCAGAAAAGAGGTCAGGAAGCTACAGATGTTGTGTGCAGGGCAGACTCCTTGGAAGAAGTGGGATTAATCTTGGCTACACAACGAGGTGGTTTAACACAAGTGAAGAGGAGTAGGGAGGATATTTGAGGTAGGGATTCCGTCCAAGCAAAGACTCTCGGCTAGTAACAGTAGACATGGGATGAGTGCAGGAACCCTGTGCAGACAGAATGCGTGAAGGGGAGCCAGGGAGGCCTGGAGGCAGGGGCTGGTCAGGGGCTTTGAATTCACCAGTCCAGTTCCATCCATCACTCATCCACTGACATCCCCTCTGTGCCAGGCAGACTTGGTTCCCATGGTCAAGATTACCATTAGGTGGGGAAACAAATAAGGATATTAACAGAGTCCTAGGGCAGGATGTGACCTGTGCCAGACGAGCTCAGGGAAGAGCATGCTGCTTCTCCAGAGTTGTAGAAGGATCGGGGAATGAAGAGCCTCCACTTCACAGGTAGCAGGGAAGAGCAGCCCTTTCCAAAGGACCATCCCTCATCCTCGTAGCAGCCCACGGAAGGAGGCAGCAGGAATGATCATCCCCACTTTCCAGGCAAGGGGGCTGAGGCTTGGATAGGGGAAATACCTTACCCAGCGTGACACCACCTGAGGGACCATGCTGGGCCTCAGACCTAGCCTCCTAAAATCCTAGCCTGGATTCTCTCTGGTGTTAGGGCCCCAAGTAAAACTGAGGCTAGGACGGGTAAAGTGGAAACAAGAACTGCCCACTCGTGTCTGCAGCTCCTAAAACTACCAGCACGGGCTCTCATATAAGGTAGGTGCTCAACAAAGTAATTCAATTAACCCAAGAAGGCATGAAGAATAGGAGCGGAAGTGGGACAGGAATAGGGAGGAGGAAGTACAAGGGGTGGACAAAGGGAGGGGAGGGGTCTGAGTTGAAATGACTCAGCAATGAGGTAGATGCAGTGACAGAGAAGCAAAGTTGACCCAAGAAGTGCGTCGTTACAGCCAAGAGGATAGGTGGGGTGGAAGGGAAGAAAGGAATAGAGGATTCAGGGTGACACCAGCTGTGGGGAAGTGACGGCCGAGGGCAGAACAGAGTGGCCCAGACCCACTTTTGGGAGGGTGGTGGCAGGCGCACACGGACTTCCTCCCTACAGCCCGAGTACATTGCCCTGGAGTCGCTGAGCCAGGACTACGGCTTTGAACTGCTGGGCATGTGCCAGAACCAGAGCAAGGTCACTGCGGTGCTCAATGACTTGGGCGAGGACAGCAAGACTGAGCCCAAGGCCGAGGGTCTGGACCAGGCCTTTGAGGAAAGCATCCCAACCTGGCGATGCTGCGACTGGCCATCACCTACAACCAGAAGTGGGTCAGCTGGGCCCTACCCACCCCCTCCTCCCCCGCCCTGCCCTGACCCCTTGCCCTGCCACCTCTACGTAGTCCCTGCTCCAACCCTAAGCAAGTCCTTTCACTGCCCTCAGGACCCCTCTTAGATCTTCATTCTGAGCACCCTTGTATCTAGACCCTTGATTCTGTGGGTCTCCCACCTGCCCTTCTTACCTTCAGTCTAAGTCCCTAACCTCTCCCCAACCCTTGGAAGTCCCATTACCCACCCAGACCCCACCTTCAGAACAGACTTCTGGGTCTTACCCTCAGCTCAGCCTCTGGCCTGCTGAGTAGGTTTGGTGTGGTCTTTTTCTGTTGTTAGACTTCAGTATCTCACTCTATTCAGCAAGATTAGACTACATCTCTCAGGGCTTAAGGGTCAAGTGATTCCATGGTTCCCCATTGCACTAGACGCCTGTCCCCTAAGCCTAAGACGTGCTCTCCTTCTAGCCTACCCCCCCGCTTACTGCTCCCTCTCACCTACCCTAGATATCCTAGCCCACCAGGAGCTTAGCCAAAAACCTTCCTTCACAATGGCTCCCTAAGACACCAGAGCTCACTTTCCCTGCTCCTCCCTCCTCAAGACCATGAAGGCTGGTGCCTCACGTCTCTAAGAAGACAAGGAATCCTGCGGGTTCTGGGACTGGGTACCCAGTTGCACCCACCACTGCCTGACTTAGATTCAGGAATGCAGGATCTGGAGAGTCCAGGAAAATCTTTGAATTCAACTTCTTCATAGACTAGGAAACCAAGTCCCAAAGAGGGGTGGGGTCTGCCCAAGGTCACATGGCAAGTGGGTTGCCTCTCTTCTGAGCTGGCTGGCCTGGGAAAAAAAAAAACATGGTTCAACCTCTATGGCAGGGAAGTCAGTGCACCCAACTAGCTCCCCTTCCTCCTCCCTGGCTGGTGGCCACCCCCTCTCCTCACTCCCATCTCTGCTTAGTTTGTAGCACCCCCCATCTGCCAGCAGGTCCTGTCCTCCATCTGGCATGGGAGCCTGGCTGGCTGGCGTGGGAGCACCAGTATCTGGAAGCTCTTTGGTCGCCTTCCTCATCGTCCTCACCACGCCCTTCCTCTGCCTTGGCCACTGGCTGGCGCCCAAGTCCCGGGTAGTAAGAATAGAAGTAATGATAACTGTCATTTATTGAGCACTTGCTTTATGCCAGGCCCTGGGCCAGGCACTTTGGGAATGTTCCCATCAGGTAATTTGAGGTGGTCCTGGAAGGTAGGCATTGCACCTGGATTTTACAGTGGAGACACAAGGAACAGAATGCTCTTTTGTCCACAGTGAATAGCAGAGTCAGGATTGAAACTGAGGTCTCTCTGCCTCCAAAGCCTGAGTCGTATATACAGCCCTACAATCTCCTAAAGAGACTCTGCCCCAACCTACAGATTCTTTGGGAGCCCTTGTGGACCCAGATATTTCTATTCCTTCACCCAACAAATATTTCCTTGAGACCCTACTGTGAACCAGGCATCGTGCCTGGTGCTGGGGATATAATAAAGAGCAAGCCAGGTACCTGTAAATCAAGTGAGGAATAGGGTGAGCAGTGCTCCAGGAAGCAGAACAGCATGTCCATCAACGGCCCAGGGAGGGAGAATGCAAACTATTAGAGACTGAGAGGAACTCTGTGTAGCTAAAGCATAAGTGCAAATGGCGAGTGGTAGGAAGTAAGCAGGGGCCCGGGTCCCACAGAGCCTTATGCAATGATGGGAGCCACTGGAAGGCTGTAATGAGGTGAGAGATCCTATTAGTTTTGTGTTTTAGAAAGCTCTCTCTCCTAGTGGTGTAAAGGATGGATTGGGGGAGGGGCGGGAGTTAGGGAGACTGTCAGAGTGTATGAGAGAGAGGATGCAGAGATGCCTTTAAGCTTCCTGGTCTGGGTGGCCAGGACGTTTTCTAAGATGGGGAAACAGGAGGAAGAGGAGAAGGAACAAGTTTGGGATCAAAAGTGATGAATTTCTTTTTAACATGGTTGTGATTGAAGAGCCTGTGGGACCCCCCAGGGAAAGTTACTTTATCTCTGTGATCCTCAGTTCCTTAGCTAAAAAATGGGAATAACGATACCCACCTCATACGGTTGTGAAGGAAAAAATAGATACGAAAGGGGAAGGCCTAATATACAGTACATTCTTCATAAATGTCTGAATAAGTGAGTGAATGAGAGGAGGAGACATGTGGGGGCTGAGCATCCCGGAAGTTATCCAGGGTGGGGAGAGATTTGAACAGGACTCTGAGAGCCCTGCTCTCCTTCCTTCCCCCAAGCTGGGCTGCCTGATGAAGATCCCGGTGCTGAAGTTCCTGCTGCACTCGGCCTCCTATCTGTGGTTCCGCATCTTCCTGCTGGGAGAGTCCCTGGTCATGGAAACACAGCTGAGTACCTTCCGAGGCCGCAGCCACAGTGTCTGGGAGACTTCACTACACATGGTTTGGGTTGCAGGTACATGTGTGGGGCCTTTTATTTGTGGCAGACCCCCTTGGGGGCCCCCTCACTTTTCTTCACAGTAAGCACCCCCGTGGAGGGGGGCTGCCCCTGTAGATTCTCCCTGAACACATAACCAGACCCCTCCGGGCTCTGGTCCACCAAGGGTTTCCTCTTCACCTCTAATCAGGGGACCTAGCCCTGTGATAGACCCCCTGAGCAAGGACCCCATTCTTCCCCTACCCTGGCACCAGTCGCTACCCATTCTGGATGTTCATATCCTCCCACAAATAAGACACTGGTCCACTGTGTCCGGTGGGAGATTACCTTGGTGTAATGGTAGCCAGCAAGTACACCACCAGGCAATCTATCACGAAGGTCATGGAACAGAAAGGCTCACAGACCAAATTAAGTTGCTTGAATCATACAGTTTATTAAACCCATAAATGGTGTACTTATGATGGTGGTGTTTCGAGGACCAGAGTTGAGGTTTGAGCAGAGGATACAACAGCTGGAAGCAGACTGGCCCCAACACTTGATTGGAGGAGAAACACAGGGGCAAGTATGTCTGACCACAGCTGTAGCTTACTAATCATCCTGGTGAACAGCTGTGACTTTTCTTCGCAATTTTTGGGCAGAGGACATGTGAGGCCAGATTGGGTATCACCAGTGGGGAGCTGATTTAAGATCTGATGAATCCTAAGGGCCTCATCTGCCTTGTGTATATTCAGCGTATTATTAATATTTAGTGTCTACCCTAAATATTCTACATATATTCACACACATATGCTCTACTTGCTTTATTTGTCCAACATGTCACCCAGATAACTAACTTATATATGCTTAATGCATAAGTTCCAGCCATTCCATTGGTGTTCTTTGCTTCTATAGCAGAATTGAGTATTCTCAAACAATTCAGCAAATGCAGTTGACAGTAACCTCCAGGGCTCTACCGAGCATTTGGCTGGTCAGCCCAGCAGCTGGACTGGGGGTCCCTTCCTCATCTGTCTTCCCTTTACTTGTCTCTAGCTTAGTTAGCAAACTCCCAAGACACCAGTAGACTAAGTCTGCTACTCTACCCTGTACCAAGCCAGTCAGTAAGGCCTGAAAGACTATTTGGCCAAGAAACTCTGGGGAAGAAAACAAGAGCCATGCAAGAGGAAAAGTTTCTCATGCACTTACTTACTAAACATTATTGACCTGTATTGGGTGCAGATGAAACCAATACAGTTCCTGCCCACGGGGGAAGAAGTCTTAAGAAACAACACTCCGGGCTTCCCTGGTGGCACAGTGGTTAAGAATCTGCCTGCCAATGCAGGGGACACGGGTTCAACCCCTGGTCTGGGAAGATCCCACATGCTGCGGAGCAACTAAGCCCGTGCGCCACAACTACTGAGCCTGCACTCTAGAGCCCGCGAGCCACAACTACTGAAGCCCGCACGCCTAGAGCCCGTGCTCCTCAACAAGAGAAGCCACTGCAATGAGAAGCCCGCGCACCGCAATGAAGAGTAGCCCCTGCTCGCCGCAACTAGAGAAAGCCCACGCACAGCCGTGAAGACCCAACACAGCCAAAGCTAAATAAAATAAAATAAAATAAAATAATAAATAAATAAAAGAACACTCCTTGTTTCTTCATGCAATAAACACTTGCTGCTGCCCTACTGTGAGTGAAGCCCTGAGAACACACAGATAAACTAAATAGGGTTCCTTCTACACATCCAACGTATTTAAATAAGCATCCACCCCCTGCTGCCGTGGGAATGGATGCAGTTCTCACCTCGCCTGCACTGCTTGTCTCCAGGCCCGCGCACGTTCTCTTTCCCCACAGCCCTCTCCCTGCCCGTGCTGCCCCTTCACCTGGCCGGCTCCTACTCCTCCATCAGGTCTCAGTTCAGTCGTCACTTTCTGGGAGAAGTGAAGCTTTCCCTGGTCCCCAAATCAGGGTGAGGATCTGTTCCTAAACATTCTCACAACAGCCTCTGTTCCCCTCCTTTCCACCTTAACAGTTACCACACTGGCTTGTAACGACTTGGCTACTTGCCCGCCTCCCTCACTAGATTATGAACCCGGGGAGGCCAGGGACTGTATTTGTCTTATTCACCACAGGATCCCACTGGCACATGGTAGGAGCTTAATCAGTTTTTATTCAATAGTAACTACTGGGCCTTGTTCTGGGCACCAGGGACAAGGAGGTGAATAGGCCATGGTCCCTGCCCTTGAGGGGTTCAAAGTTCAGGGGAGGGGACGGGGGGCGGACCCAGGAAGAGACATCCTGCAGTGCCCCACAGCGATGGTATCACAGAGGTCTGGAGAGAGCTGTGAGAACTCACTCCCCCGGTTAGGGAAGGCTTCACAGAGGAGGTAAGATTTGTCCTGGGCCACAAAGGCGAGCCTGCCTTCAAAAGGGTGTGGAAGGGCTTTCTAGGTGGACAGAACCATGAGTAAAAAAGCGCATGCTTGTATCCAGGGAACGGAGAAGGGTATGACATGGCAGGGTCACCTGGCTAATGGGGTCCAGCTCCCGAGACCCTCCATCCCCAGGTCAGGCCCTGGGCCCCGGGCTGATAAGGAGCAGGTTGATAATTTGGAGCCCCTTCAAATCAATATTCTTGAAATAGTTGTCCAATATATACTTGGTGGAGGGAAGGGGGAAGCAGATTTCGATCATTCCCTCCCAATAACCAGCTTCTCAAGGTGTTACTCACTTCTGAGTTTATCAGCCAACTGGGATCAGTGGCACAGGCTCCGTGGCAGCTGAGTCTGCATCAGCCAGAAGTTCTTTTTGCTTTCACGTAAGATCTCTGTACTTACGCAGACTAAACGTCTACATTTTATCCATTTCATGCCTTTCATATCTTAGTTCTCCCACCCCATGGATAGTTTACCCCTACAACCATACCTGCAACCCAGCTCTGACCTGGACGGAGGAGGCGCCTCACCCTGCCCTGGCTCCCTACCACCTCCTTCAGGCTTCCTGTGGTTTAAGTGTAAGGAACTGCATCGAGGGCCTGTGCAGTTACCTCCTGGACTGGTGGAGCATCCTGGACACGGTCGTCTTGTCCCTGTACCTGGCGGCCTTCGTGCTCCTGGCCGGGCTGGCCTACAGTCGCTGCCGGGATGCCCCGGACGGGGCTGCCTGCCACTACTTCACCTCGGCTGGTGAGTGCCTCCCAGCTCAGCCCTGAGTCCCCCAGTCCCCTCCCTTCCTTGGTTCTCGGCCACCCCCCAACCCCGTTCCACCTGCACAGAGCGGAGTGAGTGGCTCACGGAAGACCATGAGTTCCTGGCTGAGGTGCTCTTTGCTTCACCCGCCTGGCCTACGTCCTGCCGGCCCATGAGTCGCTGGGCGCCCTGCAGATTTCCGTTGGCAGGATGATCGACGACATGATCCGGTGCGTACTGCCCCTGCTCAGAGCATCTTCCCCTCCGATGGACCCCACTTGATCTCCTTCTGAAGCTCCCAGCTCTAGTTAGCACAGGGATTCTTATCCTGGGTTGCTTGTACAGGCTCCAGAGACCTCGGAAACCCTGAAACTAAAGGCAAATTTTCGGATGTAAATGTAAAGGTACATTTCTCTGCAGAGAGGGTCTATAACTTTCATCTAATTCTCAAAAAGGCCCATGACTCCAAAGATCAGGAACCACCAATAGCAGTAAGAGCCCTTGGCTGGCATTCCAGTCCCAGTTCCTTTGTTGTCTCCATGGCCCTCTCTGGGGCTCAGTTTTCCCATCTTTGTGGTGAGGCACTGGACTCAGGGGTCCCTTTGGATGGTTTCCACTGTACAACTGCTTTTGGAATTCATGGAATTATCTGGTCTTCCTGGTAATTATCATCTAATCATTTACAGCCTACCTGGCCTTTCACCCTAATCAGAGCCCATTTTTCGTGTCTGCTTCCCTGGGAAAACCCTGCCTGAGGTGGGACAGGCGTGGGTGCCCTTGATGGAAAAAGCCCTGGTTACATCTGTGAACATCTTCAGCTCAGCTCAGCTTGGAGAACTTGCCATCCCACCCCTGAGACTCTCCTAGCCTTCCGTGTTGCCAGCCAACTCAACTCACATGTGGCTTTAACTCCACTGGTGATAAATCCTGTCCAGTAGGACTCTGTGACTCTCCCTCATCCTTGTACCACATCTCAGCATCTCGGTCCCTCCCTGGGAGCCTGACCCATGCCCAGCTTTGACTGTTTCAACCCAGAATCCTTTATTCTGGAGGGAGAGCTTCTGCTTCAGCACCCTTTAAATCCCTTCTCATTTCCCACCCCTTAATTTCTCTCTTCTTAATAATAACCACACTGAATCCTTGTCAAGTAGAGGCTGAGACTGGGAGCCATCACCCCCATCTCTCTTCCCAGAGCCTGACTTCTCCCAGGGAAGAGACCTGCTCTGACCCTCCCCCATCCCACCCCCTGCCAGGTTCATGTTCATTCTCACGATTATCCTGACCACCTTCCTCTGCGGCCTCAACAACATCTGTGTGCCTTACCAGGAGACAGAGCAGCTGGGCAAGTACTCAGCGGCAGAGGCAGGATGGGCAGGTGGGATTCTGGGACCGTGAACTTGGAGCTTAGTAATCACCTCTTCCTCATGATCAGATTCAACTTAAGCAATTTTGGCAAGAACGCAACCTAACTGATGATGTGTACTTTCCATCATATCACATCAGGAGGCTCACAATGTCAGTTTAGCCCATTGGTGAGGCCCATTGGTCTAGCAAACCTCTCCATTGAAAAGGAGATACCCTTGTGGTAATGAAGAGAGATGCTGAGACTGTGTGCCTAGACCACTTTCTTGCAACTTTGCTCTGAGTGGATTTATCATCCAGAAATGATTTTTGTTTAATTAATTAATTTTTGCCTGCGTTGGGTGTTCATTGTGGCACGCAGGCTTCTCATTGCAGTGGCTTCTCTTGTTGCAGGGCTCAGGCTCTAGGTGCGTGGGCTTCAGTAGCTGTGGCTCACAGGCTCTGTAGTTGTGGCGCACAGGCTTAGTTGCTCTGCGGCATGTGGGATCTTCCTGGACCAGGAATCGAACCCACGTGCCCTGCACTGGCAGACAGACTCTTAACCACTGCGCCACCAGGGAAGTCCCTTTACAGATGATTTTTACCTGCATCAGTTATTATAACAGTGGTTTCAAGATGCTGATTTTCTATTGCTGTCATTCCCTGTACATTTCTTTGCTGGCATTCTGCCATAAAGAAATGCTTCCTTCTCCACTCTTTTTGAATATCACTATGGATTCAAAGATTTTTTAAAAATATAATAATCCATTACAATCATTATTCTTTTTTTGTTAAGTAATTAATTAATTTGTTTTTATATTTGGCTGTGTTGGGTCTTCGTTGCTGTGCGCGGACTTTCCCCAGTTGCGGTGACTGGGGGCTACTCTTCGTTGCAGTGTGCAGACCTTTCATTGTCGTGGCTTCTCTTGTTGCAGAGCACGGGCTCTAGGCGTGCGGGCTTCAGTAGTTGTGGCATGAGGGCTCAGTAGTTGTGGCTCGCGGGCTCAGTAGTTGTGGCTCGCAGGCTCTAGAGCTCAGGCTCAGTAGTTGTGGCACATGGGCTTAGTTGCTCTGCGGCATGTGGGATCTTCCCAGGCCAGGGTTTGAACCCGTGTCCCCTGCGTTGGCAGGCGGATTCTTAACCACTGTGCCGCCAGGGAAGCCCCATTATTCTTTTTGATACTCAGTTCTCCCTAAATATGGCCAATAACTAATTCCTTGTTCATTCACTCATTCATTGTTCACTCATTCATTCATTCATTCACTCACTTTTTAAATTCATTCACTTTCTTAGTCATTCATTCATTGCTGTTTGAGTTCACACCCATTTATGACACCTTCTTTGTAGTAGGTCCTGTCCCTGGCACTGGAAGCACAGACAGAAGTGAACCAGACTCTGTCTCCTGGAGAAGATAGCCACATGCACAAATAAGCTCAGTTTGAGATGATGAGTGATGTGAGGAAGGAGGGCTTATGCTGAGGGTAACCAGAAGGGAAAGCCCCTTCCTCTGTCTTGATGATCAGGGAAGACTTCATAGAGAAGGGAACTCTGGACTCCACCTACAAAGGTTGTAAACTTCAGAGAAGGTACAGAGCATTCTGGGCAGAAGGGGGCACATACTAAGGCAAGGAGGTATGTTTGGAGAATAGCAAGACTTCCTCCATGGTTGGTCCATAGAGGGGATTTTGAGAGGGGAGGCTGGAGAGGGTAGAGGGGCCAGGTCACGGAGCTCATGAAGGTCCTGCTGAGAAGCCTGGCTTGCCCAGCAGACCAGGGAGCTCCGGATGGCCTCCCAAGCAATCGTTCAATCATGAATTCTTCCTGAGTGCAACTACATGATGGTTTTATTGTTGAACCTGAAGGACCCATGGTTGGGCCTGTGGATGTTGGTCAAGTCTTTCTCATGGTTCCAAAGTAAATGGAGGCTTTATTCAGACCAATCCTCTTACCAAGAATCCTTGTTCCCATTCTGGCTTCAAGATGTTGAGGAAGTCTGCTGACACAGTTGAAATCATGAATCTTAGTGCCAGGGACAGGAACTAGTCCTTCCAGCCTGCTTCATGGGTCCTGGTGTCATTCCACGGCAGCACAGGCAGGCTGAGCCCCCCTGCTCATTTATGGGAGACAGCTAATTAAGTCAAAAGTATTTTTGCTAAAAACCTCAGGTACGTTGCATGGTGGGCATTTGGACTGAGAGTAGTCAGGAGCATTTAAAGTTTGACAAGCAGAAGTACAGCACATCAGATCAGCATTTAGAAAGAACACCTTCAGTGCAGTGTGGAGGATGGAAGGACGAGAGAGGGACTGGGGCCAGAGACCTGCTGTGGAGACTGTTGCAGTCATCTAGGCTTGAACTGAAGCAGCATGGGTGGCTGCTTCTGTGGTCCAGTCACCATCCTCTCTCATCCAGACCATGGCAACAGCTTCTTGACTGGTCTCTGTGCCCCCACCCTCTCATCTGCTTCTCTTCCACTCTCCTCACAGCAGCCAGTGTGATCTTATCAAAAGTAATTCAGGGGTCACCCCTCTGCTTAGAATTCCTCATAGCTTCCTAAGGCTCCTAGGCCATAGTGAGGATCTTTGTTTTTATCCTACAGGGCCCTGCATGACCTGGTTGGTCCCTGCTTCCCTCTCACGAGCTTCTCTCTCCTTTGCCCTCTGAGACGAGCTATGCTGGCCGTCTCTCAGTTCCTCAAATGCCTCCCAGACTCCCCTACCTTGGGCACGCTTCACATCTCCTTCCCTTCCCCCTGGTTGATTCCCTCAGCCTTCAGAGCTCAGCTTGAATGTTTTTTGAGGAAGTTTTCCCCAGCTCCCAGACTAGGCCATAACATCCTGTGCTGCTGCTTCATAGCACTTGCCACAATTTAGGGATGTTTGTAGAGTTGGTGTCCATCTCACCCCCGCTCCCCACCCAGAACATAACGTCCTTGAAGACACGGACTGTGCTTGTCTTGTTCACGGCTGTATCCTTAGCACCTGTTCCTGGCACTGCTATACGCTCAGTAAATTCTGGCGGGAGATCAGAAATGACAAGCGGTCCAACGGGCTTCGTGGAAGCACCGCGCCTTTGCCTGGGTCCTGAGGGCGAGGAGGAGTGGGTCTCGGTGGTGCTCTGGCTCATCTCCCACCCCTCACATCCTACTCTTCAGCCCCCCATGCCAGTTTCAACGAGACCTTCCAGTTTCTGTTCTGGACGATGTTCGGCACGGAGGAGCACAGTGTGGTTGACATGCCCCAGTTTCTGGTGCTGGAACTGGTGGGCCAGGCCCTCTACGGTATCTTTACCATCGTCCTGGTCATTGCGCCGCTCAACATGCTCATTGCCATGATCACCAGCTCCTTCCAGGAGACTGAGGTGCATGAACTGAGGGTGGCTCAGGCCAGAGGGAAGAAGAGAGAAAGGAATGGAGAGGAATAGCATGCAAGGAGTGGAGACATTTGGGTTCCGGCTCTGCCTCCACTACTGCCTTGTTTTGTGACTGGGGACAAGTTTTCCTCTCTAGGCCTCACTTTCCTCATCTGTAGATTGAGGGTCTTAATGATGTTATTATTTTCTCCAGATACAAGTCTAGTGCTCTTTCCACCTTATGATGGGGAGGAAGGATGTGTTGTGGAAAAGTAGGTGGGAATGTGAGAAGGGAGAGGGAAGGAGATGGATGGGTTAGGGTTTGTGGCTGGAGAATAGTCCGGATGGAACTGGATGTCAGAAGCATGAAAGGTGGTGGGGAGGAAGAGGGGAAGGGGGGTACAGGCAGGGGAAATGTGGGTGATAGGTGGAGGTGCAGATAAGAATGGGGAGAAGAAAGAGGTTGGAGAAGAGACATGAGGGCTGGGGGGAAATGGGGCAGACTGAGTGGGCAGGAGGGCTAGGCACCAAAGTGGTCCTTGCAGAGCCCCTGCCTCCTGGCCCCCAGGACGCTGCTGACGTGGAGTGGAAGTTTGCTTGCTCCAAGCTCTACCTGTCCTACTTCCGAGAGGGCCTGACGCTGCCCGTGCCCTTCAGCATCCTGCCCTCCCCCAAGGCTACCTTCTACCTTCTCAGGTGATGACCTCAGAGCTCTCACTCCCAACCCCTCAGCACTCAGCACCCCTATCCCAGCTCCTGCCCCATTAGCCTAGACCCTGTCCTCTAACTACCCCCCTCCCTTCACCTCAATTTCTCAGGAGAATTTTCCTCTTCATTTGCTGTTGCGGCTCCTACTGCAAAACCAAGAAGCCAGCCTCTCCCCCAATCCCCACCTTTGTGAGCACCTCCTCTGCCTGCTGTGGGTCTTCCTCACACCGGGTCTTCAGCTGTATTGCCTATACCGTCCATTTGTCTGAACACCCCTGGCTTGTCTGTCTTTCCTTGTATGTTTCCCAGAAAGCCTGCTCCCAATTCCTGCTCTCTCCTATGGCTTGCCTTTACCTCCTCCTGGCTTTGGCCATTTCCTAAATTTCCAATCCTGTGTCACCCAGCTCGAACAGAAGTTCATGCCACCCTCCTCCCAAGCTGCCAATACCCCATAAGCTTTAGGCAAAACTTTTTGCCCTAAACTGGGTCAAGGTATCGTTGAACGTTTTTCAAAGTAACGTGTTAAGAAGCCAAGGGGAGAATGCCCCACAAACTGGAAATTAGAAGGTGGCTGAGGCCTGAGAGAGGAGGGCAGGCCTCCAAGGCACTAACTTACCTCTCATTATCTGCTCCCTAACTCAGTCTGGCTTGGCATGGGACCCCTTGCTAATTCAGATAGCATTACTGCCAGGTCTGTAGGGGGTCCTATCTGTTCCCCTTAAAACATGTTACCTGAGGGTCTCTCTAAGACAGGGCCTCCAGGTCAGCTCTGCGAGGCCACAGGCCAACTCTGAAGCTCTGAGGCCCCTGGATCCCCAGGTGAGGAAGGCCTTCCCTTATCTGATTGGTCAACAGTTTGTTTAACAAACACTTATCAAAGCACACCAATTCTGGAAATAAAGATATGCAGGATGGTGGTCCTTTGAGGTGCTGACAGTCTAGAGCATCAGAAGGAAATGGACTATAATTGTGCATGATGACAAACCTATGATAGAAAGAAGCACAGGGGGCTATTGGAGCAGGGACGAGAGGCCCCAGACCCAGCCTCAGGGGTCAGGGAGCTTCCCGGAGACCTTGAGGGCAGAGTAGAATCCTGAAGGATGAACAAGAGGTTGATGGACAGGTACGGTGGAGAAGGGAGTTCTAGGCACAGGAAACAGCATGTGCAAAAGCATGGAGAAAACATGACATTTACAAGAAACTAAATGCCAGGGGTTCCCAGTTCCCACCATCCTGGCTGCAGGCTATCCTGCATGGTACCTCTTACACCCTAATGGATCTCAAACTCCACATTCTGGAACTATCACCCTTTCACCCTGACCACTTCCTGGCCCTGTCCAGGTTGCCAGGTGATGCATATTTGCAGACCCCATGTCAGGGCTGCTTCCCCTCTAGGGTGCAACTCAGCATCTTCACCTGAAATTGTATTCAGTTCTCTGGGCCTGTGCTGGGAGTCACTGAGTCCTGATGGATCCCACTATACCAGCCAGCTGGGGGTCTCCCCCATCCTCCACTGAACCCCCAGTGAGGTTCCACCCCTCCTCCAGCTGCCCCCCACCTCACTAGCCTGCTCTTTGGTGACCCCATCAGGTGTCTCCTCCCACCTACCCTGCACCTTAGGAAATGGCTTTTCCAAAGCTCTTAGTCCTTATTTTATACAAGAAATATGCTTTATATACTCTGCAGCTGAAAAGACCCATCGTTCTCTCTCATGCTTCTGCTGTACCATCTCTGTCAATCCTGTCTCTCCTTTTAAAATATTTAAGAAAAGGCTTTGCTTTTTTACATTATAAAAGTAAATAGGCTAGGGACTTCCCTGGTGGTCCAGTGGTTAAGACTCTGCACTTCCACTGCAGAGGACATGGGTTTGATCCCTGGCCAGGGAAGTAAGATCCCACAGGCCACACGGTGAGGCCAAAAAATAGAAAAAAAAAAAGTAAATAGGCTAACCATAAAATATTTAGAGAGCTAAATAAATACAGATAAATAAAAATAATTATTTCCTAAGCATTTAGAGATCCTCTACTCCATGCCAGGGAAGTACCAGCCTGGGAAGTAGGCCTTATCACCATCTCCACTTTAAATCTGGAGACCTTCAGCCTGAAGAAGTTGAGCAGCTTGCTCGAGGCACACAGCGGCGAAGTGACCGAGCTGGGATTTGAGCCTGTCTTCTGAGTCCAGCACTTTGCCTACTTCACCTCTGCTCTCTCTCTCCTTTATCTGCCCCCAGATGCCCGACTTGCCCTCCTGGTACTGTCCTGAGGCCTAAAACTGGACCCAGAACTAATCATTCTAATTTGCATGATGATTTCCATCTCACATGCATGAGCTGGTCCAAGGAGATGCCTCCCCACATTCCCTAGTCCCCCCTCTGCGGAATTTGAAGGACAGGGTTAACCTGCACTAACTCAACTCAAGAAAACCAAGGTTGAGTTGGTGGCAGGAGAGAGCTCAACTCTGCCTTGCTCAGCATTTCTCTCTACCCACACTCTGCTTCTCCTCCTAACCCTCACCCACCTCCCACCCTGGTTCTCTTGCACTCAGCCATTCCACCCCTTCTGGCCTCCACCCAGACTACCTTCCAGGTCTGCATGAGGGTCTAGATGTGTGGCCTTCAGGGATAGAAAAGTTTGCACAGACTTTGCCTCCATCTTTATTGCCTGGGGGAGGATGCAGTGACTAGAGAAAAGCTGGGGGTGAAGACTCTCTCTCGCCCTCCTGTCTTCCCATCCCAGGACAATCCTGGGGCAGGGGCAGGGCCTGGGGAGGAAGAGCGTGGATCCTACTGGCTTCATGTCATCAAGGCTCTGGTACAGCGCTACATAGAGACTGCGTGGCGGGAGTTTGAGGAGACCCGTCGGAAAAGTTAGTTGCTCCCCTCCAGGCCTTCCCCATTCCTGTCCCTTGCTCAGCTGGAACACCCAGCCTCACACCCCTTCAACCAGCCTGCAGTTCTCTATGTGGCCCCCCTCCGACCCACCCTTGGAAGCCAAAACCTGCCCAGATCGTGTGGGCCCTTGCACTCAATTACCCTCGTACCTGTTTAGACATTTATTACACTCACTTGATTTAATCCTTCATTCCCACCTTCATTCTTGTGTTCATTTATTCTCTCATTCACTCCCTTTCCCATTCACTCATTCACCTTATTCATCATTCATTCATTCACTCATTCAACCAGGGTTCATTGCTAGGTCCCCTTTGTTCCCAGCAGGGACACACAGGAAGCTTTCAGTCTGCTGAGGAAGAGAAACCATCTCGCTAGGCAGAAAGTGCTTAGAAAAAGAGACACAAATTGCAGTGGGAGCCCAAAGAAAAGAAAGAGTCTATCATTTTGAGAGGCTCATGGGAAGGTAGAAGGATAGAGTACCAGAAGCTGGAGAAAGAGGAGGTGGAATCAGAACTGGGCTCTGAGGGTGGGTATGAGCTGGACAGGTGTAGATGGGGAAGAAGGCAGAGGGGGCGGATGTACAAATCTCTACCCATTAGAAAATTTCCCATCCTATGACTCCTGACCCCTTCTCTGGTCCATAAGACTTTCCTTCTTGGTATCTTCTAGACTCACCACCACCCCAGCCCTGCTGATTCATCTGCGCCTGACTCGGCCTGCCCACCTGACCCACATGCCATAAGCCAGTCCCTCACTTCCTCCAGTTCTCCTGCCTAGGACCCCCGGCATAAATGTCCCCTGGGGTTGTGCTGAGGGTAGAAGTGGTCCAGGGCAGGCTCATCTTCTGAATGACCTCCCCGTCACTACTGCCACGCCCCACCCCTCCCCAAGACCTGGGCAACAGACTGACAGAGCTGACCAAGACAGTATCTCGACTGCAAAGCGAGGTAGCCGGTGTGCAGCGGACTCTGGTGGAGGGAAGGCTGCGCCGGCCACCAGACGGTGCCAGCATCCTCTGTCGCTCCATCAGCCGAGTGTGCAACAGCTTCCAGAACCTGGGCCCTCCCATCCCTGAGAACCCAGAGCTGACAGTGCCAGGGATTGTGGGGACCCAGGTGTCTTCAGAAACTGGGCTTCAGGACGCAGGCAGGGCCAGGACTCCAGCATCTGGAGAGTCTGGCCCCTCCTCCCCAGCTCACGTGCTAGGGCACAGGGAGCAAGAATCAGAGGGGGCTGGGGACGTGCCCCAGGAGGAAGACCTGGGAACCAAGGAGGGGTCCTGATGCAGTGGGAGGGTCCTGCCTTCTGGTGCTGAGTAGAACACCCCAGATGGGTGAGGGTGGGGCTCAGTAGGAGCCCGTGCTGCTTTCCTTGCCTCAATAAAGCCTCTGTTCTGGATGTCAGATGCCTCCAGAGTGTGTGAGAATCTCTGTCTCTTGATGTTTTGAGATCCCCAAGCCCAAAATGAACCCTGTGGGAGCAGGGCAGAGAGAAATGGCTTGCTCTGGGGTCCCAGATATCTGGGGCTTAGGATCCTACTTTGAGTTCCTTCAGATGTTTGGTGGAAAGGGTTCTGGACTAGGAGGTAAGGGTCCTGGTTTCAGCACTACCTCTCTGACCTTCAGCAAGTTGCTTCCTTCCTTGGCTCTGCATTCCTCATCTGACAAGTGGCCTAGGAAGCCATCTGTTCCCCTTCCTGCCTTCAGGGCTGTTGTGAGGAACCTCTGTCTATTAAAGCGTCTGGGTTTGCAGGTTACAGTGTGTGACAAGGGTCTGCACTGAGACCATGTCTAAAAGTGATCAAAAAGTCATTCTTTTTAGTCCCTCAGTCCCTGAGTCCCATATGGCCAGAGCAGGGCAGATGGTCTAGTCTCATGGAACAAACCAATCATGAAATTTGAGGTCACCACACTGCAACACTGTTTAATCCAGTGGCTATCACAGTACTACCCTTGCTTGTCCCCTGGAGTCCCTACCACGTAGCGGGGATCCCTCCACCCTACCATGGCCTCAGATCCGCCAACATCCTGGCCGGGGAGATGGCTGCTAGGTCTGGGTCCGAAACCATGTTCTGGCTTCTCCAGGCTCTTCAAAGCCTCCCATCTTCATATGGATGTCATCATTTCCCAGGACTCCTACGTGGCAGGCACTGAACTTTCAGAGCCCAGCTCCTGAGAGCTGGAACTCCTAAGAGGCCAAGGGCAGGGCCTTCCAGGAGAGCAGAGAGAAGGCCCCCTTGGAGAGTGAGTCGGCCTGTCCTCCTGCTGGAGAGAGAGGAAAAGGTGGTGAAGGGTCAGCAGGGCCAGGGGGAGTCAAAGCAGCTGAGGGAGGGGCAGGAGGGTGACTCACTTGGCACAGACTCACATCTCGGCCTCTTCTTCGCTGCAACAGACAGCACAGTGAGGCCTCCATGCAGACAGACCCTCACACCCCAAACTTCCCTTCTCACCAGGCCCTGGCACGGCCATTCCCAATCTCAATCTAGCTTTCCCTTGTCCTAAATACAAACTTCTGACTTCCCTTCCTCCTTCTTCTTCCAGGAAATCTTCCCAGATTGCCTTTCCATCCCTGCTACCATCCTGGCCCCATTCTGTCCCTGCCTCAGCACTTGGGAATAGCGTATGTGTTACGCTATTACGCCCAGGGCCTCCTGAGATCTGAAGCAGCACTCCTGTCACTTTCCTCTGCTTATTGCCCCCCTTAACCAGGTTCTTTTGGTCTTTTAGACTGTATAGCAGAAGGAAACTTTCAAGGACCTTTATAGAATCATCTGAGAATATTCACAGATGCAGAAAGCACTTATAGGGCCTTCTCTGAGCTGGCAAAACCTGAGTCACAGAGAAAAATAACTCCAGCTAACTTCCAGCCCTCAACTTCCCCATTAATCACGTGGGTCTCCTGAAGGCCCTGGGGACTGAAATAAATCAGGGACATCCTGCCAGTCCTGCTTCCCTCATGCATGGCTCACCACCCAGATAGGCGCAGTTAAAGTGGCTGCACATCTGATTATTGCTGGAGAGAGTCACCAGGTTCCGGGATCCATCCTGGGAGAAACTGGTGACCAAGAAGACTTCATGCGGGGGGATCAGCACCTCACGCTCCTTGGGAAAGACAGACAGGGCCTGGATCGGGGCCCCAAAGCAAGTCCTTAGAGAGAAGAAGGTGGCATTACCAAATCTGCGGGCCACTGCCTCATCCAGGGAGCTGGAGGTAAACTGGCCTAAGCGGACAGAGACCCCCAGCTCCTTGGGTTCAAATCGAATGGCGCCCACGCCTCGGAACACCACCTGCCCAGGTTCCCTGCTGCAGTCCCTACTGCCCCGCAGCAGCTGCAGGGCCTGGGTCAGGTAGAAGTGCAGGGCCTTGAAGGGGAAGTGCTGCATGTAGAACTCCCTGGAGTCACCGCCTGTCCGCACAGCCTGGTTCAGCTCCCGGTATAAAGGGTTGGATGAGTTGGTGTAGACCATGACGGCGATTCCGTGCTGGGTTTTGAAGCCAGGAGGCAGGCTGAGCCCTGGACACCTTTGCTCCCAGGCCTTCTGGGCTGTCTCCCAGGACTCCCGCAGCCTGGTATGGTTAGCCATCTCCTCCGCTAGCAGATGGACTGCCTTCTCCTCCATCTCCTCCGAGCAGCCCACATAGGCATCATCGAAGGTGTCTGGAGCCAGGCTCAGGTTCTGGATGGAAACATTCTGGGCCTATAGAGGTAAGGAAGAGAGGGGCCACACAGGAAAGGGTGTAAGTTCAGGGTACTGGGCAGAGGTTCTGGCGGCAGATCAGTTCAGAAACACAGAATCTCATTTCTATGCCCAAATATCTGGGGTGTGAAATTTGGCAAGAGCTCAAGGGCTTAAATAACAGGCACTGGAGCCAGACAGACATGGGTTCAAATCCTGGCTTCACCACCTATGGGCTGTGAGATCTTGGGCGAGTCTCTTAACTTTTCTGGACCTCAGGTTCTCCACCTATAAATTGAGGATACTTCCAACCCCACAGGGTTATTGTAAGGATAGCATATAGATCCTCACTTGTGTACTAACTAAGAGGGGTCATTTATCATTAGAGAGGTTCCTGCACTCAGTGGGACGTGGGGCTGGAAGACTTCCAAGCACCGTTCTGGCTCTAAGGCTCAGTATGCAGGTGACATACAAACGTATGGCCAGTCTCCAATTACCTGACCCCATCCCCACCCTCAGGCTCTTTCCCCCTCATACAGGTGCTAGACACCACAGCAAGTCACTGGCAGCTCTGAGGCTCTGAGTCCTCTCCTGCTCGAGAAGCCCTCATCCTCAAACCTGGGGGTGGGGACTGGGAGGAGGTCAAGCCCTGGTGTGGGAGGGGCTGCGGGAGGGCAGTACACAGGTAGCCCAAAGGAGTTTGTTAGGCTGGGCCTGTGGTGGGAGATGGGAAGTGACAGGAGAAAGATGCAGGCAATCCCAAGGGAGGACCATAGAAGGAAGGAGGATCACAGCAGGACCAATGGGTGGAGGTTGGGTTCTGGGAGATGGAATGGGAAGTTGGGGCTCCCTATAGGGATGGAAGTTCCTGAGAGGAAGAGGATTAAGAGGAATGGCATCATAGAGAAGCGTCCCTGGGAAGGCTCTTTGAGGAGTCAGGCCCCGGGTCCACCCCAACTGTTCCCTTTGTGGCAGCAAATGGTTCCCCCCAGTTACCTGCCAGGGGGCGTAAACGCGGATGCCGCTGAGGGTGTGGATGCCAAGGCAGCTAAGGGCGATCAACAGAGCCACCAACATCATTCCTCTGGGAGACTTGGAGAGTGAGATCCCGCTGAGGGTGGGACCAGCGACGGTGGAGTCTTGGCTTCGATGGGCTGGGGGACAGAAAGTTGGGAGAGTTTCTTCTACAGTGTGAGGGGTCCCTGGTCTAGGACTTGGCCCGGCGGGGCGCGGGCGGTGCCCAGAGCAGCCCTAAGTGTGTGGGCGGGTCTTGGATTTTATCCTCCACCCACCCCACCCCACACCCCCACCCCCCGCCTCCACCCCAGCACAACCCCAGTCTCAGCTCCCCCACCTCCCAGCTGCCCGGGTGCTCAGCGCCCTCTGCTCGGGAATGCTAAAGGAAGAGCGGTAATTTGGCTCCGCTTGGAGAAGGGAGGGGACGGGGAGCCGGGGACTCACCTGGAGGTGGCGGAGGCGGAGAGCGGGAAGGGGCACTGAAGGTTCCTGGCGGCGGGGACTGAAGTCTGCGGAGGCGCCGCGCTGCCCCCTGTCCCCGGAGACCCGCGGATCAACGAAGTCCCGCGGCTAATTATAGCGCCACTGGCGGTAACCTGACACCTCTCTTCCCCAACGACAAACACTGGGGCTTGGGGGGCGGGGCTGAGGGTCGTACTTAACTCTCCTTCCCAAGGACTGCGAGGTCTTTCTCCAGGACCCTTTTATCCGAGCAAAACCAGTGCTAGAGGAGAATTACGAGACGTGGCCTCTCCCTCGGGCGGCCCCTGACCGCCACGGCCCGGGCTCCAGACAACTAGGCCGAAGAGACCAAGAGGGTCCAGCCAGCCGAGAGGTCACCACTTGCGCGCTCGTTCATTTGCATACAATTTGCATATGGCGAACACGTGGGTCACGTGTGGTCCAGCATCTTAGCGGCCCCCACCCCACTCCCTTCTCTTTATGCCCCTTCCCTTCAGCAAGCGTGGCCCAGATGCAGAGCTCTCTCTCTCACAACCTCAGGGTCCAGCCCCGCCCCTCCCTAGACCCTCTCTCCCTTGACCTCGCAGACTCAGGTGACCCCATGTTTATCAACACTAGCCTTTCCCCCTCACCTCCCTGGGCTTGCCTATAAATAACCTGGCTCTGAGTCTTAGATGCCCACTGGGAGGTAATGGGAGAAGGGGCCAGCTGAGGAATCAGCAGCTCTGGGAAGAACTTTCTGGCAGCCTGAACCTCTGGTATCATGGCTTTGTCTTCTCTCTACCCTCTGGCTTTGGGGAATTGCTTCTCCCATCCTGAGACCTGGAACCCCAAGAAAGACCCCAAGAGATGGAGTCAAACCTAGTCACTGAACAGGGGTCTTGAGTGAAGCAGAAAGTCCTCCAAGATCACATGGCCAAGGAGTGCTAGAGTTGGGACCCAGGCTTTTTGGGAATCTCGCCTTGCACCTTAGGTGAGTCTCCATGCTCACATGAAAGGAAAAATAAGGAGATACTCCCTGAGGCCAGGGGCGCTGAATGCTGGACCAAACCCAGTGGGGAGGCAACTGTTCTAGCCTGGATCCTTGATTTCCCTCTGGCTTCAGGGGTTCCCTTTTCATGGGACGTGCTCTGGCCCAGAGCAGACTGGGCAGAGGCTAGTCCAGAAATAGATGGGGGAGTGTCACATTTCTGAGCAGCTGTGTGGGAGAGGTACAAGGGGTGGGGGACTGACGGTATAAAAGAGAAATCTGCCCTTCCCCTCCCCTGGTGGCCATCGCTGGAGACCAGTACCAGCTTCCCCATCCCGGAGAAAGTCTAGGTAAGGGGCACACCACTTGTTCCTGGGCACTGGGCATGAAAAGCGGTTTTTTTAAAGGGGAAATTTGAGGTATTAATGGGAGAGTCGCAGGAATCATTGGAAGAGTTTCTGGGAACTTTATATCTTAGTCTGTTTAGACCGCTATAACAAAATACCACAGACTGGGTAACTTATCAACAACAAACAAACATTTCTCATAGTTCTGGAGGCTGAAAGTCTGAGATCAGCATGCCAGCCTGGTCAGATGAGGGCCCTTTTTCTGATTCATAGCCAGTACCTTCCCACTGTGTTCTCACATGGTAGAAGGTGCTAGGGAAGTCCGTGGGGTGTCTTTTATAAGAACAGCAATCCCAGTCATGAGGGTTCATGAACTAATGAACTAATTATCTCCCAAAGCCCACCCCCCTTCTAATACCATCACATCAGGCATTAGGGTTTCAACATATGAATTTTGGGGAGACACAAATATTCAGACCATTGCACCTCTGATGGAGAGGTCTGGGATACCTAGGGAGGTTTGAGGCCATTGGGAAATTTGGGGATTTCTAGGGAGGGATTTGGAGTCACATCCCCAGTAGGGAATGTTCATCAAGGGTCTGGATGAGGGGAAACTGACAAGAAGTGCCCTGAGCAGGATGAGAGGAAGGACAGAAGGGCAGCTGGGATAGGAAAAGGAGTTGCCCAGTGCCTCCACTTCCTGGCCTCCCAGGCCCTCCCCACCACTTTGGCCTCCACACCATTCCCTGCAAAACTGGTCACTAAGTCACCAATGCACCTGTTCTGCAGTGCTCTACATGGTTGGCTGCACCCAGAAAGCCTCTCAGACTTGCAGCAAACATTCCAGGAGGGCTCACTTGTGCCTGGCCTTGGGCTGAGCTCTGGGGACACAGAATGGGTCATACCTGGTCCCTGCCCTTAGGGAATTCACAGGCCAGCGGGGAGGCAGACATTGAAGGGCAGCACAGTACGATTAGGACAGTGACAGGGGAAAGCACAGGGTGATTTAGGAAGCCAGAGGGCTTCCTGGAGGAGGTGGCTCCTGAGTGAAGCCGTGAAGAGTGGGTTGGAAAAGGGCATCCCCAGCACATGGAGGGAAGCAGCAGCGCCTCACCTGGAACTTTGCTCTGTACTGTAGAAGTCAAGCAGGGGTGGTGGGGCACGAGGCTGAAGAGGTTATGGCAGGCAAGGTCACAGAGCACTTCAAATGCCAGTGCCTGGAGGTTGGATTCTGTCCTGAGGGTAAGGAGGTAAGTTTTGTTTTGATCTTTTGCTTTTTTTTTTTTTTTTTCCTTTCTGGATGCCTTCTCATCCCTTGCCTCATAATTGTCATCTCTGCATTTTGAGATATTTCTTCCAGTCAGGTTTGCCACAGAGGGTTTTCAAGCAGGTAAGGAACATGACCAACTGTGCTTTAGAAACATTGTTCTCCCTACTCCGCGGAGCAGCAGCAGTGTGGATTAGCAGGGGTGACAGCGGAGGTAGGGAGATCAGGGAGAAGGCAGGGGCTGACCTGAGCCATGGCAGGGCACGTGGGGATGGGGAAAGGGAAGGAGCATCGAGGTTGGACCCATACTGTGCCCAGTATTGACAACTAATCTAGTGTTTGATGAATGGCTGAATGAATGGAAACCCAAGTAACCATCTTGGGTGACTGGATGAATAATAAGGATGGTAGATTACGCGAGACTCTTCTGTTGGCAAGTTCACGGGAACCACCCTGAGCTGGATGAAGCCCAAAGAGGAATTAATCACAAGGATCCCAGGGTATCTAACGGGACCCAAAGGCCAGAAGTGAAGAGTCTCTAGAAACCCAAGGAAGTGTCTTGCTCTGCCTGTGCCTTGGCTTCAAGCTGCTCTCTTTTTTCCTCAACCCTCCCTGCCTCTTTCCCTGGGGACCTTATCTCTTCCCTGACCTCAATACACCTATGACTCTCAAATGTCTTTTATTGTCCATTCTGCTCCATCTTGGATGTCTGCCCCTAGAGTGTCCACATGTGCCAAACTGAACTCACCAGTTCCCCTCCTAACCTGATCATTTATTCAATACATTTTTTTAACTGAGCACCTACTATGTGCTGGGATGAGCTTTTAAAGTTTCCTCTGCTTCTCCTCTGTATTTCCAACCCCGAGCATGGGAACCAGAGTTGTGAGCCTTGATTTCCCGTCTCATCCCCTAAATCCCATCAGACACCAAGTCTAGTAAATTCTACCTAGTAATGCTGTGTCCACCTTCACTGCCAATACCTTAGTCTGGCCACATGATTCAATGTCTGACTTCACAGTTCTCCTGCCCTATCACAAGCCTCTGGTACCTTTTATTGCTGTGTTTCTGCAGGGCAGAGACGGGGACAGAAACAGGATAGTGGAGAGGCAGTGACAGACATAGTTTGCCTCATGTTTTCACTGCATGACCATTTTGCTGTGTGCCACAAAATCTCAGTGGCATGCAAACATTTATTCTCATACTCCTGGGTCTTCACGTTGACTGTAGGTTGGCTAAAGTGAGCTTGGATGGGCAGCTCTGCTTCAGGCTGCCAGTCTGCCTCAGCTGGGCACCTCCCTGTTGTGGGCTGGGCCCAGGTCTGCTCCACTGGGTCCAGGCTGAAGGAACAGTTCTGGGCCATGTTCTGATGGTTTCTGACCCAAAGAGAAGACCTTCTCTCTTGGTTTGGGTTCCCCCAAAAGCCGACCCCGAGACAAGGATTGGGTGTAGTCAGCTTATCTGAAAGGTGATCCCAGGGAGTACCAGTGAAGCAGTGGCAAAGTGAGTTGAAGAAGAGAGAAAAGCTCCCCCGCAAAAATTGTGCGACCACTGTGGTCAACTATGTCCCATCGGGGACCCTCTGTGGAATAGAGAATCTGACTACCCTCACTGGGTGACAGCTGTCCTTGGGAACATTAAATCTCCTGCACTTTGGGGTTGCCCTGAGCAAGCTCCCAGGGTGATGGAGAAAGCCTTGGACACAGAAACATACAGAACACTAAGGGTGGGAAGCTGTCAGATGCTTGAGGACTATCCATTGCACCTGTGTTGAACTTCAAGATGAGCTGAGGGGATACGGGCTGGGGAATCAACAGTGTCTGGCACACTCTCTTTTACACAACACCCATCTATCAAATCTCAGGAAAGACTCTGAGTAGTCTTGCTTGGGTTATGTGTCCATCCGTGAGCCAATCACAATGGCCAGGGCATTAGAGCACCAGTTTGGGGTCATGTATTCCCCTCATGGGGGTACAGAGTGAGGAAAGCCCCACTTGAACCCATGGACTAATTTCTCCACAAAGAGAAGATTATAGCAGCTCAGGCTTTTCTGGTGGATTCCAAGAGACCACAAGAGTTCAAGTAGTTTTTGCTGCTGAATTCTCTGCCCATTAGCATTCTATCCTGGAATTAGGGAGCGGTATCTCAGGTTTACACCCCACTGTGATGCCTTTTTTTTTTTTTTTTTTTTTTTTTTTTTTTGCAGTACGCGGGCCTCTCACTGTTGTGGCCTCTCCCGTTGCGGAGCACAGGCTCCGGGTGCACAGGCTCAGCGGCCATGGCTCACGGGCCCAGCCACTCCGCGGCATGTGGGATCTTCCCGGACCGGGGCACAAACCCGTGTCCCCTGCATTGGCAGGCTGACTCTCAACCACTGCACCACCAGGGAAGCCCTGTGATGCCATTTTTAATTCTATCTGCTCCGAATCTCCTCTGGTCAGCCCCTCACTTAAACCCACTCCTTGTACAAATGTGTTTCCATCAGGCTCTTTGGGTTCTTGTAACATGCTACTTGAAATTCCTCACTCCAACTCCATCTCCACCTTAAAAGAGCTTAAAGAAGCAGGGATGTGGGTTTTGTTGTTTCTGTTCATAATTTTATCCTCAGTGCCTGACACATTACAGATGCTCAAGAATTTTCTGAATAAATGAGTAAGCAGGTTTTGAGGGAGGGAAGATAAGTTCAGTTTGGGACATGACGAATTTGATAAACTCTGCTGGATGCTAACTCCATTGCCCAGAGAAACTCACACCTCAATTTAAACTGTATACTGGCAATTAGAGGATCTTAGATTTGGAGACTCACAAAATCATAGCCACATAACATCCCAGCATCTTAGGGTCACTGAACTATCAAAACTTAGGCCCCACCAGAAGCCAGAGTAGATTCGGGAGCAAGGATGCTTAACCTGAGTGAGACTGGGGCAGATGCATAACCACCCTGAAATTTGTGTAACGTCTGTGTGAAGGTGCATATATCCATTTTCTGAGGAGCAGTTTCAGGTTTCATCAGACTTCTAAAGATAAAAAACCACTAACTGTATTACAGTCTGTATAAAAGAAGGAAAAGAGAAATACCCGAGAAGTTGCTGGTATGCGTCTAGAGTATCTCTGGAAGGATATACAGGAAATGGGAACATTGGTTAGCTCTGGGGAGAGCAGGTTGGGGCTGGGGGATCAGTGAGAGAAAGACGTTTCACTGCATGCTTCGTGGACTATAAATTTTGAATAATGAAAATGTACTACCTTTTATTAAGTTAAAACTTTAAAAAATTAAAATTATGGGGATTTCCTGGCAATCCAGTGGTTAGGACTCCAGCTTTCACTGCCGAGGGCCCAGGTTCGATCCCAGGCTGGGGCACTGAGATGCCACCTGCTACGCATCGCAGCCAAAAAAAAAAAAAAATTAGAGTTATGATTGATCCTGTTAAGTGACCAGAGACGTAAATTAAAAACTAGATACCATTTGTACCACCAGTTAAATGAAAATTAAGAGAGATTAATAATGCCCAGTGTTGGCAAAGACATGGAGAAAAGGGCACTTTTGTCCATTGTTGGTGGGAGGGTGAAGTGGGACCTTTTGGATGGCAACCTGGCAGTGGCGCAGTGGCTATCTAAATGAATACTATTCAGATCCTTTAAATATCATCTTCCTGATATCTTTCCTATAAAAATATGCAGACAAGAGGACAAAGATTTATATACATGGATGTTCACTGCAATATCATGTGTAATAACAAAAAATTAGGAAAAAAACCCTAAGTGTCCCTCAATAAGGAAATGGTTAAATAAATTATGGATTAACTATATATGAAATTCCATGCTGCCATCATAATGAACAAGGTAGATATGCATGTGTGACATGGAAGGAAGTCCATGGTACATTGTTACCTGGGAAAAGGTTGTAGAACATGTATGTGTAAGCACACTTCCTTTTTCTTTTTGAAAATAGTGACAATAAAAAAACCCAAAACAGGCTGTATACAGAAAACTATGTGTGTATGTATATTTAAATATATTACTTGTGTGTGCATCAGAAAAGGTCTTGAAGGTACATTACCACGGAAACAGCAGGCATGGGTAACAGTGAGAAGGGGGACATGGAGGGAAAGCAAGAAAAGGGGGACTTGGGCTTTGTGATTCATTCATACACAATAAGCATGCATTACTCGGTAAAAAAATAAAAAAAGAAGCAGCACCAACTTAGAAACTGTCTGTTCCAATCTTGACCCAAAGCTGGGACACCTTCTTGGAGCCACTTTGGGCCCTCAGCGTGCCCACCCAGAGGATGCAGGAGGCTTCCCTGGGGGAAGCAGTACCCTCTGTACTCTCCCCCACCCAGCCCCTCTTCCTGCACCACCTGGGGGTCCCTGCCTGGCATCAGCTGAGGGCTTAGGGTGAGGGTTCAGTTGGCAGCAGGATTGCAGGGACAGAGGAGGACCCTCTGGATCCCCAAGCCCTGCTCTAAGCCTGTCCCTGGAGTCCTGCTGTGGCCCCACCAGCTGACCACTCCTGGATCTGCCCTGTTCCAGCCTCATGTCCCCCTGAGGGGAAGCCTGGACCTCTCACTGTGGCAGTCAAGCTCCTTCAGGACTGGCCCCAGGCTTTCCAACACTGCAACTGCCACACTAGCCAGAACGTCTTTCACTCTTTACATTCTGAGTCCCTACCTCTAATACCATTGCTCTTCCCATTCCTGCTGTCCCAAACTCCTTTCCCACCCTCAACTCCAATCTTTTCTCTCCTACCTCCCCTGACTGAAGCCTTATTCTCCTATTTGTCCCACAAGACCCTGTTCACATGTCACCTCCTCCAGGAAGTCTCCCATGTTCCTTCCGGCAAGAAGGGTCCCCTCTCTCTTCTGAGCCTCCGTTTCTATGTTGTGACTCTGTGTCAAGCACCCAAAGGGGCCCAGGCTAGGTGTCAATTCATCACAATTTATTAAACTGTACAGATTCCCATTTTCCAGACGAGGAAACTGAGACCCAAAGAGTAACTTGCCCAAGGTCACCTCCAACATGCAGACCCCTGCCATGATGTCTCTGCTGCTCGTGTCCATGGGCCTCATGGAAGCACTTCAGGTACAGTCATCCTCCGCTGACCCCATCCCCTAGCTGCTGGCTTCTGAAGTCTGCCGGATGCTTCGCTTGGAGATCGCTCAGAGCTTGGAGATCGGACAGCCCCAGAGCCTGGTCTCGGGGATCTGTAGCTAGTAGTTCCCAAGCCCCTTCCCCTCCAGGTGTGTCTGGGGCCCTTACTCTTCTCAGCTCAGTGGAGGGGGAAGCTGGATAACAGGGCTCCCGTTCTCCCAGGGCCTAATCTCTCAGTCCTTGCTGCTCCCCCTGCCTCAGGCCCAGAGCCACCCCATCACACGACGAGACCTCTTCTCTCGAGAAATGCCCCTGGACATGGCCCTGGCCTCCTTTGACGACCAGTATGCTGGCTGTGCCGCAGCCATGGCGGCGGCTCTCCCGGATCTCAACCGCACGGAGTTCCAGGCCAACAAAGTGTACGCCGATGTCTGGGCTCAGGCAAGCAGCCAGTGGCAGGAGCGCCAGGCCTGGGGGTCCAAGTGGGGCCTCAGCCCTACCCGTCTGTCCCCGCCCGCGGGCTTCCGAGAAGAGCACGGGGTGGCCCTCCTGGCCTACACGGCTAACAGCCCCCTGCACAAAGAATTCAACGCGGCCGTGCGCGAGGCTGGCCGCTCCCGGCTCCACTACCTCCACCACTTCTCCTTCAAGACACTCCACTTCCTGCTGACTGAGGCCCTGCAGCTGCTGGGCAGGGGCCAGCGTCCACCCCAGTGCCGCCAGGTGTTCCGAGGGGTGCAGGGCCTACGCTTCCGGCCAGCAGGGCCCGGGGCCACCGTCAGGCTGGGGGGCTTTGCCTCTGCATCCTTGCAGAATGTTGCAGCCCAGCAGTTTGGGGAAGACACCTTCTTCGGCATCTGGACCTGCCTCGGGGCCCCTATCAAGGGCTACTCCTTTTTCCCTGGGGAGGAGGAGGTGCTGATCCCTCCCTTCGAGACCTTCCAGGTGATCAATGCCAGCAGACCGGCCCAGGGCCCCACCCGCATCTACCTCCGGGCCCTGGGCCAGCGCAGCACGTACAACTGTGAGTACATCAAAGGTGAGCAGGGCACGTGCCAGCCAGCAGCTGGGCGGAAGGTGGCCTTGCCCGTCCCGTTTTCAGAAGATACATACAGAGATATTAGAAACAGTGAGAAGGACCGAGTCCTGTCCCCCAGCCCCTCCACCCCTTCCGTCCAAGGAGAGACATAACCTTCTTAAGTAGCACGCTTGCTTCTCGACCCTGGAGGTGTCTAAGCCAGAGCTGGCCACTTGCCTGCGGGGAGACTGAAGAGGGTTTCCTGACCAACGCAGATGTCTTTGGCCATCTGAGGGCCAAAGAGACTTGGTGTCAGGCTTTCCTCCCAGCTGGAAGCTGCTGCCAGAAATGAGTAAGCGGCCCACCCCAGTTTTCTGAGAGGAGTGTGTTTATTTGACTGAACAGAACCCCTGTGCCGTCATGTGTGCTGGCGGGGGTGGGGTGGGGTGGTGAGCCAGCAGTCAGGTGCATTACCTCTAAATTCCAGCTTGGGCTCTGGCAGGTCTCGGATGCTTTCCTGTCCATCCTCCCTGGACCATCCAGAGGAGTAATCATGAAGATGGGCCCAGGTCCTTAACCTCTGAAGGGGCTGTGGGCTGCTGGTCCTCGTTGAGGGATGCCCAGGGGCCTGTGAGGCCCACTTTTCATATCAATAGTTAGAGGCAGGCTGTTGGCTGGACCCATGGACCACATCTCAAGGGATAAGGTCCAGCGCGGCTTCAGTTACCACCTTGGACAGCATCACGAGCGTGCACGAGTTGATGGAAGGTGAAGGAGACACACAAACTAGCCCCTCCTTGGCTGGGACAAGACATGGGAGAGGGAGAGGCGGGTGTGGCATGAAGGCAAAGTTACAGGCCGGGGGGGCAGGAGGAGTGCCCAGATGACCCTGGCTTCAAGGGCTGGTGCCTTTCTGGCCCTGCTATTCATGGGTCAAGTCAAACCCAGGCAAGGGAGGTCCCACTGTAAGGAAGCAGAATCAGGAGAAAACACACCAGCTTCTCCTAGAGCAAGTCAGGGATGGACCACGGGGCTCTGGAGTCCCTTACCATCCCGAGAGCTGCTGAGCCTTTGATTCTTTGCTGTTTCTTCCCTACAGACAAGCAGTGCAAGTCAGGGCCCTGCCGTCTGGATAACTCAGGTGAGGGCTGTGGGCATCTGTGGGGCTCTGCTGGGGGCTGAGCTGGCTATCCTGGGTCTGGGCCCCTCTCCTGGATGGACATCCCCCATAAAATAAAAACAACGCCCTTTCAATCAAAAAAAGTAGACTCCCTTAAGCAGACACCTGTGGGAGGTTGCTAACCCTCCCCACTGAATGTGTATGTGGGAGATGGCCACCCAGCCTGGGGCTGTCTCCGCCTTCCCAGGAGTCCACTGACCAGAGCCCAGAGAGCTCCAGGCTGCACTGAGGCGACGGAGGGAACGGCCACTCCACAAAGTCCTCCTGGGCCTTCTCCTCCTCCTGCCACAGAGCCCTCGGTCTGTTACTGCCTTCAGAGCTCTCTCAGACCACCTCCCAAGATCAAGGTCAGGTCTTGGCTTCTGGAGACCTGGGCTCTAGCCCAGGCTCTGCCCTCTCTCTGTGACCAAACATCTCTCTCTGGGCCTCAGTTTCCCTATCTGCATAGTAGGCATATCGGACTAGACGGTCCCCAGGTTCCCTTTGGCTTGAACACCTGCTGTGCCAGGTCCTGCCTCAGCCACCACTTCTCTAGGCGGGAACAGGCCATTCTCAGGGAAGAAATCACAGCCGCCCCTCCCCCTCGGGTCCCGCCTCCTCCCTCAGGGCTCTGAGAACAGCGGATAGGAAGGAGCCCCAGCCACCCTTCTCCATGACACAGTACCACTCAGGGTTCCGTGAATCCTCACCATGATCCAATGATGCAGGTAATGTCATCACCCCTGTTCCACAGATAAGAGAAGGCAGGCACAAAGAGATGATGCAACCAGCCCCACACACAGAACTAGAAAAGTGTTCAGTCCAAACAGCCTGGTCCTGGAGCTGAACCTGGAACCACCGTACCAGGCTGGCCCCCACCTCCTCAGATATCATCTCATTTTATCCTTACTGGACAACTATCGACTGGAAGGAGGTGGGACAGGGAGTATCATCCTCATTATATAGTAAAGTGAGACTCGGAGACAGAAGTGACTTGCTCCAGGTGAGAGTGAGTTAGTGGCAGAGTCAAGACCAGCCAGGTCTCCAGACGCCAACTCAGCCTCTTTGAGGTCTGATAACGTAATTTCAAGCACTGCGAGAGTTTAGGATTCCCGCCCCCCTCCCCATCCCCCATCCCAGTGCACCAGCAACTCTCCCACCAGAGTTTGAGCAGAGGAGCAAAGACCTGCATCACCAGATCCCACTCAGATCTCTAACCCTTTTCATCCCACCCTGCAGTGCCTCAGCTGTGTCAGTAGGAGACTGGGGGACAGACCTAAGGACCTCTGGAAGGGGAACTGGGGCTCTCCTTGGTCTCATCTCCACCTTCCTCCCTAATTTTGTGTATCAGTCAGCTCACTCTGCTCTTTTCATCTTGTTTCTTTGTGTATCTCACGTTGCCCCTACATCTCTGTGCCTCTGTTTTCCCTGCAGCCATGGGTCAGGGCCCCCTGTCTGCAGTCTGGTCCCTTCTACTGCTGCTCTGGTTCCTTGTTGGAGAAGCCTTTCCAGAGAGTCCAGGACTCCTCTAATCCATCAGCCACTGAACAGCTCTGCCGTCACCTCTGCCCAACATGAGGCTGTCAGCCACATGTATGCTTTAGGCGTGGCCAAGATCTGCGGTAATTCCATCTGGAGGGAACTCTGGGATTTTCTCTGGCAGCTGCCAGGCTTGCTAGCGGGAAGAGGAAAATGTAGGGACTGGGCCTCATCCAGGGGTCTAGGAGTAAGACGGTGAATAGAGGTGGGGGGACTGCAGGACAGGTAACCACTCACTTGGAGATAGAAGATTAAAGTCGTTTGGAGGTGGGGCGATTGGGGAGAACAGTACTTGGCCATGGTATTTGCTGATACTACTCAAATGCTTCCCATGTACACCTGGACTGCTCCTATTCGCTCCTCCAGGAAGCCTTCTCTGGCCTCTCCACCCTGCTGGGTTAGGGGCCCTGCCTCTGTGCTCCCAAAGGGCCATGGTCTCCCAAGTCCAACTGTGAGCTTATGAGGGCAGGGACGGCGTCCAAGGCACAGAGGTGGTGCCAGAAGATGTGTGGAAGTCAGAAAGGAACAAATAAATACCTTGTGAATGCTGGTTCCTGTACTGCCCCTACCTTGGGCACCTTCAAGCTCTCCGGATGTCACTGTGTGGGAACAGGGTAGACTGGATCTCATTTTCTTGTCAGCAAAGATGTAATTTCTGCTCTGATGCATGAGTCCTAAGGTCCCTAAGAGGCTGGTCCCCAAGTTCCACCACCATGGGCCCTAAGGATAAGAGAGGACACGGAGGAAGTGATAGGCACACACTTTATTATCAGTCGGGGCTTTGGGGCCAGATCCTTGTGTGGCCTCCTGCTCTGGAAACTGGACCAGGAATCCTGAATTCCCAGTTGCCATCCCTGAGCCCCCAGGTAGGGACAGGCAAGACCAAGTCCCTGTAACAGCAGCCACAGAGGAAGGAAGAGAAGACAGGAAGTGTGGCAGTTCTGTTTGTACTACCTGCACTCTCCTCACTGAAAGCACTAACACTCAGCATCGGAGTTCAGTTCTGTCCCTCCAGGACTGCCCTTTGATCTTGACCCTTCTTAGAGTCCCTCCTCTGCAGGAATCAGGGGAGCGGAAAGCTCTGGCTTTCCCTTGGAGGTTAGGGTACAGAGACAATGAGTACTCCCTCTGGTGTGTGAAGTAAGTAGCGCTGAAGAGAGGATGTTCCAGGCTCTGAGGGCCAGTGGAGAGAGACTGAGTGGCCTGAGGGCCAACCACCACCTGGCCTGGCCATTCCATCCCCGTCTGGAGGTGCTGTGGCTGCAGCAGACCCCTGGGACTCACAGGGCCTGCACCAGCACGAGAAGGCTCATCACCAGAGCCATGGAGAAGAAGATGCCCAGGAAGAAACGGTCCATGACACGGGCCAGGCGCTTCCACTCCTCATGGCAGCGCTGGGCAGCCCTGTGTCTGTGGAAGGTGTTGGTGATGGTGGCTACATGGCGCAGCAGGGCTTCCTGATGGCACAGACACCGAGGCTCATGGCAAGGGCCTGCTGGTGGGCCAGCTTCTCTGTCAGGAGGCTGGGGGCTGGGGGATGACTCAGGAGGTCTAGACTGCCCACAGGGCTCCCCTCGTTCCCGCACACACAGGCCCCGCGCCAGGCGTCCCAGCAGGAGGGTCCGAGCCCAGGCTGGCACTGGGCGGGCACTGGGACCACAGTAATGCAAGTTCATGATAAGGATGGTGAGCGCCGTGGAGAAGGTAACCATGGTCATGGTGGCCATGTAGTACTTTCCTGCAAGAGAGGGAAAGGGAACTGAGGCCCCAAACAAGAACTCAGGGGGCCTGAGCTCCCCAACTGCCTGAGCACAAGGAGGAATGAGCTCATTCCCCCGTAAGGCTCGCAGGACCCTCCAAGCCCAATGGATGGAAGCGGGAAGGAGGTAAGGGCCAAGGGCTCCCTCTCCCGCATTCCCCCGTCAGGTTCTCAGAAGCGACCTGCTCCCTAATTGTTCCCCCCGACTGCTGGAGGCTGGACTCACCCACAGTCCCGTGAAAGTCACGCTCTTAAATAGAACCAGCATGATCTGAAGCAAGTTATAACAGAACCTTCCTCACAGGTGTGTGGTGCTGCTTCCTTGAGTTAATAAACGTCAAGTGTTTAGGAGACCGCCTGACACGCAGTGAGTACTTAGTATGGTTTGCCTGTGATTATAACACTGGGGATGTCGACCTTCCTCCATCAAGTCCTTGAGGAAAGAGCAACTCTTTCCTCTGCCCCTTCTCCCTGGAAGGGGCCGACCTCTTCCCCCTCAATCTCAGAACGAGGCCGGACCCCAAGACGGTCGGCGGGGCCCCTCCGCTGACCCAGGCCGGTCCGGCTCCCACTCCTGCACCTGCGGACACCCGCGCACTTCAAACCCGGGTTGAGGGCGTCCTCTTCCGGCCCCCTCCCCCGCCACCCGGGGCCCTCAGAGCTCACCGATGAGCGGCACGCTCTCGGCCGGCGGCATGCTCTCGGCCAGGAGCAGCTGGAAGACCGTGAGCGCCAGCAGCACGGTGACGCCGAGCGACACCTTCTCGCCCGAGTCGGCGGGCAGGTGGAAGGCGAGAGGCGCCAGCAGCGAGATGAGCACGCAGGGCAGCAGCAGGTTGCACACGTAGGCGGCGGCGCGGCGGCGCAGCAGCAGCGTGAAGGTCACGTCCGGGTAGGGCTCGGAGCAGCAGCCGTAGGTGAGCACGCGCCGCCGGGCCGGCATGCCCAGCACACGCCACTCCACGTTCTCCACGAAGTCGGCCAGGCTGGCGGCGGCGCCGCGCGTCTGTACGTCCAGCTGGTGCCCGCCGTGCGTCCACGAGCCGAACGTCAGGCCGCAGCGCTGCGCGTCGAATGGGAAGGCCGACACGTCCACGCGGCACGAGCTGCGCGTGATGGCCGGCGCGTCCCAGCGCACGGCGCCGTCGTGCCGCAGGACCACGTTGGTGCTGGCTGAGGCTGGCGCCTGCGCATCCGCCCTGCGGGCAGGGGGTGGGGCTGCCTGAGGCGCCGTGGCCTGGGAGGTAAGGGCTGCCCCTTGAAAGGGGTGCGCTTCCGGCCCGCTGGGGGCGGCACAGAGGGCAAAGGGAGCGGTAGAGAGGGCCCTCTGTGCCTTTGGAGGCCTAGCGGGGCCGGCGCCTGTAAGGCCCAGAACGAGACACAGACCTAGCTCAAAAGTTGGCGCGGGGCGCACGGTGGCTTTCCTTGAGTGTCATCTGCAAAGCTCCTAGAGGGGCCCTGAGGAAAATATGCGGAGCTATGTGTTGTCTGGGAAGCACAGAACTGGCTTAGGCGGCATAAGGGACTACAGAGGGCTAAGCCCTGAAGGAAATCCCTAGGCAGGCCCTGGGGTGCCCTGAGAAAAGGGTGGAGAGTGCCATAAAGAGGCACTTGTGTCCCAGAACCCCTTCTGCGAGAGATACAGAATTGGCCCTGGACCACACGGAGGATTCCTAGGAGACACTCAGCCTGGGTTGGCTTGAGACAGCCTAAAGTGGAGGTGCCGTCAAGGGGCTGTGAGGTCCCTCCTGCAGGCCCTTGCCATGAGCCGCTGTGTGTGTGTGTGCGTGTGTGTGTGTGTGTGTGTGTGGTCAGGAAGCCCTACTGCACCATGCAGCCACAATTGCCAACACCTTCCTGGCAGCATAGAAGGGTCCTAGGGGAAAGCGTCTAGGGCACCATAGGAGCCGGGTTCGATGTGGAGGATGGGGGACAAGTGCATCACCAGAGCCAAGGGCAACTCTAGGGAGGGGTAGGAGAGGGAAGGGGCCCAGGTAGGAAGTACTTGTTATAGAGTATGATGTCCGGTCGCCACACGAGACTGCTGGGGATGCGGATGGCATCCAGGCCACCATAGGCGTCAGGGTCCCATCGTAGGTAGGCATCTGTCCACTCCTGTCGGATCCACAGGTACAGGGTCAGCACCTGGTTCCGCTCATCCTAGTTGGGGGCAGAGAGTGGGCATAGATGTGGACAGACGTCTGCACATAGCCTGCCCTGTGTGTGCACACTCACCTATAGAGCTCTGGTCAGCACCCGCAAACCTGACTTGCCCATACAGTTCAGTTCCCAGCCAGCCTTGCTAGGTGACCTTGGCAGGTCCTTCTCTTCTCTGGGCCTGAGTTTCCTCAGAAGTTACATGGGTGGTAATCTCTGCTAGGCATGGATTCAAGTGTGCAAAGTATTGAGCACACTGTGGGCGCCCAACAGTTAGGCTCCAACAGTTGGTAGCTGTTATTGTTGCTAATCTTAATGTTTACAGGAAAGAATTGATTGGAGATTAATCCCAGTCTCCCATTCCCCCATTCCTTGACACTGTCACCAGCACACTCCACGACTGTACAACAACCAACGCACCATGTCGATGATCTGGGACAACGTCACTTCCAGGGTCACGTTCAGAGCCTGGTCTGTGTCTGCCACAGGTCTCAGGGCACTTGTGTAGTTGGCAAAGAGGTCTCGGAACAGCTTGTGTGCCAGCCTGCCCTCAGCTCCGAAGCACTCTGGGGGACCAGTAAGAAAGGGTGTCCATCCGAGACCCTAGTCCAGGGGCCTCTGCTCACAACCTGTACCCTCCACAAGACTGAGGCCCTGTCAGCTGCTCCACTGTCTCACAGCTGTCTAACTGTCCCTGTTCTCTGTCTCTCTACCTGTGGCTCTAGTTCCTCCCTGGCCTGCCTCCAAGGATAGATGAGGTGAAGGCCATAGTGTGAGTAGGTACTATCTTCTGAAGCAAGGCTGATGGGTTTCTTCCCCACCATTCCCTTCCCAAGGACCTGGATTCTGCTTGCCCCACCACAAATGCTGGAGGGGCTGGGAATTCCCTGACAGTCCAGTGGTTAAGATTCCACGCTTCCACTGCAGCGGGCACGGGTTCGATTCCTGGTTGGAGAACTAAGATCCTGCATGGCGTGTGATGTGGCCAAAACAAAACAAACAAAAGAACAAATGCTGGAGGGGCCCAAACAGATGGCAAGAGTCCCAGTTCTCAACCAGGCATCCAGAACCCTGTTGCCCTGCCTCTTCCAGTCCCTCCAGCCTGTCTCTGCTTCTCTAGCTGCACTTCAGTTGATGTCTTCAAAGCTTCTGACACTATGGGCCTCTCCTTCCTGAAAACACACTCTTCCCCGGGTTTTGTGACACATCCCATTGTCCTCAGTCCTTTTTTTTTTTTTCTCAGTCCTTGATTTAGGTATTGTTCCCCAGAATCTTGTCCTTTGCCCTTGTCTCCTTTTTTCTTCAGCCCAGATTTTTCTCCTGAGCTCGACCTGAATGTCCTAAATGTCCTGTAGGCACTTTAAACTGTGTAGGGCCAAAATATGAACTTCTTTCCTCCCACCACGTTCTTGTTTTCTTTTTTTCTTTTTTTAAAAATTTATTATTTATTTGGCTGTGCTGGGTCTTAGTTGCAGCACACGGGATCTTCGTTGAGGCGTGCGGGATCATTTCACTTGTGGCGTGTGGACTCTTTAGTTGCGGCATGCAGGCTCTTAGTTGCGGCACGTGGGCTCTTAGTTGCGGCCTGTGGGATCTAGTTCCCTGATCAGGGATCGAACCCGGGCCCCCTGCATTGGGAGCACGGAGTCTTAACTGCTAGACCACCAGGGAAGACTCTCCTCCCTCCATGTTCTGAAACCTGTTCCTTGTCCTGTGTTCCCCATCTCAGCAAACAGCACTCCCCGGTGACCTCAGCTGGAAATCTGGTAATTTGTCTCTCCCTTCTGCCCCTCCTCTCTGCAGACCACTCTGTGCCCGCATCCTGTCAGTCATACTGCTGAATGCTCTTGAATGCTTCATCACCTCTCCAGCTCGGGCCCATCCTCCCTGCATATGGACCACGGCAGCAGCCGCCTCCTCCCTGCTCTCCCACCTCGGGCTCACCTCTCTAACCACCTGCCACACTTCTGAGAGATCAAGCTTTTAAACAAATGAATCTGACTAGACCAGTAGCTGCTTAAACCTGTTCAATGGCTCCCCAGGCCTGCTAGATAAAGCCCAAACTCACCCTTCGCGCTCTGGTCCCCCTGGCTTTCCCAGCCCTATCCCTGGGAGCTGCCCCATCAACTGCTCCCGCCCCAGTCAGGCAAGCCCCCTCTTGCCCTCTTCAGCTCCCCCTCCTCCACACTCCCCAGACAGTGCTTGCTCCCAGCACAGAAATGAAGAGAGAGCACGTGGAGAGAGGTTTGGGGAGCATGGGAACAGCAGCAACGCCCAGAGAGGCCAGGGCTGGTTTACTGAGCATACCTGGCAGGAGTGGGAGCAGAAGCAGAAGGCCCAGACTGGAGACAGAGATGCTGAGGCTGAGGCGGTGGCTGCCGGGCCCCATGGCCTTGCCGCAGCCAGAGGAAGGGCAGGTCTCTGGACAGGAGCCTCCTGGCCTGACCTACGGCAGCATCAGGCCCTGCTGGCAAGGATGGTGTAGACAGTCCCTGCAAGGCAGAAGGAAGACTGGGATCTCTGTTGAGTCCAACTACCCTGCAGGGAGTCCTGCAGCCCTTCCAGTTCCTTGACCCTGCTATTTGTACCTGCCCTGGAATTTTAGTCCTTGGGCCTTGGCATCTACTGTTTCTCCTTCTCTTCTGGCCTCTGCCTCTGCCCTGTTCTTCGCCCCCCACCCCCTTTACCTCTCACTCAGCCTCTCTGTCTCGATTTCCTTCTAGCCGTCCCTCCGTAACTCTTTCTTGGTCTCTGCCTCCCTGACTCTGGTCTTCCTCTCTCTCTTCCTTTCTCCTGCCTCTATTTCAGCCCCCTTGACTTCCTCAAGCCCTTCCCCACACCTGACTCTGGGGGAGCCTGGCGCATTCTCAGCAAGACAGGGACAGGGACTCCATCAGCCCTGAGCCTTCTGAGGCACAGGACAGAAGGCTGTGCCCCCTTTCCCTTTCATTAGCTTAATTACAGAGTTGGGACACCTGTGTCCATGGGAACAGAGCAACTGAAACTGACACCTCAGGTCACTGGGACCTGAATTATTCAAATTCTGTAAGGTAGCACCCATGCTCAGGCCCAACTTGGGGGATTGGAGGGTACAGAGATGCCAGGTCAGGATCTGCAAGAGACTGGGGCTTAAAGGTGTGAGGGGACAGGGCCAGTGGATGGTAACTGTCCTCCCAGCTCTGTCATCATTACTGAATTCTTCAGGCTCCCTTTCATCTGTCAGCTGTGCCCTCAGTTAGGGACTGAACACATCTGTCTAGGCCGGGTGCTTTGTGCCAAGCAAGCTCTCCCCTCCTGGTGAGAGGGGTGCCAAGACTGAGGCTGCTCCAGGTGGCCCCACAAAGCAGGAGATGCAGCCTGCATCCTCGCCATCCCACAGCCATCCCAGTCTGAGCCTCAGTATTCTCCCTATGCTTAAACATCACGGGCGGTACTGGGCCACAGGGAAAACACAGCCTTTATTTATTTATATTTATTTATTTTTTAATATCTTTATTGGAGTATAATTGCTTTACAATGGTGTATTATTTTCTGCTGTATAACAAAGTGAATCAGCTATACATATACATATATCCCCATATCTCCTCCCTCTTGCATCTCCCTCCCACCCTCCCTATCCCACCCCTCTGGGTGGTCACAAAGCACCGAGCTGATTTCCCTGTGCTATGCAGCTGCTTCCCACTAGCTATCTATTTTACATTTGGTAGTGTATATATGTCCATGCTACTCTCTCACTTCATCCCAGCTTACCCTTCCCCCTCCCCGTGTCCTCATGTCCATTCTCCACGTCTGTGTCTTTATTCCTGTCCTGCCCCTAGGTTCCTCAGAACCATTTTTTTTTTTTTTTTTAGATTCCATATATATGTGTTAGCATACGGTATTTGTTTTTCTCTTTCTGACTTACTTCACTCTGTATGACAGACTCTAGGTCCATCCACCTCACTACAAATAACTCAATTTCGTTTCTTTTCATGGCTAAGTAATAGTCCATTGTATATATGTGCTACATCTTCTTTATCCATTCATCCGATGATGGACACTTAGGTTGCTTCCATGACCTGGCTATTGTAAGTAGAGCTGCAATGAACATTGTGGTACATGACTATTCTTGAATTATGGTTTTCTCAGGGTATATGCCCAGTAGTGGGATTGCTGGGTCGTATGGTAGTTCTATTTTAGTTTTTTAAGGAACCTCCATACTGTTCTCCATAGTGGCTGTATCAATTTACATTCCCACCAACAGTGCAAGAGAGTTCCCTTCTCTCCACACCCTCTCCAGCATTTATTGTTTTTAGATTTTTTGATGATGGCCATTCTGACTGGTGTGAGGGGATACCTCATTGTAGTTTTTTTTTTTGTGGTATGCGGGCCTCTCACTGTTGTGGCCTCTCCCGTTGCGGAGCACAGTCTCCGGACGCGCAGGCTCAGCGGCCATGGCTCACGGGCCCAGCCGCTCCGGGGCATGTGGGATCTTCCCGGACCGGGGTACGAACCCGTGTCCCCTGCATTGGCAGGCGGACTCTCAACCACTGCGCCACCAGGGAAGCCCCTCATTGTAGTTTTGATTTGCATTTCTCTAATGATTAGTGATGTTGAGCATTCTTTCATGTGTTTGTTGGCAATCTGTATTTCTTCTTTGGAGAAATGTCTATTTAGGTCTTCTGCCCATTTTTGGATTGGGTTGTTTTTTTGATATTGAGCTACATGAGCTGCTTGTAAATTTTGGAGATTAATCCTTTGTCAGTTGCTTCATTTGCAAATATTTCTCCCATTCTGAGGGTTGTTTTTTTGTCTTATTTATGGTTTCCTTTGCTGTTCAAAAGCTTTTAAGTTTCATTAGGTCCCATTTGTTTATTTTTGTTTTTATTTCCATTTCTCTAAGAGGTGGGTCAAAAAGGATCTTGCTGTGGTTTATGTCGTAGAGTGTTCTATGTTTTCCTCTAAGAGTTTTATAGTGTCTGGCCTTACATTTAGGTCTTTAATCCATTTTAAGTTTATTTTTGTGTATGGTGTTAGGGAGTGTTCTGATTTCATTCTTTTACATGTAGCTGTCCAGTTTTTCCAGCGCCACTTATTGAAGAGGCTGTCTTTTCTCCATTGTATATTCTTGCCTTCTTTATCAAAAATAAGGTGTCCATATATGCATGGGCTTTTCTCTGGGCTTTCTATCCTGTTCCATTGATCTATATTTCTGGGAAAACAGCCTTTTTTTTTTAAACATCTTTATTGGAGTATAATTGCTTTACAATGGTGTGTTAGTTTCTGCTGTAAAACAAAGTGAATCAGCCATACATATACATATATCCCCATATCTCCTCCCTCTTGCATCTCCCTCCCACCCTCCCTATCCCACCCTCCCTATCCCACCCCTCTAGGTGGTCACAAAGCACAAGCTGATCTCCCTGAAGACAAAGGCTTTAGAGTTACTTTCAGCTCTGTCCTATGAGCTGTCTGACCTGGGTAAGATACTGAAACTCTCTGTGTTTCAGTTTTATCAAACAGGTTAGTGGGATTAACAGTCCTCACCTAAATAGTTGTCGTAAGAATTAAATGAGACAATGCAAGTACCTGATAATGCAAGGCAACTGCCTAGTACATTGACAAATGCACAGCAATCAACAGTATTTGCACCATGGTCCTAGTGAGTTAGTCAAGGTATCTTCAGAAACACACATTTAGATTCATAAGCCCCAGCCCCCGGCAAATACCATTCTTCCTTCTGTCTCTATGAAATCATGTCAGTATTTGTCTTTTTTTTTGGCTGCGCTGTGCAGCCCACAGGATCTTAGTTCCCTGACCAGGGATCGAACCTGTGCCCAGTGCAGTGGAAGCACAGAGTCCTAACCACTGGACCACCAGGGAAATCCCAGTATTTGTCTTTTTGTGCCTGGCTTATTTCACTTCATATAATGTCCTAAAGTTTCATCCATGTTGTAGTATATGTCAGAATTTCCTTCCTTTTTAAGGCTGAATAACATTCTATTGTATGTATATACCACATTTTGCTTATCCATTCATCTCTTGATGGGCACTTGGGTTGCTTTCACATTTCAGTTATTGTGAATAATGCTGCTATGAACATGGATGTACAAATATCCTTTCAAGATTCTGCTTTCAGTTCTTTTGGATATATACCCAGAAGTGGAATTGCTGGATCATATGGTAATTGTTTTTAATTTTTTGAAGAATTGCCATACTGTTTTCCACAGCGGACATACCTTTTTATTGAATACATTCCCACCAACAATGCACAAAGCTTCCAATCTCTCCACATCCTCACCAACATCTTTTACTTTGTTTTCTTTGATAATGGCCATCCTAATGCATACGAGGAGGTATCTGGTTCATAGTTTTGATTTGTATCTCCCTAATGATTAGCGATGTTGAGCATCTTTTTACGTGCTTATTGGCCATTTGTATATCCTCGTTGGAGAAATGTCCGTTCAAGTCCTTTGTTCATTTTTAAATTGATTTTTTTTTCTCTTTATGTTGTTGAGTTCTAGGAGTCCTCTATATATTCTGGATATTAATCCCTTATCAGATAAATTATTTGCAAATGTTTCTCCCATTCTCTAGGTTGCCTTTTTACTCAGTGTCTTTAGAATGAACAAAATTAAAAATTCTTCATGTAGTTCATTTTGTCTATTTTTTTCTTTTGTTGCTTGTGCCTTTGGTGTCATATCCAAGAAATCATTACCAAATCCAATGTTGTTAAGATTTTACCCTCTATTTTCTTCTAAGAGTTTTATAATTTTATTTATTTAAATATTTACTTATTTATTTGGCTGTGCCAGGTCTTAGTTGTGGCATGTGGGATCTTCGCTGCTGCATGCAGGATCTTTTAGTTGCGATTTGTGGCCTCCTGTAGTTGCAGCATGTGGAATCTAGTTCCCTGACCAGGGATTGAAACCAGGCTCCCTGCATTGGGAGTGTGGAGTCTTAACCACTGGACCACCAGGGGAGTCCCTAAGAGTTTTATAATTTTAGGTCTTACATCTAAGTCTTTGATCTAATTTGACTTAGTTTTTCTATGTGGTGTTAGATTCTGATGAAATATATAAATAGAAGGTGGTATGTCCATACAATCAAGTATCATATGGCCATAAGATGGCATGAAGTACCAATGTATGCTACAACATGGATGAACCTTGAAAGTATTATGCTAAGGGAAAGAATCCAGTTACAAAAGGTCACATATTGTGTGATTCCATTTATATGAAATGTCCAAGACAGGCAAATCTATAGAGATAGGAGGTAGATTAGTGGTTGTGTACGTCTGGGAAAGTTGGGGAATGATGGCTGAAAGCTATGGCGTTTCTTTTTAGGAGGATGAAAATGTTCTAAAATTGATTGTGTGGTGATGGCTGCACAACTCTGTGAATATAGCTAAACTAATTGTACGCATTAAATGGGTAATTGTATGGTATGTGAATTCTATTTCAGTAAAGCTGTTATCAAAAATATTGGGGGGGCTTCCCTGGTGGCACAGTGGTTGAGAGTCCGCCTGCCGATGCAGGGAAAACAGGTTCGTGCCCTGGTCCGGGAAGATCCCACATGCCGCAGAGCGGCTGGGCCCGTGAGCCATGGCTGCTGAGCCTGAGCATCCGGAGCCTGTGCTCCACAACGGGAGAGGCCAGAACAGTGAGAGGCCCGTGTACCGCAAAAAAAAAAAAAAAAAAATATTGGGACTTCCCTGATGGTCCAGTGGTTAGGACTCTGAGATCCCAGTGCGGGGGGCCCGGGTTTGATCCCTGGTCGGGGAACTGGATCCCACATGCTGCAACTAAGGATCCCTCGTGCCTCAGCTAAGACCCTGCGCAGCCAAATAAATTAATAAATATTAAAAAAATCATAATCCACCATGAATGAGTTAGCTGAAACAAAAACACTCATAGAAACAAGCAAGAGATCACATATTGGACATATTAATGATAATTTGAGTAGCTAATATACTTTGGGTAGTGCTCTAAGCACTTTAACATATATTAATCCATAATTCTCACAACATCCTATGAAGTAAATACTATTATTGATTCCATTTTACAAATGAGGTAACTGAGGCACAGGAAATAACTTAGCCAAGATTCCATAGGATATTCCAGTGGACCCAGGATTTGAACATAATTGGGGTAAACAGTCCATCCCTACACTACACTATACTACAATTATACTGCCTCTTTTAAAAACAACATATAAGTGTATGTAATATGATTTAAGAAATAAATGAGGACTGAAAAGTGAAAACAAGAGGACTATCAAGAATGAGTAGGTAGGGACTTTTCCCTGGTGGTCCAGTGGCTAAGTCTCTGTGCTCCCAATGCAGGGGGCCCAGGTTTGATCCCTGGTCAGTGAACTAGATGCCACGTGCTGCAACTAAGATTTCACATGCCGCAACTAAAGATCCCGCCATGTGGGAAGCCGCATGCCATGCGGCGCGGCCAAAAAACCAAACCAAAACCAAAAAAACAAAACAAAAACAAAGGAGGAAGACAAGACTTAAGAGTGAGTGGCAGGGCTCCTCTGGTGGTGCCGTGGTTGGGAATTCACCTGCCAATGTAGGGGACACGGGTTCGAGCCCTGGTCCAGGAAGATCCCACATGCCGCAGAGAAACTAAGCCCGTGTGCCACCACTACTGAAGCCCGCGCGCCTAGAGCCCGTGCTCCACAAGAGAAGCCACTGCAATAAGAAGCCCACACACCGCAACCAAGAGTACCCCCCCCACCGTAACTACAGAAAGCCCACGCGCAGCAACAAAGACCCAACACAGCCAAAAATAAAATAAATTTATTAAAAAAAAAAAAAAAGAGTGGCAGATGTTGTAGGGATGGGTGTCGGGGTAAAAGATGCATTTTTCTTTCCGTACCATTTTCTTCAGCAGTTATTCAATCTTTTGGGGGCACAAGGTTGTCTTACCCTCAAATTACATTTAAAAGCAACATTTTGCAGAATACCTTTAGGCCAAAATAAAGGCTAAATTCAAGAGTGCTTCAAAACATGGAAATATCACATACAGAGAATAGACTGGAGAGTTACAGAAAAACTGGTATGTTTACCTGAAAAAATGGTGAAATATTTCTTATAACATATTTAGTGTGTTTTAGGGTAAAAATGTTAATTTGAAAACAATAATTCTAAAAGTTGGTGGGGGGCTTCCCTGGTGGTGCAGTGGTTAAGAATCCGCCTGCCAATGCAGGGGACACAGGTTTGAGCTCTGGTCTGGGAAGATCCTACATGCTGCAGGGTAACTAGGCCCGTGCGCCACAACTACTGAGCCTGTGCTCTAGAGCCCGCGAGCCACAACTACTGAGCCCACACGCCTAGAGCCCGTGCTCCGCAACGAGAGAGGCCACTGCAGTGAGAAGCCCGCGCATGGCAACGAGGAGGGGCCCCCGCTCGCCGCAACTAAAGAAAGCCGCGCACAGCAACAAAGAAGCAAAGTAGCCAAAAATAAATAAATTTATTTAAAAAAAAAGTTGGTGGGTTATTTTTAAAAAGCCATTTTGGAAAAAAAAAGTACCTGAACAACAACTGATTTTAGTCTCTATTTTGAAAATACTGAATCATCACATATAAAAAGATAAGGAATGTGCGATGATGAAACAGTGAATCTTGGTCATGATTATTAGGTGGAAGGTTGATGGAAGCTTTAGAAAGGGTGAATCAGGCTGACAACACCTGAATCAACAATCTTAACATCACTAGAAGTAGAACAGCGAGACAGTGTCTTCCGTAGTGATGAAACACAGCACCACCTATGAGAAGGACCCTGAATCTAATCAAGTCTCTAGATCTAACCAGTGGTATACAGCAAGTAAGGGAGGTAGAGGCGCAATCAGCCAAATCTAGAAGCCCCTGGCCCTCTATGCTAAAGGATGAATGTCCCAGGTACTTCATCAAATAAAGGGCATTTAAAAAAGGAGAGAGGAGAACTGTTAATAGATTAAAAGAGACTTAAGAGACTTATCAGCCAAATGCAAGTGTGGACTCTGTTTAGATCCTGATTTAATTTAAACAAATCAACTGTAGTAAGATTTTACTTTTGAGACAACTGGGGAATTCGAAAATGCAGAGAGTATTAGTTAATATTTTGGAATTATTGTTAATTTTGTTAGGTACGACAATGGTATTGTGATTATATTTATAAAAATTTATCTTAGAAATGCTTAGGTATTGATGAAATGATGATCTCCCTTAGAAATACCATGGTGAGGGACTTCCCTGGTGGCACAGTGGTTAAGAATCCGCCTGCCAATGCAGGGGACACGGGTTTAAGCCCTGGTCCGGGAAGATCCCACATGCTGCAGAGCAACTAAGCCCGTGTGCCACAACTACTGAGCCTGCGCTCTAGAGCCCGCAAGCCACAACTACTGAAGCCCACGTGCCTAGAGCCCGCGCTCTGCAGCAAGAAAAGCCACCGCAATGAGAAGCCCACACACCACAATGAAGAGTAGCCCCCGCTCGCTGCAACTAGAGAAAGCCCACGCACAGCAACGAAGACCCAATGCAGTCAAAAATAAATTAAAAAAAAAAAAAAAGAAAGAAATACCATGGTGGGTGCGTGGGTAGGAGTAAGAATGGGGGTAAAGATATTAAATAAGATTGAAAAACCGAGACATCATTTTAGTTTTGCATGGGTGAAAATTTCTACAATAAAAGATTTTTAAAAACCCTTAGGAAAGCATAAGAAATGAATGTTTAAAGCAGAAATGAATATATTACAATACAGAACTCCAATAAAACTGTTACGTCTGAGAGCTGGTTCTCTGAAAGACAACAAATTTAAAAAATCTGAAATAATTCCCTGGGAATACAAAGTAACAAAACAAGTCAAACAGCTAAAAAAGACCAGCTAGCCTGCAGGTCTTGGCTCTGCTAATCCAACATTTAATCTCCAGACCTCTATTAACTTTGATTTTGGCATTATTCCAGCATTCTGCTGAGGAAATACTTTGAACATTGTATGAGGTTGTGGATTCCACAGATCTGTTGAGTTTTGAGACAACTGGTTCTTATTTTTATATTTTTGAGAAACTTAAATTTTTAAAAATATGTTTCAATGGGATTTTGAAATATAGAAGAGACCGCTTATCATCTTTATTGTTCACTTTAACTGTAAGTCTATTCTCTGTGACGCAAATAGCTGCTGTGATAAATATTTGACTTACAGGTTTTTTTTTTTTTTTTTTTAAAGGAAATACCTAAGAGGAAATACTGCCCATATTCACAGTGCTTAACATTTCTAAAGGTAAACCACTTCTAAAGCACTCACTTTTCACAAAACACCTCTGGTGAGGAACGCAGAACAAATTCTTTGCTCTAAGTCCAGCAAATGCTCCGTGACTCGCTCAGGTTCACAGTCAGTCAGTAATGGTGGGAGATTCCCAGCTGAGTAACCCTTATCCTCAGGGGCCCAAATTAAAGGGAAGCCCCAGCCACTGCTTGCTCATCTCATCGATGTCCCAGAAATCTTTGGCCTAATCCTCATTGGAAATTGCTCATATCTTCAATTTAACACAACCAACCAACCAACCTACTCATCAGCCTCATTTGATCCCTCTCAAGCACAGCTCTGTGAAGCAGCAACATCAGGGATCATTATCTCTTTTACACAATGGAAGCTGAAAGATGAAGTGCCAAGGTTTAAAAACAAAAACCCCAGAGCAGAGAGGCTTTGAATACTAAGTATATACCACTGGGCAATTTGAAACCCTGCCCCATTCCCCACTAGGAATCCAAGCGCATAAAAATAAATGTATAGCAGTCAGGATCCATCAATAATCTCAACCCCCTCACCCCAAAATTGACCCTTATAAACCTAGCCTTGATCTAGTCTGCAACTATTCTCTCATTAACCCACGGCCAGTCTCTCTTTAGAGTGCAAATCAAACAAGGCCACCATAAAGCTCCTTGGGACAAGGCTCAAAACCACAAAAGGAAAGCCAATACCAGGAATGCTATAAACATTTCATTTTATTTATTTTTTTTAAGAAAGTAGCTTCAGAAAAAGAGGAAAATAATCTAGGTCATATATATATATATATATATATATATATATATATATATATATATATATATATATATATATACTTTTTAATAAAATCCTTTCTGTAATCTTCATGCATGAAGACCCAGGGAGGCATGCCATGTTGTCTGTGACAGCCCTCACACCGCAGTCTCAGACCATTACCTGGGGCTCCCCACAGCTGTGGGCAGCAGTGTAGCAAAAGCCCCCTGCCTCCCCCTGAAGCCCAGATCCTTGCCTGCCTCAGTGATGGTTTCACCATCTGGGACTGTAAATGGAGGGTGGGAAATGCTCTGGGCTAGAGTGGGAGGGACAGGGAGGGCTACCCAACCTGCCATGTTTCATCCAAACTCTTCAGGCAAATCCAGACAGGAGGCCTAGCAAGATGACTGAAAACCAGGCACCAAACTGAATTCTGGGAGTTTCCCAGAGATGTGTGATCTGGTACCAAGAGCTCCTGCACGGGGAAGGTTTGGTGTTCACAGAACATTCAAGGCAGGAAGAACAATCAAGCCTTGAAGCCCCACCCCTCGATGGCAGGCACTCACTTCTACCCTAAATGGGTCAGAAAGACCCTGTTCTGCCTCCTAATTCAGTCCAACTCTCTTCTGACGCCAAAAGTCAGTGTTAATCAACAACCTACTTCAGAGACAGATTCTCCTTCCTTCTGTGGATAGTTTACTTGTTAAGAGAGGACAGTCCTAGGTCAACACATTTGTCCCATCACCTGTCCCACTCCTTCTAAAGAGTCCTAGTATAAAAGGGCAGGAGTAGGAGTAGGAGTAGGGTAGCAGTTTGGCATCGAGTCACAAGATCCAGAATGGCTGACAGAGGAAAAGCATTCCCTGGTTCTTAGGGGGTGCGGGAATTCTGCCAAAGGTGCTTTACCGACGCTTTACTGACCATTTACAAAAAGAAAGGGGAAAAAAAAAAAAAGAATAGTCTTCAGGATGGTAAAAAAGAGACTTGGATCCTTTTTTGGGGGTTCCAAAAGCCCTTATGCTGTGTTTAGTATTAAGAAAGCCGTGAACAACTGGAGGTTGCTGCTTGGGCAGCAGGAAGGGAGGGTGGATTCCATGGCCAACCCAGAGAATGGCAAATGGTGCCAATCAACTCAACGTAGGGGACCTCTGCGTAGTGAGTGTGAATCGGCATGTGAGTGTGGTGCGCGGAGGCTGGGGCTCACTGGCTCCCCACAGTCAGTTCCCGCAGGTAGGACTGTGTGAGACTGCGCAGTTCCTCCAAGGCATAGTCCTCAGGCATGGGGAGCCGGCCAATGTGGGGAGCCAACAGGCGCAAAGGGACTCGCTGAGGGTCTGGCGTTGAGTCGGAGGTTGCATCAGGGGCATGCTGAAGGCTCAGTACCACCCGCAGCAGGTTGGCTACACGTTTGGCCATGTCTGGAGAAAGAGAGCAGAGTAAGCACCAAAGGACTGGGGGTGAGGTGTGGTTATAATAATCATAAAGACAGGCAATGAGCAGGCAGGAAGGGGGAGGAGGCGAGAGGCTGACCTGACTGAGCCAGGCGATCCTTGGCATTGTAACACTGGATCTGCTCTATCCGGTTGCACAGTGAGGTCACTTTGGTATGTAACTGCTCTAGCTCATAACCTGAGCAATCCACCTACAAAGAAGCAGAGGAACCAATTAGGCCAAGAGGAGCTCCCATCACTCCAATCCTACCCACAGACTGACTATGCAACACTCTGAAACAAGAGTGAGGTGAGGGAGGGGAAAACCCAAGAAGCTGGCCGGCAGTGCCATGTCACCACCATCCAGCCTAGTCGCTGAGGATAAGACGAGACCTTAGCAATTATACACAACAGGAAAACAATATAGTGTACAGGGCCTAGGACTGGGCAAGTCTTGAAATCACCATTCGTGAACCATGTAACTATCAGGCTTTAACACTGCACCAAAAATCTACATAAATCTGGGTTCACAAACATGGTATTGATTTCTTAAGAGCACACAGTGAGAGGTGGAGCCCAAGCCAGCACTTAATTTAAGTCTCCTGACTCCAACTAAGAATCAGCATTTAATTATGCAGATATTAACAGGAATTGTGGCTTTGTTAACAACAGAAATCAATTACTTTCATGCCAAATGTTATGTGAAACATCCTCACCAAATCTCTGACCTTACTTTATCTCTCAACCCTAAGCTTCTCATTTAAAACTAGGGGAAAAGATGAGAACAAGGGGAGGAGACTGACTATGGACAAGGCTTAGGAATGTCCATTGTACACACTACTTGGCAATAAGCACCAAAAAACGTTTTAAAGTTTTGATAGAGCTGTCATAGTAACTACATCAAATTAGCTTCATCAAAATATCCCTCCTGGGCTTCCCTGGTGGCGCAGTGGTTGAGAGTCCGCCTGCCGATGCAGGGGACACGGGTTCGTGCCCCGGTCCGGGAAGATCCCACGTGCCGCGGAGCGGCTGGGCCCGTGAGCCATGGCCGCTGAGCCTGCACGTCCGGAGCCTGTGCTCCGCAACGGGAGCGGCCACAACAGCGAGAGGCCCACGTACCGCAAAAAAAAAAAAAAAAAAAAAAAATCCCTCCTACACTGACAGTGCTATCTCTGCCAATGAGTTTTTCAAGTCGTTGCTCAAGCCTTTGGAGGTCGCTATGGCTCTGTGGGCCAGGGAAAGGGGAAACTAGGCCGTGGTTTAAGGAACTCAGGCACCTGCTGTATATGATGGAGCATTTCGATGACCCGAATGTAGTCCAGGTAAACAAGCCCAGATGTCTCCCAGTCCTGGATTAGGCTGCTGCGCTCCGGGGGTGCCAGGTCTTCCAAGAACCCCTTCAGGTAGTCATAGTTCTCGTTAATAATGGCATCTGAAGAAACAAAATATTGACCAAAAGTGCACAAAGGAAGGACATGGCAGAAAGATCTAAGACAGGAAGAAAGGGAAAATTATGTTGGGTCAGACTTGAGAATTACAGTAGAATATTTTGAAATTCTCTTAAGAAAACTGTGAAGAATTTCTGGCTTCAGTTTCCCAAACAGATATTTCTGGTGTTGCTGAATAAAACTCCCTAAATAAACAAAGAGTTTAACATAATTAGTGAATATCAAGAATATTCCTGGCAAATGGGAATGTAACAATATTGCTGTTGACCCCGCCCCTCACCCTTACCAAGCATCTTCTGCACAGAGAGCTTTTACAAAGTGTGATCTGATTCAAGTCTGCCATACCCTGTTCTGATCATCATTTCTGGCCTGACTCATCATGGGCTCAGAGACTGGAAGAATTGGGGGTAATTCCAGGAGACACAGGCCCTAGTCTGAAGCACTCACCAGAAGCTAAGTGCTGGATGACGAGTTTGTGGCAGCGGTTCCAGTGCCCCGCTTTAAATAAATAGAGGGCCTCCAAGTGCCTGTCGGATTCCATGTGTGCTCGCACTGCTTTGGCCTCATGAATCCACTCAGCAGGCACACAGAGCTTCTCCGTCAGGAAAATCTCCTTAGCCCACGATTCAGGGGTCTCCAACAGTTGGCAGTGCCGCGTAAGCAGCTCTCGAACAGCCTTCTCACGCATGCTATAGGAGGAAAGGTCAGCTGGGATAAATCTCATTCTCACTGATGGAGAAGGCTGCCTCAGACAGCTCACAGTGGCCCATGAGGCAGTCTCTTAAACTGCAGGTCCTGACCCTTAGCGGATCACCTCAAACTTCACTTAAAAAGCTATCACACCAGCATTAATTTTTAAAATGAAACAGAATAGAAGCATTCTGTAAAAACATTATATTTTCATGGTCAAAAAAGTCTGAAAACGAATACTCTTGGGAAGGTTGCCCACTACCCTGAAAAGGTTTTCTCCTGACTCGGCTCATTTCTTTCCTTTTTAAAAATTTTATTGGAGTACAGCTGATTTACAATGTTGTGTTAGTTTCAGGTGTACAGCAAAGTGATTCAGTTATACATGTACATATATTCATTCTTTTTTAGATTTTTTTCTCATACAGGTTATCACAGAATATTGAGTAGAGTTCCCTGTGCTCTACAGTAGGTCCTTGTTGTTTATCGATCTTATATATAGTAGTGTGTGTGTGTTCATCCCAGTAGGCTCATTTCTTTGTTTCCTTTCTCTAACAGGAGATGAAGGACTGGGATAGGGGAATTCTAGATCCACCGAGCACTCTGCAGTTTATTTCTAACCTCCTCCCTGCCCTCTGTCTCACGTGGTCAATGCAAGAAAACAAAGTAGTTTTTAAACATAAGGTCTCTTCCAGGTCGTTTTTTCCCTTAAAAGTCATCGGCCTTCCTAATTCATTTTCTCTTTACTGCTAGACTTAGGCTAAACTCAATCTTTCTGCTCTCAAGGCCACTTAAATAGAGTCCTTCTATGTCTGGGCCAAAGGATCAGTCATTTTAATTTCAGATCAAAGCTATTCTCCTCATCTTAGATTCTTTTCTCAACTCCTAGCTTTTTCAAAGGACTCCCAATCTCATGACAACTGCCTCCTTTTTTCCTCCCCTTTAGGAAATAGGATCTGCTTTCCCACAGCCAATCATCAATCATCCCATCAGCCAGCCTTTTACCACGTGAAATTCTCCATGAGTGTGTTTAAATAAACTCAGAGGAAAATTCTGGGATCATTTTGTTTCCTGGTAAGGAGCAAGAGGAAAGAGAAATTCCTTAAAAGTAAGGTTGTGCTGGATGCTTTACACTTTTAATTCCACAGTCACCTTTGAATAGAGATTAATATTGAAAAAAACTGAGGTCTAGAGAGTGTCTTTACTCAAAGTCAAAAGTGAAGTAAGCTCTACCTTAGGTCAAAGTGAGTACATGGTGGAGCCAGAATTTAGAAAGCTCTGACTACAAAACAACTTCTTTCCACACCCTAAGACATGACAGATAGTACAGTACAATGATCAAGAGCACAGACTCTGGGTGTCTTGAGTTGAAAGGCTCACTCTGCCATTTAGTACCTATGTGACCTTGAACAAAAGTTACCTAATCTCTCTATCCCTTGGGTTGCTCATCTATAAAATAGATAGTAAGAGTGTCTCATAGGTTCATTATGAGCATTCAATGAGTTAATATATTTAAAGTACTTGCAACAGTGTATAAAGATATATAAAAGCATTATATAACAAAGTATTATATAAATGTTTTTGTTCTTAGTGTTATGCCATGCTGCTACCATTAACAAAAAACCTCCAACTTCATCTCATTCAAAGCATGGAACAGAGATGTTTCTCTGGTTTTTGTTCAGCACAAAGAACCAAAACATTACACATCTAAGCAAGATTGTATTGGTAAATAGGTAAATACAACACTATCAAACTTGAGGGATAGGGGTGGGTGGATGGAAAGGGAAGGGCCAGTAAAGAAAAAGCAGGGGCCCTCCCTGCCAACCATTACTCCACAGATCCAACTCGGACAGCACTATTTCTGCATAATTCTAAACATGCCACATTCAAGGAATCTGTGCCTAGTTAATGGGGTTTCTCCACCCGGGCATATCTTTCCTTCCCACTTAATTATTTCCTATACCAATTTTACACGTACTTTGAATCTTATCTCTAGAGAGACTCAGAGATTCTGCAGTTCACAGAGATCTCTTCTCCCTTCTCGGACCATTGGGAGGCCTTATGATAAATAGCACGATTTGGCACTTAATCAAAGGCAATCTTTCTAACGTGTTCACATGAATACAGAGACAGTCTGGGCTGCAGGTTGAACTGTCTTAAGGGTTATCACAAGGCTGGACCCAAAAATACATTCTAAACACTTACTTGCTGAACTGAACCCTAAGAGACTGCTTCCTTTGGCATTGCCCTGTAGCGCTGGATGCAACCAGTGTGTTTGATGGCTTCTCACTCACCTTGAGTTGTCAATGTGCAGGAGGACAAAGATGGCCCACTCCCAGAGTCCCTCACTTTCCAGCTGGCCAGCATAACTGGCCTGCAGCACACCCTCACACTGCTCTGAGAGATGGGTGTAGTTAAGAGCCCGTAGCACCTCCCACAAGTGCCAGCTTAGACGGTAGTCCAAAGGATCTGCTGTTATGCTTCGAGGCTCCAGCAGCTGGTTGAGATCATAATGTCTGCAAAGGAGAATGTGCTGAGAGTTACCAAACCCAGCTAGCAGACCACCTGTACTGGACGAGTCAACTGTCTCAGCTACAGCTTACAAAACAATAAAGGCAGGCAGCCAGGAGCAGAAGCATCATAAGCCTTATAGTCTTCCTCCTCTAGGTTCAGCCACATTACCGATCTACCAAAAACCAAGGCACTTCATCTTCGGTGGCTCTTCTACCAGGTTTGCTGGTAGTTGTTTGGTCTATTTTTACCATCCTGGTACAGGGAGTCTTCACAACTCTCTCCCTTCCATTCTTTCACTGTAGTATCAATTACTTTTCTTAACGATTTAAAAAATACATGTTAATTCAAAAAGAGACATGTACCACAATGTTCACTGCAGCACTATTTACAATTGCCAGGACATGGAATGTCCATCAACAGATGAATGGATAAAGATGTGGCACATATATACAATGGAATATTACTCAGCCATAAAAAGAAATGAAACTGAGTTATTTGTAGTGAGGTGGATGGACCTAGAGTCTGTCATACAGAGTGAAGTAAGTCAGAAAGAGAAAAACAAATACCATATGCTAACACATATATACAGAATCTAAAAAAAAAAAAAGGTACTGATGAACCTAGTTGCAGGGCAAGAATAAAGATGCAGACATAGAGAATGGACTTGAGGACATGGGGTGGGAAGGGGAAGCTGGGGCAAAGTGAGAGTAGCATCGATATATATATACTACTGAATGTAAAATAGTTAGCTAGTGGGAAGCAGTCGCGTAGCACAGGGAGATCAGCTCGGTGCCCTGCAATGACCTAGAGGTGTGGGATAGGGAGGATGGGAGGGAGGGAGACGCAAGAGGGAGGGGATATGGGGACATATGTATGCATACGGCTGATTCACTTTGTTGTACAACAGAAATTAACACAGTATTGTGAAGCCATTAGACTCCAATAAAGATCTATCAAAAAATATATATATAAGTTATTTAGTATCTTTCAGGTTGTTTTACTATCTGAAGTTGCTGGAATGCTACTTCACCTGTTTGTTTGACCAGCTAACTAGTCTTTTTTGTTGTTGTTTTATTTTTTTAAATTCAGATTTATTTATTCATTTATTTTGGCTGCCCTGGATCTTCGTTGCAATGCATGGGCTTCTCTAGTTGTGGCAGACGGGCTTAGGTGCCCAGTGGCAGGTGGGATCTTAGTTCTCTGACCAGGGACTGAACCTGGGCCCCCTGCGTCGGGAGTGTGGAGTCTTAACCACTGTACCATTAGGGAAGTCCCAATAGCTAACCAGTCTTGATGGTTATTTCCTTCTATGGCTTATAAATCTTACTTTTGATTTTGTCTACAGTATGTATTATTCTTTATATAGAAATCCAGGTTTGAAAGTCTCCCTACAGACTTTCACTTTTTTTTCTGCTGAGCGCCCAGGGACTTCAAAGACTCTGGACCAGTTTATGTGTTATGTTCTTAGCTTCCAAGTCCCAGACCATAAGAAGAGTAAGAACTAAGATCCCACACCTAAAAGTTTTAAAGATCTGGGCCTTGATTACCAACCAAAACTTTTCCCTTTCACCTAAGATCCCAGACATTTTACAAGTTCCTAACACCTCCCCAAGTAATGAGTAGTTTTTCTTGACCGGTGCTGTCAAACTGAACTCTGTGTGATGATGGAAATGTTCTATAATCTGCCTTGACCAATAAGATAGCCACTAGCCACATTAAACACTTGAAATATGGCTAGTGTGAATAAGTAATTATATTTAAAAACTAATTTAAAGTAGTATTATGAGAATAGCGGCCATTATACAGTGCAGTTCCTTACAGTTTACGTAAGGGTTTTAGTCATAGCAATTCTACCTTACATGAGAAGAACACTTTATTATCTCATTCAGGCTTTGGTTTCTCTATTTCTGACACTTTGAGATATATACTTTTCTTCCTCTTCCTTTTTTCTTTTTTTTTGACATTAAAAAAATTGACATACAGGGCTTCCCCTGGTGGCGCAGTGTCCGCCTGCCGATGCGGGGGACACGGGTTCGTGCCCCGGTCCGGGAGGATCCCACATGCCACGGAGCGGCTGGGCCCATGAGCCATGGCCACTGGGCCTGTGCGTTCGGGGCCTGTGCTCCGCAACGGGAGGGGCCGCGGCGGTGAGAGGCCCGCGTACCGCAAAAATAAATAAATAAATAAGAAAAATTGACATACAATAAACTGTACATATTTAGAATGTACAATTTTCATAAGTTTAAACATATATATACACCTGTGAAACAACCACCAAGGTCAAGATAACAAGCATACCCATCACCTCCAAAAGTTTCCTTAAGTCCCTCTGTGATCCCTCTCTCCTGCCCCTCCCTACACCTACCCTTCCCAGGCAACCACTGATCTTTCTATCATTATAGATTAGTTTGCATTTTCCAGAGTTTTACATAAATTAGAATCAAGCAGTAGGTACATTTTTGGGGGTATTTTTTTTTCTCACCGCTTCAAAAATAAGTAAAAGTATTTTGTGATTCACCATGCTGTTGCATTTTATCAACAGTTCATTCTTTCTTACTGCTGAGATAGTATTCCATTGTATAGATGTACCACAATTTGCTTATCTAATCACCTGTTGATGGAAATTTGGGTTGTTTCCTGTTTTGGACCTTTACAAATAAAGCTGCTATCAACATATAAACAGACATATGTTTTCATTCCTCTTGGGTAAATACCTACGAGTGGAATGGCTGGATCATATGTATGTAGCCGTATGTTTAACTTTTTAAGCCGCCAAACTGTTTTTCCAAGTGCCAGTATTATTTTACATTTTCCCCCAGTAGGGTTGAGAATTCCAAATGTTCCGCTTCCATGATGACATTTGGTGCAGGTGTCTTAATTTTTAGCCATTCTAATAGATGGGTAGTGGCATCCCATGACGGCTTTAATTTGCATGTCCCTGATGTCTACTGATAAAAACTTTTCATGGGCTTTATATGTACGTCCTCTTTGGGGAAGCATCCCTTTAAATATTTTTCCCAATTTTTAAATTGGATTGTTTTCTTATTATTGAGTTCAGAGAGTTCTTTACATGCTCTGGATAAAAGTCCTTTATCAGATATATGAATTGCAAGTATCTTCTCCCAATTTGTGGCTCATCTTTTCATTCTCTTAACAGTCTGTCTAATGAGTAGTAGTTTTTAATTTTGTTAAAGTCCAGTTTATCAATTTTTTCTTTTATGGATGTGTTTGGTATCTAAGAAATCTTTGCCTAACCCACAGTTGCAAAGATTTTCTTCTAAGAGGTTATTGTTTTAAGTTTGACATTTAGGTTTATGATTCATTTTGAGCTAGTTGACTAATTGAGATAACCAATGAAACCAAAAGCTGGAGACAGACTAATCAAGAGAAAAAGAGAGAAGACACAAATACCAATATCATGGAAGAAAGAGACACAGCCACACATCCTACAGACATTAAAAAAGAATAAGGGGGCTTCCCTGGTGGCGCAGTGGTTAAGAGTTCGCCTGCTAATGCAGGGGACATGGGTTTGAGCCCTGGTTCGGGAGGATCCCACATGCCACGGAGCAGCTAAGCCCGTGTGCCACGACTACTGAGCCTGCGCTCTGGCGCCCGCGAGCCACAACTACTGAGCCCACGTGCTGCAACTACTGAAGCCTGTGCGCCTAGAGCCCGTGCTCTGCAACGAGAGAGGCCACCGCAATGAGAAGCCCGTGCACCGCAATGAAGAGTAGCCCCCGCTTGCTGCAACTAGAGAAAGCCCGCATGCAGCAACAAAGACCCAATGCAGCCAAAAATGAATAAATAAATAATTTAAAAAAATGAATAAGGAGGGACTTCCCTGGTGGCTCAGTGGTTAGAATCTGCCTGCTAATGCAGCGGACACGGGTTCGACCCCTGGTCCAGGAAGGTCCCACATGCCACGAAGCAACTAAGTCCGTGTGCAACAACTACTGAAGCCCGTGTGCCTAGAACCCGTGGCTCCGCAATAAGAGAAGCCACCAAAATGAGAAGCCCGCGCACCACAACGAAGAGTAGCCCCTGCTCGCCACCAACTAGAGAAAGCCCGCATGCAGCAACAAAGACCCAACGCGGTCAAAAATGAGTGAATGAATGAATAAATAAATAAAAGAATATAGAAATGTTATAAAGAACTTTATGCTAATAAATTTGGTGACTTTGGTGAAACAGACAAATTCCTTAGGAAAAACAAATGAGCAAAACTGACTCAAGAATAAATAGAAAACCTCGACAGCTCTGTATCTATTAAAGAAACTGATTTTATAGTTTAAAAACTTCAATAAATTGGACTTTATAAAAATGTAAAACTTCTGTGCCTGTGTATTGGGAGAAAATAATTGCAAAAACACATTTATAATAAAGGACTTGCATCCTAAATATATAAAGAACTATTACAACACAATAACTATTAGGCGACCCTATTAAAAAAAGGGGGGCAAAAGGTTTCTAATAGATTTCAACAAGGAAGATATATAGATAGATGGTAAATAAGCACATGAAAAAATGCCTGCCACCATTAGGCATTAGGGAAATGCAAATTAAAACACAATTTTAATTATGTGTATTTTACCACAATAAAAGGCTGTATTATTCTATAATTTATATAGTTAATTTAAAAAAGTATTTAAATAAAGAAATGAAATGAGATGTGAGCTAATACTTTTGACTGGAGAAAACCACTCAGTGTTTCTGATAAGGTAAAAAGACAGCTCTGAGATAGTTTTGATTATCTGATTAGATATCATAGCATGTTATTATATTAATTTCTTATTAAGCACACAAAAAATGACACACCACTATGTGCCCACTAAAATGGTAAAATTTTAAAAGCTGACAATACCAAGTTTTGAAGAGGATATGGAGCAATTACAGATCTTGGTGGGAATGCAAAATGATACAAACATTTTTAGATACAAATGTTCATAGCAGCTTTATTCTTAACAGCCCAAAACAAGAAAACTGTCCATTAACAAATGAATAAATAAATAAATTTCTGATACACATATTAACATGGATAAATCTCAGAATCACTATGCTGGGTAAAAGAAGCCAGGCACAAAAGATAACATACAGAATGATCCCAATTACATAAAATTCTATAACAGCAAAACTAATCTACAGTAATGAAAAGTCAGTCAGTAGCTGTCTGTGGTGTAGACTGATTGCAAAGGGACATGAGGTAACTTTTTGAGGGTAATGTACATGTTACCTTGATAGTGATGGTAGTTAGATTACATTAAAACATATCAAACCACAAATTCATTATGTGTAAAACTGTATCTCATTGAAGTTGATTAAAATAATTTTTAGATTTTTAAAAAACAATTTCATTTAAGTATAGTTGATTTAAAATGTGAATTTTTAGATTTCTAATTCCAGTTCCCATGCTCTTTGCACTCAATTACTGTAAGTTATATTTTGGTAATTTATATAGACTTAGGGCAATTTGACCACATATAAAAGGGAAAGGACTCCCTAGGGTTCATGGAACCCTCGAGTGACTGTAACATATGGCTCTGATTTACCTGTCACTATAGAGTTTTAGAAGGTGAAAGCAGACATCTTGAAGAGGTCTCTGTGAGTCTTGCTCCTCCTCTACCACAAAGCCAGAGTCCTCCAGGTATGAGGGAAGTGGGCAGCAGGCATATCTGTCACCCTCAGAGGTATTCTGAAGAATTTGATAAAACAATACATCAGCTGCTAGTATGTTTCACTAGATTCTACTGTGTCTCAGTTACTCAGATGTGTATTAAGAATGGTGCGACATCCTCTAAAGGAGTGTTTCAAGGATTTTAAACTTATTTTGATCAGTGACATATTCCACCTGCCTTCAATGGACTGGCAAAGACCTCAGACAGCTCTAACCCCACCACCTTTCTTGCCACAATTCTTATTACACTCAATTTTTTTTAGTGTTCTCTTTTTCCTGACAAATACTTATAATTCTGGCAAATGATATCAAAGACAATAAAAATGAACAGTAAGAGAAGAACCAAATAATGGCATTAAAAACATTAATAATCCTTTAACCTCCAAATGGACAAGGAATATGAAATATAGTGATATTTAGAGGCAAATTTCAGACCTGCTAATTTGGGGCTATAATAAACACGAGGTCAGGCTGTATCTCAGGGAATTCCTGAAGGAATAAGACAGCATTAGGAATGAAGAAAAACCCTCCAATGTTGAGGCAGGAAAACAGCAGTAAGAAAATAAACTGTGGAAACTCATCGTATTAAACAAAATAGAAGCAGAAACTTGAAGAAGTTTCCCATCAGATTTCCTGTGTCCATTTCAATTCTATGGTACTTTTCAAAAAGCAGTTAGGAAAAAGTATTATGAAATGTGATTTGATGGTTTTTTCTCTGTAGTACTTTTCTGGCAAAAACAGAAATCCTACCAGGACTCTTTTGTTTGGCTATACTGGATACATATACCTGAAATGCTTCTTCATACATGCTGAGTGCCTTGGAAATGGAGGCTGTTGGTGGGAGCAAATACCAAAGATGGATAGCCAGGGACCTTTTCCAATCCAACTGTGAGCACACATTGATTTGCTTCTGCTCTGAGAGCTGCCATACCTACAGGAGACAAAATCACCATCACAGCTCTAAATTATACATTACCTTGTTATTGGCCAGGCCTGCACGTTGCTCACTTACTCAAGTTGATTCTAAATGATTTAAATAGCAGTGTTAATGATCCGGATATAAAATACACAGTCCCTTCGTGGCAGGTGATAGGGTGGACTTAGACAGTAAGTGCTGAGAAGAGGTGAGAACCACTCATTGACCACAGCTGCCAACTTTAAGATGTGAATAAATTCTGATTAGTGATTTCATTTTTGGAAATTGACTTTAAGATGGCAAGCAAAATGGGCAGGCAGCAAGAAAACTGGCTTAAAGTAATTATGATACATCATTCATAAAATGGAAGAGAAGTGGCTATTGAAAGAAGAGAGGCCACACAACATGAAAAATGATCATATTCAGTAAGTTAAAAAAAAGGTTGCAGAACTGCTACATATAATTCATTTTATTTGAATATATAACAAGTGTAAATATGCACACATATATGTCAAAATAGACTTAAAATGTGTCTAGAAAGACAGACAATGAATTATGTTGTTTATCACTATGATATGGGATATGGTGAATTTTAACATTTTAATTTCTATATAACCAGTATTTCTTCCCCACAATGTACATGTTGTACATTTAAAATTTGAAAATATTTCTGCTAAAAGTTAAATACAAGTTGCTTAGTTATATGTAATAGTGTACAATTTACAAAGATAGCTCTTTGCCTTAACCTCAAGCAATCCTGAACCTATGAGAAAATTTATGTAAGTTTATGAGAAAAGAGAAAAATACCGGTTTTCCAGCCAAGAGGGCAAAGATACGCAGTCTCTCCTCCTGGATGAAACAGTCAGCCTGGAGCTGATGCCAATCTACCAGCTGCATAGTAAGCAGCTCCCGGACCGACTGGCTGCCAACCAACTGGGATAAAAGAAGGGCAAGACGATGATCACCTACAAGAGAAACAGTTCTCTGGTGATACTGAGAATTTACAGACTTGGGAAAACACTTGGGGGCATTATTTTATTTCTTCTGGCCCTCAAGAAACACCTCTGACTGCTCTCTGCAGTAGTGCTAAAATACTGATCAAGAACTTAACGTTTTTGGCTTGGGTAGAAAACCTTCAAAGTATTGTAGCTTAAACTAATTACATATAGATTATATAGTACACAGAGTTCAGTGTCAGATCTACTATTATTTCTGTGACCCTACACAAGGTACCTCATCTGTAAAATGAAGGGAAGTATCATTTGATCAAAGGTCTATAGTGAAAACTGAGATGACATAACTGTAAACATGCCCAACTAGCAGGTACTATATAATGACACTGAGAAATGGCAAACTCAAACCTAGAGGAAAAACAAATGTATGATATAAAGAAAATGGTTGAGTCTTTCACTCTCTAGAGTCCAGTATCTCTTTTAATAAAAAATTTTAAGTACAAAGGCTTGAGGCAATAAAAAAATTCTAGGGACTTCCCTGGTGGCGCAGTGATTAAGAATTGGACTGTCAATTCAGGGGACATGGGTTCAAGCCCTGGTCCGGGAAGATCCCACATGCCGCGGAGCAACTAAGCCTGTGCACCTCAACTACTCAGCCTGCACTCTAGAGCCCGCGAGCCTCAACTACTGAGGCCCGCGCGCGTGCTTAGAGCCCATGCTCCACGACCAGAAGCCACTGTAATAAGAAGCCCGTGCACCACAACGAAGAGTAGCCCCCGCTCACAGCAACTAGTGAAAGCCCACGCGCAGCAACAAAGACCCAACACAGCCAAAAAATAAATAAATAGATAGATAGATAAATAAAATTTATCTAAGGTTATAAAAGGAAAACTGGAAGACAGAGTCCCTACCTATTCTGGAGGAACTGGCGATCTTCCTGGGAAGTTTATACTTAACATTCGGGTTAGAAGACAAGGGCAAACGCACGATTAAGGGGTAGGGACAGTGAGTAGGAAGTAGGCAGGGGTGCAGAGAAGGACGGTATGCCCCACCTGACTGCTGGGCCAGGGAGCAGGCCTCACTGATCCTCTTGCCCGTGAGGTAGCTGAAGACAGCCTCCACAGGGTTGTCTTTTCGGGTTAGGGAGACTTCCTCCTCAATTCGAGGTGCAGCTGTATGGGACAGCCAGCGAGAGAAAGCTCTTCTTCGCTCCAGAATCTGAATGTATTCAGTGGGCTCATCCAGCTGGCTGTCAAGCTCCTTCAGGTGGCCCCATAGAGCTTCACATAATGTCCACGTTAGGCTCCAGTGCTTCACAACTAAGGAAGGGACAGGAAAATAATGCAATGACATGAAGCCATACAATAACTACAGAGAGGGGATCACTTCAATGTGGCATTAAAAATACATAAATTAATAAATGCCCCAAACAACAACTCAAGTTGATTTCCCTGAATCTGTCTCCACCTCACTCACCTGTGTCTTACAAGCTCCAGAGGTGTGTGGTATTGCCTGCTCACTCCATGTATCCATGGTACTTACATAACAAATGTAACTCCAGGCTCCTTTAAACAGGTTCCTCTAGCCTAATTATGGCTACATATAGTCTCAAATGATAGAGAAAAATCCTCTAATTTGATCAAATTCTGTTCAAAAAATGCTTTAAGAAATATAAAGTGCTCTGAAAACTTGTGAGGGATTATTATCTGCTATAGGCACAGCCTAACATTTTAGTGAGCCTAAATGATACTGTTCAAAGCACTCAGGAGTAAACCAACTCTCATCTACACAATGTAACTATACAATAGTTACCACCTTCATTTTACAGATGAAGAAACTGAGGTACAGATCATTAAGTGACTTGCTCAAGGTTACAGGCAAGATGTAACAGAGCCAGGATTCAAACTCAAGTACTCAGAGTCCAACTCTATACTCTTAACCACTAATGCTATATTGCCCCTCACAAAGGAAAACAAAAAGGAAGCACTGTTTACCACCTTAAGCTACTTACAAGTATGCATTGGGAAGATGGCTCACATATTTGAAGAGATAAGACAACTACAGCAAACACAAAGAAATGAACATAAACAATTCCCAAAACATGTGGTATGGAACATTCTCATAGTCCCCATTTTTCAGTAAAAGTGACGTGAAATGTTGTGTGAAACATGTAATTTTTCTACTTGAAATAGTAAGTGCCCAAATTAGAAAAGCCCTTTATGGAAGTACTGGTTCAGAAAAACATGATCAGAATCATTATAGAGAGGTAATAGTGAGAGAAGTCAGGAAGGGAAGTTATAACCACCAAAGTTGTTGGGAAGAACAAGTGGGACTTGAGTTGGACATGGAAGAATGGGTAGGACTTAGGTAGGATCTCTCTCCCGCTATGTTCTCCGGGTAGGGTAAGGGATCTAATTTTATAAGCCCACGGGATGTGACTGGCTACAGTTCCTTTGAACAGTGGCCTAAGAGTAATGATAAACAATGATGTGATTTCTTCCTGCTTGAGATTTTGCTCATCCCAACTCAACTACAGATAAAGTGTAAGCTCAGGCATCCACCACTACATTGGCACAAGGAAACTGTGTCCTCCTATGAACATATGCTCCTACTCCTGTTCCTGGGGCATCAAGGGTTAGAAGTATAGTCCATACTCACTTTGTGGTTCCAGTAAGTCTCCTGATGCTTCCTTAACCCAATCTGCATAGTCATGAATGATAGCAACTCCCGGATTGGGGACAATGAGAGGACACAGCTCATCCACATGGACAGTGCTATGTTTTAATTTAAGCTCCAGAGATGTCTGGTATAATTGCAGGTCTTCATCCAGCTTCTTTTGCCTCAAACTGAGTTTTTCCAAATGAACTTTGAATGGAGACTCAGTTAGGCTACAAGAGAAAATAACAAATAAGAAAAGACAGATGGTAGAATTTTCCTACAATGAAACCTGTTTCTTTTTATAATTACAAAATAGGACACAAAACATTCCACTTTGATTTTAAAGAAAATTTGTTTCTTAATATCAAACTATAATGAACTTATTTGATATATATTGAGCAAATTACCTGACCGATGCATTCAGAAAAGAATCCTAAGCCTTCTTAGGCCAGATTATAATAGGCATAGGAGTGAGTACAATTAGACCTGGAAATGGCTCTGCATGTATATAGATACTATGAAATCCAATGGTCAAAAGCTAGTGTGGGACACCCGTTTCTCAAACCACACTTAACTCATTAAGTTATGAGTTATCAGTATCAAAAGTCATGAGGCTAAGCTTACAGATACTAAAGAACTGACTCTCAATTAAGATGAGCATACAGTTGAGCAGCCTTGATCCAATTTTTAGGACTGACATTAACAATCTCTAACATATCATGACATCATGGATAACCTGGGTTTAGGATCAATATTCCTAATTGTGAGGTATAAGAGATGCTGTTGATTTTTTATTTCTTCAAAATCAACTTTAAAAACTAATAATAATAGGTGATCATAGTCACAATCTGTAGTAAAGATAGCAGTTTGTTACAATTATGAAAAGTAAATAGAAAAATGTTACAGATTTTACAAAAAACTGTATGCATACTACGTAATGACTACCAGAACACTATATATATTTTTATATATATATATATAAAATCAGTACGGTAATATATAGTATATAAAGTATATACAGAACTATAATCATACATATGTAAATATTAATGGTGGGAACTGTGTAGAGATATATAACATGTATAATTATCAGATGTCATCTTATTTCCAAATACTTGTGTATGGATTATCCACAGTTCATACATTTACCTTATTAAGTCTAAGACACAGGGAATGTGCTTTAATGAGAATATACCTTACTTATGAAGATATTACCAATATCTAAGTGAGAAAATAGAAAAATGACTAATGCAATAAAAAGGATGAAAACTCAAGGAATGCTGCAGCATTAGCTTTGAGTCTGTTACTTTTCCACCTAAAGTTTAACTGTTAGATAACTATTCTATACTCTTCATACCTTGATGGTACAAATGGAGCTATTAATCATTTTAGCTTTTGATTATACAAATAAAATTGTGCTAAGAATATATCTAGAAAGATCACAAAGCAGGGCCCTGAACATGGGTCTCCTGGTGATGAAAAGCTTTTTCTCACCTACCACGTTGCCCTTCTCAAAAAGCATAAGAATACGTGACTCACGATTTAACAGCTACTGGATTAGGCAGGAATCCATATTCCATAGAATCAGCAATCTGATGATTTTCCAGTTCCTGAGGGCCACTCAGCTGTTCTCCACTATTAGCAAGAGTCCAGTTAGGGCCCCAACCAACCCGAAATGAGCGTCCCATAAACAGGGCCAGGTCCATCAGGAGTTTCCCCTTTCCATAGGTGACAGACTTTTCAAGAGGGACTAGGCCTGGTTGTCTGCGTGTACCCACTGTTTTCAACTGAACCTCAGGTGCTGGGCTGGGCACCGTAAACACAGAGGTCAGGGGTGGAGGGACAGACCAAGGGGATGTGGATGGAATATTCATCAATGACGATGTTCTGGGAGTGCGACACTCTTGTAAAGAGGCACTTGGTGAAAGAAAAGTTCCACTTGCAAATTTTGATTGTAGTAACCCACCTACTAAAATAAGGAAAAAAAAAAGACTATTAGAAAATACAGTCTATTGATTCTTGAACAACAACCATCAAGGCTGAAATTATAGTTTTATTAAGCTACTTAAATCACATACAGATGACCAGGAGTAGCATATATCAGACTCTACAGAAATTCCTCTTTTACACAGGAAATCAAGGCAGGAATTCTAATGATGATGATGTCACCAACAATAACAACATTAATAACACAACTACTACTACTACTACTACTACTACTACTATTTAAAAAAACTATCTAGCAGTTATCTGCAGCAGACTCTATATAAGCCATTTATATACACTGTTTCATTTCATCCTTCAATAACTTTAAATGAAGAACATTACAGTCCTCACTTTATAGATGGGAAAACTGGGCTCAGTTAAGTGACTTGTCCAAATCCACAAAGCTACTAAGTGGCAGAACTAAGAGATAAACCCAGCTAAGTCTGACACCAATACTCATGCCCTTATCAGAATGCCAAATGTAACCTTTCTTAGTCAATATAAAAAGTTGGTAAGATCAAAAGTCAAATTCATACCACTCCAGTGCTCAATGTCAGACTTAAGAAAACAGAAACCTATCTGTGATTGCATATATGCCTTTCAGAGGCATCTTGTGATTGCATATATGCCCTTCAGAAGGATAGTTCTTGTTATTTTTGCCTGTTTTCCAATTTTATGTATTTCCTGTCTAAAGCAAGGACTTAGTTACTGAAGTATGAGATTTTCATGTAGTGTTCATTACGGAAAAGCTTGCTATAAATGTTTAACTGATGCTTTATTAAAGTATTTTTAAAAAGGAAAGTTAACTAGGGTACTCAAAAGAACTGAAAAATAAACATTTAGTTTTTGTTTTTGTTTTGGTACGCGGGCCTCTCCCGTTGCGGAGCACAGGCTCCGGACGCGCAGGCTCAGCGGCCACGGCTCACGGGTCCAGCTGCTCCGCGGCATGTGGGATCTTCACGGACTGGGGCACGAACCCGTGTCCCCTGCATCGGCAGGCAGACTCTCAACCACTGTGCCACCAGGGAAGCCCAAACATTTAGTTTTTAAGGCAATATAACAAATATCTTCCTGGTAGTTCCTCTGGCTTTCAAACCGTTTTGAAATTACACCTGCTGAACTCCTCTGTTGATATCAATACTCTACCTCCAATCCCACATAGTTACAAGCCCACTAGAAGAGATAAGAAAAGCTTTAAAATGTACAGGCAACTGCTGTCCTGGGAATTTGGGAAGGTTTAGGGAAAGGTAGAAATCTGAAAAGTTTTGCACATTATAAGAAGCAACATTTGCCCCTAGAAAGCAATAATGATAGTGTTAGAACTGCACAAAAAGAGTACAGAGCAAGACAACTTGCTGATTCCTCTAAGGTATGATAAAAATTAGGAAATCTGAGCTTACTATCTAACCCACACTCATAAGCAAATAAAAACATGCCCCCCAACAAAACAAATGCTTTTTTTCTCCATACAACTTCTGCATCTGCACCAGTGACCATGTTTTTTAAAAACTGGCCCCACCTAACAGGTGCATTTATAAGAGTACATTTCTGCTTGGCATCATTATGTCATACACCTTTAGGGAGTTGTTTGCTAGAGAAGTCAACTCAGCTTAGAAGAAGATATGTGAAAAGCCAGACTTTACAGCTTTCTTCCAAAAGAGCATCTTTTACAGTACCTAATGAACGGGATTTTGATGAGTGAGTTGCTGAAATGGGGAGCCTGGGAGAACAGATTTCTTGAGACGTATCTGCTTTAGAAGGAAGGCGACTGAAGCGTTGATCCAGGACCATATCTACATCTTCTTCATCAGCAAGCAATGATGCTTTCATGATCTAAAAAGGCAATATCTATAGAATGAATGTGCTCCCCCAAATCCAAAGGCCATAAAAGAAAAATGCAGTTTACAACGACCAATTTTTTAAAAAGCTCTGTCTCAGGCTGTGTCCAGAGCTAGTATAATATTTGTGTGACTCTGTTCCACTGTATGTGCCTGAAGGACAGAAGTTATATAAAACTCCTCTACTTTGTATATACAGTCTCACCAGAGGCTGGCACACAGCAGTTGCTCACATGTCTGCTGAATGAATTAATTTCAAAGTCAAATGTAAGTCAAAGGCTAAATTCATAATATGACAAAAGGCACAGGCAGGGAGAAGTTGAGACAGAGCTTAAAGAAACTTGTAACTACAATTTAAAAAAGAGAAAAAATAAACAAATGAACAAACAAAACTCCTGTGGAGCACTTTCCAGAGCTTCAAAACCTCTCTGTAAAGTAAATGAAATTAATATTTTATAGTGCTCACATTAAATGACTTGCCTAAAGTCACACAGTAACAGTTACAAAACTGGGGTTAGAATCCAGGTCTTCTGAATCTCACTATAGCCTTCCTCCCACGAATGGGAAAATGATGCCTAAACATGGGCCATATTCCTGGTTTTTCTCATTCCAGTGACCATTCAACGCTCTTAAGTGATTAATGAAAGGAAAAGCCTGATGTTATGAAGGGAAGATAAATATTAGTTTGGATTCCTGTTGTAGTAAGGGTGGGTTAGGACTTCACCTGTAAGACATGTGGATTAATTCCCAGTGAAGACGCAATGTGTGTTGAGGCAGACACAGGTTCCTGATCCTCAGGCACGCTCTCTTCTAACATGGAATCCAAAACTGGCTCCTGGGTGATATCTATCATGTCACTGTCCAGTTCCACAACCCTCCCTAACTGCTCCACCTCTGGGCTCTGGCTCTGTAGACAGCAGAAAGATCAGGGAAGCAGCATTAAACGACACCAAATAGACACAAAGCTTCTAGACCATATTTACTTTATTCAAAATATGATACAACAATATTAGATTCTGCCCATTCCATCATAATGTGAGGTAGCATATTTGCTAAAGAGGATTTAAAAATTACCCCCAAATTCCTCTATTAGTACTTGGGATCCAAATGAGGATTCATGGAATCACCCTTTTGTAATATTATGGTCTGGAGCCTGGAACCTAAGCCAGCACCCATACTGACCATATGGTCTTCTTGAGACAAAGATTATGCCTTACTTGATTTAGTTAGCAACTATAATTTTCTGATTTATACAGGGTTACCCTTCCCTCACATTCCTTGCAGTCAGAAGCCATTGGGAAAAGAGAATAAAAGATACAAATATCAAAGTCTCCAGTAACTCTGCATTTTCTTAAAGAAAACATTTAGACATAAATTTCTAGTTATCACAAACACAATTTTGGGCCTGGAATTTATCTTTCAGGAGACTGAATCCTAAGGTTAGCTGGGCTCTACCCGTGCAGTATCATATCAGATGACGAACGTGTACTCTAATTTCCCAAAAGAAAAAGCAAAGTTCTGTTAGGAACAATTTTTATCTGGGAATAATTCCTTTATGTTTAAATGTGTCAAGAGTTAGATTTACATTTATTAAGCAGTTTTAAAGATACAGCCATGATTAAGTCTATGGTTTGAAAACGTAAACATTCATAAAGCGGAAACACACTGTAAAATTGGCTCAGTGCAAATTCATTAAATATGTCCTAAACTTGCATATGACCTGGTTAAAATGTTAACAAGCGGCTAAGCCAATTTACGAAACATTCTCAAATCTAAAAGTTCTTCCAATTAGTTTTCTTCCATAATCTCATCTGTAGATTACTAACCTTCCACAATTTTTGGCTTATCTTTCATGAGTGGCCTATTTCATGCTAAACTTCAAATGGATGCTATTGTACAATAGGTGGTTAAAAAAAAAAGTTTCATGATTTCTTTGAACCAAGAAACAACCATTAGCATAACTTTTTAAACTTTAAACTTTTCAATGGTGTATTATCTATTACTCCCCTGAATTCCTTTAACAAATATCCTTACTAAAAGAATGACTATTTCCATCTATAACTGTAGAAAAGTTGAGGTGTTGGAAACGTGGTGAATTGCCACTTAAGTTGTGAACAATCCCCAAGGACTGCTCTAACAAACTGGAGGCTAAATAATGGTTAAAAGACAAAATGATACTATTTTTTACCTATTGGGGAGGCTACAGGCAGGTCTAACTACTTTTACGTTTTAAAATTCTGGAAAAAAAATGAAAAGCAGCCCTGGTGGTGATCCTCTCATTATAATTACAAGAATCATGGGAACACTCCAATGCCCTCTGGTCTGTTAACTTTTAACCAATTCACTTTAGGAATAGTTCTGAAATTCCCCATCCTCTGTCAACCTGTCAGGATACCCTCTTCTGCTGGGCTCCCGTAACACCTTGTCTATACCTATTTTATACACTATATCATGGTATAATTCCTTGTGTGTGTGTGTATACACACATACACACACACGCACATATATATATATTTGACCCACCAGATTGTGAAGGCTTGAAAGTAGAGATTATAGCCTACTATTTTCTGTATCTAACACCAAGCACATTGTTAAATTCACCAAAACACTTTGTTATTTCTACTGGCTAATGCAGTGTCTGCCACGCAGTAGGAAAAGCTAATACCTATGAAAGATAAGGAGCGAGTATAGGTGCGAGGAAAGGAAGGAGGAAGAGGGTTTCAATTTACTATACTATTCAACAAAGGAATAACACTAACAGCAACAGATGCTCACTTAGAACACTTTTAGGCAGTGGCAGGATTTCATCAAGTAACTAGATTAGAGACCTAAGGGACTCAGCCTATCTTTAAGAAAGCTAAGGATCAAGGTTTTATTTGTTTCATCCTCATGCATAGACTTCAAAGCTACTGTCATCTAGTAAGTGGACAGGGCGAAGTGAATTTGAAACTATGAGGACCTGGTAAACTCCTAGAAACCCCATGTGTGGATTTCATTTAAGTATATCTAAGTAATTTCAACAAACTACCCCAACAGATGTTATTTTCAGAGAAATCTTGGGAGATCAGGTGCTTCCTCAAAGCCAGTACTAGAAAGAAAAGTAGACAATAAAAAAAATTGGTGACACAGAAGGACCTGAGTAAGGAAAGAAGGGGGTTAAAAAAAAAGAAGCCCATCAAATACTAAGTAAACAGACAAGATCTACAAAATGACTCTCTTTAGATATATGGAGGGTGATGTTTCACAACTGAAACCTTTAATGTTTTTAGAAACCTCCACTCTCCAGCTCAAAAGAATCTTCCTCATGTAAACAATACCCTAAAGATACAGCATCTCTTAATCCAACAGATAAAGTAATGCAATGAAGTTAAATCAAGATACCCTTATTCAACAAAGGGTAAATATCCAATCCAAGGTCAAATCCATGTTTAAGTAATTCATATTGTTCTCCCAGCCAAATAGCCTAATCCAGTATATAAGTACTACTATTGCCTGCCTCCAACTCGTTTTCTAACAGCAAAGAATGTTTCATATTCATTTTGCTGGAAAATCAGCCCTGTCAACAATACTGTGTTCAAGAGCAATCCCATGTCAGGGTTACAAGGGCCCATGAAAGTGTGCACGTTTCTACACATACATTCACGGATATTACTGCAGGAGGCATAGGATTCAATAACATGAATATCTGAAAAAGGCTTGTGACTATAGAATTATTTTATATATAACATGTATAAATTACATAAAATATAAATTAAAATATATATTGATTCACTGGCTAAATTTAGATACCTGCCACTTTTTCAAACAAGTAAACACAAGATAAAATGGAACTTTCTTCTAAATTCTAATCACTTTTTCCTTTAAAAAACTTTTAAAGTTATTTGAATGTACTCACCGAGTAAACAATGCTAAGTTTCTGAGCAAGTCAACTAGTGTGTCTTGATGGTACTGAACACAAGTTACATTTCAGTATAAGGCTTAGGAAAAAGCTACATGTCTCTCTACGTCACTGCTAAAGATCTGAAGCCTTTTGACAGTTTCGAAACGAGGCTACATATCTCAATCACTTGGGGGAAAGCATTTAAAATATAAATATGCCTGAGCCTCAATGCCAGATACATGGGCTCTCCAAGATATTGATGCAGTTGGCTGAAAATTGGGTCTTAGATCAGCATTTTAGAATAAATGTTCTAACTACCAAACAAATGTTTCTGTAACTGCCCTAATTCACCTGTGATGAAGGGTTTTCTGCCAACATTTTCTCTAACTTAAAAGGCATAGAGAGGGAGTTCCCTGGTGGCCTAGTGGTTAGGATTTGGTGCTTGCACTGCTGTGGCCGGGGTTCAATCCCTGGTTGGGGAACTGTGATCCCACAAGCCATTCAGCGCAGCCAAAAAAAAGGCACAGAGGAGAAGATTACATAAAAATATAGTTACCTTTCTGTTTTCTGATTGCTTAGATTCACTTGCTGTTTAAGGAGCAAAGCAAGGTTTAAGAACGAACTGCAAAGACAGGACTGAGGATATTATACAAAAGATAGTTGAATAAATGTAACCATTAAACAAAACTATATATCTTCCTAATGCCTTAAGGACACCACCTCCCCCCCCCCCCCCGCTAAAGTCAGAGAACCTGAGATTGTGTACAGTGGGGGAAAGAAAGCTACAGCAGACGGAAGGAACACCATATCACGGAAATCAACCCCTCCAGGGAGCCAGGTGACAATGTGAAGACAGTCATCTTGACACTGGGATGAGAAGACTGTGCTGTTTCCAGTTTATTCAGATGGCTCAAGTATTTTCCTCATGCCAAGTAAAATGTAGGTCCTGCTGCTAATAACTCAAAAAACTGTGCAACCACTGGCATTTCCCCTAACCTCACTTAGGTCACTGGGCATTACAAAGAGTTCTCCAAAGTCCCCTGTTATTGTTCTAACACATTAGCCTAAATATCTAAACAAGTCTACCCATTTCTCCCTTCTGCATCCAAAAGGTCAAAAGACGGCCCACTTCCTCAATAAAAGGAGATATCTGGATAAGATACCTATTCACTATATTCTCTTTGCCCATCTTGATCCTTACCACCTCTCCTTTTCCTAGAACCTTCTCCTGAAATTTTTTGGTGCTCAGTTTTTCAAAAGAACTCTCTCACCTACTGTAGTACCATCACAGGAATTTATTGTTATCTCTTACTATTTGTATTCTGGAAATTAAAGAGCCTAGAAATCACTGATGGTCAACATTACATAAATTTGCTCTACCTGTCCAAAAGATGAAGCTTTTCTTTTTCAGCTGTATCTTTAAGGAGCCTACATATTACTTTTATTGGCAGAAAAGAAGGCTATCTGACTCTTATCCAAAGAAATACATATACAGTATACTGCAAAATTGGAAAGAGAGATTATACAAAGCATATGATTCAGACAAAATGAATGTGAGTAACTGGAAAACCAAGTCCATTTACAGCATTTCTTTAGTTCAGAAGAGATGTATTCTAAATAGAGGGGTATTCTAAAGGCTAAAATTATAAACATAAAAGTCAACATATTTCCCATTTCCCACTTGTATCATACCCTCCCCCTCCCCCTGTACGCGCAAACGTGAACATATATACACAAAAGTCTCCAAAGTGCCTCCCAAGAAATTATTTAATCAATCATAAAAATGGCACATTTCAGCAGCCTTCAGCATTAAGAATTGTAGCATGGAAAATTCCAAAGGTCCTGCTTTTAGCAGCTGAGAGGTAGAGGATGCTTTACAAAGACATTTTATATCAAGTTCTCTTCTTTGAGATGAGTATGGCAGCACAGAAAAAAACTGTTATAACCTGATTGAATATAAACAACATCCAAATGAAAGTAAAACTCCCTTATGATTTGGCAAAGAAACTACCTGATATTTAAATTACAAACCTTTCCTTACAAGGACAAAAGGTTTATACTGGCTTAACAATACTGAAAAAGAGTGTGGTACAGGTAATTGCAATAAATGATGTAGCCCCTACTCTCCCCAAGCCAACAATTCATTTGTATTCTAAAGCTTTATGTATTTTCATGAAGATTATGTATTGTCAAAATACAAATATCAAGAGATTACCTGAAGTATAAGCAAACAACTTGAGAAAAATGGAGTTAAAAACCCTTGCAGAAAGCTAACCTGAACTTTTAAAAAAACCATGGAGGTAAAGAATAAGATTAAACTGCACATTAGGTAGTCAACAGAAGTCGGGTTTACTCTGCATCAACCCACACAAGCAAAATACTATCTTAAGTTGATCACTGAGCAGAGAATTCAGCAAGTCCAAATGAAGAGAGAGGGAGGTGTTTAAGAATGACAATCTGTAGAAGGAATGATCCAAACAGCAAGAGAACTCTTTGAATCTCTCAAGTAAACAACAGATACCAGTACCACCTCATGCCCTCCCTTGTAATTGTCTTAACATGATTGCCAATACATTTGTACTCTTCAAAGTTCCGGGGTCATAAAACAGCTTTGTACTAGCTGAATGACTTGCTTTCAATGTCTGTATCATGGACTCCATTCAAATTCATTGTCCTGTCTCTACCTGGGGCGGAGGTGCTGGTTTGCCATTAAGAGCCATCTGGAATGGGGTGGCCTGGCCTGCAGGAGGTAAAGGGGCAGTCTTCAACTTCTTTGTACTAGTTTTGGATGGCCGTTCCTCCTCCTCTTCATCAGAATCCTGAAGGCCATACTTAGAAAAATGAGAGACCTAAGGAAGAGAAGAATCCAACAAAATCACTTTTAACACTGTTATATTCAGAAGGGCTTCCATTATACTTGCCCTTGCAATCTTACAGAATTAGCTTCAAAAAAAAAAAAAAAGAGATCAAAATATTTAAAGCAAAATGAAATGTCACGTATCATACTTTACTGTTTTTTTCTACGATTTAGATAATGTTTGGTGCGTGTACTATTAATACAGGAAACCAAATCCAGAAGAGTCATTACTATTTTCGGTATATATTATGTGCGTGCGCGCGCATGCGTGCGTGTGTGTGTATGTACTGCCTAGTTGTTCCCTACCTACACAAGGGCCTTCGACAAGCTAAATAATCCAACTGGTCTAGAAGAGAAAGAATCCACTGGACTAAACTATTAAGGAAGGGAGGAAGTCAACCTCTACATACCCAGAAATCTTTAAAAGAATAAAAATTATTTATGAAGAGGTGATCTATCAAGAGACAAAAATTCTGCCAGATGTCCCCAATGATGTCACAAATTAGAAAAACACACCATAGAAGTATATCTAAATGGTCATAAGATGGGGCGTACAACTTGAATCATGTGCTCAAAAAGTTTATAATAGCTCCTTACTGCTCTGGGGTTTAATGAGATGTGTAATTTGAAGCAAATTATGATGTATCTCTATATCTATTTCCTAATTTGTAGAAACAGAATTTAAAAAAGGATCTCTTCTAACACAGTTTATAACTACAGTTTATAAGAACTAGGTTAAATGACTATACCTTAAAAAAAAAAAAAAAAAAAGACTATACCTTAAATACCCAAGAACCAGTTTCAGGACGGTACTCTTTGAACTGAGCTCCCTGTTTCCTTGAAACTGCTTCCAATCTTCCCTCATAGTTGATATCAGCAAGTCGATCTGGGCTCTTTATTAAACAACGAGATGTTTTATCTGTTGGCCAAACTCCATCCAATGTAACTTCAGCCTTCCTGTAATGTACAATCAAGTAAAGTGTAAATGTTTCATATCTATGACCAGAAAGCCAAGTAACACATATATACACAGCAAAATAAAGGTACCTGTGTTACTGTGGAATTATTCTGCAGGTGTTTCATAAACTTGAGTCTTGGCTCCTAAGGTAGATGGGCTTAAGAGTAAGGAATTACCCCCACATCAAATAGCTAAATATCTGGTTCAAGAGTGTTAAACCCCACTTACTTCAAACTACCATGGTACATCAATTATCTCCAATCCGATTTTTTTTAGTAAATTTATTTATTTATTTATTTATCTTGGGCTGCGTTGGGTCTTCATTGCTGCGTGCGGGCTTTTCTCTAGTTGTGGCGAGCGGGGGCTACTCTTCGTTGCGGTGCGCGGGCTTCTCATTGTGGTGGCTTCTCTTGTTGCGGAGCATGGGCTCTAGACACGTGGGCTTCAGTAGTTGTGGCTCACAGGCTCTGGAGTGCAGGCTCAGTAGTTGCAGCGCATGGGCTTAGCTGCTCCACAGCATGTGAGATCTTCCTGGACCAGAGCTCAAACCTGTGTCCCCTGCACTGGCAGGCGGATTCTCAACCATTGCGCCACCAGGGAAGCCCCTCCAATCCGATTTTTTTTTTTTAATGGACGGGGACGGGGGTGCGGGGGGAGCCTGCATTGGGTCTTCATTGCTGTGCTGGGGTTTTCTCTAGTTGCAGGGGGCTACTCTTCGCTGAGGTGGCTTCTCTTGCTGCGGAGCACGGGCTCTGGGCATGCGGGCTTCAGTAGTTGCAGCACGTGGGCTCAGTAGTTGTTGCGCACGGGCTTAGTTGCTCCGTGGCGTGTGGGATGTTCCTGGACCAGGGATTGAACCCGTGTCACCCGCATTGGCAGGCGGATTTTCTTTTAATTTTATTTATTTATTTATTTATTTATTGTCTGTGTTGGGTCTTCGTTGCTGTGCGTGGGCTTTCTCTAGTTGCGGTGAGTGGGGGCTACTCTTTGCTGTGGTGCGCGGGCTTCTCGTTGTGGTGCGCAGGCTTTTTGTTGCGGTGACTTCTCTTGTTGCCGAGCACGGGCTTCAGCAGTTGTGGCACACGGGCTCTAGAGCGCAGGATCAGTAGTTGTGGCACATGGGCTTAGTTGCTCCACAGCATGTGGGATCTTCCTGGGCCAGGGCTCGAACCCATGTCCCCTACATTGGCAGGTGGATTCTTAACCACTGCGGCAGGCAGATTCTTAACCACTGTGCCACCAGGGTCCCCAATCTGATTTTAGTAACACTTAAGCTATGCATCCTTGACCAAGTCCAGTGTTAATAGTTCAGTGCAAAGACCTAAGTGTTAGTGAAGGTCTTAAAGTGTTATTGTACATAACAACAACAGTAATAATAGCAGCAACTACCATTAACAACAAATGCCTGCAGAATGAGGTATCAGGAACATCACAGTATTAACCATTAAATGAGTGTGAATTGATGATAATAATGGTAATGTAATCCTTCTAATAGCAATATCTGAGATCAAGGACTGTGTCCTATTCATCCAGTATGCCTTGCATTTAGTACAGTGATTACCACATAATAATAGATTACTTTTTTTTTGATGACTTTAACATTAATTTTTATTGTGGTTAAAAAGGTATAACAAAAGTTATCACCACCATTCTACTGTCTTGTTTCTATGAATCTGACTCTCTACGTGCCTCAAATAAGTTGACTCATACATTATTTGTCTTTCTGCAAGCAACTGGCTTATTTCACTTAGTATAATGTCCTGAAGGTTCATCCGTTCCGTAGCATGTGTCAAAGTTTCCTTCCTTTTTAAGGCTAAATAATATTCCACTGTGTGTACATACATTTTGTTTATTCACGGACACTTGGGTTTCTTCTACCTCTTGGCTATTATGAACAGTGCTGCTATGAATATGGGTGTGCACATATCTTTCCAAGACTCTATTTTTCAATTCTTTTGGATATATACTCAGAATTAGAATTGCTGGTTCATTTTTAAGTTTTTGAGGAACCACCATACATACTCTTTCCCATAGCAGCTGCACCACATTTTACATTCCCACCAACAATACACAAAGGTTCTCATTTCTCCACACTCTTGCAAAAACGTTATTTTTCTTTTAAAGTAACCTCCTAAGGGGTGTGATAACTCACTGTGGTTTTGATTTGCATTTCCCTAATTATTATCAATGTTGAGCATCTTTTCATATGCTTGTTGGCCACTTTTTTATCATATTTGGAGACTCATGTATTCAAGTCCTTTGCCCATTTTTAATTATTTTTTTTTAAATGGTTGAGCTATAGAAGTTCTTCATATTCTGGGTATTAACCCCTTATTAGATACATGATTTGCTGGCTTTTCATTCTGTTGATTATGCCCTTTGATGTACAGAAGTTTTAAATTTTGATGTAGTCCACTTTGTCTATTTTATTTATAAATTTATTTAATTTATTTATTTATTTTTGGCTGTGTTGGGTTTTCGTTGCTGCGCGCAGGCTTTCCCCAATTGTGGCAAGCAGGGGCCACCCCTTGTTGCAGTGTGCGGGCTTCTCATTGCGGTGTGTGGGCTTCTCATTGCGGTGGACTTCCTCCCTCCCTGTGGTGGGCTCTAGGCACACGGGCTTCAGTAGTTGTGGCATGTGGGCTCAGTAGTTGTGGCTCGCGGGCTCTAGAGCCCAGGCTCAGCAGCCGTGGCGCACAGGCTCAGCTGCTCTGCGGCATGTGGGATCCTCCTGGACCAGGGCTCGAACCCGTGTCCCCCGCACTGGCAGGTGGACACTCAACCACTGCGCCACCAGGGAAGCCCCAGTTTGTTTATTTTTACTATTTGTTGCCTATGCATTCAGTGTCGTACCCAGGAAGTCTTTGCCATATATGTTGTGAAACATATTCTAAGAGTTCTATAGTTTTAAGTCTTATGTTTTAGGTCTTTGATCAATTTTGAGTAGATTTTTATTTATGGCATAAGGTAAGGATACAACTTCATTCTTCTGTTGTGGATATCCAGTGTTCCCAAAACCATTTGCTGAAGAGATTTCTTTCTCCATTGCATGGTCTTGGCAACCCTGTCAACATTGAACCCTGTATGTGTGGGCTCTCTATTCTGTTCCATTACTCTATATGTCTGTCTTTATGCCAGTAACACACTGTTTTGGTTACTGTAGCTTTGTTTTTCAAGTCAGGAAGTGTGAGTCCTCCAGCTCTGTTATTTTTCAAGATTAGTCTGGCTATTCATGGTACCCTTGAAATTCCGTATGTTTTAGGATCATTTTTTCTATTTCTGCAAAAGATGCAGTTGGGATTTTGATAGGGACTGCATTAACTCAGTTGACTGCTTTGGGTAGTATGGACATCTTAACAATTTTAAGTCTTCCTATCCATGAACATGGGATATCTATTCATTTATATGTCTTCTTTAATTTCTCTCAGCAGTGTTTTGTAGTTTTCAGCATATAAGTCTTTTGCCTCCTTGGTTAAGTTTATTCCGAAGTATTTTATTCTTCTTGATGCTACTGTAAATGAAACTGTCTTAACTTCCTTTTCAAATTATTGTTAGTGTACAGAAACTCAACTGTTTTTTGCGTGTTGATTTTGTACCTTGCTAAATGTGTTTATTAGCTGTAAAGTTTTTTGTGGAATCTTTAGGCTTTCTACATATAAGATCACATCATCTGGGACTTCCCTGGCATCCCAGAGGTTAAGACTCTGCACTTCCACTGGAGGGGGCATGGGTTTGATCCCTGGTTAAGAAACTAAGATCCCACGTGCCACACGGCATGGCCAAAAAAATAAATAAGTAAAAATTAAAAAAGAAAAAGATCACATCATCTGTGAACAGAGATAAAGTTACTTCTTTCTTTTCAATTTGAATGTCTTTTATTTCTTTATCTTGTTTAATTGTTTGGCTCGGACTTCCAGCAGTGGCAAAAGCAAGCATCCTTGTCTTGTTCCTGATCTTAGAAGAAAAGCTCTCAGTCTTTCACTACTGAGTATGATGTTCCCTGTGGGTTTTTCAAATATGGCCTTTTTATGCTGAGGTAGTTTCCTTCTATCTTTATTTTGCTGAGTGTCTTTAAAATGAAAAGGTACTGAATTCAGTCTACTGCTTTTTCTGCACCAAGATGATCATGTGGTTTTCTTCCTTCGTAAATGTGATGCATTACATTCATCAATTTTTGTATGTTAAGCCATCTGTGCATTCCAGAAATAAATCCCATTTGGTCATGGTGTGTAATCCAATCGATGCAGTACTGAATTCTGTCTGCTAGTATTTTGTTGAGGATATTTACATCAATATTTATTAAAGATACTGGTCTGTAGTCTTTTCTTGTAGCATCTTTGTTTAGCTTTGGAATCAGGGTAACGCTTGCCTCAAAGAATTAGAAAAGTGTTCCCTCCTCAATTTTGGGGAAGAGTTTGAGGAGAATGGTGTAAATTCTTCTTTAAATGTTTAGTATAATTCACCAGTGAAGCCATCTGGTCCAGCACTTGGGTGAAGCGGGCACCAGGGAAGGGGGTATTGATTACTAATTCAATTTCCTTATTAGTTACAGGGCTGTTCAGAGCTTCTATTTCTTTGTTTTTATTATCATTTATAAATTTATTTATTTATTTATTTTTTTGGCTGTGTTGGGTCTTCGTTGCTGCGTGCAGGCTTTCTCTAGTTGTGGCGAGCGGGGGCCACTCCTCGTTGTGGTGCGTGGGCCTCTCATTAAGGTGGCTTCTCCTGTTGTGGAGCACGCGCTCCAGGCATGTGGGCTTTGGTAGTTGTGGCACTCAGGCTCGGTAGTTGTGGCTCATGGGGTCTAGAGCGCAGGTTCAGTAGTTGGGGTGCACAGGCTTAGTTGCTTAGCACGTGGGATCTTCCCAGACCAGGGCTTGAACCCGTGTCCCCTGCACTGGCAGGCAGATTCTTAACCACTGCGCCACCAGGGAAGCCCTAGAGCTTCTATTTCTTCATGATTCAATCTCAGTGGGTTGTGAACATAAATGACTTTAATTATGGCCCTTTCACCTGGACCCTATTAGAAGCTAGTATCTCACACTAACATATAGAGAAAGAGTTAAGCACAGTCACAGCAGAAACAAGAAAAAAATACTATTAAAAAGCATTTTCCGGGACTTCCCTGGCAGTCCAGTGGTTCAGAATCTGTGCTTCCACTGCAGAGGGCAAGGGTTCAACCCCTGGTTGGGGAACTAAGATGCCCTGGTTGGGGAACTAAGATGGTACGCAGTGTACCCAAAAGAAAAAAAAAAGGCGTTTCCCAAAAGTTTTTGGAAACTAACCAATTGGACCTGACGATATTAGGGAAAAGAAGCCAAAGAAGTCATACTATATCATTTCTTTATCACTTACACTTTTAAATGAAAGTAGAGAAACAATAATCATACACTATAGTAAGTCAAAGGAACAAGTTGCAAAAAAATGTATATAATATGAATACATTTGTGTTAACAGAAAAAAACTGTGATTTAACTGATTATTTTTTAAATATGTAAATAAATTCATACCTATTTAGCCCTTCACCCACAGGTGGTTTTTGGTTATCATCTAAGTAAACAATCACTTCTTTCCTTCGGATATGCACAATGTCATCTAAATTTAGATTTGTCAAATTCACATCTCCTTCAAAATAGATTGAACCATAACCTATAAATCAGAACAAACAGTTAAAAACTCATCCTGTATAGAGGGCAAATACCCATTTCATACTTCTAGTGATTATATAATGAGAAGGAGCAAGCAGCTTTAAACATTAATCAATATTCTAAATCACCCAGCAATTCCTTGAATGGGTTATTTCATCTATAATATGTATTAGAAGGTGACATCAAATACATTTATCTGATTTAACATGTGTGTTTTTACAGCACTTAACGTTATCCTCAAAATAGCCTTTTTAAATCTCTCCCCAAATTTAAATCTCTCCGGCTGCTACATAAACAACCCTTAACACCTAGCCTGCAGTATGAATTAAAATACTTGAGCCCTTCTTTTAATATAATACAGCAAGATGAGATTTTTCCCCAAGAAAATTTATCTGTAATAACTTAATAATATGAAGTTGAACCTAAGTATTACCCATCTCTTGTCAACTATTAATTTTCTCACTATTTCTTGCTGTTTACAGTATTTTAATTGTAGAAAATTGCAATGAGCCAAATACTTACAAACAGTCTTTGTGAAGACTATTACAAAGTTCTAGTCTTTTTTTGTTACTTGTCAATCAAAGTGTCTATTCAGGCCAAGGTGGGTCCAAATGTAGGTAAAAAACAAATTTAGCTATCAAGAGCTTCCTTTACTTAATTATAAAAATAAAGTGAAGATCTCTGGCTTATACACTACTAACTCTTAAATTCACACTCACCTTTACGACCAATAGTGAAGTCAGAGACAATGCACTCTCCTTTTTCATTGGTAATTTTAGCTAGGTCATCCATGGATGGAATAGTATAGTAGCCAACCTTAGTGAGAACGATGCCTATGACAAAAGAAACAGAAAATACTAGTTGTGACTGACCTCAGGTAGAGGAATTTTCGGTAGTATTTATTTCACTTTTTCCTTTTTAAAAATTTTCTACAGAATGGATAATTTAAAAAATTACCTGATCAGTAAATTATTATAAAAAGAGAAAATATATAGGAATAAAGCATTTTTCCAAGCTAGTTTTCTTTTTTTTTTTCAATCTGCTTTTCTAAGAGACACTATTCCTAAGAGAAACCAAGTGTTTTTTTAAAAAAACCTCACGGTTAAGTAAGTCTGGAGAACATGCACAAGATAGTATATTACAGGTTCTGAAAACTCACAAAACAATGAAATTTATTTACTTAGTCCAGTGTTTCCAAGACTTATTTAACCACAGACCTTCCTTTTCATATGACACCTATTAACATACGTGCACTATGAAAGGCATTCCATAGAATACATTCTGGGAAAGACTTATTGTTTTCTTTTATTTTACACATGGAAGACGCCCAAACCCAGGTTTTTGGCTTATGTGGTAATTCAGTGGATTAGAGGTGGAGCTAAAACTCCAAAACCAATGCTTTTAGTTTTACATGTTATTGCCTTCTATAAACCTCTTGTATCTTTCAAATTTACATCCTCAAATTGAGAGCTAAAATCAAGATGAAAAATTCTACATGAGAAAGTCCCATAGACAAATGGAAACTTAAAGGACTACACTGATGTTATTTTAAAAAGTGCTAACTAGGCAGATTTCTGAAGAAATCAAAGAAAATATAGCATGGGTATGCTTGTTCTAGTCACTCCTTATTCCATTTACAGGAAGAGATCAGGCTAACTTGCTCTCTGAGAGGAAAGAGTTTAAGGCCAATATAAGATCAAATTCCAGCCTCCAGCAATGCCCACTCACATGTTTAACTTGCTTCTCTATGGGCGAGTTTTAGAGGGTTGTTAAAGTGTCCTTGAGAATGGAATTTTAAATTGGGAGGCGGCAAAAAATGTCAGTGAGAAAACTCGAAACAATAAAAAAAAAATCTAGACTGGATATTTAAGATGTAGTATTATAATGAACTCATGTAGATGTCTAAACACAAATGTAGATAACATAGGATTCTTAATGTGGAAGTATAAAGTTGTTTCCTTAGGGCGCCAAGTGGCCAAAGATATATATGAAGGCAATAAGATAATTAGATATAGAACAAGTTTACAGACACATCAAGACAAACTGTAAAATAAATTAAAAAAAAAAAAAAAAGACTAGGCAAAACTAATCTATGTGACAGAAACGAGACTGTGGTTGACTTCTTGAGATGGGGACAGAAAAGAACTTTCCAAAGTGAAAGAAATGTTCTATCTCTTGTTTGAGTATATATATGTCAAAATTCATTGAAATGAACACTTAAGATCTGTGTACTTCACTATATGTAAATTGTACCTCAATTAAAAGGGGGGAAGGGGGAATGTAATGACATTTGTCAAAACCCAAATGAGATGTTAAGTCAACAGAGAGAAAAAGCAAACTTTAAGCATCCCATCAAGACACTTCAATCTTGTAGTTTATACTGTTTCATGGATTAGTGTGGAAAAACTAATCAGTTCATTGTTGGGGACAAAAAAGAAAAGCACAGAACTGAGGTGATAATAACCATAGCAACCACTAACATTTGAATGCCTATTCTAGTCAGGCATTATGGTCTACTCAAATCTCAAAAATCTCATATGATAATACTGCTATAATTTTAATTAAAAAACCAATAAACAATATGTGAGTTTATAAAGCTAGGAAAAATTATGAGGATAGTCTCTCTGGCTACAAAATTTGGGATATTTAAACTATACCAGGATAATTAATAAAATGAATTTTAACTACTCCAAAGGTACAAAAAAAAAAGTGAATTCCAAATCAACCAAAGCATCAGTGAGAAGTGTTTAAGTGTTAACTTCCATAAAATGCAATAAAAAACATTTAGAAGTTCAGATAGCTGACTTCTATTATGTTGAAAATCAGTGACAAACAGGAGGTCTCATATGACTGGTAGGAGATTACTTAAGTGCCAATCTGAATCTGACCTGCTGGATGCATATGGTAAGTATTATTTTCTATTTCTTCTCGGTCATCCTGAAGTGACTCCTCATGAAAAGAGGTCTCTTCACTGCTTCCTTCCAGCCCATTTCGCAAGGCAGCATGCATGTTTAACGCAACAATGGTATCATCCACACTGTTGCTGCTGTTATGTTTATTTCCAGCACTCTCTGGGGTTTGAGGAATGGGTTTGGCAATAGGGTTAGTATAAAAACGTGACACAAGAGAATCATCATCTCCATCCTGCTGATGGTTTTCATCGACTGGTTTGCTCAGAAAACTGAATCTGAAAAGGGAGAAAATAAATACTATCTTAGTCCCTTGAGTAGGAACAGTAGTAAAATGGTAACAATCAAACATTACTAGGCTTTTACTAGCTTCTGGCACCGTTCTAGGTAATTCCATGTATTAAAAATTCACTTAATACTTACGGTAAACCTGTAAAATAGGCTATCATTCTCTGTATTTTACAGAAAACTCGGACACAGAAAAATAACTTGCCAAGGTCACAAAGCTGTTAAGTGCTAGAGTTGGGATTGTAACCCAGGAAATCTGGCTGTAGATTCCACAGCTTTAACTGACCTATTTTCATGAATGAATGAACCTGAGCGTCACAACATTTAGTTTAAAGGGGGAAGGGGGTGTCTACTATGTGGGGTCAAATAATCAGTGGTGAATTTCAATATAAAAAACTGAAAATTTAAAATTTTTAATATTATAATCAATAAGGTATTAGTGATTCATTTATGAAAACTCAAATTTTATCCAAACAGAAAAAAAACAGAAGTGCAAAGACATATATACAAGGATTTTTCACTGAAGCATTATTTTGAATATAGGAATACCAAAATAATCTAAATGTCGTCTTATAGAGAACTGATTGAATTACCTTACATTTACAATAATGGTTACAGACTTATTTAAAAAGAGGAAGCAGGTTATTCATATTGATACGGAAAGGTGTTTACAGTAAATGGAAATAAGCAGGTTACAGAATATTATTTCATGCATAAACTCTACAATATATAAGAATATATTTATAAATAAATTTTTAAACTGTAAGAATATATACTGAACTCTTAAGAATTAGTGTATATACTTGTACTTCCTCCTTTATATATTTCTATACTTTTTTATTTTTTTGGTTTGGTTACAGTGACTGTGTATCACTTTAACAACCCCATCCAAAATGACATACATGGATACCAAAATAGTTTTGCAGAAATGAATCAGAAAAATAATTTTATGGTCTAAAGTACTCAAGAAGCAACAACACAACATAACTTCTAGATGCTGATATGCTGTAATATTGGGTTGGCCAAAAAGTTCGTTTGGACTTTTCCGTAAGATGTTATGGAAAAATCCGAACGAACTTTTTGGCCAACCCAATACTTCTAACTTCATACAATTTCATAGAATGAATAAATTCTAAGCTCAGAATCTTTTCTAAATGAGCACAAGGCCCTCTACCAGAAGTAACCCAAATGAGAATTCAGTTTACCTCTCTCCATTTTCTGGATAATCAGATGGTGAAGCTAGATCTTCTGAATCACGATTAACAGGAGAGAAGAGATTGCTATTGTTAAGGTTTTTCAAAACCAACTTCTTAATGCTCTTCCTATAAAGAGACCAAAAGAAAAAAAAGAAAGAACTCAGGCACACATAATTACATCAAAGACCATCTTAAAACCTTAAGTGGAAAGGGACACTCTTATTCAATTCATATATATCTAAAATTGACCTAACAAGTTCAATTCACCAACTTATCCCATAAATACATAACCAGAACACAAGGTCTCAAATATATTACACTCTGGTGTTTCGAAGAATAAGCTAATAAGCACATCAAAATCAAGTAGGAAATCCCCCAGAAGATACTCTTCCCTTTCTGAACTCCCTGAGCATTTTGTTCAGACACTAGTTTACTCATCACACTGTCATATATTTCAATTACTTCTAGACATGTCTTTTCTCTCGTTAAATACTTTTTCTTTTTTGGCAGTCAGGATTTATGACTGCTCCTGCATAGAACCTGGCACGCTGCCTTGAAGGAAAATAGGATAGGTGTTTGTTGATTAAATGAGAAAGGTTTCTTTAAAAAAAAAGACAAGAAAGAGGAGTAAAATCCCCTGATATCCAATGATGGAAATGACCATGAATACCTAAAAAGTTCGTTTGTGTACAATAGGTTTATTTAAGGCAACAACCTCTGCAGCATACCAGCTTTAAGTAGAAAAACAATACAAGAGATCTTAATCAACCTCCACTTAAAAAGTCACTGGATTACCTAATGCACTCCATTCCCTCTTTTAGAAAAACCATCCACTGGGAATTCCCTGGAGATCCAGTGGTTAGGACTGCACGTTTCCACTGCGTGGTTTGATCCCTGGTTGGGGAACTAAGATCCTATATGGTGTGCGGTACAGCCAAAAAAACAAAAACAAAGCAAAACAAAAAAAACCCCACCAACCAACCCGCCTCCCCACCCCCCGCCCCGACCGCCGCCCAAAACCAACCATTAAGTAGTTAGGCCACTCTCTAATTTATTCTAGTCTCAACAACTGGGTTATATAGTAACAAACATCTAGTGTTTGTTCCTTACCTATGTATGCTATTTATATTCCCTATAGTCATGATGTTATTAAGTATTAAGTAAGCCAATGAAATAGGCACTTGACAATAAAAAATTATTATTTCCATGAAAAATAAAAGTTGCTCTCCTATTAATGGTAGACTAGGTCATGCAGACTAATTCTCCTAGGAAGGATTACCAGAAAACTCAGAGCTCTTTCTAGGCATTAAGAGCCAACAAGATAGTAAAAAATGACTGTACCAGCAACCTGGGGGGACAGTGGTACGGGGAGCTGTCCGATATTTTGGGTTGCTTTTCTCCTGGAGACTTTTTGGATCCAAAGGGAAGGCTGAGAGGCTGATGGTGAACTTGACAAGTCTTGTGGGACCAGGGAGGCAGAGATGAGTCTAGAGCCACCAAGGGGGTGGGTCACTAGTAAATGCCACTTGTTTTGTATTGGGACCTGAAAAGTCTCTACCCCTGGAGTTAAGAAAGAACTAAAAGTAAAAAGCACATGGTCCTAAGTTCAGCTATGACTCATCTCATAAGCACTGTCATAAAAAAAGAAAAAAAAACTCTGAAGGTCAATCTCATCATCCTTGAATTCCAGTTACTGCCAGTTTTCTTCAAAGAAGATAAATGGCTAATAAGCACATAAGACACACAACATCATAAAGGGAATGCAAATTACAAGCATGAGGTACCACTTCACCCCCACTACAATGGCTGTTATAAACAGACAGACATACCAGAAAATAACAAGAGCTGACAAGGATATGGAGAAAATTAAAACATTGTGCACTGCTGGTGGGAATGTAAAATGGTGCAGCGGCTATGGAAAACAGTTTGGCAGTTCTTTCTTTCTTTTTTCCTTTATTTTTTAACATCTTTAGTGGAGTATAATTGCTTTACAATGGTGTTAGTTTCTGCTTTATAACAAAGTGAATCAGCCATACATATACATATATCCCCACACCTCCTCCCTCTTGCGACTCCCTCCCACCCTCCCTATCCCACCACTCTAGGTGGTCACAAAGCATGGAGCTGATCTCCCTGTGCTATGCAGCTGTTTCCCACTAGCTACCGATATTACATATGGTAGTGTATATATGTCCATGCCACTCTCTCACTTCATCCCAGCTTACCCTTCCCCCTCCCCGTGTCCTCAAGTCCATTCTCTATGTCTGGGTCTTTATTCCTGTCCTGCCCCTAGGTTCTTCAGAAGCAATTTTTTCTTTTTTTTAGATTCCATATTTATGTGTTAGTATACGGTATTTTTCTCTTTCTGACTTACTTCACTCTGTATGACAGACTCTAGGTGCATCCACCTCACTACAAATAACTCAATTTCGTTTCTTTTTATGGCTGAGTAATAGTCCATTGTATATACGTGACACATCTTCTTTATCCATTCATCTGTCAATGGACACTTAGGTTGCTTCCATGTCCTGGCTATTGCAAACAGAGCTGCAATGAACACTGTGGTACATGACTCTTTTTGAATTATGGTTTTCTCAGGGTATATGCCCAGTAGTAGGATTGCCGGGTCATATGGTAGTTCTATTTTTAGTTTTTTAAGGAACCTCCATACTGTTCTCCATAGTGGCTGTATCAATTTACATTCCTACCAACAGTGTAAGAAGGTTCCCTTTTCTCCACACCCTCTCCAGTGTTTTTTGTAGATTTTTTTGATGATGGCCATTCTGACTGGTGTGAGGTGATACCTCATTGTAGTTTTGATTTGCATTTCTCTAATGATTCGTGATGCTGACCGTCCTTTCATGTGTTTGTTGCCAATCTGTATATCTTCTTTGGAAAAATGTCTATTTAGGTCTTCTGCCTATTTCTGGATTGGGTTGTTTGTTTTTTGGATATTGAGCTGCATGAGCTGCTTGTAAATTTTAGACATTAATCCTTTGTCAGTTGCTTTGTTTGCAAATATTTTCTCCCATTCTGAGGGTTGTCTTTTCGTCTTGTTTATGGCTTCCTTTGCTGTGCAAGAGCTTTTAAGTTTCATTAGATCCCATCTGTTTTTGTTTTTATTTCCATTTCTCTAGAAGGTGGGCCAAAAAGGATCTTGCTGTGATTTATGTCAAAGAGTGTTCTTCCTATGTTTTCCTCTAAGAGTTTTATAGTGCCTGGCCTTACATTTATGTCTTTAATCCATTTTGAGTTTATTTTTGTGTATGGTGTTAGGGAGTGTTCTAATTTCATTCTTTTACATGTAGCTGTCCAGTTTTCCCAGCACCACTTATTGAAGAGGCTGTCTCTTCTCCACTGTATATTCGTGCCTCCTTTATCAAAAACAAGGTGACTATATGTGGGTGGGTTTATCTCTGGGCTTTCTATCCTGTTCCATTGATCTATATGTCTGTTTTTGTGCCAGTATCATACTGTCTTGATGACTGTAGCTTTGTAGTATAGTCTGAAGTCCAGGAGCCTGATTCCTCCAGCTCCATTTTTCTTTCTCAAGACTGCTTTGGCTCTTCGGGGTCTTTTGTGTTTCCATACAAATTGTGAAATTTTTTGTTCTAGTTCTGTGAAAAATGCCATTGGTAGTTTGATAGGGATTGCATTGAATCTGTAGATGCTTTGGATAGCATAGTCATTTTCACAATGTTGATTCTTCCAATCCAAGAACATGGTATATCTCTCCACATGTTTGTAACATCTTTAATTTCTTTCATCAGTGTCTTCTAGTTTTCTGCATACATACAAGTCTTTTGTCTCCTTAGGTAGGTTTATTCCTAGGTATTTTATTCTTTTTGTGGCAGTGGTAAATGGGAATGTTTCCTTAATTTCTCTTTCAGATTTTACATCATCTTTCACCATCTGAAGAGTTTGAGAAGGACAGGTGTTAGCTCTTCTCTAAATGTTTGCTGGAATTCGTCTGTGAAGCCATCTGGTCCTGGGCTTTTGTTTGTTGGAAGATTTTTAATCACAGTCTCAATTTCAGTGCTTGTCATTGGTCTGTTTAAATTTTCTCTCTCTTCCTGGTTCAGGCTCGGAAGGTTGTGCTTTTCTAAGAATTTGTCCATTTCTTCCAGGTTGTCCATTTTATTGGCATATAATTGCTTGTAGTAATCTCTCATGATCCTTTGTATTTCTGCAGTTAGTTGTTATTTCTCCTTTTTCATTTCTAATTCTACTGATTTGAGTCTTCTCCCTTTTTTTCTTGATGAGTCTGGCTAATGCTTTATCAATTTTGTTTATCTTCTCAAAGAACCAGCTTTTAGTTTTACTAATCTTTGCTATCATTTCCTTCATTTCTTTTTCATTTATTTCTGATCTGATATTTATGATTTCTTTCCTTCAGCTAACTTTGGGGTTTTTTTTGTCCTTCTTTCTCTAATTGCTTTAGGTATAACGTTCTGTTGTTTATTTGAGATGTTTCTTGAGGCAGGATTGTTTATTTGAGATGTTTCTTGTTTCTTGAGGCAGGAATGTATTGCTATAAACTTCCGTCTTAAGAACTGCTTTTGCTGCATCCCATAGGTTTTGGGTCATTGTGTTTTCTTCATTGTCATTTGTTTCTAGGTATTTTTTGATTTCCTCTTTGATTTCTTCAGTGATCTCTTGGTTATTTAGTAGTGTACTGTTTAGCCTCCATGTGTTTGTATTTCTTTTTACAGATTTTTTTCTGTAATTGATACGTAGTCTCATAGTGTTGTGATTGGAAAAGATACTTGATACAATTTCAATTTTCTTAAATTTACCAAGGCTTGATTTGTGACCCAAGATATGATCTATCCTGGAGAATGTTCCATGAGCACTTGAGAAGAAAGTATATTCTGTTATTTTTGGATGGAATGTCCTATATCAATTAAGTCCATCTTGTTTAATGTATCATTTAAAGCTTGTGCTTCCTTATTTATTTTCATTTTGTATGATCTGTCCATTGGTGAAAGTGGGGTGTTAAAGTCCCCTACTATGATTGTGTTACCGTTGATTTCCCCTTTTATGGCTGTAAGCATTTGCCTTATGTATTGAGGTGCTTCTATGTTGGGTGCATAAATATTTACAAATGTTATATCTTCTTCTTGGATCGATCCCTTGATCATTATGTAGTGTCCTTCTTTGTCTCTTGTAATAGTGTTTATTTTAAAGACTATGTTGTCTGACATGAGAATTGCTACTCCAGCTTTCTTTTGATTTCCATTTGTATGGAATATCTTTTTCCATCCCCTCACTTTCAGTCTGTATGTATCCCTAGGTATGAAGTGGGTCTCTTGTAGACAGCATATATACACGGCTTGTCTTTGTATCCATTCAGCCAATCTATGCCTTTTGGTTGGAGTATTTAATCTATTTACATTTAAGGTAGTTATCGACATGTATGTTCCTATTACCATTTTCTTAATTGTTTTGGGTTTGTTATTGTAGGTCTTTTCCTTCTCTTCTGTTTCCTGCCTAGAGAAGTTCCTTTAGCATTTGTTGTAAAGTTGATTTGGTGGTGCTGAATTCTCTTAGCTTTTGCTTGTCTGTAAAGGTTTTAATTTCTCCGTCAAGTCTGAATGAGATCCTTGCTGGGTATTCTTGGTTGTAGGTTTTTCCCTTTCATCACTTTAAGTATATCATGCCACTCCCTTCTGGCTTGTAGAGTTTCTGCTGACAAATCAGCTGTTAACCTTATGGGAGTTCCCTTGTATGTTATTTGTCGTTTTTCCCTTGCTGCTTTCAATAAGTTTTCTTTGTCTTTAATTTTTGCCAATTTGATTACTATGTTAACCTGACGGGGATTCCCTTATATGTTATTTGTTGTTTTTCCCTTGCTGCTTTTAGTATGTTTTCTTTGTATTTAATTTTTGATAGTTTGATGAATATGTGTCTTGGCGTCTTTCTCCTTGGATTTATCCTGTATGGGACTCTGTGCTTCCTGGACTTGATTAACTATTTCCTTTCCCATATTAGGGAAGTTTTCAAATATAATCTCTTCAAATATTTTCTCAGTCCCTTTCTTTTTCTCTTCCTCTTCTGGGACCCCTATAATTTGAACGTTGGTGTGTTTAATGTTGTCCCGGAGGTCTCTGAGACTGTCCTCAATTCTTCTCATTTGTTTTTCTTTATTTTGCTCTGAGGTAGTTATTTCCACTACTTTTATCTTCCAGGTCATTTATCCGTTCTTCTGCCTCATTTATTCTGCTATTGATTCCTTCTAGAGAATTTTTAATTTCTTTTATTGTGTTGTTCATCATTGTTTGTTTGCTCTTCAGGTCATCTAGGTCCTTGTTAAACGTTTCTTGTATTTTCTCCATTCTATTTCCAAGGTTTTGGATCATCTTTACTATCATTACTCTGAATTGTTTTTCAGGTAGCCCGAACAGTTTGGCAGTTCTTTAAAAGGTTAAGTATAGAATCAATGTATGACCAAACCATTCAAGTCCTGGATATATACTCAAAGGAATTGAAACTGGGACTCTGATACTTGTACACCAACATTTATAGCAGCAGTATTCACACAGCTGAAAGGTGGAAACAACCCAAAAGTCCATCAATAGATGGAATGGATAAACAAAATGTGGGTTAACCATACAGTGGAATATTATTCAGCCTTAAAAAGAAATGAAGTTCTGGGCTTCCCTGGTGGCGCAGTGGTTGAGAGTCCGCCTGCCGATGCAGGGGACACGGGTTCATGCCCCAGTCTGGGAAGATTCCACATGCCGCGGAGCGGCTGGGCCCGTGAGCCATGGCCGCTGAGCCTGCGTGTCCGGAGCCTGTGCTCTACAACGGGAGAGGCCACAACAGTGAGAGGCCCACGTACCGCCAAAAAAAAAAAAAAAAAAAAAGAAATGAAGTTCTGATACATGCTACAACTTAATGAACCTCTAAAACATTATGCCAACTAATGAGAACATAGTGTATAGCACAGGGAACTCTACTTAATGCACTGTGCTGACATGAATGGGAAGGAAGTCCAAAAGGGAGGGGATATGTGTATATGTATGGCTGATTCATTTTGCTGTACAGCAGAAACTACACAACATTGTAAAGCAACTATACTCCAAAAAAATTTAAACAAATAAAATAAAACATTATGCCAAGTAAAATAATCCAGACATGAAAGAAAGAATAAATTCTGTATGATTCTCTGTATATTAGGTATCTAAAATAGGCAAATTCTTACAGACAGAAGGTAATATAAAGGTTAAGAGGTTAACAGGTTTCTTCTTCTGTGGGAAGAAGAAAACAGGGAATTATCGCATGGCAGGTACAGAGTTTCTGTTTGGGATGATGAAGTTCTGGAGATACTGGTGGTGATAGTTACACAATATTGTAAATATACTTAACACCACTGAATTGTAATTGTACGTAACATAAATTTTACAATTTTTACCATTTTCATGTATATTTTACCACAATAAAAATTAGTAAGTAAAAAAAACACAAGTCATTCACGCACACATTTGTAAAAGCTGTTAAATATTAAAATAGATAAATTTAGGAAAACTGAAGATGTGTTTATATACGTTTTTGTGATTTGGAGGTTAAGGAAATAAAGTAACTGAAATATCCAAACCAAATAAATCACTATGTATGCAGAAGACCTAAATGATTAGCAAGCTTAGTTTAATTTAATATCCCCATACCCAACAATTATGGAATATATATTCTTTTCAAATACACATGGAATGTTTATGAAAACTAACCACATGTTGGACTATTAAAGCAAGCCACAAGTTTCAAAGAACTGAAATCACCTGAAGTACTCTTTTCTTTTGCACATAAGCTAGAAATCAGTAACAAAGAGATAACTTAAAAATCTCCATGTTAGGAATTTATATTCTTGAATAACCCAAGGCTTAAAAAACCCTATGAAAATCAGAAAGCATTTATCATATAATTATTTTTTGAACATTAAGAGTACTCCATATCAAAACTTGTAGAGTACAAATAGAGCTGAACTAAAAGGGAAATTTACATCTCTAGATGCATAATTAATATTTGAAAAGAAGGAAAGCTGAAAATAAAAGCTAAGCATCCATTTAGACAAAGGACAGAAAATTAAATACCATAAAAGGAGGGGGGGGAATGGACCTCCCTGGTGGCACAGTGGTTAAGAATCCGCCTGCCAATGCAGGGGACATGGGTTCGAGCCCCGGTCCGTGAAGATCCTACATGCTGCGGAGCAACTAAGCCTGTGCACCACAACTACTGAGCCTGAGCTCTAGAGCCTGCGAGCCACAACTACTGAGCCCGCACACCCAGAGCCCATGCTCCACAACAAGAGAAGCCACCGCAATGAGAAGCCTGTGCAGTGCAACGAAGAGTAGCCCCCGCTTGCCACAACTAGAGAAAAGCCCGCGTGCAGGCAACAAAGAACCAATGCAGTCAAAAATAAAATAATTTTTTTTTAAAAAGAGGGGGGAATGGACTAAAAATAAATATTAGTGAAAATATGATAAATAAAATTAAAAATTAATGAAAGAGGAATTAGACTCAAGAGCATCAATAATGCCAGAAGTTAGTTCTTTGAAGTGGTCAATAAAACTGGTAGATCCCTGACCACATTGCTAAAATGAGAAGGTACAAAATACCTACATGTCAGGAATGAAAACACAGACATCCCCACGGATTCTACTAAAATGAAAAAGACAGTAAGGATATTTTTAAACAACTTTATGCCAGTAAGTTTGGAATTTTAATGAGCTGAAATGAATATTATAAGAACATAACTTGTCAAAAGTGACTCAAAAAAATGAAAAAGCTGATGTCCTATAACTTTAAAGTCAATAATTAAAACAAAACACCTTACTACAAATAATACTTCAGACTCGTATCTTCACTAGTATCCAACATCTAATGGAAGGGGGGGTGGGGAAAGGCCTATCTTACCCAAAGTCTTCCAGAGAATAGAGGAAATGATACAATTTGTGAGGTCAGCCTAATTTTTATACCAAAACTGGGTAAGGAAATTATAAGACAGGAACATCCAAGCCAATCTAAATCAGGAACACAGAAGGCAAAAAAAGTCCTGGACAAAATTTTACATGGTGAACTCTACAAGAAAGTAAGTTGGGCTTCCCTGGTGGCACAGTGGTTGAGAATCTGCCTGCCAGTGCAGGGGACGCGGGTTCGAGCCCTGGTCCGGGAGGATCCCACATGCCGCGGAGCAACCAGGCCCGTGCGCCACAACTACTGAGCCTGCGCGTCTGGAGCCTGTGCTCCACAACAAGAGAGGCCGCGGTAGTAAGAGGCCCGCGCACTGCGATGAAGAGTGGCCCCCGCTTGCTGCAACTAGAGAAAAAGCCCTCGCACAGAAACGAAGACCCAACACAGCCAAAAATTAATTAATTAATTAATTAATTAGGGAAAAAAGTTAAAAAAAAAAAGAAAGTAAGTTACCAAACACTATCAGGGTCTATGGAAAGGACTTAGGAGCCAACATAAAAGGGTCCCTTCTGGCCAAAGAGCGAACAACCTAGTGATCACAGAAAATATTAGCTGTAATGGATGGAAACACAGCAACAGGGGTGGGGTGGGGGGCAGGAGAGAAGATGGCTTAATTAAATGTTTCACATGAAGAACGTACAAGTAAAAAACAAGGAACTAAATATGAAACATAAAAACAGTGTCAGGCAAATGTGAAGAGGACTGGAATCAGAAATATCAAGGTGAGACAGGTACAAAGAACAGACACAAGAAGCCAAAGAACAGAAAAGTGTCGCACCATTTGTGAAGCAAAACTATGTGACTTTGAACACCAGATTTATTTCAACAATGAAATATTTCATAAGTAAAAACAAGTGACAGATTCATGTATATTTCGCCATATTTACGTCACTGCCCTCACTTGGCTTATAGGAATATAGCGATATAGGAATAAGAGTTACTTGTTTGAACTTGTATTGAACTTGTTTCCCACAACCTTGCTACATTTACTTATTAGTTCAGAACTGACATACAGTAAACAGCACATATTAAGTTTTGACATGTGTATAAGTTTTGAAATGTGTATACGCCAGTGAAACCATCATCACAATCAAGAAAAACAACACAGCCATAAATACCCAGAAGTCTCCTCATACACCTTGTAATCTCTCCTTTCTATCCCTCCAAGACCTCTCCCTCATGCCCAGGCAACAAATTGCACTTTCCAGTATTTTCTATAAATGGGGCGGTGGGGGGAGAGACTATCTTGATAAATACAAGACAGAATACCATTCGGTCAAGTCATGTTTGAAACAAACATTGAAAAAAAAACTGGAAAATAAAATTATATCCGCTTGAAAAAATATATATGTATTTAAAACCAGAAACATAACAAAATACTCCCTCTGCCTGACAGTCCTCCCTATCCCTCTTCAGTTTAAACAACACATCCTCAGAGAAGCTTTCCTTCATCATTCTGTTAGTCTCTCCTACAGTGGCAATCTCTACTTCTGTCACTTGTCTCACTTGTGATTATTTTGTCAACATCTTTCTTCCCCCATAGTTTGTGACAGAGGAATGTGTCTTGTTCACAGCAACTAAGCCCGTGTGCCACAACTACTGAGTCTGTGCTCTACAGCCTGCAAGTCACAACTACTGAGGCCCACATGCCTAGAGCCCGTGCTCCACAACAAGAGAAGCCACTGCAATGAGAAGCCCGCGCACTGCAACGAAGAGTAGCCCCTGCTCGCCGCAACTAGAGAAAGCCCTTGCGCAGCAACAAAGACCCAACGCGGCCAAAAAAACAAAACCCCCCACAACATTGTAATCAACTATATTTCAATAAGTTATTTAAAACTTAAAAAAAAAAGAATAAACACACATGCAAACGAACAAGCATATAACTTGAATAGAGAATCACCTAATACATCAAAGTAGCATTTAAATTCCCTTGGGAATGGTGCAGTTTGTTTAACAAATGATGCTGGCATAACTGGCAGAAAAAATAAATAAATAAAAGAACATGGGGAGTTCTGACAAGAGAAAAGATGGGTAAAATTTAAAATAGGGTGGCCAGGGTAGTATTCACCAATGTGACATTTGAGTAAAGAGCAAGAGAGTTAGCTATTAGGATTTATGGGGAGAAGTGTTTTAGGCAAAGAGAACAATTGGAGGAAAGATCCAAAGGCAATAGCATGCCTTTCTTGTCCTAACAGCGGCAAGGAGATCATGGTGGAGTAAACAGTGAAGACAGTAGTAGATGTGTTTACAGAGGTAATGGAACATCAGATCTTACAGGGCCTCATATGCCACTGTAAGGAATTCAGCTTTTACTGGGTGAAGTATGAACCACAATTGAGTTTTGGACAGAAAGTGACGTGGTCTGACTTAAACTTCAAAGGAATCACTGTTAGCTTTATTCTGAACAGAATGCAAAGGAACAAGGGTAAAAGCAAAAAGATCAGCTAGGAGAATATTGCAATAATTCAGTCAAGAGATGATGGTGCCTTGGGTCAAGGTAATTAGTAGCAGTGAAGGTGGTAAGAATTGGTCAGATTCTGGATAACTTTTAAAGGTAGAACAAAGATTTGCTGATGGCTTAGATATGGGATGTATGAAAAAAGTCAATGATGATTCCAAAATTTTTGGCCTGAGCAACTAGAGTGATAGAAATGCAATTATCTGCAACAGGAAAGGCTTTGGGTGGAACAGCTTTAAGGTGGAAGATCAGTTCAGTTCTGGACATGTTAATTTTGAAATAAATGTCTATTAGACATGCAAGTGGAGATGTTGAGTAGGGCTGGACATTGGATATGAGTGTGGAGTTTGCGAGAGAGGTCCAGGCTGGAGATAAAAGTTTGAGAATTAGACTACAGATGATCAAAAAGTCTTGAATTAAATTAAATCACTTTGGGAGTGAGTAAAGATAATGTGATCAAGAACTGAGCCTAGGGGCACTCCAATTTTAAGAGGCCAGGAAGAAGAGTAACCAGCAAGGGAGACAGAAGGAGCAACCAGTAAGGTAGGAACAAAACTAGAAAAGTGGGGGGTTCCTGGAAGCCACATTTCCAGGAAAGTAAATCAAGGAAAAGTGACAGGTAAACCGTGTACTTCCAATACATCAAGTAAAGACTGTTGAGAGCAACACCACAGAAGTAGAAGCCAGGAAGGGGATACCATATTAACAGCAAAACGTGTGCTTTCCCACTCCAATCCTCTCTATTTGTATATCATATTTGTAGATCCTAAGACCTGGTGAAATTGCCCTGAAAGCTGTTGATCTAATGACTGGACTAAAAAGGGTGACTCTAAGCCCTTTTTATTTACTCTGTGCCGAACAATTTGCTAAATGCTGGGGACATAAACGTGAATAATACACAGTCCCTGCCTTCAAAATAATCCAGTGATGTTCTAAAGAAATGCATAAAATCGGACTTTCCATCTTTTCTGAAGCAGCTGTCCAACATACTTTTAAGAGAAAAAAAGGAGTGATAATTTTTTACACTTTATAACATTCACAGACTAAGAACTATAAGAGATGAATTTCTACTTTTCCCCCCAAAGCTTTAAAAAAAAAAAAAAAAGCTTTCCTTTCTGATTAGAAAAGTATTCGGTATTTTAAAAAAGCCTCTGTGTGTGTTTAGCAATGCATCTAGAAAAATAAACAACTTAGAAATGAAATGCCCTGAAATTATATCTCCAGAAGTTAACTACTGTTGACACTTTGGTATGTATTTTTCTTGTTTTTTTCCCCCATGCATATATAGTAACACTCTAATAAGGCATGTTTGCATACTGTAAGTATAATTTTCAATGTTTACCAACAACTCTTCTACATACTTTCCTGAATTTATTTTCAATGTAATTAGTTATTTTATTATTTAATATCTGTATGTGGGCTTCCCTGGTGGCGCAGTGGTTGAGAGTCCGCCTGCCGATGCAGGGGACGCGGGTTCGTGTCCCGGTCCGGGAAGATCCCACATGCCCCGGAGCGGCTGGGCCCGTGGGCCATGGCTGCTGAGCCTGTGCATCCAGAGCCTGTGCTCCGCAACGGGAGAGGCCACAACAGTGAGAGGCCCACATACCGCAAAAAAAACAAAACAAACAAAAAAAAAAAAAACAAAAAATAAATCTATATGTGTAGGAATGAAAACAAATGTGTGTATACGTATATATATTTTTTCTTAACTAGTTTGGCCAATTTGAGTTGTAAGAAAACAGTGTCTTCTGCTTAAAATAATGTAAGCACTAGCACTAGCTTATCAAAAACAAAACCAAATAACATGATATAGGCAAAACTTGAAGGATGTTAACCAAAACATGTTAACTATGATTATCTCTGGGAGTGACTGAGTTATTTTTATTCTTCTTCATGATATTCTATATTTATCACATTAAGAAAAAAATGTATATATAACATTTGTAGCACATTTAAGTAAACAGTTTTATACTTTGTTTATATTAATATTTTACATCTAATTTAACAGAAACTCACTTGGGCATGAATGCTCCATTGGCTAAGGATGGTTCATCGTCATCTAGCCCATCGAAGAGGTGTGACTTGGCTGTGCCTGTTGTTTGTAAAGCCTTTGGTCGGACTCTGGTGGCAGGGCGGGGTGTCAGTTTATAATGCGTAGGTGTTGTGAGAGCCTTCTGGGCTGCTGGATTTGTCGGTTTCAATCTCTGAAAAACAAAAAAATCAAGGACAGTTCTAGTTTAACTCAAATATGATACTGGCCTTAAAAATCAGAAGACCAGAGTTCATACCTCATCTCTGCCATTCACCTGCTAGATCCCTCTTGGAGTCTTGGCTCTCAGAACACAAGGATTTCCCACCCAACTTTGTATGTAAGAATGCTAATGCTAATTAGCATTCTTACATACAAAGTAATGCTTTGTAACTGAATGCTAATGTACAAAGTAATGCTTTGTAACTGAATGCTAATGTAACTGTCTTTATTTCTCTATAATTGATTTTCATTCATCTCCCCAGCCCCCATTTCACTGGGTTTGTCTGACTTGTTTCAAAATGTAATTGAGATACTGCATCTGAAGTGCTTTGTAAATCGAAATGTACTAACATATTAATATACCTTGTGCATTTCTCTTCATCTTACAAAAGAGAATAGCCTGCAGTTGTTTTGCTTTCTAAAACAAAGACGACAATATTTACATTCAATTTTAAGAAAATACCAAAATAATTCTAAGCCTAATTATTTTTCAATTAAACCAAAAATCTTATCCTTCAAGAAAAACTGAGACACAGCCATAAATATTCAACTTTTATGCAATTTACATCACTCTGAAAAAATGGATAGATATTAGCCTTTATTTATCCACCATTTAATAAATGCTGATAATTACCATGAGTCAAACACTAAGAATAAAAATAATACAGTTGGGACTTCCCTGGTGGTGTAATGGTTAAGAATCCGTCTGCCAATGCAGGGGACACGGGTTCGAGCCCTGGCCCAGGAAGATCCCACATGCTGCGGAGCAACTAAGCCCGTGTGCCACAACTACTGAGCCTATGCTCTAGAGCCTGCAAGCCACGATGACTGAGCCCAAATGCCACAACTACTGAAGCCCATGTGCCTAGAGACCATGCTCTGCAACAAGAGAAGCCACTGCAATGAGAAGACTGCGCACCACAACGAAGAGTAGCCCCCACTCACTGCAACTAGAGAAAGCCGGTGTGCAGCAACGAAGAAAGAAAGGAAGGAAAGGAAGGAAAGGAAGGAAGGAAAGGAAGGAAAGGAAGGAAAGGAAGGAAGGAAGGAAGGAAGGAAGGAAGGAAGGAAGGAAGGAAGGAAGGGAAAGGAAGGAAAGAAAAGAAAGAAAGAAAAGAAAAAGAAAGAAAGAAAAGAAAAAGAAATTTAAAATAATACAAATACTCTCCCTGATTTTTGAGGGTATTAAAAGTTAGTGGAGGAGACATACAACTAAATTAATTAGTCTTCAGGTTAGTTTTTTTTGTGTGTGTGGTACGCGGGCCTCTCTCACTGTTGTGGCCTCTCCCGTTGCGGAGCAACAGGCTCCGGACGTGCAGGCCCAGCAGCCATGGCTCACGGACCCAGCTGCTCCACGGCATGTGGGATCTTCCCGGACCGGGGCACGAACCCGTGTCCCCTGCATCGGCAGGCGGACTCTCAACCACTGCGCCACCAGGGAAGCCCTTCAGGTTGGTTTTGATGGCACCTTTACTATGTCTCCATAGTATCTTTAGGATGTTATACATTTGTTTTTCTAAACAGTATACATGGGATTATATAACACTTGAAACAACAATATCTAAAATATAAAAACTGTCACAGTTTATTCTTCTCTTCACAATGCAGACTGTTTACACTTCAGTAACAACAAACCTTCCCAAATCTCTTTTGAGATCTTTCACAATTCTGTGCCTTTGCTTGGAATGTCTTGACCTAGATCTACCAACTTCTACATATGTTCTCAAAAAAAATTAAACCTTACCTCTTCTGAAAACCTTTATCAAACTTACCCAAGAATCTATGCTCTTCCCTGTGATATTTTAAAATATTTATTAACATGAAATTCACTAACATAAAATTCACCATTTTAATGCATTTAATTCAGTTGAGTTTTAGTATATTTACAAGGCTGTACAACCACCAACCACTAAATTCCAGAACATTTCCCTCATTCCAAAAAGAAATCCCGTGCCTCCCAATTCCTCTCTTTATCTCTCTCTTTTTTTTTTTAACATTCATTTATTTTATTATTTATTTGGCTGTGTCAGATCCTAGTTGTGGCATGTGGGACCTTTTAGTTACAGCATGTGGAATCTTTAGTTGCAGCATGTGGGATCTAGTTCCCTGACTAGGGATCAAACCCGGGCCCCCAGCACTGGGAGTGTGGAGTCTTAGCCACTGGACCACCAGGGAAGTCCCCTCTATCTCTTGGCAAGCATGTACTTTCTGTCTCTATGGATTTGCCTATTCTACACATTTTATATAAATAGAATCATGTGGCCTTTGCGTTTGGCTTCTTTGACTTAGCATGTTTTCAAGATTCATCCATGTTGTAGCATGGATCATCACTTCATTCCTTTTTATGGCTGAATGATATTCCATTATATAGACATACAACATTGTGTTTATCCATTCATCAGTTGATGGGCTCATCTATTACTGCATATACTATACTAAAGCTGAGTAAATTTAAGCATGTACAGGTCTGATCTTCCTCACTAGATAGCAAGCTCTTAGAGAATAAATTCTTGTTTACTTTTATTAGGTATCCTCAGTGCTGAACACAGTAACTAGTGAGACATAAATGGCTAAATAATAATTTCTGTATACTGAGCAACTTACTCTAATTCTCAACACTGAACAGAATTGCTATTCCCATTCTACAGATGAAACACATTTCAGAGAGGCAAAAGGAGATGCCCAATATCTCACAGACTGTAAGTGGTAAAAAAGGATTAAACCGACCAAAGACTACTTTCAATGCCACAACACAGTGAGCACAAGATCATTTCTAGAGCCTAAGAGATTAAGACAAAGCTATGCAGAAATCAGGAGAAAAGAATTTTGATTTGCCGCTTAAGACATTATGATGTTAGAGAAATCAGCCTCTGTGAGCCTTAGTTTGCTCAACTATAAAATGAGTATAATATCTGCCTCATATCAGGGCTGTTGAAAAGTCTCAGCCTTCACTTCCAGTTCAACACTTATTTCACTGTCATGCTGCCTTCCAGATACAAAAATAATTTACCCCCTGGCCTAGTGAAAAGCATAAATAATGCGTCTTAAAAGCTTAATTACACCTAAGTTTCTCCTACTCTGAGAACAGATTTTATAGAAACATCCTTAAACTTACCTCTTCTTTCTTCTTAGGGTCTGACATGGGATTCCGGAAGAGAGGAGAGTCTCCAAAAGGTGAGTATGTCAGACTATTGATGTGCTGTTGGAGAACAGCCTGCTGGGCAGCAGAAGCATTTGGATCTGTCAAAGCTTTTTAAAAAAAAGAAAAGAAAAAGCAAGATGTCAGTCCAAGGATCCAGTGCCTTAAATCAAGAGAACTTGAGATTCTCTTCAAAATGTTCAGACTCACTCAGTGGCATTACTGGTTGAGAGCAAAGGAGCAAACTGTGAAGAAAATCAACAATCAAATAATCTAAAAGGTCAAAGATATGTGGAGCACTTCATAAGAGACAACACACATAAAATTTTACTTAGGTGTTCATTATTGCCAACAATCAAAGAAATGTAAACCTAAACAACGGTGAAGAAATTTTATATCTACCTCATTATCTATCAATGGCATAGCTATATAAAAAGGGATCAGTCTGACTTCCAGAAACACTGCAAATTGGTTTAATGTCTAAAAGAAACAATATGACAGCACACAGAGCAAGTAACGTTTTTATATTTTTTAACCTAATAATTTTAATCATAAAAATCTAACCCAAGGACTTAATCAAACTAGAAGGAAAATAAAGACATATTTGTAAGTGTTCACTGAACGTTATCTGTAATGGTCAAGACTTGGAAACAACCTACGTCCAACATTAACAGTTGTAAAAATCATGATTCATCAACATGGTGGATTAAGTAGTTGTTAAAAATGACAATGTGGAAATAAAGTATCTTTGATTTAATAAGTAAAAAATTCCAGAATAAAAAATATTAAGTATACTGAGAATATAGAGGAAGAGGGTAGCAAATGAAAATGGCTGTTAAGGCATCCTTATATTTACTATTTGCATTTGATATTCATATTCCATTTAAGTAAAAATTGAAAGGAAAAAAAGATCACCCCATTTTCTTTCAAAGTGTAAGAACAGGGCTTCCCTGGTGGCGTAGTGGTTAAGAATTCGCCTGCCAATGCAAGGGACACGGGTTTGAGCCCTGGTCCAGGAAGATCCCACATGCCACGGAGCAACTAAGCCCATGAGCCACAACTACTGAGCCTGCGCTCTAGAGCCCGCAAGCCACAACTACTGAGTCTGTGTGCTGTGACTACTGAAGCCTGCATGCCTAGAGCCCATGCTCTGCAACAAGAGAAGCCACCACGAGAACCCGTGCACAGCAAAGAAGAGTAGCCCCCGCTCGCTGCAACCAGAGAAAGACTGTGCACAGCAACGAAGACCCAACACAGCCAAAAAAATAAAGAAAGAAATAAAATAAAGAAATAGAGAAAAAAAAAAGTGTAACAAGAAACGTCATCAGACAGGAACAATGATCTACAATTGTACACGGTAAAAAGAAAACAGCAACAAAAAAATCTGCACTGTACCCTGATTGATGAAGAAACCTCTTCACAAGATAAATATTTCAAAAAAAAATACTGGTAAAAAAATCAAATCAAGGCTTCCCTGGTGGCACAGTGGTTGAGAGTTCGCCTGCCGATGCAGGGACATGGGTTCATGCCCCAGTCCGGGAAGATCCCGCATGCTGCAGAGCGGCTGGGATAATCCACAGAAAAGAAGTGCCACAAACAAAAAATTTTGAAAAATTTAATACAATGGAGCAGAGTGGGGGGTGGGGGAGTGGAGAGACAATAGCAGCATCAACAACAAACTCAAAACAGTTAAAATAAAATTAATGAAAAGGGGTAGATCCACTGTAGTCAAATTAAGCATTCTTAAAACTGGATGTATTCACTAAATACTAAAACACTGTATGTTGATATTTTAGGAGAGGGTACAAATTTGCTCAGGATTGTGAAACCCAGAGGAGATGTCAATTTAATGATCATATAGTAAAGCATCTGTATTCAGAAAGCTCCTAAATCCAATTTAAGACTACTGGTGAGAAAAAAATACAGAAAAGTAGCCACCCAATAACATAATGTTGTTCTGTGGACTATTCAATAAGATTAAAAAAACCCTGGATATTTTTAATGAACTCTGATATTCACTAGTCAGTTTGTTACCTGACAGCCAATTACACATTAAAAAAACACTGATCAGGGACTTCCCTGGTGGTCCAGTGGTAAAGAATCTGCCTTCTAATGCAGGGGATGCAGGTTTGCTCCCTGGGCGGGGAACCAAGATCCCACATGCTGCAGGGCAACTAAGCCTGCGCGCCACAACTACTGAGCTCGCGTGCCTCAACCAGAGAGCCTGCGTGCCGCAAACCACTGAGCCCACGCGCCCTGGAGCCCACACACCACAACTAGAGAGAGAAAAACCCGCACGCCACAACTAGAGAGAAGCCCCTGCGCAGCAACGAAAGATCCCGTGAGCCGCAACTAAGACCCAACACAGCCAAATAAATAAATTAATTAAAAGAAAAACACTGACCAGCACTAACTGATCCCACCATATAACAAGTATAGGTCACCCCTCCTGGGTATGCTCAAATAAAAACTTCCTCAACAAATTCAAACATACGTAATTAGGAAAGTGTGTGAGGATGTCTTTATTTCTGTATGTTTAAATATGAAATTTTCTCTGTTAACTGAATTATTTCAAATAAAATACAGAAAAGAGAGCTGATAAGTTAGCAAAAATAAGAGAATAAGCAAGCATAAGCGCTAGTTAAGCTATCATTTACTGGTGTTATATTCAGTTCTGGTCATAATAATTTGAAAACATACTGAAAAACCATATCATAACCAAATGATTAAAGAGATAGAAAAAAGGTATAAAAATCAAGTCTTCTGAGACCAGACGAAACTGATACTTTATCTGAAAGAAAGGCAATAGGTTACCACAAAGAAATTGTAGGAGACTGATTTTGCTTGGCTTTAGGAGATAGAAGTAGAACCACCGGGTGGAAATTCTATAAAGGCAGGTTTTGGTTTCTAATCAACCTGAACAAAACAATGGACTGGACTAACCTGTAAGAAAGCCACCATAGCCAAGGCTTTTAAGTAACGGACTCCCACAAGCTCTAAAGCACCTTATAACTAAGATCCTGTGATGCAAAGATGTACATTCTAAATCAATACAACTACATTTAAATGAGCAGAAACACTACTGTATATAACTGTAATATCAAATTCATGTCAGGAACTTTTTATTGGCTTTGGGAAAAGATGGATTATTAAAAACCATTCAAAAGCTATCTATGTAAATAGCAGGTTATGGTATTTATGCTACCTCCTACTAAAATCAAAACTAAGGAAAACAAATAAAATTTGAATATAATTTTATGATAAAACTGATTCTAATTTTCACAGAGAAATTAGAGTTCTAATTCACCTCTGCTAGCTCCAAAGACCTAATTTAAAGCTATGGATAAAACAAATTAAAATATCTACACAGTCCACGATGACAAAGAATAGGAAGGTAGTAAATGAACAGATGAGAAAATATAACAAATGCCTAGAAGAAAGAAGTGGACAAGCAGGAGAGAGTAAACCATACCTTGGAGTACACTCAAAGGGGATTACAGCCAAAAGGAGGGACTATCTGCCTGAAGCACAGAAAGCTGAGAGATTCAAGAAGACTAAATTTGATGAACTGAGACTGTGGAAGGAGAGAAGAACCAATGCAAAGCATATATACACAACAACTACTATACCCTGTCATCCTCCTAATCCCTGATGCTCAACAGATAAGTCAAAATATATCAGAGAGAGTTCCTCTGATGAAATCAAGTTAACAAGGGCAACAAGGGGACCTGCATCATCCCAGAGCTAAGAATGTGATATTCTAACATTTAGAGGACCCTTGGCTAATAGGTGGTCCCTGGGCTACTTATCAAATGAAATCTACTGATGAAAATGCTCTACCCAGGTACACAAGTTGCCAGTGAGATTTTTATTATTTTATTCTTAAATATGACTGGAAAGCATCACTGAGTATTAAAGAATAGGATCAAAACAAAAATAAAACAAACAAAAAAACCACAAAAATAATCCTGAAAATTTAAGGAACAGAAGAATTCTAAAAAAATTTTAATGCCAATTAAATTCAGAGTTTCAAGAAAAAAACTGCATCTAAGAACTGGATGCTTAAAAAAAGGAACTTCCAGAGAATGAGAAAGACAGTAAAAAAAATCCAAAAGGATGATTCAGAAGACAATTTAAAAAAAACTTCTAGAAAGTAGAAACATGGGTGAAAAAAATCAAATGTTAAGACAGAAAAGGTCCAGGAATTCCCTGGTGGTCCAGTGGTTACGACTCGGCGCTCTCACTGCTGGGGCCCAGGTTCAATCCCTGGTCAGGGAACTAAGATGCTGCATGCCTCATGGCGTGGCCAAAAAAGAAAAAAGACAGAAAAGGTCTAAGCAAATCACTGAAATTTCAGAACAAAGGGACAATCCTAAATGGTTGTGAGCCTGGGGGTAACAAGTCTCAAGAATCAGAAAGGCATTAGACTTCTTATCAGAGATGGTTAATCCAAGAAGTATCGTCAAAGTTCTGAGGGTGAATTATTTTTACACCAGAATTCCATAACATTAAAGCGTGTGGAACAAATGAAGATGTTTTCAGAACTGTAAGTAGTCAAAGTTTACCTTTCATATCCATGTTACTTGAAGACACATTCCAGAAAATTTAGGAAATAGAGGAAAACCCTATATCCAGGACATAGCAGTCCCCACTGAGTAGACTTGAAGGGAATATACTAGAGCAATGCTGAAGGCCTAGGGAGTAATCAGAGTTCATACTGCTACAGGAGGACAGAGAGATCAAAGAATGAGGTATCCAGGGTAAAAGAATTCTAATACTACCCTTAAGAATTTGGACTAGCGTTAAGAAGGTGATAAGGGCAGGTAATGTAATGCAAGGGAAAAAAATTAGAAGTTCCAGGACAAAGAAAAAGCTGTATGAGAAAAGATTACTTGGTTAAGTAGCAATATTTTCACAGTTATAATAAAATGCTATGCTCATTTGAAACTTTTATTCTTTCCCCAAAGAAAAAAAGACAGTAATTATTAGGAGAGAGTACTTTATCAACTTTATCAATACAAAAATATAAAAAGGGCAAAGAAATGACAGAAAAAGAAGGGTAAGGAAGAGCACTATTAGCCTTACTTGACCAAGGGGACTCAAGAAATACTATCTCCTAGTTGACAGAGTAAGAAAAAGTATGCAAGGACATGGCTTAAATTTGCAAAGTATGTAAGGACATGGAAATTTGCATGGCTTCTCAAAATGTGAAACATGGATCATGATAATACAGGAGATGAATTTAATGGTACAGAGACTCACTCCTTCCTTCTCTCCTTCCTTCCATCCATCCATCCATCCATCTCAGTTACTCTATATCTGCCAGGTGACATCAGTTTTTTATTTTTGGTAAAACATAATTTTCTTTAAAAAAAGATATTTAAGTTACAAAGTAAGTTAATTTTAAATAAGAAATAATAACAAAGGTGGCAGGCAGATATAGCAAAAACTAGGAAGGGGTATTCAAACAAATGAAGTATGAAAAACACTTTAATAGATAAAACTAAACTTGTGGGGGACTTCCCTGGTGGCACAGTGGATAAGACTCTGCGCTCCCAATGCAGGGGGCCTGGGTTCGATCCCTGGTCAGGGAACTAGATCTCACATGCATGCTGCAACTAAGAGTTTGCATGCCACAACTAAGGAGCCAGCAAGCCACAATTAAGGAGCCCATGAGACGCAACTAAGACCTGGCACAACCAAATAAGTAATATTTTAAAAATGTCTCAAATCCAGCTACAACAACAATAAAAAAAACCCCTAACCTTAGGGAATTTAGTAAACAGATATATTGGGAGAAGTGAATAAAAAACAGAGCTGATAACTGAGCTAAATTCTCATCTACCATTAACAAGTTAAATATTGATATATGTAGACTTAAGCAAAACACAGCAATATAAGCACATCATTCAGAGATATAAACTTACTTACATGCCAGATGAATTAAAAGCTGTAACAAAAGTGGTTTCTTTGGGGGAGTAAACCTAGGAGTGGGGAAGCGGGGAAGGTCAGGACCTATTATAAGTGCTTCTGCACTACATGATTGTTTAATGACCTATGTGTAATATACCGCTTTGGTAGGGACGGGATAGGGTGGGGTGGAAAATCAAGTCAGCAAGTTAAGTATTAGCAAGAAATAAACTGAGTAAAGGCTTCTAAAGTGACTGACACTTACCTACTGGGGCCTGGGGGGCTCCAAAGCCCAAAGTGGCTGTCGTAGTATTAAATCCAGGGGCCCCAAAGGCTCCTGTACCAAGAGGCCCTCCGATCTTAGGTTGGTTGTTCCCAAATAAAGATGCTTGTCCAGCACCAAGAGCTATGGAGACAAGAGGAAAGAAAAAGCGCCACAGAAGATCCTTTGAATGTTACGCCAGAGGTCAGTTACTTAAAAATGTAATACATTTGGAAACTTCATAATAACCACTCATTTCAAAAAAAAATCTAATACAGTAAATGCTAACTATATGCCAAGAACTGTTGAGTACATCGTATATATCATAGGCAAAATACTTAACCTCTTTGTGCTTCAGTTTCCTCAACTATAACATGAGATAATAATACATAGCTTAGATATTTATCCTACGATTAAAATAAACACATATTAAGCATTGTAGAGGTCTGGTAGATACTAACATTCATTAGATATTAACTACTATCATCTCATTTAACCTTCACAAGCCTGAAGCAGGAACTATTGTCCCTATTTTACAGAAGAGAAAATGGAGGCTTTAATAATTAGCTCAATGTCACAAACGTAGTAAGTGGTGAAACCAGAGTTCACACCTCGATGCATCTGACAATACAACCAGGGCTCTTAATTGCTACTCTATAGTAAAACAGATTTCTAAAGAATTTCAGAATTGTCAATTCTCCTTAAATTTCAGTATCTGCAAATCAAATACTCAACTGAACCAATTAAAACGTCACCTTTTTGACTAACATGCAGGTTATAGAAAACCAAATCCAATATATCTTCTTTGAAGAGCAAAAAGTAACACTTTCAAGTATACCGTCTCATGAAAACTATTTCCGACAATTTTTTTTTTGTTTTATAAAAAGCTGAATGCCTTGTGATGAGGTTACTAAACAGATTCAAGTTTCAGCCTAAATCTGTGGATGAAATAAGAACTTATCTTCACCAGGGAGAAGGCCGCTGCAGAAACCTGTAATGTTTTAAAGCTTAATGAATCTTGCTTATGGACCGTGCTGTTGGCAATGATTTTAAAGTGTAAAGTGGGAAGAATTTAGTTTTTTTAGGATAAGTTATTGGCATAAATTAAAAACATTTTTCCATCCCTCCCCCACCCCAAAGAAAAAGTTAATAGCAATTTGGAAGATCTGAAGTTCTTTTTTTTTTTTTTTTTTTGTGGTATGCGGGCCTCTCACTGCTGTGGCCTCTCCCGTTGCGGAGCACAGGCTCCGGATGTGCAGGCTCAGCGGCCATGGCTCACAGACCCAGCCGCTCCGTGGCATGTGGGATCTTCCCGGACCGGGGCACGAACCCGTGTGTCCCTTGCATCGGCAGGCAGACTCTCAACCACTGCACCACCAGGGAAGCCCTGAAGTTCTTTTTAACATACAAATGTTTCTTGACAGAGATATGGTTTACCAGGAAAATCACTTCAAACATATAATATAATACTTGGAGGTCAAAAATATCGAATGGAAACTGTCTTGAGATTGCAACCCCAAAAAAAGGATAGGAAGTTTACACTCAGAGAATGCATTACAATGTAAATTAATGAGGATGACTCCTAAATGAACAAAGCATTCCTTAACTGTCCAACTCTCACTAATAATAATAAGATAACAATATAGCAATGGGATTATTTCACCTTAAAAAACCCAGCTTTGAAACAGGGAATAAGACTTCTTTTAAAGTTCCAACCCATTAGAAACTGGTGAAAATTCCAAGAAAAACTAAAATTATATTACTCCCTTTTTTTTTTTTTTTTTTGGCGGTACGTGGGCCTCTCACTGTTGTGGCCTCTCCTGTTGCGGAGCACAGGCTCCGGACGCACAGGCTCAGTGGCCATGGCTCACGGGCCCAGCCGCTCCGCGGCATGGGGGATCCTCCCGGACCGGGGCACGAACCCGCGTCCCCTGCATCGGCAGGCGGACTCTCAACCACTGCGCCACCAGGGAAGCCCATATTACTTCCTTTTTGAAAAAATTTATTTATTTTTGGCTGCATGGGTCTTCATTGCTGCGCGTGGGCTTTCTCTAGTTGTGGCAAGTGGGGGCTACTCTTTGTTGCGGTGCGCGGGCTTCTCATTACAGTGGCTCCTCTTGTCGTGGAGCACAGGCTCTAGGCACGCGGGCTTCAGTAGTTGTGGCACGTGGGCTCTATAGCGCAGGCTCCATAGTTGTGGCGCACAGGCTTAGCTGCTCTGCGGCATGTGGGATCTTCCCAGACCAGGGCTCGAACCCATGTCCCCTGCGTTGGCTGGCGGATTCTTAAGCACTGCACCCCCAGGGAAGTCCCTATATTACTCCCTTAAAGAACATGGTTTACAGTAAAAATTTCAGGATTCTTCTTTTTTCTCCCAGAGAACAAAACCTCCTTACCACCCCTAAACAAAAGGCTTAGATGAAACCTGAATATATAAAATGGATAAAAATTTCTGTTCTGGATGGGTGTGTATTTGCATTAGCCCTGAAGGAAGAATCATGAAACAGTCTAAAAATCACTATATTTCAATAACCTACAAAATAATAAAAACCTGTATTTTATCCAGATCAGTCTTATATTATGTACAAATGGCTTTTTATACTTAGTGAAAGGACTTACACAAGTTGAGGGACATTCTGATGTATAATAATGTCAATTTATGAATTGTGTTATATTTACAGGTAGTTGTAGGAGTCATAAGGAAGATATACTGGTGGCACCATGGTAACAGTGGTCCTAAAAACTCTAAGGATGCTCAAAGAATAAATAAAAATGGTTATACTTTATTGAGATTTTCTAATAAATGTTAGAATTTAATTTTATCTATGGTACCTATTAGCTTTGGGTAGATTTTTCTGTGTATATCTTAGTGTAACAAACTTTACTAGATGTACCCTTAAACTTATGGCTTCATAGAAAATTTTAAGAACTAAAACTTCTCAGTATTGTTACTAAGTAACTACCAAGAAAATGGCATACTATTGATAGTGCTAATGACAGTTAATACCTGTGTGAAACAAGAAACTGATGCACCCATGATTTAATCATACACCAAAGGATAATATAAAACATTTTACACTAAGATTGGTCACTTAAATCTAGGTGTACAAAAAATTTATGTATTTGTACACTTAAGGTTCTACAGTCGACTACTCATGAAGTACCCAAAGGCCTATGTTACGTGAAAATGTACTTCTGTTGAGGTATGAGTTTGAATCTCTTATCATTCAAAACAAGAAGCTATCTACATAGGAATACCCACTTAGCTAATGACCCCCTAAAACACAGTCCAAAGCTACAATGTTATCCTAATTGTGATACCATGAAATGCAGAATTCATTAATGTGGGTATTTATATCTGATAGTCTCCAGACACATTCCTCTCAGAGCCAAAAGTCCGCTTTAGCAGACGTGACCACCAAAGAATTTCAATAGTGTGTACTCAGTGATTCACAATTCTCGTTTCCCTACATGATCTATTGCTGCTAAGGTGGGGGTGTAAAATTCTTTATTAATTTTATTTGGGTTTTAGTTTATATGGGCAAAGCATGAATTAGGATTATATAACAGCAGTGAAAATGAGATTCATTGTCTGTGAGGTACAACTGTTCAAGGAAAACCGAATATATTCAAATAAATAAAGAGGTTGAGGTATTACATTATTGTAGAACAGAAGACAACAGCATCAGGAAAAAAGTTATAGGCGACTTTATAATCTTAGACTACAGAAATAAAGCACTGCTAATCATAATCTGCAAGACCCAGAAGCCAAAGAGGAGAGAATGACAACTTTGACCACATAAAAATAAAACTTGTACATTAAGATATCACAAACAAAATTAAATGATAAACAAAGACTGAGTGGAAATATCTGGTAACAGACATTAGAGCAGCATCTTATCCCAGCTTAGGTTTATGGTTCATAAGCTGTCTAGCATCAAACTACCTTGAAAAAGACCACACCAAAGTTAATTTTCCTTCTGGGATTAGAAGAGAACATGATGTCAGATGTTATATTCTGCTTAAGTTTAAGGATCACATTGTACAAAAAACTACAGCTTTTTAGTTTTTATTTCTTGCAAAATATATGTAGTAGAATTTGAGTAAGCTCAAAGGCTCAAGAAGTTTACCATACGACCCAAAAGAGTTAATATCCACAATATATAAAACGTTCTCAAAAATAAAGAAACAATGATCAACAATGATTATGAATAGAGAACTGAAAGATTCAAATGTCCAGTAAACATACACAAGGGTATCCTTCACCGGTAATCAGTGAAGTGTAAATCAGAACATACCAACTTCCACTATCAGGCACACAAAGATGAAGAAGCCCAACAATATGGAAAGGGTATGAAAAAATGGGCACTTTTATAAAATATGAGCAAAAATGCAAACTGGCATTCTTTTTGGAAGGCAAATTAAAAATTGGCAAGACTGACCAAAATTCAAAATATGTGTATCTTCTGACATAACACATTAAGTACTGAAAATCCCAGGCACACCAGGACTATCAGAGGACAAACATTTTGTACAAAAGGAACAGACAGCCTCTAAGATAAATGTGCCAGCATTTTAAAATCTGGTAAAGCATATGGGAATGTTTTCTAAATCCATTTGTGAAAATGAAAATCTAGGCCTCTTATTTCCATGTATATGATCAAACAAAGGTCTTAAGTTGCAGCAATTAGATTTAGTTGTATCACTTCCTAAATCTTATGGTACAGTTCCTTACCTGTTCCAAATCCTGCACCAAGGCCGGCTCCCAGAGTTCCAGGTCCTGGTTTACTTCCAAAAATACTATTCCCACTGGTATTTGTGCCAAACCCTAGAAGGACAAAAGAATGAGTGGACTGTACATTAACACAACTCTCAATGTCCTGTACAAGGGAATTTCAAACAAAGCAGTCTGACCCTAAGTTTTGCATCCCTTCATTTTTTGATATTTAGAAATCCTAAATGGTAGGCTAATTTAATGTTTAAGTTTAAGTAAGTATAAACAGATCCCACAGTCTTCCTATTTACTTAATTATATTTTAGACTTGAAATATCAATTCAATATAGGATAATACCCAATATTAAAGCAAAGTGATTGTGCTTGAGCTTGGGGAACATTCCCTTCGTAATACTCAAAGCCTCCATTCTATGTTTCATGTTTAATTAGTAGAAGAAAAATTAATCCCCCCAAACTTTCACTAAAAAATAAGACAGTCAACAAAGACACTTCACTGAACCTAAAGGTTCTTGCTAAGAGAAGATTACCTATAAAAATCTCTACAACAGCTTTTGTTTTGAACAGATGGACCTTGTATGAATAGTAATGTGTGGCTGATCACACATGAGGAGCGTTAATGGAGTCAGACTCAAACAGCTCATAGGAGCATTCGAGGACTCAGCTAGCTGACGTTAAAAAGAGAAGATAATCTATGAATAACCTTTCTTGAATTGAATTGTTTCATTATCGGAGATGATGGAGAGTTGAACAAACCATCCTCTTTCACTATGACCCAACATTTAGAGAAAATCCTGTGATTCCCCTCTAAAATCCACAAGTCTCCCCACAAAGACACCTACACATTACATTACTGCTATTATTTCTCTTTTGTTCAGATGTGTGCACAGTTTCTGTACTCCTTTTGGAGCTAAATATCAACAAATGATAATGAACATATCATTAATCTCTTTTGATAAGAGGAAAAAAACCCCAATCACTGGCCAGCAAATCCTGTTTGTGGTACACCTGAAGTCTTTTAAAAAGGTATCATGGAGGTGAACAAGTTCAACATAACAGAATAAAGAAAGTGTCTTGGAATATATGTCAGTGTCACCAACTAAGATTATACTTTGTCAGGCCAATATTTGAATTTATATATGAATGAAAAATGTAAAGAACAAAAGTTAAAGAATTATACAGTTTGAAAACGTATTTCTAATGTCATTTAAAAATCTAAGCAAGTAACCTGACTTACTTTCAATACATTTAATTCATGCATTAAGTCTTTTCTTCAATTTTTCTAACAGCTATGGCCACAAAAATGGAGTACTGCCCACTCAAGCACAATCAATTTTCTTTAAAGAAAAAAAAACAAAAAACCCAGAAAATGTACTTGGAGATGTTGTCTTTCTGAGTTAAAATTTAACCAAAAAGGATCTTCCAACCCCATAAACAGCAGAAAACAAGATACTAGTGAACTACCTCAAACCCGCAGGAGGGAAGTAAGTCCCAACTTACACTGTTTATACCACACATTTCCACAGATTCTTACTGACAAAAGTTTATCAACTCTGTTATTTCAAAACAACTTTAAAGTAAAATTAAGAACAATTAATTAATTAACAGTCAATAATTTATGACAAAGGAGCCAAGAATATACAATGGAGAAAGGACAGTCTTCAATAAATGGTGTTGGGAAAACTGGACAACCACATGTAAAAGAATAAAACTGGACCATTATCGTACAACATAAACAAAATGGATTACAGACTTGAATATAAGATCTAAAATCATAAAACTCCTAGAAGGAAACATAGGGGTAAGCAAGAAAAAAAACTTTCTATCTATATATGATGACAGACGTTACTTAGACTTATTGTGGTAATCATCTCACAATTATACAAATATTGGACCATTACATTGTATTGGGTGGGCCAAAAAGTGCCTTCAGTTTTTAAAGTAAAAATAAAAGATACATTTTTCATTTTCACCAAGAACTTTACTGAACAACATATTCACCCTTTTGTTCCACTACCTTCTGACATTTTTCAGCCCACTTCATAATTCTATCTTCCCAAAACTTTTTATCTTTTTGAACAAATAACTGTTCCAGGTGCCTTTTACAGTCTTCCAGGGAATTGAAATTTTTTTCCATTAATAGAATTTTGTAAAGACCGAAATAAATGGAAATCTGAAGGTACAATGTCTGGTGAATATGGCGGATGAATCAGAACTTCCCAGCCAAGCTTTAACAGTTTTTGCTTGGTCATCAAAGAAACACGTGGTCTTGCGTTATCCTGATGGAAGATGATGCATTTTCTGTAGACTAATTCTGGACGCTTTTCATCAAGTGCCGCTTTCAGTTGGTCTCACTGGGAGCAGTGCTTATTGGAATTAATTGTTTGGTTTTCCGGAAGGAGCTCATAATAGAGGATTCCCTTCCAATCCCACCATATATACAACATCACCTTCTCTGGATGAAGACCGGCCTTTGGTGTGGTTGGTGGTGGTTCATTTCGCTTGCCCCACGATCTCTTCCGTTCCACATTGTTGTACAGTATCCACTTTTCATCGCCCATCACAATTTGTTTTAAAAACGCAATGTTTTCATTACGTTTCAGTAGAGAATCGCATGTGGAAATACGGTCAAGAAGGTTTCTTTCATTTAACTTATGTGGAACTCACACATCAAAGCAATGAACATAACCAAGCTGGTGCAAGTGATTTTCAAAGCTCGATTTTGGTATTTTGAGTATGTCGGCTGTCTCCCGCGTGGTTTAACGTTTATTGTTCTCAATTATTGTTCCAATTTGATTGCTATCAACTTCAACTGGTCTACCCAACCGTGGAGCATTGTCCAGTGAGAAATCTCCAGCATGAAACTTTGCGAACCACTTTTGACACATTTTTCAGTCACAGCACCTTCTCCATATGCTGCACAAATCTTTTTGTGCGTTTCAGTTGCGTTTTTACCTTTCTTGAAATAATAAAGCATAATATGCCGAAAATGTTGTTCTCTTCCATCTTCAATATTAAAATGGCTACACAAAAATTCACCAATTTTGATAAGTCTTTTTTCAAATGCATGCTGTCACATACAATCTAACAAAATTGTTTCAAATGAAGTTAGACAACTAAGTGCTGTTAGAGCCATCTTACGAAAAACGAACTTTTTGGCCCACCCAATACAACTGAAATATAATGTTACATGTCAATTATATCTCAATTAAAAAAAAACGCTTAAAATATCAGATGTCTGTGTACACAAAGAGCTAAACTGTCCCCTTAACGATGTAGCATGAGGAACCAATAATTTATTACCAAGTACCATCTTATCAATACCCAAAAGATCTTCAACCTCTTTAAACTGTTGCTCACAAGTGCTGACATCCTGCTTGTAATTTCTCTCCTGAAACAATTCTATTCATTCACTTAAACTAGTCCCTGTTAGGTTAATTACTAAGAAAATGAACTGATGACTCTAAAGAATGACTTAAGGATGTGGCAACATCAATTGTAGATGAACCTTTTCACTCTGTGGATTAATCACCATCATAATGAAACACAATCCCATACTGGGTAACGTGCAACCAACAATGATATGATACTACAAATCTTTGTGTAACCTTATTCCATTTCTAGATTTGTTATATGACTTATTACCAAATCAGAAGATCATCTCTGCCCACAACACCAAAGTTGATAGCTTCCCAAGACAACAGGAACATCAAAGAAAGTCTTAGTTAGATCTGGATCCCTCTGGGGTGGTAATGGAATGACAAGTTCACCCAAGAGTAAAACAAAACTTGCCACCCTGCAACCCCTACTTGTATAGGGAATCTTTCCTCTCAGGGCCCCACTTATTCATTAATAAACTTTTAGTGAGCACCTAGTCTATGCCAGGTACTAGGTCAACATTAAGGATTTAAAAAAAAAAAGGACAATTCAAATTCAGCACATAAGTAGTGAGGCATATCAAATAAAGATGAGAGTTTTCATTTTCAAATCAACAGCCTACATAAGCACCTTGTCAGATAGAAAATATATTTAATTCTGAACGTGAAGTATGCTATCAAAAAACATGCATTTTCTTTTTTTTCCTTTATTTTTTTTTTTTTGCGGTATGCAGGCCTCCCACTGTTGTGGCCCCTCCCATCGTGGAGCACAGGCTCTGGATGCACAGGCTCAGCGGCCACAGCTCACGGGCCCAGCCGCTCCGCGGCATGTGGGATCTTCCTGGACCGGGGCACAAACCTGTGTCCCCTGCATCGGCAGGCGGCTCTCAACCACTGCGCCACCAGGGAAGCCCAGAAGATAATTTTTAAGAGGAAAAAGGTCTACAAAGTCTCTCTGGGGAAGAGGGAGTGACAGTGATTTAAAAAAAAAAAAAAAAAGGCTGAAAAACACTGATTTAACCCTTAAGTATCTTTCCCATCTTACTTCAGAGATAAGAAACAAATACACAAAATTTGATATCCATGCTAACCAAGTCTACTGCCTCAAAACCATTCTTTCATCGAGCACAGCCAAAAAGAATTACAGGTAGAATGATAATCATTACTAGGAATGAATGAACCCAACAAAAGGGGTTATAAAACTCAAATCAAAACATTAATTTAGGAATTGGCACCTGACAAGGACCTATCTATCTCCTTCACATAGTTCATATTTCCATGAACACATATAACTTTCCAATGGATGCTTAATGTAGCCTCTTTCTCCAGTACACGATCATTAAAAAAACTCACTGAAGGGCTTCACTGGTGGCACAGCAGTTAAGAATCCGCCTGCCAATGCAGGGGACACGGGTTCGAGCCCTGGTCCAGGAAGATCCCACATGCCACGGAGCAACTAAGCCCGTGCGCCACAACTACTGAGCCTGTGCTCTAGAGCCCGTGAGCCTCAACTACTGAAGCCCGCACGCCTAGAGACCACGCTCCACAACATGAGAAGCCACCACAACGAGAAGCCCACGCACCGCAAGGAAGAGTAGCCTCCGCTTCCACAACTAGAGAAAGCCCGTGCGCAGCAACAAAGACCCAACTCAGCCAAAAATTAATTAAATAAATTTATTAAAAAAAAAAACTCACTGAAAAACTGTAACTGCTGACTTACGGCAAATGGCCATATGTTTGTACTCATCACCCACTAGATATCCAGAACCTAATGTTGCATCTGGCACATGAAATCCTTAAAACAAATATTTCAACCACTATTCCCCTTGGTAATGAAATGAACTTTTCATATATGATTTATCTCAAAATACATTGAATTTGTTTGAAAACTTAATTAGGTAGTTATAAAAGACAGTTAAAATAATAGAAATAATGTTTCTATTAAACGAATTTAAAATTTTCCAGCATATCTCTGGAAAGTAGTATAAGGTTTGTTTTTCTGTTATTCAATCTTACATATATTTTCCAAATTTCTTCCAATGAACATGTATTCAAAAATACACACAGCTATAGGAAAACTAATGAACAGTCCCCCAAATCAGAGAGGCTTCAACTTCCAATGAGAATCATTAAATCTCAAAAAAACAACAAAACACAAAACAACAACAGAAAGTTAAAAAAAAGAATCATCTAATCTCATCTGTTTACTACTTCCCTGCTTGAAACCTGGCCTAACAGAATGTGTTATCTCAAGCAGTTTACTACTTCCCTGCTTGAAACCTGGCCTAACAGAATGTGTTATCTCAAGCAAATGTGTTTCACTTATTGTTTCTCAATTATTGGTGAGGTAATCCAAAGAAAATGATTCCTTATTTTGAAAAAAATCTACCTCCATTAGAGAACCAACATTCTGCACAGTACTGCTACTGCATGTGCTGAATGCCCCATTTTATCCAAAGCAGGGAGTCAAGAGAATATAAATTAGTTAAGGCAATTTACATACATCTCTTCCAGGCATCTCAACCCAAGTCCTTGATTTTAAACCTTTCCCTCTGGAACCTCATATCAAGCCACAGCTTACCTGAGAATTTTAAAATATTCCCAATAATATGAATCAGGAGAATGTGTGGTATAGTCAGTATAACTTTAAGAGAGTCAAACCTGCTTTTTATATGTACCAAAATTGGAAGTGTTTGTATTGGTTCCTAAAGTCAGGGTTGGTTTGTTACCAAAGAGCCCGCCACTGGTTGTACCAAACGAAGGAGCACTGGTTGTGCTGGTTCCAAATGTAGTAAGCTTGTTATTGCCAAACAGGGTCTAAAAAGAACACAACACAGGAAAATATTAAGTCGTATAAAGATACACTCCAAACAGGAAACAGAGGTTACCTTAGGTACACTGGATTGGGTGTGTGGTAAGGGAGAGAAGATATCATAATTTTTATTAAAAAGGTATAAAGAAGGATGAATAACTATCAGAAAAACATACTAATCTGAGCAAGATTAACAAGACAGAATGCTCCTGGCTTGAGAAGTTAATGGTAACACTTCATCAAATATAATATTTCAGTGAGACAAAGAAAACAACAACAACAACAAGTCAATCAAATATTTTTTACCTGGTAACAGAAACGTTATCATGTATTTAACGTGCCAGTAGAAAGAGTTACAGTAAAAAGTTTAAACATGCTACAACATGGATGAAACTTCAAAACATTATGCTAAGTAAAACAAGTCACAAAAGATGTGACTCCATTTATATGAAATGTCCAGAATAGGTAAATCCATAGACAGCAGGCCTGAAGTGACTTGGGGGAAATGAGAAGTGACTATTAATGGGGATGACGTTTCTTTTTAGGGTGACAAATATGTTCTAAAATTGACTATGGTGATAGCTGCACAATCTGTGAATATGCTAAAAACAGCTGAATTTTAAACTTTAAAAGGGTGAATTGCATGGCAAATGGATTATATCCCAATAAAGTTGTTAAAAAATAACTTTCTGAAGCATTAGATAATTTTCTCAATTTCTCACCTCAAATAAGAAATAATAGATTTCAATCTCCATGAAAACAACCACATGATTTGGGAACTTTTCCTTTTTTTTTTAAACTGAAGTTCAAAGCTTGTTATAATGCGTACATAATACAGACATATAGTTTCTCTAAGTGGTATTTACTATTGTTTTTTAGGTCAAGTGTATTCCTATATAGTAAGTTTTTACTTAAATGACTTAACAAGGAAAAAAATTTAGTTAAGCCTCCAGTGGCATGAAGACCTTCAGAATACCAACAATTTTAACAACTTGATCACCACCAAAAATACTTAATTAACAAATACGATACTAACTTATCACCCAAAATAGAAGTTAGAAATAGGAATTTAAAATTACCTGATTTGGGGCTTCCCTGGTGGCACAGTGGTTAAGAATCTGACTGCCAGTGCAGGGAACCTGGGTTTGAGTCCTGGGTCAGGAAGATCCTACATGCTGCGAAGCAACGAAGCCCGTGCGCCGCAACTACTGAGCCTGCGCTCTAGAGCCCACGAGCCACAACTACTGAAGTCTGCGTGCCACAACTACTGACGCCCGCATGCCTAGAGCCCGTGCTCCGCAACGAGAAGCCACCACAATGAGAAGCCTGTGCACCACAACGAAGAGTAGCCCCCTCTCCTCGCAAATAGAGAAAGCCCGCGTGCAGCGGCGAAAGCCCAACACAGCCATAAATAAATTAAATAAATAAATATTTATTTATTTATTTAAAAAAGAAAAAAAAACCTGATTTTAAGAGCAAAAGCACCTCAACTTAAACTCAACAATTTAACCAACGGGAGTGAAATTTTACTAAAAGAAGTAAACTCCACATAAGTATTGAAACAAACAAGTTTTAAAAAGAACTTACTTTTTGAAAATAAACCTATTATAAGTTGCCTATTTTTAAGTTACCGAATAGCTTTCAGTTACTATCAGTATCAAATCATACACTATAACCCAAAAGAATACTTGAAGACAGACTTTTCTTTCTTCTTTTTTAAATTCAGCATTCTTTTTTCTTATTCTGTTTTTTTTTTTTTGCAGTATGCGGGCCTCTCACTGTTGTGGCCTCTCCCGTTGCGGAGCACAGGCTCCGGACGCGCAGGCTCAGCGGCCATGGCTCACGGGCCCAGCCGCTCCGCAGCATGTGGGATCCTCCCGGACTGAGGCACGAACCCGCGTCCCCTGCATCTGCAGGCGGACTCTCAACCACTGCGCCACCAGGGAATCCCTATTTTTCTTTTTTTAAAATTTATTTATTTATTTTTTTGGCTGTGTTGCGTGGCTTGTAGGATCTTAGTTCCTTGATCAGGGCTTGAACCCAGGCCCATGGCAGTGAAAGCACTGAGTATTAACCACTGGACCACCAGGGAATTCCCAAAAGACAGATTTTTCTTAGAAATTCCTTTAACAGATTTATACACATCTTCAAGTTACAGTCAACTGCAAAAACCTACCGAACCAACAGCACCAAATCCAGTACTGGTCTGCCCAAAGAGACCTGTTCCCGTTCCAAATGCTGTCCCAGTGCTGGTGTTTGTAGCTGTTCCAAAAAGACCTCCCGGCTGTGAGGCTTGGGTTACTCCAAATAAACCCTGTAAAAGGTAGTCTAGATTACAAGAAAACCTACAATAGTCAGTTGTCTTTAAAAGTCTTAGATTATTAATAATAGTTGCCATTTTTTTAAGTTTATGTGACAGACATTATGCTAAATACATAGAACATTTCTTTTCTTCACAACAACCCTGAAATGCAGGGCCGTTTTCCGAAAGAAAATAAGGCTCAGAGCAGTTAAAAACTTGCCCAAGATGTCACAGCCCCTAAGTGGAAGGACCAGAAATTCGTATCTGTATCTAAGCCTGATGAGCAACACAGTCCTGGGCAGCTATAAAAACTTTATACTAACTCTTGTGCTCTAAGAGATAACAGGGTTGCCACACTGAAAACAAAATGCCATGACAGGGTGCTTCATTTTCAGAGTTATGCCAAAAGAACGTATTAATACTGAGCTGGGGAATGGACTTTGAATCAAATAACTGAAAATAATCAGCTGAAAATAATAAAATTAATCTGAACAAAGGCAGTAGTGTAATGTTAAGTCTTCATTTGTTATGATAAACTACACAATTTCAAATAAGCAAAGTTTGTATCATCCAATGTTTAAAGATTTTTTTATGCATTAGTCAACAAAAGAAAAATATTTAATTAGTGGGCTATAGCTGAATTGAGAATTCAACGTAGTGTTTTAAACAGCTTTATTGAGATACAATTCACATACCATAAAGTTTACCTATTTAAAGTGGACTATTCAGTGGGTTTTTTCTATGTTCAGTGCTATGCAACCATCCCCACTCTAAATTCAGAAAATTTTCATCACTCTAAAAAGAAACCCTGGACCCATTAGCAGTCACTCCCCATTCCTAGGCAACCAACCACTAATCTACTTTCTGTTCCCATAGATTTGTCCATTCTGAACATTTCATATGAGTGGAATCATACAAAACGTGGTCTTTTGTGAATGGCTTCTTTCACTTAGCATGTTTAAAAGGTCTCTCCATGTTGTAGCATGTATCAGTACTTCATTCCATTTTAATGGCTGAATAATAGTCCACTGTATGGATATACCGCATTCATTTATCCCTTCATCACTGATGGACATTTGGGTTGTTTCCACCTTTTAGTTATTATGATCAGTTGTATACAAGTTCTTGTGTTTTCATTTCTCTTGGGGGAAATACCAAGGTGTGCAACTGCTGGGTCATATGTTAACTCTACATTTAGCATTTTGAGGCATTGCCAAATTTTTCCAAAGTGGCTGCACTATTTTATATTCCAAACAGCAATGCATGAGGGTTCCAATTTCTCCAAATTCTTGAAAACATTCATTATCATTGTCTCTCTTTTTGTTTATAGCCTTCCTAGTGTGGATATGAAGTGATAGCTCACTGTGGTTTTTTTTTTTTTTTTTGGTCAGTTAATATTTAATTTTAATAATACTTGTTATGCTTGAACAGTCAGCAGTTCACGAAGAGAAAAATCTTCAGTGAATGTTTACACAGTGTGAGCACATGCTTTAAATATGCAGTGGAGGAGGAGGGGCGAATTCACAGTTAACAAAGCTAAAAAAAAATCCTTGTTATAAATTACACAAAGCATATAAAAATATTTCTCTGAATGCATAGATTAAGACTTGAAACTCACCTACCAGCAGCTGTGCAGTCTAATTCACTGCCATACGCAAGAGTCAGTTGACCACAGAGGACTTTATAAGGGAGAAGAGAGAGCGGGGCAGGGCCCATCTCTCACTGGAGATTCCCGCGGCCTCCATTTCTAAGCCCGGGAAATGCCCTGGAGCTATTCCTCTGTAGGCCACCTCCCAGCCAGGGGCTTCAACAGCTTCCAAGAATTTCTAATTGATCTGGATGGCTGGAGGAGTATTAACCCCAATGATTTAGACATGAATTAATACTGAATTTATTTATTCCAGGATAAAACTAGCCTTAACTGTATCAGTAAATTGTAACTTTTTTCAAAGGTAAGGGGAAAAAAAGGGTTAGTTTGTTTGGACTGACTATCTTCTGACTGGTTGAAACACAAGGGAAGTTTCTTCTTTAAAGTACTTCAGAGAAAGTGAGTAATAAATAACCTTTACACTCTGTTAGGCAAACACTGCACAAGGGTGAGTAACTCACCATCCGTAATTGCTGTAATACAATTAAGTCACTGAACAGAGTGACTCCACACTGGCCTTGAAAACACCTCAACCACAGCTCAGCATTTAAGCAGCAGCAGGAGACCATTAGCTTAGCACAACATTCTCTTCCACTGACATCTTCTGCACATTCTCTCTCAATCTGTAGTGTTCCAATAAAATTAACACAGTTAAGAAGTTAAGTTTCTTTGGAAACAATAGGCACTATGGGGAGAAAGCTTCTTAAGACAGCAGGGATGTTCTTCAACAGCTGGCTTCAAACCCCTGCTCTCCTGTTTGTCTAAGTGTGCTCATTCTTGTTTCTAAAGTTAAGCTGTTTATTTCAACAAGACAGTAGCTTTTCTTTTTAACATTAATGACACTGAAGGGAAAAGAATCCTTAAATGCGTTCTTTAGAAAAATTCTTATGCCATGCTCAAGAGCTTAATCAGGTTATTTGTTTGTTTTGAGAACAAAGCCTGGCTGACTCACAACTGACTTTGTTAAGTGGGTTGGTGGTGGTTGTGGAGGATGCCCAAGATCAAACAACTTGTTTACAAAAGCAACAGATTTCAGAGCTGTGTAAAAATCCCAATAGTTTCAAAATAATCTTTATCTTTGATACAAAAATAAAGATGCTAACTCCTTTTAGCTCAGTTTCCCACAATAACCTTTAAAATAGCAAAGGATTCAGTCTGGAAAATTGCTTTTCATTTGTAGTGGAAAATGAAAGTGGAGAACATGGACTGGCAATGTTTGTGCTCTTCTCTTTCGGTGCAATTAAACAGAAACACGAAGACAGGGATCGCTTCAGTTAAAAAAAAAAAAGCTGTTGCTCTTTTAGAAGGCGTTAGAGAGCCCTCTAGTGACCACGAAGGGGCGTTAATGCAGAGATGACTGTCTAGGCAATGGCAATCTAGAGACAGAAGCAGTCGAGTGTTTACAATGGAAAAAGTCAGGGAGGGGAAGCTCTTTTGGTTAACAGCATATTTACAATTAGGTAACTGTATTCTTAAATAATTTTAACCTGAGTAACATTTATAACTATGTTATGTGAAACCTCACAGCCACAAGTCACACCAAGATTCCTATGTCCAGTACCTGTGCTTTCCCCAGTTTTCCTCTCTAGTTCACGTTTCTGGAGAGTCGTGAACATGCAACACCAAGAGAAGCGCTTCCCGGCCCTTCGGGTGCACTGTCAACAGGACTAGCTAGAAATAGGCTCTGCTCTCTCTCAGCTTGTTAGACAACTCTCTTACATTCTGCACAAAAAACACACTGGATATAGAACCGTCGGCTTCTGCCTCTCCAGGCCACTTCTCAGCTGTTCACAGCTTCCAGCAATAGGTTTATTGTGCACCAAGAGGCTCGGAAGAGTGGCACCGCTGCTCGGGATCAGGGGCTTCCTACCTTGGCAGAACGATGTTAGTGTATCCGACGCAGTGGCACCAGGGGCCCTCCGGGGCATCCAAGGCATTTAGATCGATGGCTTGTCCTTGGCCCAGAGGTGATGCACACTGTCACAGTACTCAGTGATAAAAGTCCCTGCTGCATTAGTAAGTCAGTTTTGAAGCTCTCCTGTTGTAGCAAGGCCTTTCAGTCAGTGTGGATGCAGCATTTCTGAACAGAAAATTATTTTCACTTATCATTAGAACCAGTTCCAGCTCCTGGAAATCTTGGAGTCGAGCAACATCTTTGTCCTTTCTTACCAGAGTATTGGGTAACTTTCTGATCTTCTCCACTTGATCAGGATTAACACCCAGCTCACAGCAACTCACTCTGAGCAATTCTTGGTAGGTGAGTTCCTGTCTGTCCAGTTCAATTTCAATGAAATCATTTTCTCGAAGAGATGGGTTCTGAATCCTCACCTTGAGTACCAGCTCTTGCATATTAAATGGAAATGCTCCGGTGAAGAAAAATGGCTGGAATGCTGGCGCTGGTCCTGCATACGTCCCATTTTGAGGCTCCAGAGACATTGGTGGCTTGGACGGGACAGAAGAGAACAGGGAGCGACTCTGACTCACCGGTGGCTGACAAACAGGACCCGGTTTTGTGCTTTCTGGTGTTCTGAGTATGGCAGATGGGGCAGACACATCCCCATTCTGAACCAGTGCCAAAGAGGTGTGGTCCCGTGGAAAGGCCCCAAGCAGGGGAGGTTCCCCAGGGGGCAGCAATGGAGGTGAGCCATCTGCAGGGGGTGATGCAGGAGGTGTGGAGGGGCCCCCATTCTGCAGCTGGGCTGAATCCTCCGACCCAGGGGTATAGATGAAAGGGAAGGCTGGGTTGGCCAAATAGTTCGGAACAAAGGGCAGCTCTGACTCCTTCTTCAGCTGAGGGAGGTCGTCATGGTTATCATCATCATCTTCCACTCCCATAATCTTCCTAATTTCTCTCCTTGATGTTAATTGGACTGGCATTTCTCCCTTTGTGGTAAGAATCTCTTTGTCAGCTCCCGATTTTAACAAGTAAGAGACCACCTGACCATGGTTGCGTTTACATGCCCAGTGTAAACAGGTCCAGCCGTTGACCTCATTTTGGGAGTTCACATCCACCCCGCTCTCCACCAGTTTCTGCACCTCCCGAATGTCCCCCAAGGCCGCGGCCTCCCGCCGCCTCTCCTGCTGCTCCTTCTGCTCCAGGAGAGCGCTCATCTTCCCTCAGCCCCAGGCCCCCGCCCGGGTCCGCCCGCCCGCCCAGTCCCGGCCCGTCAGCGCCGCCGACGCCGCGGCCCGCTCCCCGCCATGGAGAGACCGCGCGGAGCACGTCCGCCCAGCTCGCGCAGCCGCCCGCGCCCGGCCAGCTGCCTCGGCTACCCCGCCGAGGGCCGCCCGCCACTCCCCTGCTGTTCCCGGCCCGTGGGCCCCCTCACTGTGGTTTTGAAGTGCAGTTTCCCTGATGCCTACTGACATTGAGTACCTTTTCATGTGCTTATTAGTCATTTATCTTCTTTGGAAAAATGTCTATTCAAGTATTCGGCCCATTTTTTAATGGTCTGTCTTATTATTCAATTATAAGAGTTCTTAATTGTTTGGACACAAGTCCTTTGTGAGATATATGACTTGAAAATATTTTCTCCAATTTGCAGGTATTCTTTTTGCTTTCTTGATGGTATCCCCTTTGACCCACCAAAGTTTTTAACTTTGAAGAAGCCCAATCTATTTTTCCCTTTTGCTGCTTTTGCTTTTGGTGTACTATCTAACAGATCATTGCCTAACTCCTTTTCTTCTATGAGTTTTATAGTTTTAGCTCTTACATTTGATCCATTTTAAGCTTTTATAGTTACCACAATTGTATAAAGAAAAGGTCCAACCTCGTGCTTTTGCACGTGGAAAACCATTATCCCAGCACTCTTTGTTGAAAGATTCTCTCCGTAGTGAACTGTTTTAGTACTCTTGTTGAAAATCAATTAACCATGAGGACTTGTTTCTGGACTCTCAATTCTAGTCCCCTGATTTTATATGTCTAGCCTTATGCCAGTATTACACTGTCTTCATCACTTCATCACTCCAGCTTTCTTTTCTTTCAAGACTGTTCTGGCTATTCTGAGCTCCCTTCTATTCCTTTTTGAGTGTTTTTATTATGAAAGGTTGTCAAATGTCTTTTCTCTACCTACTGAGGTGACAATATGGCTTTTGTACTTTATTCTACTTTATGGTTTATTACATTAATATGAAAATATGTTGAACCAACCTTCCTAGGATAAATCCCACTTGGTCACAGTGTATAATCCTTTTTATATGTTGTTGAATTCAATTTGCCAGTATTTTGAAGATTTTTGGGTCTACCTGTACTTTTTATTTTTTAATCAGGCAAAGTATCTCTAATTTTAAAACCAGGTATATCCCAAGGATTCTAATCAATAAATCATACCTCAAATTTACCTTTAATTTTATACTTCCCTAAAAGAGTCCCTAGAAATAAACTGCTCATGACTATAAGGACTTTCTCTTCTACTATCTGGACAGAAGTAGCAATTATCCAACATGGCTCTAAGTTTTAGTTCTCTCTTATTTATTTTAATGAACTAAACTTCTTTGCCTGATTCCACTTAAGGGAATGAGCTGAAAGAACCTTCTGAAATAGAGCCAGTAGTTTATAAATATTTTCTCCTATACTCTACAGAATGCCTGGAGTCAATGTCCTAAGGTATAGCTTCAGGACGGCCAATTCTAGCACACTAAGCAGCGATTAGTGATGAGAAAATATGCCCAGAAAGGATAAGTGACTTGTTCAATAGCCCCTCATTAAATACGGAGTAGAGCCTGGACTAGAATCTATGTCTTAATTATTCAAAGATTTTTGCTCTCTTCCCTTTACTACACATACGTATCGTCAACCCTTAAGAACTGCAGTAGAGATAGAACTTGTTAATTTGACATGATTAGAAGCCTCATTACTTAGCTCTACAAATAAGACCTGTTTCCTTACCATGGTGTTGGTGCTTGGCTGTCCTAGTGTGTTGGTATTACCAAAGGAAAAGCCAGTGGTCTGGGTGGTTATGGCCTGGGCAAATGGTTTGCTGAAGAGGCTGGTAGCCTGCTGATTCTGTTGGCCAAAAAGACCACCTGGATTTGTTCCAAATCCAGTCGTACCTTTCAGGAAAAGAAAAGGAAAGATAAACGGTGGGGGGAAATGCCAAACCTCACATTATCTAGTTACTTCAATAGTCTATGTTATTGATTATATATCTAAATTACCCTACATTCATTCATTACTCAAACTGGATAACCACTTCATTTTCCACCTTTCTTCACGTAACTCCAGATTTGGTTCAGACTCGACTTTCTATAAAAATACTCTGACCCCAAGAACCCAGGCTGGGCTAAGTAATCTTCCTTTGTGACCCCACAGCTTTTCGTCTATTTTACAAGGTAACACACTACACTTAAAGTCTATGTGTGTATTTTTAACCTTGTTAGACTAAGTTTTTCTTCAGAACAGGGGCTTTCTCTTTATAGCAATATATCCAGCATAGGGTGTGACACAATAACAATACTTAATAATGGCTAAACTAAATCACAGAATACCAAAACTGAAAAGAATGTAAATGCCATTTAAACGTGTATTCATGTATGTAACTCTATAGAAGGCTACCCTCAAAAATGGAACTTTTGCTTGTTTCTACAGAAGCAAACTGGTGGCTAAGGGGGAAAAAAAGAAAAGACCTTTGGATATGTACGTTTTTGTATATCATGAACTTTAAATCATATGTGTATATTACTTTTGCAAAAGTAACACTTTTATAAAGTAATTTAGTAATCATCCTAGACTCCCCTCTTTCACATCCCACATAAATCAATCCATCAATAAATCCCATCGGTTCTACATTCAAACTGGCTCCAGAATCTGACACTTTTACCATACCATAGCACCATTCTCTGCAAGCCACATCATCTCTCATGTGGATAGGGCAACAGCTTTTCTAACTGATTTGTTTCCACCCTTGCCCCCATACAATCTACTCTTAATACAGCAGCCTTCAGAATGATCCTTTATTCATAATCACATGACTTATCTAAACCTTCAATGGCTTCCTGACTCAAATAAAAATTCAGATCTTGACACTGGTCCACAAAGGCCTATAAAATATATTCCCCTAGGGCTTCCCTGGTGGCGCAGTTGTTGAGAGTCTGCCTGCTGATGCAGGAGACATGGGTTCGTGCCCTGGTCCGAGAGGATCCCACATGCTGCGGAGCGGCTGGGCCCGTGAGCCGTGGCTGCTGAGCCTGCGCGTCCAGAGCCTGTGCTCCGCAACAGGAGAGGCCACAACAGTGAGAGGCCCGCGTAACGCAAAAAAAAAAAAAAAAAAAAAAAAAAAAAAAAAATATATATATATATATATATATATACACATATACATACATATATTCCCCTATATCCTCCAGTACTTCCCCTTGTCCTCTCCCCTTTGGCAAAAACTCAGGATTTCTAGACTTCTAGTTTCCTCCAGCTGGAATATTCTTCCCCCAGAAATCTGTATAGCTTTATGCTTCACCTTCTTCAGATAGGTCACTGATCAAACACCACCTATCAGTGAAGCCCTTCTTAATCATCTGCACTTAATACTATATTTCTCCCCACCCCCCACAAACATACCAGGCATTTCCTATTCCTCTAGCACCCCTGAATCATTTTTATCCATAGCACTTAGGCACAAAAATGACAATTATGTTTTACTTTCAGCTATCTGTCCCTCCTCAATATGGCCCAACATGATGTCAAGTGCTTACTAGTTCCAAAGCCTGTTTTGTTCTGACCATAGGCAAAGCCTGAATTTGTAGTGGAAGAACTGAAGAGTCCTGTTGCACTGGAGGTGGCTGGAGAAGACCCAAACAAGCCAGTCGTGGTACCTGCTCCCACCTGGTTCTGCGGGCCTTTCCGGTTGGCCTGATAATCCTCTAAACGAAGTTCCTAGAGTAAGTGAAAACATATTCCAAATTAATATGCAGCCAAAAAAATTATTTAGGAGGCTAAATAATACTTGCATTTAGTATTCAATTTCTATGTTCACATAGGAACCATGATTAAAAAAACAGAAAACTATGGAATGGTTAACTATCATTACAGAAAAACACTTTCAACAGTGTATAATGGACATTAAATAAAATCCATACCATAATTACCATAAAACTACAGGCCAAAGGACCAGCCAACCACATCTTAAATTTCAATTTTCTTCTATACACAATAATACTTTCATTTAGACAATAATATCTACTCCCACCCCAAATGTAAAGATTAGCTGATTAAAAGATGGATGATTCTGAGGAATTCCGAAAACTCAGGAAAAGAAGAGATAAAGTTTAACAGTTTTGTCTCACAAGTAAGGGTGTTTCTGTATACTCCAAAGAAGCAAGCACAGTCTGGGATGTAAAAGAAGCAACAGCAACAACCAGAGATGACAGTCAAAATGTACAACGAACTATCACACAACAATGATAATGAACAACCTATAACTTCGCACAACAACATGGATAAACATCACAATGCTGAAAGACAGATTTAAGAGTACGTAATATAAGATCCCATCTACGTAAAATTCAAAAATGGGCAAAACATGGGCAGTCAGGATAGTGGTTACCTTTGGAAGGGGAGGATTGTGACTCTGGGGGCAGGGCCCAAAGGGGACATCAGGGATGCTGATAATGATTTACTTATTGTGTTGCACACTTATGACTTTGCATGAGTTTACTAAAAACACATGCATGTGCACACACTGCCCAGTGTAGTATGAGCAACAGCCAATCAGAATAGACTATTAGTAAAACTATACCCGTACATACAAGCTGAATATCATCCTTGCCTAAAACAACAAATATCTATAAATAATGTATTAATGAAAAAAAATTGGTTAATTTTTTACATAAATCCTAAAAAATAATCAAAAACATTTTAAAAAGCTGCTTCCCAATAGAATCAAAAGGTTAGGGTGATACTCTGTAATGCATTTTACTGACCTCTAGGGACTTGCTTTCATATTCTTTCATAGCAGTAATACACTGGTGCTTGGTACTGATGTTAGTGCTAACTCCAGCTTTAACCATAGTATCTGTACCAGTTGGAGGCTGCAAAGGAAGATAAAGGCAAATCTGAAAGTCTAAAGAAAACGTTTAAGTTCAAGCTTTATAACCCTACTCTCCCAGACACAATTCTTCAACGACTGAACTCTATAACCAGTCCCCTAGGTTCTTTACTTAACGGGACAGTTTTAAGAGTGCTTGATTAAATACACTGCATTCTTGATCTCTCCCTGTATCAAGGTTATCTGCATAAGTCAATCTCAGAAACAGTTATCAAAAACCCAGGGATTAATCCCATAACGAAGCCATTCAATTATCTACTAAAATACACTTAATAATATATGCATAAGGGAAGCTTTATCCAATTTACCTAATATATACATTTAAACCTCTATTTCTGAGTTCTAATTCCTACTCTGCTCTGAAGTGTCTGCTTTGTGACTATTGTTGCATTTATGAAATATGGAAGCCTGGTTTTTCCCCCATAAGCTTATGAGGCAAAAGGCACTAGGTAACTAAAGATTCCTACTTAGGGTCTTCCCTGGTGGCACAGTGGTTGAGAGTCCACCTGCCGATGCAGGGGACACAGGTTCGTGCCCTGGTCCGGGAAGATCCCACATGCCGCGGAGCAGCTGGGCCCGTGAGCCATGGCTGCTGAGCCTGCGCGTCCGGAGCCTGTGCTCCGCAACGGGAGAGGCCACAACAGTGAGAAGCCCGCATATCGCAAAAAAAAAAAAAAAAAAGATTCCTACTTGTATTGTTAGTTTTCTCAATTACTGTACTTTCTAAGAGACAACACACAGTATTTTTCTCTATCATTTACATTTAACTTTATTTTAAATTCAGGATTCTAAATTCAGTATTATGAATTCAACACCCTAAGAAATTCTTCATTTTCTGGAAGAATTTTAACAAGTTTTGCCAATCCCTATATTTGCCAGAGATTTCCATTAGACTAACTGCACTGCCAGCCTATCCTAAGTATCTCCAAAACAATCACATCAAGTAGTATCTTACATCAAGTGGTATTCCATGTATTTTCATAAACAGAATCTTTCATTCTAACCCTCTATCAAACTTCTCTCAAAAAAGCTGAAGAAAACACAAAACTCATTTGCTTCATTTTGTCATTTCACCACAAAAGTTTTATTTCTAATTGGCACACAGAAACTGATGAGTTATTCCATACAGCTCCTTAAGGAGGCCCTATTTTCAATGATTTTTACAGTTTGCCCCATCATTCCTTCTTTACTTCTGTAAAGAATGGTTGACGATTCAGAGGCCAATTAATGAACACAGTAAATACAAGCTCAACCTGATATTTCCTTTTTTCTGGCTGCACCACAAGGCTTGTGGAATCTCAGTTCCCTAACCAGGGATTGAACCCGGACCACGACAGTGAAAGCCTGGAATTCTAACCACTAAGCCATCAGGGAACTGTAATCAACTACTACTGTAATCAGCCTTGTGAATACAAATTTAATTGGTTTGAGCATAATTCAAATATAAATTATAATCTAGATTTATGTTTCATGACTCTTCCTGTCTACTATACAACTATTCCCAGATATTGTTCTTAACACATATTTCAGGAAGAGTGAGACTAAGCTATGCATAAATGGAAAGAGAAGAAATGTTATGATTCCTCCTACAAAAAAACATACAGGAGACAAAAATATTACACAAAGATCGAAAGACAATACTTACGTTAAACTTAATAGTAGTCCCAGTAGGAGCAGCTGTAAAACTACTTGGCCCAAAGAGGGAGCCAGATGTGCTACCAAAAGGATTAGAGGTGGTATTTGTAGTTCCAAAAAGTCCCCCGCTGCTGGTACTTGTTCCAAAATCTATAAATTAGAAAGAAAAATGGGATGGTAACAGTAAAGAATTTAAGAATCTGTAAGCTATCTTGGAATTGGCCTGTGGCATTAGAGCAGCATTACTTCCAAATCCTCAGGTTTTCTATCTTTCCAATCTCCCTAGCAAGTACCTTCAAACAGATATTTCATACAGACACACACAGTTCTAGGCTCACAACTTTGACGTGAAACAAAATCTGAATCTTTAGTCAGCTAAGTGTCTGTAAAGTCCTTGGGCATACTTAAACAACAAGTTAGAAGAAATAGTATTGTTTCATTAAATATTTTATCTTATTTCTCTTGGTAAGACCAGATGCTCAATGAACTTGTCTTTCTGACAATGCCTTACCACAACAGACCTGAACAAGAGTCACAGTATATTTTATTTACATATATTATTACAAACACCCACATATAACCAAAACGTTTAAAACAAACAAATGGTCCCATTAGGGTAACCACACATAGGTTAATATAAAATTTCACCCAGAAAAATAATTTAGAAAAATTAGTAGGCATGTTGGTCATTTATAGAAATAAATCTACTTTCCCAAATAGCTGAATTTAAAAAAAAATACATAACAGAGAATTTAACTGTAATCTAAGGAATGTATTCTTCAAAATATAAGACACTACTTCTAAAGAAATTACACATATGGTACCAGAAATAGCAGTAAGCAATACAAAGTTATTTGCCAATATTTAATATTAAGTGACATCCTAATACCAAGTTAAGAGGAATGTGATTTCTCACTGGCAGTCATACTATTTCTTTTCTAAAAACATGTCCTAATATATAAAGTAAATAGGCATATGTCTTTTGAATTAGTATTTTAGATTGCATTTTATATTGTCATGGTTAAATATTTCAACATCCCCTCAAACAACTTTCCCTTTGTAAAATACTGATAGCTGGCTAACTCACTTATTCTACCATACCAGTGCTGGGAATGGCATCAACTCACAGGGCACACCTGTGCAACTAGCAGTGTTTCTGCCTCAAAGAACTGTGTGGTGAAGTATCCCTGGGCCACATTTAGACTTAAAGAGAAAGAAGCCATCAATTAAAAACACCTGCCATGGCTAAGGAATGGAGGAGTAACCATGTCACATCCAGTACTTACCATTCCTGCTTCAGTCTCTTCAAACCAAAAGCGGAACAAAGGCAGGAAGGTGCCCCTGCAGTATACTACAGTTAACTACACATATTTCTCCTTGAAATTCTCCCTTCTTGACACCTATGACAGTACTCTGACCTGGCTTTTCATCTTATTCTCTGGTCATTCTATATCAGGTACCTCTTCCTCTGCATATTCCTTAAATACCAGTGCCCCTCAGACTTCCATTCTTGAAGAGATGTACCCCTTCCCTTCCAGCCTATTAAACTTTTCAATACCATTTTGAGTTTTCCTCTCCCCATGTTTTTGCTATGTGGTGAGAAAAGGAGGTGGGTGAACACAGGGAAAAGGAGAAGAGAGAACACATTCAATAAGCAAATCAAATTGTTAGATGCAGAAATCCAATGATTTACTACTTACTCCCAAAGCCTGTTGGTTTATTTTGTGCAAAGGCATTGTTCTGGGATGAGAAGAGACTGGTCCCTGTACTTGCAGTTCCAAACAAGCTGTTTGATGTTCCTGTTGATGTGCCAAACCCAAAGCCACTGCTTGTGGAGGTAGCTGGCTGGCTAAATGAATTGGTACCAAATAAGCCTCCTGAAGAGATAGAGAGGGGAAAAAAAGGGTTAAACAGACTGGAGTCACTAAGTGAAGCCCTATACCAGCTATGAATAAACCAACTGTATTCCAAATAAAGCCCCTACCTGGTTTGGTCTGTGAATTTCCAAACAGGCCTCCGGTATTGTTGCTAGAACCAAATGCAGATGTTCCAAATGCCCCTCCACTAGTAGTGCCAAAACCAGTATCTGATAAAGCAAAATCCAGGGTCAGAATAAAATCTAAACCAGGTGGCCCAATGAAAGAGGATTTTAATATTTCTTAACATTCTGCATTTGAACAGGACCACTGGTCTAATCCAAAAACTATTTTTTCAAAATTCCATCAGACTACTTATAACAGAGCTGATATTAAGCCACACTTTATTCATTGTCCTGGGTAAAGTAAGGAAACAAAGTTAAAAAGCTTATAACTTTTCAATAAGTTAAAGATGTTGATAGGTTTAAAAAAAAAAGTGCCAAGCTACTATGAACTACAGACAAAAATAATCAAAATTTGGGTTTCCTGGTGGCACAGTGGTTAAGAATCCACCTGCCAATGCAGGGGACACGGGTTCGAGCCCAGTCCAGGAAGATCCCACATGCCGCCGAGCAACTAAACCCGTGCGCCCCAACTACTGAGCCTGCACTCTAGGGCCCGCGAGTCACAACTACAGAAGCCCATGTGCCTAGAGCCCGTGATCCGCAACAAGAGAAGCCACCGCAATGAGAAGCCTGCGCACCGCAACAAAGAGTAGCCCCTGCTCACCGCAACTAGAGAAAGCCCACGCACAGCAACGAAGACCCAACGCAGCCAAAAAACAAAACAAAAAAAAAACCAAAAGAAACAAAAAACTGTTAAAATTTTCTCCAGACACCGTATACTCTACAGTCTCTGGGATGAATGGTCCTTAATTAGAGGAGCACATCAGAATGACCTGGGAAGTTTTCAAAATACACATGTTCAACTTCCAATCCCAGAGATTCTAATTCCATAGTTCTATGATGGGATATATATATTTCGGGAACAAACCTCCAAGAGTGACTCTGAGATAAACAACAAGGTCCTACTGTATAGCACAGGGAACTATTAATGTAGTCAATATCTTATAAAATGAACTATAATGGGAAAGAATCTGAAAAAATATGTGTGTATAACTGAATCATGCTGCTATATACCAGAAACTAACACAACATTGTAAATCAAGTATATTTCAATAAAAAAAAAATTTTTTTTTTAAGTGACTCTGGGGGCTTCCCTGGTGGCGCAATGGTTGAGAATCCACCTGCCAATTCAGGAGACACGGGTTCGATCCCCGGTCTGGGAAGATCCCACATGTCGCAGGGCAACTAAGCCCGTGCGCCACAACTACGGAGGCTGCGCTCTAGAGCCCATGAGCCACAACCACTGAGCCTGTGTGCCGCAACTACTGAAGCCCACGTGCCTAGAGCCCGTGCTCCGTAACAAGAGAAGCCACCGCACTGAGAAGCCCATACACGGCAATGAAGAGTAGCCCCTGCTCACCGCTACTGGAGAAAGCCCACATGCAGCTACAAAGACCCACCTCAGCCAAAAATAAATAAATTAATTAAAAAAAAAAAGTGACTCTGGACTTCCCTGGTGGTCCAGTGGTTAAGAATCCACCTGGTGGGCACTCTTGGTTAAAAATCAAGGACCTAGATATATAAAATAGTTTAAGAAAAGGTCAGGGGTCACTTGTAAAAATTTTCTCTAATATTTTTGTTAGGAATGATTGAGGTTTGGTAGTTACGCTTTTTAAAAATCTTCATGAATTAAAGTTCCTGGGATTTCCATTAAAAAACTGTTCAGATGCTCCACTTAAAAAGAGAGGGATAGGGCTTCCTTGGTGGCGCAGTGGCTGAGACTCTGCCTGCCGATGCAGGGGACACGGGTTTGTGCCCCAGTCCGGGAAGATCCCACATGCCGCAGAGCGGCTAGGCCTGTGAGCTATGGCCGCTGAGCCTGCACGTCCAGAGCCTGTGCTCCACAACGGGAGAGGCCACAACAGTGAGAGGCCCGCGTGTACCGTTAAAAAAAAAAAAAAGAGAGAGAGGGATAAAAACAAGATCGGGAAAATGCTGATAGCTGAAACTGGGAAATAAGTACATGAGAGTTTGTTATACCATTCCTTCTGTTTTTGTGTTTAAGTATAAATTTTTAACAAAAAGTTTAAAAGTGAGTAAGGGGTGCTATAGGCAACTAGTGCCATGTGGAATGGAAGGGGAAATGGATCTCAAGAGGACTGGTGGGAATTAGGGACTCTTACATTTTAACCGTTGTTTCTTATTCACAGAGCAAATCTCAGAGCTGTTATTCAGTAACTGCATTTTATTTTATTTTATTTTTTTGGCCACGCAGCATGAGGGATCTTAGTTCCCCGACCAGGGATCCAACCCAGGCCCCTTGCAGTGGAAGCAGGGCATCTTAACCACTGGACTGCCAGGATGTCCCTCAATAATTGCATTTCATTTTTTTAAAGATTTATTTATTTATTTTTGGCTGTGTTGGGTCTTAGTTGCGGCACACGGGATCATTGCTGCAGCTCGTGGGCTCTTCATTGCAGCAAACGTGCTTCTCTCTAGTTGTGGCGTGCAGGTTCCAGAGCATGTGGGCTCTGCAGCTTGTGGCACACAGCCTCTCTAGTTGAGGCGTGCAAGCTCTGGCACGCGGGCTTAGCTGCCCCGCGGCATGTGGGATCTTTGTTCCCTGACCAGGGATCGAACCCGCGTCCCCTGCATTGTAAGGCGGATTCTTTACCACTGGGCCACCAGGGAAGTCCCAATAATTGCATTTTAGACTTCAATATTTAAAAAAGGATTTCCTGGTCTGAAAATTAGTAACAAATTATAAATTTCTGCCAAAAGAGCCAATTAATAACAATACTTTAAATACCTTCTACTGATGATCAGAAAACCATGAAAACTCAGAACTTATTTCTTTTTTTTAGAAAATTTTAACAAGATCATATCCTGGTCATTTTTCAAAGTTATTATAAAGACCAAAGCATAAATTAATTCCTATCTAAAACTACTGGAGTGGATTTATTCTTAATAATAGCTGAAGATTTTTCTCCCTCATTTGTTATTTTTTAAAACTTACTCTGCCCAAATGTTGAAGCTGTGCCAAAGCCACCGGTGCCACCCCCAAAGGGTGTTCCAAATGACTTATTAAACATCTTCGAAATCTTCAGAAAGCTGGAAAGAAGAAAAAAATTATCACTTTTTAAAGACCACAGAATGCAATGGAATTTTTTTCAGAAAAAGATATCATTCTACAAATTTAGTTAGGTCTATTCAAACTACAGCATAACGTTCACTCTCATTCAATATCCTAAAACTCTATATGATAAAACAGACTTTGTAAAGTTGAGCTGAAATGAATTAGTACCATAATGTGAAGTTAAACTTCATATCCCACCAACAACCATCCCTTTAAAACAATGTTTTTCGACCTTTTTGAAAAACCTAAGCCCCCCTTTAATAAAGATTTCAGGTCTACTATACCAGATTTTGGTATGTCCCACGTAGTAAGTTATGCAGAATACCCATTAAAAATTACAAGGATATTCTCTTATCCCAACCACCTGAGAAGCTAAAATTTTTGTCAGGCTTTAGTTTCAACAGTTTGCATTGTAAAGTTTCCCCCCCATTTGCTTGTATATAAAATGATGTAATATTGTTCTTCAAACTATACACACACCTCCTCCTCCCATCTCTAAATCCCAGAGATTCTGGTGCCCTGACATTCTTTTTGAGATTACTTCTTAACACTACTCTCTATGGTCCCCTGCTTATCTATCTTCTACTTCTTCTGGGAATATTACAGAAAACCTTTGGTCAAAACCCCCACTGCATATGAATGAGTCCCCTCCAGTATCCAAACTATACACCCAGGCACACTTAATGAATTGGACCAAAGTTCCAACAAGTACAAAAATGAAGTTTGACTTCCCCCACCTAGATCTGAATGAAAACAAGGTAAAGGTATAGTTTACTAAAGAAGTAAACACTTTCCCCCTCTATAAATTTTCCTTAAACTTAGGACATCTGCTACCACTTACCTGCCAGCAGACAAGAAAATAATGAGTAAACTACTTTAAATATGAAAACTCAGAAAATAGTCAATCATGTTTGTTTGGATTTTATAACAGGCATGATGGCTTTTTTATTATTTACACATAACGAAGTAGTTTTTTTCTTCTAGTAAAATCATATGCCTCATTCATATATCAATAACATGTTGAGGTGTGCCCCACCCACAATATTCCAGTGTCCCATTAGCACTTTGGTATTCTAACATCCAAAACATTTTGTGCAACACTGGAAAAAAAGGTGAAATAAGAAATGCTTTTTATAGAAAGCAACATTCTGCCCCCTGTGTTCCCCTAGAAAAAAAATTCCAGCACTTAGTTCTTTATCCTAACATCCAGGAATTTAATAACTCCTTCAATTAAACAAAGCTCACTGAAACCAGTGGTTCAAGAAGGCCACATCAGAATTAGATGGCAAGCTTTTCAAAGTACAAGCCTCTAGGCCCCATTCCAGAAGTCAGAAACCAAAATGTCCAGGATTGGGATGTAGACATTTGCATTTTGAAAGGCTCCTCAAGTGACTCTAACACATTCCCTTGGAACTGGAGGCTATATTTCAGGTAATCATCATTTCTCTTTCAGTAATGAGATCTGCTTGAAGTTTCCTGCCTTCCCAATTTATCAGGTGTCACAAAGTGACAGACTGGACCTTTACCATATTAACTGGTGACTCTCCCTTCCAGGGGAAATATTCTTGGAAGTACTATTGTTTTGCTTTTCAACAGTTGATTCAGAATTGACAGTTATGCTAGGGGTCAGATGTCTGGACCAACTCATTTTGATTGTACTCTCTCTCACACTGCAGTCTTGGGTCACAGCCCCAACTAAATCCACTTTATCTGCTGACTAAATTTTTTGACCTGTCACCAGTAAGGTAAAAACTGAGTTGTAATATTGTTATCATGCTAAATCTGCCATTTGTTTTCTTATTTGACCCCACAAATAGCAATCTATTCGTGTAAATCTGACATCTTCCATACAGCTGACATGTCAGGATGCAAAAGCCTAGTTAATAGTTTTTCTCTATGAAATCTGTCCTCATATAGAAGATTTTAGTGTTAATTAGGGTTTCAGTGGCACTAGGTTCTACAGACCAAACCCACAACTTCTAGCAATCAAAATTTGATTTTAAACAGTCTTATCCTAACATAAAAACCTAGTATCACACATACATTCCACAAAGGATTTTAAGTAGTAATAAAATATCCTGAGAAACACCTCACAGTTTACAAGCCCTTATATATTATCTCAACAACCCTAAAAGGATCGTATGGAAACAGGATCAGGTGTTCAGCAAGTTTCCCCAAGGTCAAAGAAGTGATAAGTGGTAGATCCCCAGTTTAACCTCTGACTTCCCATGGACACCTTCAATCCTAGGATGGAAGATACTAAGAAACAAGCAAGAACATGTGCTGTGGGCTTCCCTGGTGGCGCAGTGGTTGAGAGTCCACCTGCCGATGCAGGGGACACGGGTTTGTGCCCCGGTCCGGGAAGATCCCACATGCCGCGGAGCGGCTAGGCCCATAAGCCATGGCCGCTGAGCCAGCACGTCCAGAGCCTGTGCTCTGCAACGAGAGAGGCCCACATAACGCAAAAAAAAAAAAAAAAAAAAAGAACATGTGCTGTATATTAAGGAAATTCATCTGTTCCAGACCCAAGAACAAGGACAATACAGGGACCAAATCCAATTTAGACTCCTGGAAAAAAAGCTTCTCACTCAAGCTCAGCCTATCTTTTTGGTTCTGGCAAGGATGAGCCTGGTTTAGCCTCAAGCCTGATCACACTGGGATTCTAAGTGTTTTTTTTAAAAACTATCACCATGGAAGCCAACCAAGATTTTGGAAACAGCCTCATTATTTTTATCATGATCGTTAGAAATTAAAGAATGGCTAATACATTAAACCCTTTGCTCTTCAAACAAATCAATTTCCTGAATATGCTATGAAATGTCAGTGACTCATGAGAAATGCCCCCCCCACCGCCCCTACCAAACAACGTACTAATTCATTCTTCAAAACCTAGTTCAAATGACATCTCTTCTATAAGCCTTCTCAAACTCCCTTTAGCAATTAGTCATTCCTTTGGGCTTCCATGGCACATTATGATTTGTTTACACATAACTATCTTGACTCCATAGTGGACCTGTGATAACACCAACTACACAGATCTCCCTTTGGGACTCAAGGATTTGTTGTCCTAGCTGCTGAGAAGTACTACCAAAAGATTGCCCTCAGCTGTCGGCCCTCTTCAGAACAGCTGAGAGCTGCCTCACCCAAGGTCAGATCATCTCCGGAGGATAGACCATATCCAAAAGCCAGGCACCTTTGCTCCACCTTAGGGTAACTCTGAAGGGTGATTCTAGCTTCATACTCTCCATGGATTGGTTGAGGCCTTCATTAAGATCACAATTCAATTTCTTCCTCAGCTCATTTCTGCTTCCTTCTCTCCCACAGATGGTGATCCCAAGCTCACTCTCTAATAAAACTCATGCAGGATTATCTCCAAGTCAGTGGCTGCTTCCCAAGGAAGTCAACCTCTCAACCTCCCCCAACGATCCCCTCAATACGTAATCAACTCCTTTAAGGTAGGAATAGTACCATTTGTTTACTATCCCAAAATGTAACAATGGGTCTGAAACACAGATGTACTCATTTTCCAAATTAATGATAATCATCACGAATGTGCCTTTAAAACACAGTCTAAATGATCAAGTTACTTTTTTTTTTTTTTTTAATTTATTTATTTGGCTGCACCGGGTCTTAGTTGCAGCATGCGGGATCTAGTTCTTTGACCAGGGATCGAACCGGGGGCCCCCTGCACTGGGAGTATAGAGTCTTAACTGCTGGACCACTAGGGAAGTCCCATGATCAAGTTACTTTAGAAGTACCTTCTAACTTAAAATTATGCTAGATTAATTCTCACAACAAAAGGAAGCCATGAAAGGAAAGATTCTTGGTAGAATTTATCATTTAATTCAGAGGTTGCTAAAGGGAAGCGATCACACAATGGCTGGATACAACCACCAGACACTTCTTTGGCCTGTTATATATACATACATACACACACACACACACACGGTATATTATACACATACATATGTATGTATGTATTTTGAAATGTTTAGGTATATATATATATTGTCAATCTAGCTGATAACATTTAAAATAGGGATATGTCAGAAAAATGATTAAGCAGACTAGGATTATAATCACTTCATGGCAGTAAGAGTCTGGAGCTTAGTAGGAACTGTCTCTTTTGGTCATAGCCATACTCTAATGTGCCACAATACCCACCCAGTATCATTCATCTCCATCAGCTGCCTGGCCCCAACAGGTTTTGAGTTTGTAACTTCTGATATAATCAGAGAAAGAACCCACACATTAAGAACTCAAAGAGCATGTAATTGCCAAGAAGTAAGAAGTCAAAATTAGGCAGGAAAATGGGCGAGAACTGTGAGGAAAAATTCCTGATGACTTAGAATGCGAACTAGGTCTTAAGGGATTAGAAAGAGAAGAGAGGGAAAGCAAAAGAAAGGTGCACAGGTAAGAATGCGTTATTTGCGTACCTCTCCTATCTGGCCTTGTATCTCAACACCAAGCTCAGTTTCCCTCATATGATAAACATATAATAAATGTACTTAACAGTTTATTATGTAGTGATGTCATTAACATTAAATTACCCAATTAAAGGAGTGAATCAGAGCATTCTGCTAAGTATGTACCCAGAATATGGTGTATCAAGAGTAAGGCACCACCAGAACATTTGAACAAAGTTACCCTATGAGAATTATTCCAAGTAAAAGATGTTTAATGAAAAAAAGGAAGTTGAAAAAGATACATTTGGCAGATTCTTTCTGTAAAATAGAAAAGGTAATACACTGTTATTTATGGATACAAATATACATAGTAAAAGTAAAAGAGGGAGGCTGGTTACTAAAATAGATGAAGGTGGTTGCCTCTGGGGAGAGGAATGGAAATGAGGCATGGGGCAGAGATTCAAAGGACCCAAACTTTTCTGTAATGTTTACTTCCTCTATTAACAATAACAAAAGATCTAGAGGATGCAGATATTTGCACTAACTCTCTATTTCCATTAAAAAATCTATTCAAAAAAGAGAAAGAAAGGCTTCCCTGGTGGCGCAGTGGTTGAGAGTCCACCTGCCGATGCAGGGGACACGGGTTCGTGCCCTGGTCCAGGAAGATCCCACATGCCGCAGAGCGGCTAGGCCCATAAGCCATGGCCGCTGAGCCAGCATGTCCGGAGCCTGTGCTCCGCAACGAGAGAGGCCACGACAGTGAGAGGCCCACATAACGCAAAAAAAAAAAAAAAAAAAAAAGAGAAAGAAGTAATCCTAGAGACTGAAATGTGTGGAACTTCTAAATTCATTCAAGTTTAAAGGAATAGCACATATTCAAGTCTTTATCCTTTCAAATACATTAACCTGGCCCAAACTAAACCCTCCTAGAGTAAATAATACTAGCTAATACTTAAGTTCCTACTGTGTCCCAAGGGCTGTTCTAAGTGCTTTTTTAAAAAAATTCTATTCACTTATTTATGGCTGCGTTGGGTCTTCGTTGCTGCGCGCGGGCTTTCTTTAGTCTTCGTTGCGGTGCGCAGGCTTCTCATTGCAGTGGCTTCTCTTGTTGCAGAGCACAGGTTCTAGGCACGCGGACTCAGTACTTGCGTCGCAGGCTCTAGAGTGCAGGCTCAGCAGTTGTGCACACGGGCTTAGTTGCTCCGAGGCATGTGGGATCTTCCCGGACCAGGGTTGAACCCCTGCTCCCTGCATTGGCAGGCAGATTCTTTTTTTTTCTGTTTTAAATTAACATCTTTATTGGAGTATAACTGCTTTACAATGGTGTGTTAGTTTCTGCTATATAACAAAGTGAATCAGCTATACATATATCCCCATATTTCCTCCCTCTTGCGTCTCCCTCCCACCCTCCCTATCCCACCCCTCTAGGTGGACACAAAGCACCAAGCTGATCTCCCTGTGCTATGCGGCTGCTTCCCACTAGCTATCTATTTTACATTTGGTAGTGTATATATGTCCATGCTACTCTCTCACTTCGTCCCAGCTTACCCTTCCCCCTCCCAGTGTCCTCAAGTTCATTCTCTATGTCTGCGTCTTTATTCTGGCAGGCGGATTCTTTTTTTTTTTTAATTTTTTTTCGGTACGCGGGCCTCTCACTGTTGCGGCCTCTCCCGTTGCAGAGCACAGGCTCCGGACACACAGGCTCAGCGGCCATGGCTCGGGCCCAGCCGCTCCGCGGCATGTGGGATCCTCCCGGACCGGGGCACGAACCCGTGTCCCCTGCATCGGCAGGCGGACTCCCAACCACTGCGCCACCAGGGAAGCCCTAGCAGGCGGATTCTTAATCACTGCGCCACCAGGGAAGTCCTAAGTGCTTTTTAATGAATTCTCTTATAAACCTCCCAAAAATCCAATAAGGTAGTTATTCTTATCCTTATTTTATAAATGGGGAAATTGAGACAGAAATAACTTGCCGAAGATCACAAAGTTATTATTTACTCCAGAAGCTATGCTCCTAGAGTCCTCCTTAAGAAAGAACACTGACAACTAAAGGGAAACGACTTTACATTCATTACAAATAGGGAACCTATAAGACCAAAATTTGGCAGTATTGATCCAGCACTTTCAGGAGAAAGAGACACTTCTCTGGCAAACATGGGAGTTCTAGTCACCAGGAAGGTAATCTCTCTCAGGGACTGACAATTCATAAGGTTATCACCGTGGCTTCTATGAACTTTCCTACAAAGATTAACCACTTCCTCTATGGATGGACTGACTTACACTCGTTGCAATTTTTTTTGGTGTAAGACATATTTAGAGGGACGTCCCTGGTGGCGCAGTAGTTAAGAATCCACCTGCCAACGCAGTGGACACGGGTTCGAGCCCTGGTCCGGGAAGATCCCACATGCCACGGAGCAACTAAGCCCATGTACCACAACTACTGAGCCTGCACACCACAACTACTGAAGCCCACACGCCTAGAGCCCGTGCTTTGCAACAAGAGAAGCCACCTCAATGAGAGAAGCCTGTGCACCTTAACGAAGAGTAGCCCCTGCTCGCCGCAACTAGAGAAAGCCCAGGCACAGCACCAAAGACCCAATGCAGCCCAATAAAAGTGTCTTTCAACTATTTCAATTTATTCAATTTCCCCTTAAAATTAAAAAAAGACATATTTAGAAAGAAAAAATAAAAATGAAATAGTGTTATACAGAAAGAGACAATGTCCTTAAATTTACTGTTCTCTATGCTCAATCTTCTAATTAATAATTCAGACTGTGAGATATAAGAAAGAGGTAGCCTTAATGACAGGTTAACAGTAGTCCAGTATTCTCCCACCGTCCCAACTAAAGCTCAATAAACTGATGTCCAATTTTCGTGAGCTTTGTGAACTCTGGGCACAATGACAAAACTGTTTTCTTCCAGAAAAGTGGTGGACAGACCCTGAAACATGGTAACACCCAGTCAACTGCCAACTTTAAGTGCTATCTGAATGACTAAGCAAGCCTGCTGCTCTCTGACAACAGAAAGTCACACAAATGGGAAGTAATTTTTTCTTTCCACTTCACTGAGTTCCTTTGTATCAAACTCAGTAAAGAGCAAAAACACTAAATATCTGTTAGACAAATGGACTAGTATAGTACTTTCCAGCTTACAAAGTACTTTTTCATATAGTCTCTCATCTAATCTTCACAAAAGTACTTAAAAAGACAGGAATTATCATCACAGATAAACTGAATAGAAAAATACTAATTTTTGCCTTGGATGAGAGAGGAGGGATGGGAGTTGGGGAGAATTCCAGGTAAAAGAGATTGGCCTAATCTTAATCACCTAATAATATAGCCCAGCAAAACTATCCACTTGTTTTACAGTATCCTTCCTATGATTAATCCCCAGATCAAGCCATTCCCCTTGTTAGAACATTCATTCTTCTCTCTAAATACTATGTTCCCTTTTCTTTCTAAAAATTGCTGCTCAAGCCTCACCTGCTTCACATGACTGTCCCAGATTAGACCCTTCAGACTCTTATCAGTATAAAAATACTTCCCCTCCCCCTCCCCCTTTCCAACCCCTATTACATAAACTAATGCCTCCCAGCTGTTTTTAGTTATGCAATATATTTGCTGTTATACCTGCCACTTGAGTATATGAGTTGTTTGCTGCCCTGGTAAAAAGCATCTTGATTTTGCTTCATTTCTCCCATTCGTGTGTAAAATTAACTTGAAATAATCCACAGTGTCTAATACAGCTCCTTCCTCATAGTGCTGAGTAGCATTTTTTCATCCCCTTAACATAACACTCATTTTACAAACTGAAGTAGTGAAGAATACATTAGCTTTAGAGACAAATCTATATTAAAAACTCTCTGCCACTTAGTATGTTTGCAGTTCTCTGTAAATCTAAAATTAATTCAAAATAAAAAGGTAAAAGAGGAATAAAAAACCGCTGCTACTTGCTACTGTGTAATTGCAGTTAAGTCATGATATTCAACCTCAGATCTCAATTTCTGTTGATACATCTGAACAATAGGGATTATACAGCCTACACCAAAGAACTGTTAGGAGGACAAAGTTGTCTCAAACTAGAGTTCCTCAAAAGCAGGTTTGTGTTTAGTTTTACAATATTTTTAATTAGAAAAATGTAATAATTTCCCCCCACTCTAAACCTTGATTGATCAATGCCTAGCTAGAACTCCATACATAATATGACTTATTTCCCAATACTTCAGTGTCATCTACTGACCACTTAACACAACTGTAAAGCACCACTGCAAACAATGAAAACAATTACCTCCCCACACAATATACCGAGTCACTCTGGATCATTCATTCACTTCTGCTCCTTTCACATCTCTAGCCTCATTCCCAACTACTCACCTTTTTAATTTACAAAACCATTTGCCTATTTCTTAAGAAGCTTATTCCAGCAAGAAGGGTTCGGGGGGCAGATACTAGTAATCTTTGTGTAAAAGAAGCACATGGAGGTCTAAACAAAGGTGTGATGATGAGTGACTCCAACACGTATTCAAGGAGGATGAACTGTTCCCTTCCTGAACAGATTAATTCAGGCATTCGATTATTCTTCCCTTGATCAGTGGTTTTCAAATAGTTAGCTATGGAACCCACTCCATAAAACAGACATAAGCACAAAAGCTGCCCTGGCTGAAGTAAAGAGGGGTGGGGGCTCAGTAGAACCCCATCAGCTGACCCTTTCAAAGAAGCTTACAGCTGTATGAACCAGTGTGAAAAATCATTGCCCTAGATTAGTGGTTCTCAAACTGTGGTCCAAAGGCTCCTAGAAGTCCCCAAGACCTTGTTCGGGGGCCCAAGAAGTCAAAACCATTTTCATAACAATCCTAAGATATTATTTGCCTTTTTAAAAAAAACTGTGCTGACCTCTACACCTAGAACCTGAGCATGAAACAAGACAACGGCCCCAAACTGTATACTCACTGGATTCTTCACTGCCACCCACTTATAGCACACACAAAACTCCACTTTCGGGCTTCCCTGGTGGCGCAGGGGTTGAGAGTCCACCTGCCGATGCAGGGGACACGGGTTCGTGCCCCGGTTCGGGAAGATCCCACATGCCGCGGAGCGGCTGGGCCCATGAGTCATGGCCGCTGAGCCTGCGCATCCGGAGCCTGTGCTCCGCAACGGGAGAGGCCACAACAGTGAGAGGCCCGCATACCGCAAAAAAAAAAAAAAAAAAAAAAAAAAAAAAAAATCCACTTTCACTTAAATGTCCTTGATGGAGCAGTAAAAATTATGGATTGTATTAACGCTTGACATTTCAGTACACATCTTTTCAATACTGTGTGATTATTTGGGGGGACGAAGTGGGAAGTACTCAAAAGCACTTCTACATATTGAAATACAATGGCTGTCCCAAGGAAAAACACTTGGGTGATTACTTTTGAGTAGAAAGCTGAACCAACTTTTTTTTAATGGAACACCATTTTTATTTCAAAGAATAAATGACAAACTATGGTTACTTAGATTTGAAGAGAAAATTGGAATATTGAAAACTTGTGTACACCACTATGAGCTTGTCAACTTCCCAATTCTTAAAAGATTTATCTGATGAAATGGGTGGAAATATTAGCAACTGTAAATTTGTCAACATTTGGAAGAGCTGCGTAACTCAGTGCACCAATGATTCCTAATGACCAATATATAATGTCATAAAATCATGCACAGGTAAACAAACACCCATTCAAAGTGCAAGACAGACCAATGAATTTTAATGTAACATTGTACAAAAGTTCAATGATATGGTTTCAGATTCCATGTTGCAACAAACCTTTAAGAAGGTTTGAGTGTACTGTCAAAGGAGAAATCTACAATTATTTGAAGAGGTCATTAGAACACTCCTTTTTCCAAATACTATGTATCTGTATAAGGCTGGATTTCTTCACATACTTCAACTAAAACAACATACCGACCATCTGAATGCAAAAGATCTGCAAATTCAGTGATCTTCTATTAAGCCAGACATTAAAAAGATTTGCAAAAATGTAAAACAATGCCACTGTTGTCACTAAATTTTTTAGTAACTTTTCGTAAGAGTATTTTTTAAATCAATAAATCTTTTAAATATTAGTTTCAGTTTCTAGCTGTTCAGAGTCCGCAATAATTCTTAGAAGCATAAAGGAGTCCCAAGACCTCAAACTTTGAGAACTGCTAGACCATTGCTAGAGCCTCCTTCTAATCGTCTGACTCCAGTTTCACACCTTCCAATTTACCCTACTACCTCCCAGCTTAAACTAACTCTTAGTACCAGACTTAGCTAATTACACCTATACTTTAAGAAATCATTTTTATTTCTCTACTAAAAAATTACAATTGTTTCGCAGTACACTGAATTAAGTACAAACTCTTAAAATGTGGCAAATAATTCTCAGTGTTTATTAAATTCTCAGAGTCAGTACAATGGGACAAGACCTCCGATTCATGTGGCAGGTCGTGTATCAGTGAAATGGAAAGAGAATGGAATCACAGAGCATCACATTTAATTGTATCAATTCAACTACAAGCTCTTTTTTGCCCTCTTCCACAAAAACAAATAAATATTGCTCTATTTACCCAACAACCTATCTCCTTTCAAACAGGACTTTGATTTCTCCTATCTCAGAGGAAGGGAGGTTACCACAGAAATGAAAGGAGAAACTAAAGAAAGTGACTCTAGGACTCTTAGCTTTTCAGCTTCCCATACCAGATTCTGACAATTTAAGGGTTTTCGAGAACAGTTTCAACCAGATGCAACTTATTAGCGGACTCCACAAGCATAGACCAGACATGATAAAGGTAAGATTTTTTTACTGAAATACTGGGAACGTTTTCTCTAGAGCAGTGGTCTCACTCAGGGGCAGTTTTGCCTCCCAGGTAACATGTGACAATGTTTGGAGACATTCTTGGTTGTTACAACTTAGGGAGGGGGTGTTATGAGTACCTTATGGGTAAAATACTACAATACACAAATGCCAAATACTTAGGTTCAATTCCAAACACACAGAATGCACCAAGTTCTTAAGAAACGCTGTTTACATACTTTGTCTCTAATACCTACTGGTAAATCTCTAAATTTCTTAATCTCCTAAACTTTGGACAAATTGCATAATTGCAGATGTGCTCTTTATTTACTGGAAATTAAATATCAGTACTACTACCCCTTTCTTCCTAAGGTTAATTGCTACTATAAAAAATCACAATAAAGTAATATTACTGATTTTTTCCAAGCTATGAACTTGGTTCCCTAAAAGTTGTGCTTGTTCTTAGTTATCCAGGAGCAAGTGGACATGAATAAAGTCAGGTACCAAAGTACGGTGTATCACACGAATGGTATGGGTCCTCTTATCTGGGCCCCGTATTTCAGGAGTACACAAATACCCAGCCTCTTCATAGACTATTTTTAGGCTTAACTCCTCCATATCTGTTTATCCATTCAGGCAAGCACACTTACTGCGGGCCTACTCTGTGCTAAGCAAACTGAATACAAAGTCAAAAATTTTTTTACCAGTCTAATAAAAAGACACAGCTAAAATACAAAATGATTTGTGCTATAAATAGAAGTATCAAATAAGTGTTATGGAAGCTTGCAGGGGAAAGAACGCCAGGAAAGGCTTCCCAGAAGAGAACATGTCACAGAAAACATACCCTGTTCACCTCATAGTATTAAGACTACAGTTCTCTTCTGCTCTTACATACATTTTTCAGTTTTTGCTTCGTCATCTAAACAAGAGGAAAGTGACAATCTGACTTATGTGAACAGACCAAAGTGTCCTTCATCAAATCTCAATGAAGAGTCAAAAAATAACCTTATCAAATTATTTCCCAGTACCTCCTTCCTGTCCAACTTCTGGTTTGTTTTTTAAATATCCTAACTTCTTCGATCAAGTTCCAAACACACCATCTGTCACTCACTCAGTCAACAAGTGTTTCCTTCTGAATTTATAAGACTGTCATAGGGGATGATCACTGCTCTTTTCTTTCTTTCTTCCAGTTAGCTTCTTCTCCCAAAATAGTTTAATCTTCTCATTTCATTCTACTACAATTTTCGAATTCAGTAAGAGAGGCGCTATGAGTTCCGAGGTACAAGAAATACAAAATGACTGCTGTGTACCTTTCTAAATCTTGTCCATATTTCTGGTTTTCTATTGCAATATTGCTGTAGTTCATTAACTGGACTCTTTCTTCTGAGTCCCCAGCAGCTGTCACAAATAAAAATTTCAGACCTGGGACAGGAAACTAGCCAATGACATGTAGTTTTACCGATTCATTTCCAATACATAACATAACTAACATTCTTTAACCAACTTGTAAGTTTAGTTCTCATAGTCTAGGTGAACTAATGAAGCGTCTGCCTTACCACGAACAGAGCTGGTAGTAACTAAATCGGAAACGCTATTGAAGACTAGGTCTGCTCCTAACTATCCATGTCCCTACCTTAACCCCTCCACTCTTCCAAAGGGAATCCTCAGTAATGGGAGGCTGGAACACCCAGGGCGGGCAGTGTAGTAGAAAAATTTCTACACTGAGTCAGATGTAGCATTGGCTAATCCTGTTTCTTCTCTAGGCCTCGGTTTCTCCACCTATAGAACTTGCATTTAACGTAGAGTAGGGGGATTGGCTTAATTTCTAAGGTCCTTATGGCGATAGTAATTCAAAAACCTCACCTCGTCTAGCTTTACGTGGAACACGTGGGAGAAGAGAAAATAAGCTTTCACTCCATTAAACCGACCTTAATTCTCAGATACTGTTTTAAAAAGGTAACAAACTCCCGACGCACTCACACTCCCCTGGGGCTGCACATTTCCCCTTGGAGAAGCCAAGGCACATAAAGTCCATCCCGCACGATGGTCAGAGAAGTGCTGGGAAAACCGTACTCAGGGTCTCAAGGCGCTGCCCCAGCAAAGGGCCGGCCCACCTAACCACCGCCCGGCAAATGAATGAGTACAACCAGCTAAAGGGACGCCCCTCAACGTAGGCTGCAACGCGAGACCCCAGGGCCCAGATCCCACCGATAGCGACTCCTTCCCGGAGCCCGAAAAGCTGGGCCTCGGGGCCGCAGGGTCGCGGGCCCCGCCCCCTCCCTCAGGGCAGAAGGTGCGCGCCCCGGCTCGAGACTCGGGCGCGGAGAGGGCCTGGGACTCCCCGCGAACCCGCCCGCCCTGAGAGGAGGTGGAGCCTGCCGGTCCCCGGCCGCCACCACCCCGGCTCCCGACTTACCGCGATGCGGTGGGGGACGGGAAGTGTCAGGAGTGAGGGCCTAGGCCCGTCTGCCACCCGCCGCTCAGAGAGCAGCGCGCGGCCGCCACAAAACCGTCGCCGCCGCCACCACCTCCGCTACCGACCGCCGCTTCGGGCGCAGCGCGCAGAGGGCCCGACTGCGTCACACGCCGCCTGCCGTCAGAGGCTCGCTGCGGGCGCTCCGCCCTCGCTGTCTGCTCATTGGCAGATACCGCCGCCACTCTAGGCCCACCCTGTTATGCATTGGACCTAGAGTCTTTTGAAACCGAACGTGAGGGCTGTCTTTGGGAGGCTGGAGAGGGGGAAGAGGAGGGACGGAAGGAATTAGGGGGAGGAAGCGGGAGGGGCAGTGGGAGGGACATGAAGTACGGCCCCTCGCCGCCGCGGTTGGCTGGGAGGGAGTCGTGACGTCACAAGGGCCCCTAGAGGTAGGCTGGTGAGTGGCTACATCGGGCGGGGGGAGGGGAGAAGAGTGATGACGCTATGCTGAGGCTCCGCCCCCTTCTTTGGAGTGGAGAGACTCGGGTTGCTGATGCTCGGGCCAATCAGAGTGAAGGCTCCAGGATGGCATGGTAACTATTCTACCCTTACTTTTCCCCAGTCCTCGGGCTGTGACGGGAAAGCTACCCCGTTGTCTTGCCCTTACTTCCTGGCCAGACCACGTGCGGAGCTGGAGGGACCTCCTAGGAGGTCTATCTGCGTAGCTCACCTGCAGCTGCTCCGAGGCCCGCAAACCTGGCCTCCTTGTCTCCTGACCCATGCCAACCCCAACACAACCTTTCCCTCTCTGAATCCCTAGAATGGACGTTAGGAACATTAGAGGTGCCTTAAGGGAATGGTTCAGCTTAGAGTTTGGTACAAATGACAATTCTCGGAACTTCTTTCCCACCTGCACTTTAGGAACCCCTACTTATTCTTAAAGTCTAGTTGAAATGTTCCCGCTTCTCTGGGATCTCTCACAGCTAGTTGGAGTAATGCTTGGGCAGGCCTCTGTTACAGCCTTGTTACTTTGTATTCTGTTATTTACTTTCCTATCTTCTGGTGCCGGGCTCTTGAAGGCCAGAGCTTCATTTTCAAGTTGGTGTTCCTTTCCCTCAAGGCCTAGCCCGGAGCAGAAGCCTGATATCTCAAGGGGGTGGGTTGAGCATGTTCTAGAAACTAGATCTAGTGACTGTGGGTCCCACACAAAATAGCAGGGACTGTGTTCAGAAAGCAAAACCTATTAGGATTACCGCTCCACCACCCCCTCCTCCTGGGACATATCTACAAAATTGAAATGGGCCCTGCCCAAAACATGGATAAACTTAAATCACTCTGGGTTTTCAGTGGTGGCAAGGGATTAGAGTTACTTAGTCAAAAAGTGAACACACCATTGTAAAGCAGTTATACTCCAATAAAGATGTTTAAAAAAAAAAAAAAGTGGAGTGATCTGGTAGTAAAGGTAAAATAAGATAATGGATGGAAGAAACCTAGTGCATTGTAGATGTTCAGTAGGTGCTTGAAGAAAGAAAAAAATAAATATGTGGATGGTCAAATAGGAAAGCTAAACATCTGACTCCAGACACCTTTCCCCAACTACTCCATCCAAACATCACTCCTTTCCCTCCACCCTCCCTTGCCTATATTCAGCATCAGAAAGTCATTAGGTCTCCCTGGAGAGTTACAGTAGCTTCCTCACTGCCCTCCTGAACCTTTGATTTCTCACCTTCCAATCCTCAAACCCAGCTCTGTTTAAGGCTCTCCTCTGCTTATTTATTCTGATGTCCCTAAGGCCAGCCACACAGCATAGGTGTGCATTAAATGTTTGATGCATGAATGAGAGAATTATTTTCTTAAATAGAAAAGAAGTATGGGACTTTTGAGTCAGAGAACCCTGGGTTTAAATCTGAGCCCAACCATGTATTAACTGTATGAACTTTGGGCAAATTTCTTAACCCCTCTGAAACTCAGTTTCCTTGTCTGTAAAATGGGGGTAATAATTGTACTTGCCTCACAGAGTTGTGAGAATTAAATGAGCTGAGGCATATGGTAACTGGTACACAGGTACCCTCAATAAATGATAGATATTATTTGTATTCTTTAAAAATGTTAAGGAATTCCCATTCTAAATATTCTAAGACATGGATTCTGACACAGAAAAGGAGCTCAGAAATATGTCTTGTGTGAGTGAGTGTATTTAGTCCAGAGTACTAGCAGGTGTGCAGGAGTTGGGTCCCTTAAGTAGTGTATACTTATTGGAAGACTGGAGGGAGAGACACTGGACAAGGAGTGCTCCAGGGAGGAGTTTCCTGTGATCATGGTGATTTCTAAGTAGAAGGACCTCTTGTTAGGTACTCTGGCAGGCATGTGGCCTACAAGCTCATCATTCCCAGGGACTTCTGCCCCAGGAAGGACTTCTTTGTGGACCAGGGCTTCCTAGGCCCACATAGTCTTACTCTGCCTAATTCTCATAATACCCCTTTTGATTGTCATCATCTGCCTTCTTCTCCTCTAAAGCCAAGGAATTTGGTGCATGTTCTCAAAAGCTTGCTGAGCCAAGCTCTGTCCTGGGCATTAGGAGCCCAGAGATGTCCACCGCTCAACACTCTGCCGTGGCCAAGAGAGACAGAGCTAAGCAAAGTCCATTTCTGTCCTGGAAGCTTCCAGTCTCTCTCACACATGCCCTGAGAACTCACTCTATGCAGCTCTGAAGGATTGATGCCCAGGGAGGATAGAGACCTGTAAGGACTGCAGAATTATAAAAGAACACGAGACTTCCTTCCAGAGAGATGATTCTAAATTTCTTATATGGTACATTGGAAAGAGCAGCAGAGTTAGATTCAAACAGATCTAAGTTCAAGTCCTAGATCTACTACTTTTTAGACCTTGCACAAATTATTTAATTGTTCTGTGCACCAGTTTCATTGTCTATAAAGTGGGCACAATAATTTCTGTTTCATAAGGTGCTTGTGAAGGTCAAATAAGATCATGAAATTTGCAAAGGACTGGGCCCCTGTTTGGTACATGGTAAGCATGCAGTAAATGTTGATTTCCTTCTTTTCCTATAACTTGATAAGGAAGGGTGATGTTTATAAATGACATATAATTAGATTTATATAAATCTTGTGTGAATATCTGACTTTTAACTAGAGCATTTAGTCAATTGCATTTAACGAATTTACTGGTATATTTAGGATTTTATCTAACATTTTAGACTTTCTGTTTGCCCCAGATGTTCTGTTTCTGTGCTTTTTAAAAAAAAATTTTTTTTTTGGTAAAAATAACTGCCATTTACTGAGGCCAAGCTCTTTGCCAGATTTTTTTTTAAAAATTGAGATATAATTTGCATAATATAACATTCACCCATTTGAAGTGTACAATTCAGAGGTTTTTAGTATATTCACAAGGTTGTGCAACTACCACCACTATATAATTCCAGAACATTTTCATAATCCCAGAAGAAACCCCAGGCCCATTAGCAATCATTCCCCATCTCCCCCTTCCCCCCAGCTCCTGGCAATTTACTAGTACACTTTCTGTCTCAATGGATTTGCCTACTCTGGACACTTCATATAAATGGAATCATAAAATACGTGGCCTTTGTGTCTGACTTCTTTCACTTATCATGATGTTTCAAAGTTTCACCCATTTTTATAGGAGAATAATATTCCATTTTATGAATATACCATATTTTGTTTATACAGTCATGAGTTGGATGGCATTTGAGTTGTTTCATCATGAATAATGATTATTCCATTATTCCACTATGAATAGTACTGCTATGGACATTCATGTAAAAGTTTTTTGTGGACATGTGTTTTCAATTCTCTTGTGTTTATACCTAGGAGTGGATTTGCAGGGTCATATAGTAACTCTATATTTAGCTTCTTGAGGAGCTGCCAAACTGTTTTCCAAACTGGCTGTACCATTTTACATTCCTGCCAGCCACATCTTTGCCAACACTTGTTATTTTCTTTTTTCTTTCTTTTTAAATTATAGCCATGCTAGGTGGTGTGAAGTGGCATCTCACTGTGGTTTTTTTTATACATTTCCCCGGTGACTAATGATGTTGACCATCTTTTCACGTGCTTATTGGCCATTTAAATCTCCTTTCTTGCATTCTTTTGGATTACTTCATTTTTATTCCTGCATCAGTTTGGAAATTAAATTCTTTTTCTATTATTTTAGTGATAGCCCTAGAAATTACTGCATGCATGCCTAACTCACTAAAGTGTCATGCTAATCTATACCTTTATAAGAAGGGTAGAGTTTGCTGAGACAAGGAAAAGATGCATTCCATGCCAGATGAACAGGGAGAACAGAGATGTGGGACCAGGAAAGAGCTCAGTGTATCCATGGGTGCAAACTGGGACTTCATCCTAGAAGTGATAGGGGATGGGCTTTACTGGTGGCACAGTAGTTAAGAATCCACCTGCCAATGCAGGGGACACGGGTTCGAGCCCTGGTCCGGGAAGATCCCACGTGCCACGGAGCAACTAAGCCCGTGTGCCACCACTACCGAGCCTGCGCTCTAGAGCCCGTGAGCCACAACTACTGAACTGAAGCCCGCGCGCCTAAAGCCCGTGCTCCGCAATAAGAGAAACCACTGCAATGTGAAGCCCGCGCATCGCAATGCTCGCCGCAACTAGAGAAAGCCCGCTCTCAGCAAGGAAGACCCAACACGGCCAAAAATAAATAATTTTTTATAAAAAAGAAGTGATAGGGAAGCTAAAGAATGTTCTATAGAACAATGAAGATGTAATTACTATTTGAGGCAGAATGGAGCTGGAGCAAGATGGGTGAGCCTAGGGTAAATAGTTTAAAGCCATCCAAGAAGGATGTCTCTGCCATGAGAAAGATCTCTGGGAAGAAAAAAAGAACACTCCTCCTCAACCCAGGAAGACTTTCCTAAGGCTGCCCAGGAGGCAGGGCAGCGTTTGGCCTGAAATTGGATGCTTTTAGCACTGTTTCTGTCTCTGTCACTTTACCTACCTCCCACCCCCACCCCGAGCCATGCACCCTCTGCCTCCACCCTCTATTCCCAGCAGTCATTCTTCAAAGGCCTTTCTTGCAGTTCCTAAATCTCTTCTTGATATATCTAAATCCTACCCATCCTTCAAAATCCAGTTCAATTAAATCAATCTAGCAAATATTTTCTGGACTCTTACCGTATGCCCATGCCTGGGCTAAGCTGAGAGATTCAGAAATAAACGGAACAGGTGGAGGTTCTGTCCTTAAATGAGCTGCCAGGAGGGTCGGGGAAACAGGCAACAGATTATTTTGCTTCATTGTGGTTAGAGCCCTCATAAGGGTGTGATGGAAGGCCATCCAAGGCTGCCTGAGGAGTGGGGAGGTAGGCAGATCGGGGGGGGGGGTAGGGAGAGATAAGGAGGAAGTTAAACAAAGCTCCATGGAAGAGGTGAGTGTAGTTAGAATGTAAAACAAGTGGTTGCTGGAGTAGAGGATGGCCACGTTATGAAGGATACTGAACATCACACTAAGGAATTTGCCCTTGATGCTAAAAGCCATGAAAATTTACTACTTTGCCACAAGGCACAAGGGCGGGACATGATCAGATCTGTGTCGTAAGAAGAGCCAATGTGGCTAATGGGGAGAATGATGGAGAGATAGGAGGGCAGTGAAGGAGTGAAGGAGATCTCCTACAGGAAGCTTTCCTTGACAACTATATCCCACCTTCACTTCCCCTCTTCTGCCCCCCACCTCTACACCGCCCTATGCTCCTGGGGGCTGGAACATCCCTGAAAACAAATGCTCAGTGAGCTTGGGATATCTGGTACGTGTATGTGGAAAGGGGAGTGGAGCAGTGATCATGGCTAAAGCTTGAAGATGGTGGTGCTGTTTCAGGCACAGGCCTCTCTGGGATATGTCCAGGCACCAGGCAAACCAACCAGGAGGGAGGAGACACTGAAAGGCTTCAACAGCAGCAGCAGCTACTTGGACAATGGACAAATGCCGGTTCAGCAAACACTGAGAGCATCCTGAATAAGGTCGAGCCTAGATGCTTAGATGCTTGTTCAATTTTTTAATCTGTAAAATGGCTTTCATCAAACCTACCTCATCAGATTATTAAGAGGATCAAATAAGAGAATGCATATATAGTCCCTGGCACATAGTAAGAACTCATCTTTTTCTTCCACTTTTCCTCATATAAATCAAGTAGGTGATAGTCTTTCAAACTGACAGTGGAGGAAACAGATTCAGAGAGGGTCAGTGACAGCTGAGGTCAGACAGTTCGGAAAAGGCTCAATCAGGACGAATTCAGACTGTTGCTGACACATCTAGCTGTCATCAACCTGGCACACTGCTCTATTACCTCATCTAATTCTCACAACAACACTATAATGTGGATATTCCTAAAACCATTTTACAGATGAGGAAACAGACTGAGGACTGTATGGTGGGGAAGTGCCCAAATCACCAGAGAATTAAAGGCCAGTTAGAGCACCTCAAGTTTCAGGCACTGGGGGGTAGTCTAGAGGCAGGGAGAAGAGACCCAGCCTCAGGGAATGGTACTTAGAGCCAAAGGAACAGACAAGGGGTTAAGACCGGCAACAGGGGCCAGGAGCAGGCATGTGTGGGTTGGAGCTAGACAAAGAGCATCACGTGAAGCCCCAAGGAAGAAAACCTAAATCCAGTTATCAAAACTAAATGGGAGTGGTTCTTTCAGTAACAATTAGTTTTACTAATTGTTCATTTGCCCTGGGACTTTAAAGGCCGGGGTGGGGTGGGGTGGGGTGGCAGAATTCAAGTCAAGAAAACTATTTTTTTTAGAATAAGACACCTTCCCTGTAGACTTGGACCCCCAGGAGTGAGCACGATATCTCTGGGTCCCCCACCATTGCCCAACCCAGGGCCTGTCACAGAGGGGGCCTAGGCTGAGTAAATGAACAAGAGTGGATGCATGCAAAAGGGTTCTGGCAAGTTAATCAAATTTGGGCCTTTGTTTCCCCGAATTAACAGTATATAGTGATTAAGGGAATGACCTCAGGTGCCAGACTTGAATCCTGGCTTCTGACACTTACTAGCTGTGTGTGTAGGTAACTCATCTTCTCTGTTTTCCATTGGTGAAATGGAGATATTAATAGTATCTACCTCATAGAGCTTTTATCAGGATTAAATGGGATAACATAAAAAAGTAGAAAAGGGCCTGGGACACCGGGGGTGCTCAAAATGTGCTAATTATTACTGTGGGGATTTAAACGGGAAAAATGTGATGGTAACGGTGTCTAGGTCAGATGTCCTCCACCTGCTGCAGGTGCTCTGACAATCCCACATTGTAACTGTAGGAGGGATTACTGGTCCCTTCATTCTTTTTCCCCGTTGAGGTAGGATGGTCTTTACAAAGGTAGCCAAGAGTCCCCCTCAGATTCCTTTAGGGGGTCAGTCAGGGTGGGGAAGAAACCCTGGCTGGGGGCTGGTTTCTGGGGATCAGCCCTCTCATGGTGAAGAGGGACCAGGACTAGGGTGGGGTTGGGGGGCAGGAGATCCGCTCTCTGCATTTCGACAGGCGGGACAGGGCGCCCTCTCCTGATCAAAGGTGGGAATAGCTGTGGCCCAGAGTTTCTCCGGTGGGCCCCACGGGATCTCGTTCCCTGTGAGGCACTCTTCCCTTTGCTGAAATGCCCCGATTGGGCTCTGGGGAGCAAAGTTTGGGGAAGGGGCGCCGAGGCTGGGGCCAAACTGGTTTAATGTTTAAGAAGTGCGAAACTGGATAATTTCGTCTAGGTTGGGGTGGGAGGTGGGTAGAGACTGGGGTCAAGAAATGAGAGAATTCGAGGTCCTGTTGAATTAATTTTATGTTCTTTCAACAGGTGATGGAACGCAGCCGAGAGGTAAGTGACAAGGTGGCTGATCCAACGTGTCAGACCCAGGTGTCCAGTGCTCTTCCGGCTGCCCCCATGCAGCTGAAATTAGTGGAGCTGACCAGTGCTGGATCGGCATGGCATGAGGGGACGCCAGATTAAGGGGGACAGCCCGGGGTCCCGGGCCGCAGAAGCGGGGAGGGGCCAGCAGAGGATCTGGGTGCTGTTTCCTTCCCAAGTTCCGCCCCAAGCGCGCCGGCCCCGCCCCCGCCGTTCCCGCTCCGACCCGCCCCCCACCGCTCGCCCCCCGGGCCCGGCCTGGGCTTCCCCCGGTTGCTCCCTGCTCTCGGACTGCGCCGGCGCGGCCTCCTCGCCGCCACGGCCTGGGTGAGTATGGAGATGGGTGTGCTGGACTGCCGGGCAGCCCCACTTGGGGGAGCTCGGCCACGCGGTCTGGCCTCCGCGGGGCCCGGCCCCGGGCTGTGGGGATCCTGGTGTCTGTCCAGGACCTGCTGCTGTGCCCGCTGGGGTAGCTGACCCCTTTCCCCTCTGCTCCCTGACAGGGGCCCGATGTTCCAGAGTGAGCCCTCCCTTCTTCACCCCGCCGGCACTCCTAGTCCAGATTCTTCCTTAGGTGCCCCAGGAGAGAGGTGCCGGGGACCTGCAACCCTTTAGATTAGTTTCAAATCCCAACTCTGCCAGCTATTAGCCTGTGACCTTGAGCAAATGTTAACCTCCCTGAGCCTCACTTGCCTCTTCTGTAAAATGGAAATATACAGGCTATAGCTAGCGCCTACCTCATAGAGTTGTAGTGAGAATTAAAAGAAACAATGTATATCTAGTGCTAAGCAGGGTGCCTAGTACTCAGAAGGCACCCAGTAAGTGTGGATTTGGACTGGAGGCTGAGAAGATCTTTGAGGATCTTTGGAAATAAGTTAGGGATACTCCTAAGAAAGCAGTTTTCAGTTAAGTGGTACCTGTGTGGAAGTTAGAGTTGACTGGGGCTGGACAGCTGCCCTTCAGGTAGTGAGCTCCCTGTCCTGAAGCCTGGGAGAGTAGAATGACCTAGTTGGTATGACCTTATTAGTTATCCAAACCACAAGATCCCCATGTTGTACAACTGTGAAAACAGGCCCAGAGTGGTTAGGTGACTTGCCCAAGGTCACACAGCTAAAAGGGAGGTTAGGCATACCTCCAACAAGTGGAACAGACTGTTCCTCAAACCTTATCAACCCCTGCCTTGGGCACTGCCTAGTCATTCCCTGAGGATCTGGTCTTTGGTTTGGGGGTCCCAGTGATTCCTGAGGGATCCAGAGCAGCTGGCTTCAGGAAGGGATGTTGGAAGGGGGGACTAGTGCCATGGCAACCACAGAATCTGGGTTTGGGCTGGGTGGGGAAGGTCTTTGGGGATGATCCAAGGACTGTAGGAATGTGCTTGATTTGGGAGGGCCACCAGAGCCACTTCCACCGCTCCTGGGAAACCCCCGGCCCGCAGAAGGAGGAAGGAGGTTGAGCAGTTGGGGCAGGCTGCCTGATGGAGCCTGGCAGAGAGGTGGGTGGAGGAAGATGGTTGAGAGGCATATCCACCTGGCTTGTTCCAGATGCCATGAGGCCAGCCTCCTGGAGGTCAGCGTTCTTCCTGAGGGCGGGACTAGGAGAGCGTCCTGAGGGCGGGGCCAGGAAGAGCTAGGACTTGATCTCCAGGCAAGGTCCTGGAGTCCAGAAGGGCAGGTTCTTTATGTATCCGGAGCCAGCCCTAGTTTGGCAACTAGAAGCCTAAATTCTGAGGATGGCTTTCCCTCAGGTTCAGCATATGGCTTTGAGGAAAGACCTTCCTCTCTCTATGTCTTGGTTCCTCTGTCTTTAAAATGGGAACGGGGCTGACTGACTCATTTATATAAGATTTGGTTTTTTAGTTTTTTTCCTCCTATGGACAGGTACCCCTTCACTTTTCCCTCCTAACCTGACGTAACCTGACCTCTCTGCCCAGAGCTCTGGCCCAGAGAGCAAAGGGTCAAGGAAGGTGAGAGCTGCAGTTTGTGACACTGTGAGCCCCACATCTGCCCACTGCTGGCTCTTCCTTCTATTTACTATGGGACCCTGAGCAGGGTCCTGCCCCTCTCTTGGCCTCAACTTCCCCTTCTATACACTGAGGGGGTCCAGGCTAGGATTGCTGGTATATACTTGGCTAGTAGTATAGTGCATGACCTCATATCCTCATCTGAGTGGGGGAGTGCAGTGGGGAGGAGCCCAGTCCTCAGGAGCCCTTACCTAGTCTCCAGAGGGGAGCGGACAGGCCCCTGGGCACTGGGAAGCCTCCAGAAGCTGACCAGGCAGCTCTCTCTAGCAAACAGCAAGCCCAGGCTAGCACCAGGCCTGATTCTGCAAAGCCTTTCACCCTCAGAGCACGTGAGGCAGCGGGTGGGGACAGGCAGGGGGTTGAGGTTCTGCTGGCTTCCATGGAGTCCTTGCTGCTGTGGACTGCGGTGCAGGCGCACAGAGCACACAGAGCTGGGAAGGGATTGAAGGTGCAGAAGCACCCCGGGCCGGTGGGTGAAGCAGTGAGAGCTGATAGGAGGCCCTGAAACATGGAGGTTCCAAGGCCTGGGGGAGGAGATGGGCCATTCTGTTCACTGGGAGGTTTTAGGATTGGTTCCTGAAACAAGAGAGACTAGTTCAACCGGCTCCTGTAGTACTAGGCCTGTCAAGCCAGGCCTAGGGATGAGAAGAAGTTTTCTCAATCTATTCCGTCTTCATCTTAGCACAGATTTGGTTCATTGTCTTTCCTCTGAAATTGAGGGTGAATGTTCTCATGGGATTCTCAGTCCATCTTCCTCATCCAGGGCAGTAGCTGTCCAAGTTTAGGGGTTAGGTGGCTTCCTTCTCAGACTCTCCACCTCATAGCATAGCTAAGCTGAGGACTGAGCACAAGGGCTAACTTCACCACTGAGTCCCAGCCTCACTACCTTGGGCCCTGACAGCACACCACTCCATCCCCAGGTCTGACAAGATGTACGAGGTCCCACTGCCACTGGATCGGGATGGGACCCTGGTCCGGCTCCGCTTCACCCTGGTGGCCCTGGTCACGGTCTGCTGTCCACTTGTCGCCTTCCTCTTCTGCGTCCTCTGGTCCCTGCTCTTCCACTTCAAGGAGACTACGGCCACACACTGTGGGGTAGGGCTTGTGGAGGGGGGCACTGATACCTCATGTTCAGGCCCAATCAGATCTATTTTGGATCCTGAGTCTGTTGTAACAGGATTAGCCATCAAACATACTGGGCTGCTGGGGGGATGCCTGCAAATTGAGGTCCCAAGGAATAGTCTCCCTCCACCTTCAACGGAGGTCATTGAGGGCCAGGGTCCCTGAAGTTGGGCAGCCCCAGAACCCCGAACCCAATCCTTAGTTCATAGAGGGGCAGATTCAGCAGCCCCAGGGTTTTCTGGGGGACAGAGAAAAAAACTGGGCTAGAGGGCATTTGGGGCTTTTTAGTGGGGCACTGTGGGCTGTGCCTGTCCCTACGGGAATGTGATTATGTATATGTGCATGTGTTAACTGTGAGGGACATGACTATAATGGCTTTGAGTGGGCTATGTGTGTGAGAGAGACTATATCTGTGTCTGTCTGGTTGGGGACCTGATTATGTGTGTGTACATGTGTTTTCTGGGGTAGGTCCCATGACCTCTGAGGTTCCATAGGTGGCCATACACCCTCTTGGACAGGGATATAGGGTGCTGGGCCAGGAGGAAAGTTGTGAGAGTTCTTTCTCTGTATGTTATGGGTGTAAATGGGGTGAGACCTGTGTGGACCTTTGTTATCCTGCTAGTTCATCCACTGACTCTGTATATTACCTGAATTTCAGAGGCTGAGCCTCAGTTTCCCCATGTCTATCAGGGTTGCTAATTCCTGTCCTCCTCCTCAGTGTTAGTGTAGCGCTCCAGGTGGAGGAAATAGGAAAGTGGTTTGGGAAATGTGAAAGGGGAGGAGCAGAAGGAGGAAGAGGAAAAGGAGATTGTCAAGTTGAAAGACAGGACAGGAGAGGAAGTTAGCCAAGGGTCTCTAGGTGGGAAAGAGGCAGAGCCTGGACATGGACCCTTGAACTAGCCTCACAGAGAGCTCAGAAGGCCGCCAATCAGCTGAGCTTCCACCTTCCTATAAAGAGCGTTTGCTTGAGAAAAAGGGGTACAACCAGGAGTGGGATCTGGCTGGCAAGCATGGGGGCCCACTTCTTTTGTTCATATGACTTCAAGTTTTCCCTCTTCTTAATTTGTCAGTGGGTAGATGTGGGCCTTGAGTTGTGGGCAGCCAGCCTGGTGAGACTCAGGGCTGGGAGCTATCAGAAAGAACAGGACTGGAAGAAAAGGGGGTGACCAGGTGATCAGAGGGGGAAGATCAGAAAGGATCCATCCAACAGCCTCTCCTGACCTAGTTCTCACCTTAGATAATGCATCAAATGTTCTATTACCCTGGCCAACTCCTGTTCATCCTGCAAAACCCTTCTCATATGTCTCCTCCTCCAAAAAGCTTTCTGCAACCTCCATGGGGCAAGCTTAATCACTCCCTCCTCTGGGTGCCCATAGTTCCAGGTGTTCTCTCTGATATGGTTCTATCACATTATATTTGTGTCTCTCTTCCCTACTAGGCTGGGAGCTCCTTGAAGATGGGCACTGCATCTGAATCAGAAAGTATTTGTTGAGGGACTTCCCTCGTGGTCCAGTGGTTATGACTTTGTGCTTCCACTGCAAGGGGCATGGGTTTGATCCCTGGTCGGGGAACTAAGGTCCCGCATGCCACACAGCGCGGCCAGGGAAAAAAAAAGTATTTGTTGAATAAATGGATAGGACTCCCCCCCCACCGACACACACACACACACACACACACACACACACACACACACACACACACACACACACACACACACACACACACACACACACACCAGCCCTGGGAAAAGGAAGGCAGGATATAATGCAGTCATAGTCCATACAGAGAATTATAATATTTGTATGGCATATGGAGTTAGACGGAGTAGGCTGTTTGCTCTGGTCCTCGTGGCTGGCTCCAAATGATAATGGGATCAGTAACCTCAGCATACTTATAACCCATTCTCAACATACTAGAGAGGGAGCTAAGGCATAGGTAGCTGCTGGAGGGGTACCTGGCCTCTCTGGGGCAAGACTAGGCCTAGTGACCCCGGGGGTATTTTGTCCCTACTCCCTGGGACTACTATGATGGATACACCTGGGAATTTTCACATATACTCTGAATTTTTCACCCAGAGAATCCCAGGAATGGCCAACTGAGGAATGAAAGAAGTAGCCTTAGTCTATAATTGCCAATAGATGACATTGCCTCTGCTTGCACATCCCCAGTGATGGAGAGCTTCTTTCCTTCCCAGGCAGCTGATTCCGAGGAGACTTAGTAACTAACAATTAGCAAGCTCTTTCTTTCTTTTTTTTTTTGCGGTATACGGGCCTCTCACTGTTGTGGGCTCTCCCATTGCGGAGCACAGGCTCCGGATGCGCAGGCTCAGAGGCCAAGGCTGACGGGCCCAGCTGCTCCATGGCATGCGGGATCTTCCCGGACCGGGGCACGAACCCGTGTCCCCTGCATCGGCAGGCGGACTCTCAACCACTGCGCCACCAGGGAAGCCCAGCAAGCTCTTATAGTGAGCATACACCCTCTTTCTGGTGAATCTCTGTCCTGGCTCTGGCTCTGCTTTGGGACCCTTGGAGCTACTTTTTCCACCTGGCTTCCAGCCAGCCCTGCAGAGATGGGAAGGCAGTAATGGCGGGGGAGGAGGGTCCCCTGAGTTTACTTTTCTCAGGTAGCATAGCTCCAGTTCCTTCAGGCAATGCTTACAAGACATGTGCCCTGGACTTGGCCCAGTTGATCACTGTTCTCTCCTAGGCCCTGATCTGGGCATAGGACTTCATATGGCCTGGGAAGTACAGCCCAAATCAGGACTGTTCTATTCCTATTACTGGCTGTTAGACCTCTGTTAATGCAGCCTGAGCTGCCACTAGCTGTTTCTGCACAGGTACAGGCTGGACACTGATACCTCATATTCAGGCCTGTCTAGATCTGTTTTGGACTGCGAATCTACTGTTTAAGATTAGCTAGCTCTCTGATGGGGCCCAACAAGCATATTCAGTCCTGCTCCAACAGAAAGGGGCTAAATCCTATTCTGCTTTCTCCCTTTCCCTTCCCAGAAACCTGCCTACATGCCTGGACCCAACCCTCAGAAAGGTCCCCACCGCCATGTCTGGCAAAGGGATCTGCTGTGGGCCAACCTTGGCCACTATCATTCTTACCTTTGCAGAGTGTTCTGGGATTTATGACATGGCCTTGTTGGTCGTGGGAAGGCTGTGTGCCCGGGGAAGGCGTGGAGATCCGGGCTCTGTGGGCAGGAGGCAGGCCCTTAGGAACTGGGGGTGGGACCCTCCAGTCTTAGAGCAGTCTCAGTCTGGCTAGAGCCTTCAACCCAAGCCCCGGATCCTTCAGCACCCAGTGTGAGTGTTGCTTAGTGCGCCTACCCCCACCCTGATTCCCTGGTGCTGAGCTGGACTAGTAGACTAGGGTTCCCTTAATGGAGGGAGGTCTGAGTCCCCAGGGGAGATTTGGTCCTAGGCCTTTTAATACAAATCTGCCCTCCAGAAGGAAGCCCAGCGTGAAGGGTCATGGTGGTCGGCGCAGTGGGGGTGGCGGAGGGAGTTCTCTGCCCAGAGGGAGAGGAAGCAGAAGAAGCCCAGCTGCCTCAGTCTGGGTCTGTCCTTCCTGGGTCTGGCCCAGCACAGGAGACTCAACCTGAGTGGAGAAGGTTCCCATGACCCTCAGTTCCCAAAAATCTTGGATCGGGTGACATGGTCTTCTCAGAGAGGAAGGAGATAGAGGTCTGGGCCTCCGGAGGGACTCTGGTATCTCGGGGTCAGGGTACTGCTGGCCTGAGGCTTGGATCATTCTGAGCCTGGGGGTGGGATGGCTGGTAGCCTGTGGTCCCATTGAAATAGGTTATGGGGCCCTCCCACTGTTCCTAGTTAACTTGGGTGAAGAGCAGGAATGTGGTCAGACAGGGTCAGTGGGAAGGCTTGGGTCAGCCTGAGCCAAGGTCCTTTATCTAGGTTACTTGGCCTGAAGTAAACCTTGACTTGGAGCCTTAAGCTATCAAGTGGCAAGAGGCCTTAGTCCTAATGTTTGATCCTAGCATAGTTCTGGGCCTTGGTCTTCCCTTCTGTGCAATGGGAATAATAACCCTTCCACCTCTGACCCTTCTCCTGAGTGGGTATGAGGGTCATGGGAATGAGGTGGGCCATCAGAGCTCCCATATCCAGGCCACTGGGAGCCTCTATTCTCCATACTCTTCAAGAGGTGAACCTATAGGACCAGTGTGCCAAAGGGATTCCTATGAGCTGACCCTGTCTCTCTGCTGTTCCTGCCCCATCTCCCTCTGTACCTCCTCTTCTGCACTGCTTTCCTTTTTCCTTTATGCCCTTCCTACTCTTTATACTCTGGCTCTTCCCTATACTCTGAAAAGCCAGCTCTGGAAAAGGCCCCACTTTCCTAGGCCCAGGTAACCCCACCAGGCCCCAAATTGTGTCCCTTGCCCTGCCTGGGCACCACTCCCTACAGGATGTTCTCTGCGGCCTCCCAGCCCTTGGACCCCGATGGGACCGTGTTCCGGCTCCGCTTCACGGCCATGGTCTGGTGGGTCATCACTTTCCCCGTGTTTGGCTTCTTCTTCTGCATCATCTGGTCCCTGGTGTTCCACTTTGAGTACACAGTGGCCACTGACTGTGGGGTGAGTGCCAGGCTCCCCAGCACCTGGGTCAGGGCCAGGTCAGGAGACGGTGATAAGGGTGGAATCAGACAGTAGGAGAGAAGGTGGAGGGACAGAGAGAGGGGAGAGGGATAAAAGCATGGTGGGGGGAAAGTCAGAGCTGGGGGGAATTTGGGGAGAGAGACTCAGGGAAAGTAGAGTCACAGTCCTCCAAGAGTAGAAGAGGATTGTAGAGGGTACAAGGGAGCAGAGGGGGCCTGGGGGAAGGGAAGAGAGTGGGAATAAGCAGGAGAGATTGCGAGAGGGAGAAGGGGGCTGAAGAAAGACCAGACTGGAAAGGAAGCCAGGACTGAGGAGGTAAGATGAGGCCAGGAGCCAGGAGAAGTAACAGGTGGCTTTAGCCCAGACTAGGGGCCTGACCTGAGAAGACGCCCAGCCCTGCCCTGGCTTCTTCTATCTTTGTTTCTCCTCTGGCAGTCTCAGGCCCCACAACCTATATCCACTCAGAGCTTTGCCAGCTAGAAACCTAGAAGGAGTTCCTGCCTCCAAGAGCAGTCCATCAAGCCTTTCTTGAGGGCCCAGGGGTGGAGGTTCTGTGTCAGGGGCATGGAATTGAACATGGACTTGCCCTTAGCATCTTATTCCTCCAAGAGACAGACCTAGGCACAGACAGTCACAACACTGTGAGATGAGATCCCTTCTGTGATAAAAGGGAGCACAGGGATGCGGGGCCCAGGAGAAGCACTTAAACCGGCTTGGATGTTGGAGACTTCCTTCCTGGAGGAGGGGGAATTGTTGCTGTGGGGTGAAGAAGGACCTCTGTGAGTGCCAGGCGGACAGCTTTTGATTTTATCCAGAGGGCAATGGGGAGCTTTGGAAAGATTTTAAGCAGGGAAGGGACACGATCAGATTTGAGCTTTAGAAGACCATTCTGGCTCCTGAGTGGAGAACAGATTCAACGGCAGAGGGCAAGAGTAGGGAGACCAGTGAGGAAGCTAGTGCAATAGCTCATGGTACAGGGGATACCAGGGCTAAGATGGGGGAACTATGAGGCTAGAGAAGAGGGGATGGAGTCCAGAGAAGCGTAGCAAGTAGGATTGACAGGAATGGGAGTTTTTGTCCAGTTGGTGGGGAGGGGAAGGGGTGGTAAGGTATAAAGAAAAGTCATCCATAATTTCAGGGGACTTTTATCTGAGGCCAGAGGAATGAACCTCTAATGGTGAAACATGAGGTTCTATGATAAGGAAGTTTTGGGACCCTCTCCCTTTATACCATGTGAATTTCTGATCTACTGCCCTGCCATAGATCCACTGAGCCATGTCTTCCAGGCCAAAGGGTTTCTATTCTTGGGGAAAGAGGTTATGTTCCCATCTCTCAGTACCCTTAGCTCTGGGCTTTTGGGGAGGTTTGTGGTGAGCTGTGTACGTGGGCTCTGATATCTCCTCATGTTGCTTGTTGTTGGCATAGTTGGTGAGTGGGGAACTTGTGTATTTAGAATGGCGGGGGTGTATATGAGTATCTGTACCTGATTAAGCGTGTGTGTGTGTGTGTGTGTGTGTGTGTGTGTCTGTGTGATGAGGGAGGCAATCCCTGCTCTTAGAATCGTGCCCCCACCCTTAATTTGAGAGGAGCTTGTGAGGATGGGACAGGCAGCCACAGGGCCCTAACCCTCATCCTCCTGAGGCATCCCCCTAACTCCGTGCCATCTCTACCCTTTACCTCTTTCCCAGCATCAGTCAGGGCTCTGGGCCCTTGAATACTCTTGGCTCTCCCAGCCAAGCCTTAGATGTTGGTACTGTTCCCTTTAAAGTAGCTGAGATTGGGGCAGGAGTTTTCAAAATGAATATTCTAGAAAGTGGAGGCAACACTCCCACTAATCCTACTCAGGGGACCTACCCAGAGAGGCAGAAAAGTCAAGTAAGGAGGCTTGGAGGTCTCAGAAGTGTCCAGTCAAGATATGATTCCCACCTTTCACTCATAAGTCGGCCTTGCCACGTTCAGTAGCCACATAGATCACAGGCAATTTGCAGGCTTTTCAGGAAAGTTTGTCTTCTGAAAGCCATCGCTTGTACTCACTGCGTGCTAGACACTGCAGATGCCTTGCACACATTATATTTAGTAATTCACCGTCCCCTGCAAGGTAGGTGACGTCATCCCTATTTTGCCAATGAGGAAATCAAAGCTCAGAGAGGTGAAGTGACTTGCTCAAGGTCAGCCAGCTAATAAAGGCAGAGCTGGAATGTGGACCCAGGTTTGTGTGGCTCCAAAGCCTCCACGTTGCCCTTCACTGATTACTCAGAGTGAATATCTGAGCCTGGTCTCAAGCTATGGTATCTCAAGCCATGGCCTCGATAGCATCACCCTCTCTCTGAGAGCTCTGCACTTAGCTTCCTCTGACAGTGCTGAGGGGAATCCATCTCTGTTTCTGTGAAGGCTTGTGAGGGCCCTGGCTCGTCCTGTCCCAGGCCCACCCCTGCCCTGTGAGCTTCCTCCATCATTGCCTGCCTTCCCAGCCACTCTGGAGACCCATTCAGCATCCCCACTGGGAGAAAGGAAGGGGTCTTCCAGAACTCCATCTCTGAAGACTTGTCCTGCCATAGTCACAGCAGGGTCATTCCCTCTCTGGGTTTCTGGGCTCTGGCGCTGCTCTGGCTCTTGTTGAAGGTCTAAAAAAGTCCACGGAAAGTGTGGGCAACAGACTGGTAGATTCTGCAGTCATGGAATCTTTTAGAAATGCAGATTCTCAGATTCCAGACCTTCTGCATTCTCACACAATTCCAGGTGACTCGTATGCATATTAAAGTTTGAGACATACTGCTCTAGGCCCCTGAGTCTAAGAGATCCTCTTCCTATTCCTGACCTTCCTGTTCCCATCGAAACTACTGTTCATCCATCCCCCATTCTCTCACCCCCCAAAATAAGCAACATCAGTCCTTGCAGCTGTGTGGTATTATCTCCTTCCTCAGCTTTAAAGAATGACACTCCAGTTCCTTAAGGAATGAGGGAATTCCAGCCTTTGAGAAAGATGGATGAGAGAGATGCATAAGAACAGGGTCATTTTCTTAGACTACCCCAGGTTAGGAGCACCCATTTTCCTAAACGTGACCAGAGTGAATGTATATTCTGGCCCAGCTTCCCTAGGATCTCACAGCACCCTCTACTACCTTGGTACCCCAGACCAGAAGAACAAGGGAAGCTGGGAGCAGTCAGGAACAGCTTAGCTGGGCAGTGAATCCAGCGCTGTGCCGAGGAAGCTCAGATGCTCTGTGACTCGTTTCTGTCCTTGGGACTGAATCTGGGTTGCTGGGCTCATGGACCCTCCCACAGGACTTTATCCAGGTCACAGCCCTGTGCTGTGGGCTCAGAGAGCATCTGAACCTGCCTATAGCTTTCCCAGCCACCTGTAGGGAGATGGAGGCGGTCCCACTATGCCCCAGCACAAACCCCAAGCTGGCTAGGGAATGAGAACCAGGCACACTGGGGACCTGGAAGGGGACCTGGAAGGACCTGGAAGGGGAGGTCTCCCTGGAGAGCTCTGGGGCTCTGAAGAAGGACATCCTGGAGGCAGGGGACTGGACCAGAGCCTTCTGAGTGTCAAGGTGATTCCACAGAGAGGAAGATCTCAAGGTGGGTGGGGCCGGCAGGGGGCTGGTGCCCAGATGGTTCACAACTCTCTAGGTGCCCAATTACCTGCCGTCGGTGAGCTCGGCCATCGGCGGAGAGGTGCCCCAGCGCTACGTATGGCGCTTCTGCATTGGCCTGCACTCAGCACCCCGCTTCTTGGTGGCCTTCGCCTACTGGAACCACTACCTCAGCTGCGCCTCCCCGTGTCCCAGCTACCGCCAGCTTTGCCGCCTCAATTTCGGCCTCAACATCGTGGAGAACCTTGCGCTGCTAGTGCTCACCTATGTCTCCTCTTCCGAGGACTTCAGTGGGTGCCCAGACAAGGGAAGGAGGAGCGGGGAGGGGTTCCGGGAGGGGATGTCCCTGCCCCCCACCCCCGCCCCCCGACCTTACGACGCAGGGCTCTGGGTGCTCCCTGCGGTGCATGCTCCCAGCCCTCCTCTCTCCCTCCAGCCATCCATGAAAACGCTTTCATTGTGTTCATCGCCTCATCCCTCAGTCACATGCTCCTCACCTGCATTCTCTGGCGGCTGACCAAGAAGCACACAGTAAGTCAAGAGGTACGGTCTACTCCTAGTGGGGCTACAGGCGGCCCAGAGGAAAATCAAGGACACTCGTCCTCAGGATGCGGGTAATGGTGAGGTGGGAAATGGAGTTCTTTTGCAAACTGGGGCTGGGGCTGGGCTTGGGGACAAGTGGAGGGTGATTGATCAGAATCTGGGGCTGTGTTTGGGTAGCATGGGAAAATGGAGAATAGAAGAGGTAGTGCCTCCAAATGCGAGTAGAATGAGGGGCAGCACCCAGGCTGCAGCGGGAACACTGTGTCAGGGGTCTGTGGTCTGTAATAACTCTGGTGCCTCCCCCCGGCCCTGCCCCCCCACACCCCGTACTTTTCTTCTCCCCACAGCATCTGGAGGTGTTGGGTTGGTGGGTAACTCCAAGTAACTTTCATACTCTGTCCCCCTGAAATGGGAGGGACAGGGACCCCACTGTACCTTGGCCTCATTACACCAAATGCAGGGGTATGAAATGCCCATCATTCCTGCTGCCCCTGCCTCTGCCGCCTTCCATGACCAAAGGAGGCAAGACAACAGCCCTTAGCAGTTGGGGCCAAGAGGGGAGGCTGTCTGCACATATCTAACAAGCTGCAGAGTGATCAGACAGCCCATCCCCTAGGAGCGCAAGTCCTACAACTGGAAACAGCGGCTCTTCATCATCAACTTCGTCTCCTTCTTCACGGCGCTGGCTGCGTACTTTCGGCACAACATGTATTGTGAGGCTGGAGGTGAGGCCAGGCGAGGATCCATAGGTGGTCACAGTGGCTAAGGGACAGTTGGGATGTTTTCTGTAATGTGCAGTATGGCAGTGGCAGTGGTCTTGGGGACTGCCTGCCATTGTGTTCTTTGCGTAGTGATGCAGTGGTGGTGATCTATCAAGAGGCCCCTGGGGTGTAGGGAAGGAGGCTTATCACGCACTGTTCCTTGTGTCCTTCCCACAGTATACACCATTTTTGCCATCCTGGAGTATACTGTTGTCCTAACCAACATGGCGTTCCACATGACGGCCTGGTGGGACTTCGGGAACAAGGAGCTGCTCATTACCTCCCAGCCTGAGGAAAAACGGTTCTAAACCCTTCTCTCCTGCTGGCGAGGAGGCCCACTGCCCAGAGAAACTAGGACAGGATACCACTCTGGCCTTCCCTTACCCCCTGCGTCCTCTCTGAGCCCTACTGAAGCTGGGGTAGAGGGGAAGAAGGGAAGAAAGGCACAGGACAAGGCTTTCCCCGGCCCTACTGGCTTCTCCTTTCCCCCAGCCCACGTGAAGGCACAGGCTCCTTCCAGCAGCATCACCCGTACCTGAGAAGCCCCAAGAAGCTGAGCTGGCAGGAGAGCTCCACCATCTGGTGCTAAAAGAAGTCCTGAGGTTCATAACCACCATCTGGTTCTTGGCCTTTACCTAGCCACCTCTCGCTGAGGTCAGGGACCACTGAGCAGTGGCTGCTACCAGAAAACCGCAGCCATTTCTCCCCATGGGGTCATTCACTTGACCCATGCGTCTAATGATCTACTCTGCACATTCAGGCCTGTGACCACATTCCCCTGCTGAGTATGCCCAGGTGTCCCAGACCTGACTTCCCCTCTGATATGGTGTATGCCCTTCCCTATGTGAGCCTCCTCGTGTCCGTGTGGATGATGGGGGTGAGGGGTGGGAGGCTATATGGTTTCCGAGGGCTCTGCCAGTCTGTGCTTCTCCCTGTGGAGGTGGTGTTCTGTACCCAAAGGATACAGAAAAAGCACTGGCACAGCATGTATTTCCCTTCCCTTCTGGAATCTCTGGTTTACAGACTCTTCCTCCTTGGCAAAAGGTGCCAGGTAGAGGGGACAGAGGCACAGATTCCTACCCCAAAACGGGCTCTCTGGTGTCCCCCCATCCTCCCTGCTGCCTTAGGCCCTGTGCTCTTTTGGTTGTACATTTTATTTCAAAGGAAAATAAATTTTTTTTTTTTTTGCCAACAGTCTGGGCTAGGCTTGCTTGTTCGGGGGCTTGTCTCTTTAATGGAACTGAGGGGAGGGAAGACAGGCTCCAGGATGGAGGGAATAAGTCCATGGTAGGGTATGATTCCATGTGGCGTTTCCCCCCCCCACCCCCTTAGGCCTGGAGTCTCCCAAGGCTGGTCCAAGCCTTGATTTGATGAGCAGGAGTGACTGAGCTATCCCTGTGATGACTCCAGGTCTGGAAGCTGGGCTACCTGGGAGAGTCTTGGGTTGAGGCGATGGCCTGAGTTCCAGCCCCAACTCTGACAGTAAAGATTTGTCCCCTTGAGGGTATAAGGGGACAGCTCTCAGATGCACGACTGTGAGAGCACCCACCTGCAGGCTGATGGCTCTCAACCTCTCCCTTTCTGAGTCCTAGATCAGGAAGTTTTTCCTCATGCTTTGCATCCCAGTCTACTACAGAATATGTGGCTGGGCCCCAGAACAAGACTGGCCCCTCCAAGGGAGCCCAGAGCTTTGTTAGGGAAATTGGGGGGTGGGGGGACCACAATGAAGCCTATTGTCCCCTGTCCCCTCTTGTAGGAAACAAAAGGCTCCCAGTCTCTGGGGAGCCCTAGCCCATGCCCGGCCCCTGCCCAACCCCCCATGCCCAGCACACAGGGAGGAGCCAGCGCCACTGGAGACAGGAGGTTTTATTGATGCTGATGGGGGTAGGAGGGGCCCCCAGGAGCCCAGAGGGGGTGGGGGTGGGGCTGAGTCAGTCAGCGGATGCGTAAGGCCTGGGCACATGGGGGTAGGTTAGGGCACATTCATCTTCTTAGGAGTCTGTGGCTCCTTCTCTGGGGAGGGGAGAGAGCATCTTGGGGGGTGGGGGGCAATTTGAAGAGCAGCGAGGGAGAGGTTAGGGATGGCTGAGAGCTCCTAACCTGAGAGAAGGCACCACAATAGGCAGCAACATCTGTGTGGAAAGCTGGATCAACTGGTCAGTAGGGGAAAGTGGGGAGGAGGCACTGGGTTGGCTTCTTGGGGAGGGGTCCGGCCTTGGCCTGGGTGAGCTCTTGAGCATACCTGGTGTTCCCAAGCAGAGTGGGGCAGGGCCCAAAGCCCCTTTCTCCGTGGGCCTCCTCAAGGAGAAAAAGGCATTCAGGGAGCCCCCTTGGCAAGGGGTGCCAGAATTAGTCCTTAAGGCACAGCTGGGGGCAGACAAGGCGCCAAGGCACAAAGGCACAACTGGTGGCGGGGCAGGGGCAGCCTCCAAGCTGAGTGCCAGGGTCACAAGAGGATGCAGGACCGCCCACGTTTGACGGGCGTGGGGTTGAGCACGGCCCGGACAGCCTCAGCAAACACTTCCTTGACGCCGTCCTGCTGCAGGGCTGAGCACTCGAGGTAGCGCACAGCGTGGATCTGCTTGGCCAGCGCCTGGCCCTGCTGCGGTGTGATGGGTGCCTGGCCCTGCTCCTTCAGGCGCCGTAGGGTGTCAGGCTGGGCTCTCAGGTCCTTCTTGGTGCCCACCAGGAGGATGGGCACGTCGGGGCAGTGGTGGCACACCTCTGGATGCCACTTGTGCCGCACATTCTCATAGGAGGGCGGACTGGCAATGGAGAAACAGATGACAAACACGTTGGTCTGAGGGTAGGAGAGTGTGCGGAGGCGGTCGTACTCCTCCTGGCCCGCTGTGTCCCACAGGTTCAGGTTCACTGTGCGCCCGTCAACGGCACTCTGGGCGCTATAATTGTCGAACACTGTGGGGATGTACTCCTTGGGAAAGGCGTTGGTTGTGTAGCAGATGAGCAGGCACGTCTTGCCCACAGCCCCATCGCCTACCACCACACACTTGATGCTCTGCATGGCGGGTGCAGCTGCTGTGGTGGAGGCTATGCCTCCTTCCCCTTCCGGGCCCCTCTGGATGCAGTGACCTATGGACAGATGAGAGGGATACTCTTGGTTAGGGAGGCCTGTATCCACTGGGAAGAAAGGATGGGGGCATACAGAGGGAAACCAGCTCCAGTTCTTTTAACCTGAACACCATCCTGCAATCCCATCAAGACAGACCTCAGAGAGACAGACACGAAATGGGAGAGAGGCCCTGAGACCACACAAAGATGCTCAGGGATAAAGAGGCTGGCACTAAGGTGTAATATATTATGCAAAGCACATACGTTCTGATGCCAGACTGACAAAGGTCAAAATCTGGTTCTCCTATCTCCTAGATGTATGACCCTAAACAAATTACTTAACCTCTCTATGTTTCATTTTTCTAATCTGTAAAATGGGGATAAAATAATACCTACTTCATTGGGTTGTTGTGAGGATTATATGAGTTAACTCATGTAAAGCATTTAGAACAGTGCCTGGTCATAATAAGCATTCAATAAGTATTAGCTACTTTTATTTTTCCTCCGGGAAGTATAGACGCAAAAGGAGGGTGCGCATTTGTAGGGATCTACCAGATCCTCTGTCAGATATGGACCCCTCCCACCGAGTAGACTGGAGAGGGCTTCTAGCACAAGGCAGCTGTCCCAGGTCACTCTGAGTTGCAGCCATGGGTGGAGCCTCTCCCAACTCAGGGCCCACACCCTGCCTAGTGCACTGATGCTTCAACTCCAAACCTGACATCTTGGTTACTGAACGCAAACCAAAAGGTGCAATGAGAAACCTGCTGAGTAGGGGCACAATTCTCTAGACAGTTGCCCTGTCTCAATCCAGGGTACCCTGGGGATGGGGAAAAGGAAGGAGAGCTTACCCCATCATTCTTGGAAGCATGGGAAACCCTATCTGGCCACACATACCCAGGCTGGCAACTCAGTGTAGGAGAACACTGGAGACCGAGCCAGGGCTGGAATTCGGTCTGGAATCTGTGTGTGTAATGATGAATGAGGCAGAGGCTGTGGCTCCCAGATGTCTGCATCTTCTCTCAAGGTAGGGTGAGGCAGATCCTCCAAGCCCAGCCAGAAGGGATGAACAGAAGAGTAAGACAAAAACTTGATTTTCCCCCTTAATCTTCTGTCCCTTTCCTGAGACCATGGGCTGTGCCTCTGAAGAACTTGAGGGGCTTCCAGACTCTTGGGTAGAGAACACAGTGCCATTAAAGCACTATCACTGAGAAGACATGCTGGAATCAGACTGGTCAGGGATTCTAATCACAGCTCCACCAACTAGTCATGTATGATCTCGGGCAACACATTTAAGTTTCCTGAGCCTCAAATTTTCTCATCTGTAAGATGGGGATAATCTTGCCTATTGGGTTAGAGTTGGTCAGAGTATGAAATGAGCTAACATGCAGAAAGTGTTTGGCATGAGGCGTGGCACACAGGAAGTGCCAAATAAATAAGCTGCTGTAATTATCAGTGGGGTGAGTTTCAGAGGAGTCCTAGCTCCAGCCATCACCCTGGTCACCTGGGCAGCTCACAGGGCCTTCAGGTGAGGAACTGCTCTTCTGAGTTGTGGAAAAGAACAGAGCTTCCGGAAACCCTGTGATTATTTATACTGCTGTGGCAGGGGTCCTCCTCTAATTGGCTACTTCCTCTCAGCCATGGGGGACTTTTTCTAGCTAGTATGTGACTTCCTTTCCCTGCTACTCTCTCACGACCAGGCCCCTGCTCCCTGGAAGGGGATAGTCCTGTTTCAGACACACCCAGAGCTCTTAAGTATCCCCTGCTCCACCCCAGCATCTTCACCACTGGCCCATTTTCTCCATTTCACTTTATACACAGCAAGACTGCACCCTGGTCTGACAACCTCTTACCTCCCAGCCTGACCTCTCAACCACTGGTTCCAAAGCCTCAAAAATCACGTTGGGAGAGGGAGGGAGAATCCGCCACTGGGAAGTGGAAAAGGAACTCCATGGTGTGGAACCTGCAGAGGATCCAGGGCTTGGTCCCAGCTCCCTCCCAGGCCCCAGCTTCCCCTGGGACCAGCTGGGAGGGAAATGAGTTCATTCTATGAGGTTGCCTCTCTGGTTCACATTAAAAATATTTCCACCTTATTTGCATGAGTAAGTGTGTGTGTTCAACCTCAGGAGAGAGGATACAGAGCCTTGGGGTATGGATCCAGGAAGAAAATAAGGACCCTCTAGGGCAGTAGAGAATTTGGGATTGGGAGTCAAGAGAACTAACCTAAGTCCTAGCCCCAGCTCTGCTCTGCTGCTGACTCACTGTAACCAAGCATGAGGCACTTACCCTCTCTGAGACTCAGTTTCCCAACCCATGAACTGGAGAGAAAAAAGCCTGTGCAAGGGTACTAAGTGGATGGGGTGAGACATTAAGGAATCTGGGAGCAGGAGATAGGACGATGGGGATAGGAAAGGCCCGCAGGAGCACTGGATGGGGGTGGGAGGGCTGATCAGTCAAGCAAATGCGTTAAGACCTCAGCATGTGGGGTCAAGTCAGGCCACATTCATCTCAGGATTCTGTGGCTTCTTCCTTGGGGGAGAAGAGACAGCATCTTGGGGTGGTGGGTGTTGGTGCCATTACTTGTGTCCACTGGATTTTCCAGGAGACCCCAGCATCTCGAAAGCACAACTCCTAGGCCTGGAAATCCTCAGTTCCACACAAAGCAGGGGAGTGGGCATGGCAGTGTGACGGGGAACTCTTCCCCCTCAAGCCCAGCACTGGGCTGGCCCAGGCAGGAAGGCAAGGAGGGAACTCTGGCCGGCAGTCACAAGGCCCAAGAGACTGAAAGTACAGCTGGCTCCAGGCAGCTTTCTAGGGAGGGGTTATCAACCAGCAATCAGTAAATCAGCCCTCAAAGGAGCGAGGAGGGAGAGGGAAGCTTCCGGGCTGGCAAGGGAACAGGGACTGACACCACCGGAAAAGGATCACGAGTGAGGTAGTGTCCAGAAACAAACAGGGCAGATGCAGTATAGTATAGGGCCAAGAGCACCGGCACCTGAATCTGACCTCCTGGGTTCACCTGCCCACTCTGCCACTTGATTAAAAGCCCTCACAAGGTACAACCCTTTATAGATCACAATATAGATCATATTACATTGTTTTGATCCTTATAACAACTCATTGGTACTATTCCTATTTACAGGTAAGGAAACAAACCCAGAGCAGTTAAAATAACCCAACGTCACATAGCTAGTCAGCACGGGAGCTAACACAGATGCCAGTTTTTTAACACAGACCCCAGTTTTGCAATCCAAAGTCCTATGTTTTCCTCAATGTGTCACAGAGCCTCCAAGTTACCCCTTAACAGCTGACTTTGTGACCTTGAGCAAGTAAGTCATTTCCCTTCCTGGAACCTCAGTTTCTTCAACTGTACAACAGGCATGATAAAACTTGCCCTCCCTGTCTCAAAGGACAGCAGTGAGGATCCTGAGCACAGGAATGAATGTGCTTTCTAAATTCAGAAGCGGGGTGCACAGAGAAGGTGGCAAAAGCAAAGTCTTTCATACCAAGAGGCAGGAATCACTGAGTACGCAGGTGTCTGAGTGGTGGCGGCAGCCCAATTCTCCCTCTTCAGGTCTAGTTCAGACCCTTATCCTCTCTCCCAGGACAACTCTTTTCTCTGAAATCCTATGGCCTGAACTGGGTCAAGTAAGTTCCCACAGCTCATTTAAGGAGGTCACATGCTAAAAGGTAGGGTCTAGCCTGTACCACGCAGGAAAAAGGGACGGTCAACGCTGCAGGAGGCCACACAAGGAGAGTGGCTTGCCTGGGGTTGGGGATCGACTGTGGCTTATTCACCAAGTCACTTTTTTTTTTTTTTTTAAAGAAAAGAACTTTTGTTTAGTAAATAAATAATATTTGCAGATTGGTATAGTATTAACCATATTACAATGACTTGTTCTGGCTTTCGATTCCCAGCTTAATTCAGATCATGCCTGGTCCTTCATCTTGGCATTCAGAATTCTTCATAATCTGGCAGGGGTTTTGGAGTCAGATAGACCTGGGTTTAAATCCTAGTTCTGCCACGATGAGCTAGGTAATAGTACCAACCTTATAAGGTTGTTAAACGGATGAAGTGAGTTAATGCACAATGTATATATATAAAGCAGGTACTCGGCAATGTGAGTTCCCTGCTCCAGAGGGGTCTACATTGTCCTGTGTAAACAAGCCAGGATCATTCTGGCCTCTGAACTTTTACTCTTGTTGTTCTCTCTGCTGCCATTCCTTCTCCCCTCTCAAATCTTCCTGACTCAAAGCCTAGCTTAAGTCTCATGGTCCCACGAGGCTACTGAATTCTCCTTTCTTTGAACTTCCACAGTATGGCCACCCTTTAAATCCTTCTTTGGCTCTGTGTGACTCTCCTTCTCCAGTAGTCATACATAAGTTCCTTAGCTTGTGGATGCCCCCCCAACCCCGAGCAATACTGAAGCTTGAGCTTCTCGACTCCCCTACAGAAAAGCTAAGTATAGAACTTCTGACCTGCTTGCTTCTGTCTGTGTTACTGAGATCTGGATAGACAGGTCAGAAGCTCAGAACTGGGCTGATACCCCCCCAGTCAAAACTGCAATGCTGAATCTTTTTGGACAGCAATAGCAGCCAAAAGCTTTGACTGGGATAGGAAAATCTTTCCTCCCAGTAGCAGCTGGACCTGGCTCCCGCAGGGAGCACAGCCCATGGGGCTCACCCTGAGTGTAGTCCCCAGAGCCCAGCTTGTACCCAGTGGGGCCTGGTCTTGGGTGTGGCCCAGGCAGGCCCAGAATGGGGGAGGAAAAGGAAGCAGTGGATTGCCTGATTGCCAGATCTCCTGATTGCCAGATCTCTGTGGCCATAATAGCAGGGGAAGTGTCCCAACTGGGAGTGGAGGAGGGGAGGAATAGGCCCGAAGAGATGGGGGAGTGTGGAGGCAATAGGAACTTACTACAGCCTTCTAATCTGCCTCCCTGACACGGGGGATCCCCTTTTGCAGCCCTCGCTGAAACTCATTCTGACTGTAATCCATCACTCTGGGTATTCTGATCCTAAGCTCTGGCCACATCACCCTGATCCTCTCTACAAGCAACCTCTACATTCTCTTTCCCAAAACACATCAAGCAGCCATATTCACTGTCCCGGTGGGAATCCAGTATTTCTCCTCCATTTCCATCCTTCAACCCCCCACCCAGCAGCCCAGAAGACTCCAGTTGCCTCAAAGGATCCCCCAATTGGTCCTCCAGAGCCAAGCATCATTGCCACCTCCTTCAGGGAAGTTTTGTAAATCACCCAAGTCACAAATGACTTATCCCATCCATGGTCTGGTCCCATTTTCTCACAAGTGCATTATCTTAGTCACGTGGAAGCTGATCTGAATCTTATCTCTTGTCACTAGACTGGGAGGACCTAGAGGGCAAGGTCCCGGCTGATCTGTCTCCCCAGGCTGAGCACAGCACACAGTGGCTGTCAGTAAAAAGCTGAATGAACACAATCTGTCCTTCATGTCTTTGCACATGGGAGCTCCTCTTCCTGGAATTCTGCTTCCTGCCCCCACCCCCTCACCCTACCCCACAGCCTCCCAGTCCTTTAGGGCCCAGCTCCATTCCCCAGCTTCTCCAGGACACCACAGCCACCCCTTCTTCTGCCCTACCTTCCCCAGCACTGTTATTATGGTTCACTGTGCTGAACTTAACAGGATGCCTCATGAGGAGGGAAATCTGTCCTGCTTACTTCCAGAAGCCCAGCAGAGAGCTGAGCAAAAGCTGCAGACTGACACACATCTCCTCCCTCATCAATTCAGATTTTGACTCTGGGAACAAGGAAGAGCCTCCATGCCCAGGAGACATCAGACAAAGGTAACTAACTTCCTCCCCCTGAGGAGTACAATTCAGAGTAATGAACACATTGGCTAGATTGTCTTGTCCTCAACTGGAAGGGTGAGAGGGGTGGAGCAGGCATAGCTCTAGCCCAGTGGTGATGAGGAAGATGCGTAGGAAAAGTGGTCCTGATGAGGCTAAGGACTGGGGATATCTGAAGACCAGGATTGGTCAAGGACGAGGCTAGGGTCAGGGTCATGGTCATGGTTAGTGTTAGAAACAGCTTCAGAAGCTCTGCCAGTCTGTCTGTTTGTTTTGAAGGGAGGAGTGGAGGAGAGATGGTACGAAGAGGCTCAAAGGGGCTGCAGCTGGGCTAGGAGGAGGAAGCTGGGGGAGACATGAGGTCAGCGTGGGGCTGGGACCAGGCCAAGGGCTGAGTCTCTCTTTTTCTTCCCCTTCTCTCATTAGCAGGGGCAGAACCCAAGACAGCCTAGTTCCCAGCCTTAAAAAAAAATTCACACTGGAGAATTCTCCACCTCTTGCCATTCTCCACCCTTCAGCCCCTGCAGAGGATCCTGCACTCCACGGATAGGGTAAGAGACGGAGCGAGTTGACTTTACCCACTAGGGACTGGAGAGGAGGAGGAAACAAGACAGCTATAGCTGGGAGGGCTGTGGGAGGCTGGGACCCTTTCACTCAGTCCCAGTTCCCTTCCTTCTTCTCTCGGTGTCCCAGCACCTGAGATGCTCCACACACAGTAAGTCCCAGGGTTAGGGCAGCTCTGGCTGGGGGAGCTAAGGAGGCTGCCCCTCCCCCATCAGGCAGCACAGAGGAAGGCCCAACACTTGCTTCCTTCTGCCTTCCTCCTCCCCAACTAACAGCAGCTCAGCAGTCCTGGGGCCCCATGAAAGGCCCGTGAAGTGGCACTTCCTTTGCCTTTGCTCACTTCGCACGAGGCTGTACAGAAGTGCCATCCTCCCAATCCTGCCTCCCCCACCTGAAAACACCCACAGAGAGACCCAGGGGTGCCCAGTCCCTTGAACCCCGCCCCAGATCTGAGGGGGTTTCCACAAGGGAAAAAAACATCAGGGAGGAAACTCCGGCATCTATTTTCCACTGTCAGTTGGGGCAGAGCTGGAGCAGGGCACCGGGTACCCCCCCACATTGCTGAGCCCTGGCAAAATCCTTGACACTCTCTGCCCTCTTCTCTTGTGCTTTGGGGAAAGGGGCCACAGCACTTGTCCCAGACAGATACTTAGACCTGTTCAAGGCTGGGTCCAGAGTCAGGGGCACAGCTATGAGGAGCCTCTTGAGGGAAAGAGAGTCAGAGCCATCAGTATTCTGTATGTTCTTTGGAAGTATTGATAGGCAACTTCTTAATCTTGAAGCTGAGCCACAAGAGACAAAGCTGACTAGGGTTATACAGAGGGTTGCGAGCAAATCCAGGACAAGGACCTGGGTCTCCTGACCTCCAGCCTGGGAATGGGCCCATCTCTCTGACCTCATTCAGGATGACCCTACCATGGTTTATCCCTTCAGGAAATGGGCCAAAGGGGCCAGGTTGGTGTCTGAGCCCGTTTTGCTTCCAGGGCCTCATGCCTAGCCCATGCCGGGGCATCCATGATTTAGAACTGACATTACTGGACAGACAGCCACCCTGAACTAGCCGAGGAGAGCCTCCTCTAGGCTCAGCTCCTGGGGAGATGCCCTCCCCCCATGACATGAGGACAAAAGAGGAAGCTGGACCCTGGACAGGAAAACCCATCTGTTCTGGGGAGGCGGCCCAGGCTTTGTCTTTGGTTTCCCTCCTCAAAGAACCCTACAAGCCTCACCACTAATGGGTCTATACTCTGTATGGAGAGGGGTCTTCAGTCGGGGACCACATCTTCTTCACAGTTGCCCTGCTACCCTCATTCTTATATCTTCTCAACTGTCTCGCTACAGCCACAACCTCTCAAATCTTCCTGCTTATTACCCCCTAAAAGCTCACCCCAGCCACCTCAACTGCCTTAGTATCTTGCCAGAAACAACTCTCCGTATTCTCAACCAGGATCTGTAACAATCTTGTATCAGCCACTTCTGTTCATGTCAAGACCCTGACCATATTTCTTTAGCCAAGACCTCAAGGGCAGCCTCCCTTGAGGGATATAGCAGACACATATCCCCCACCCTCATCCCCCCACAAAATATTTCCCCACTTAGATTCCTCCCACCCTGGTTATATTTTTCCAGCAGTGAATTTCATGCAATTAGCTCAAACCTCCAGTGGGGCCACATCTTGCCTGGGAGAACCCGTCTCATCCATCCTGTCTTCACTCTTAGAGTCCTGTGGGTTGCTCAGTTATCTAAAATAAGTACTGGTTTGGCAGGTGGGGAGTCAGGACTCCTGGGTGGTTTTTTACTGAGCCCTGATGCTGGGAAAGTGCCTTGCATACATATCCTTCCCTGAGCTGGGATTTTTATGTAGGTCCCTGGGATTTCCTGCTGGGGCCAAACCCCCCTGTACCTCCCAGAATCAGAGTAGCAGAGACAGGAGTGTGGAGGAAGGGACAATCCATGGGAGAGGGACAACGGTGAGAAGGAAAGAGGACAGAATGGGGAACAGGGATAGTCCTTAAATCTAGCTGTGCTTGGGAATCCCATAAAAAATAGCACTTGCTCCCCTCCACTTCTCTTTTCTTCTAGTGGACAGAAATGAATAGAGTAGACTTGAGGAGGTAGAGAGAAACAGGATCTCTCAGCATGCATCCCAAAGGCTTAAAGAAGGAGCTCTAGAACGGGAACAGCAAGAGCTTATAGAGCCAGGCTGGAATACAGTTAGACTTGCAAGAAATTCCCGAAAGAGAGGGAATAGGGTCCTAGGTGAGGGGGGCATGTTAAGGATGTGTGAAGGCAGAGGGGTGAGCAGAACTCCAGAGAGCTTCCTGGTCACCAAGGCCTTGATGCAGCCCTGGGCACATGGGAATCTGGCCTGCGCAGGCCTTGGAAGGCAGCAGGAAAGAGGGGGCAGACACCTTTGCCTCATACCCTTCTTTTTTTCCTGAACTGGAACTACCACAGTTAAGACTGAACTTAGACCAGCTATAGTCTTCCCTCCAGAATCCTGCCTTTACCCCTCCCTTTCCTTCCATCACACCTAGTTGACCTGGTCCCATTGTCCCCACAAAGTGGTGCTGGAACCAGTGAGCACTGGAGTCAGGGACCTTTAGGCTGTCCCCCAGCTTCCAGGCCTGGCCTCTTGATCAAGCACCCAAGGGTCTGGGGGATTTTGATTTCCCACGGCCTCTCTCACCAGACCTATTCCTGTGTCACTCTACCCTGATACCCTGACTGCTACAGACTGCTTCCTCCTACCTAACCACAACCTCACCCACTGCAGGTTCCCTTCATTCTGCTGGCTTCCCCTGCTCTGGGCCCTCACAAGGCTGAGGGCAGTTATTTTGTCTCCAAAAGATAAAGATGTGGACATGCAGACACTTGCATGCACACACACATATACAGCGGTTTTCCAGCCCTTTCATCACCTCTACCAAGGGGAGGCTGCAGCCTGCCTCTCTGAACTAGGGAGGTCTGAAAAGGCTCCCCAAAGCTGGAGATAAGTGGCAGAAAGGAAAGGAGAAGAGAGGGATCCAGAGGAATGAGGGGAGATAGAAGAAACAGAGGGTGGATGTGTGTGCAGGAGCCAGAAGCTGGGCACAGAAGGGAGGGGGAAGGCCACTGGGAGAGGACAGAGATGGACAGAGAAGCAGGGTAGGTGAGAGGTCAGGGCCCAGGCATGACTGTGGGGGGGGGGAGAAGGGACTGAAGAGAACGCAAGAAGAGAGTAACGGAGGGTTCGTGTCTGAAGTCTGATGGAATCTGAAGAAGGAATGGAGGAAGACAGAATGAGAACATGTAGAATTCAGGGACTAATAAAGGGGACGGGGGGGCGGGGGGAAGACCAGGAGATGGCTCCTGATCATCTTCCAAGGCTAGAGCCTCGTGCTGCCTCCCAGAAGCCCTGTTCTCTCCATCTCCTGAAACCAGTCCTGCTCTCCTCAAGTCCTGCTCTCCTGATGCCATCTCCTCAAGGACTATCAGTACCTCTGAATAAGAGTCCTTTCACCTCTAGTCACAGGGCAAGACCAGGTCCCTTCCTTCCTCAGTTTACCCAGCAAAGACAAAGCCAGGCACTAAGCAGCGAGGCACAGCCGATGTCTGCTCATTAAAATACCTGTTGCTCTGTTCCAGGGACGGAGAAGTTGGGCCTCAGAAAAACAGACATAAAGAGAGAAGGATTGGGGTCGGGGGGCTCCCCCACCCTCCGCCTGAGCGCAGAGGACCCTTAGGTTGCAGGCTGCGGCTGTGGGTCTGGACCAGCTTCGATCTTCCAGGGAAGGAGCTCTTTCTCCGCAGCCTCGGGCTTCAGAGGCAACAGACAGCCTCTCTCTCTACCTCACAAGTGTCACAACTGCCAAAGCAGCGGGAGCGCCTTCTCTAGCCCAGAGGCCCCTTCCTCTCAACACACTTCGTAACAGCCCCCTGCAACTCCTGGGGGCACCCCACCTCTGAGTCCCATCTCCCAGCCCTAAGCTCTTCCACTCAGAGACTTTTCTCTCGGAGCGGGAGACCCTCCAACCTCAGGAGTTCCTCGCGGCTCCCGGGGGCCGGTACCGCCGCCCTTGGTACAGGAACCCACAGTCCCCGAACCGCCGCCGGCTTGCAGTGGCCCGTCCCCGCCCCGCCCGGCCGGCCGCGCCCGCCCAACTTGAAGCGAGCCGAGCACCTCCCGCCGCGGCCTCCCGCAGCCAAACTTCCCGGGCCCGCGGCCGCGTCCAGTCCGGGGCCGGGCGGGCTCCCCTCCCACGGACCCCCGGCCTGCCGGCCGGAGCCAGGCCTCACCTGGTGCCCTCCCCGCCGCGGGGGAGCTGGGGGGCGGCGGCAGCGGGTCGGGGCTGGAGAAGGAAGTGAGAGCAGGAGGCCGGAGGAAGTGGGGGGGGCGGGCCGGCCGGCGGGGCGGGGCAGGGCGCGGGGGCGGGGTGGGGCGGGGCTCGACAAGGAAGTCCGCCGGCCGGTTCACCCCCCCCCCCCCGTCCTGGTCGCCCCCAGCGGGTGGGTCCCGGGCCGGGTACTGGGCTCCCCCACCCCAGCCCTTTACCTCTGAGGCCCTTAAGGTCAGTCCTCCCAGTCCCCTTCTTGCCACCTCCACCCCAGCAGAGGCCCTAGCCTAGGCGCTTGGCTTTTGTCCCCCCTCCCCCTATCTGGCCCCCACCAACCCCTGCGGTAAGATGCTGTGAACAGGCGCCCCTAGGCTGGTACCTTCAGTCAAGCCCAGGGATCGAGCGATGGCCCAGGCTGGGGGTTGGCCAGAATAGGTCCGGCGGGGCAGTCCCCACCTCTGCCCCGAGCCCCGGGGGAGTGCGGGGTGGCGGTGATTCAGCAGTGGGAAGGCCCCAGACCCCTGGGAAGGGTGCGGAGACTGGGGGAAGGAGAGCTGGCGTCAGCACCCGGGGAAAGACAAGATCAGCAGAGGCGCAGGCGGAGCCGCGGGCCCCAAAAACAGGATGTCGTGTCGTTGTTCCGCACCCGGCGGCTCCGCGCGCCTGGGCTCTGGGGAGGGGGGTGGGGCGGAGCCAGGACGTGGGGCTCCCCTCGCACCCTCTTCTCGCTGGGGCGCTCAACTGCTTGGGACAGAAGGGCCGCACCCAGTCCTGAATCTTGCCGGGGCTCTGGGGACCGGCGGGTGGGCGGACTCGTGGGCGCCCTCTGGTGCTTCTGCTCCCTGGCCTTGCGTGTGGAGCTCTGACTTGAGAAAGGATATCCTTCGTTCATCACAAACTTTCTGAGTGCCTACCACGTGCAGAGCTGCGTGCAGAGCTAGGTGCTGTGGAGGAGAACAGGCATTAACGAAAGGCTCCCTGTCTCCAAGAGGCTTTCCAGATAAAGAGGAAGAACAACTCCGAGAATAAATAGTCCAACCTTTCTGAACCTCCATTCTGTCTTTGGCAAAATAGAGTAACTTCCCCTTCATCCTGTAGTTGTGAAGATGAGAATGGATGTAAAAGGCCTGCTGCCAATACGTGGTTCAAAGTAAACACTCAACAAATACTTCTTTTCCTCTTCTTTTTAAAAATCATGCTACTGTAAGAATGAGTTCCCAAAACACAGTGTGCCAGCCCACATCTTTGGGTCTTTGTGCATTCTATTCTTTCCGCCTCTTTCCTGTATTGACTGCCGGGCGAAATCGACTCAGTCTTTCACAATCTGGCGGTGATGGACCACTGCCTCCAATGACACTCGCACGCGCGCACACATGCATGCACACACACCACCTCTGCCATGCACTTGGTAGTCTCCTAGTGCTGTCTAGTGGAAATATATTGTAAGCCACATATGCAACTTAAAACTTCCTAGTGATGACATTTTTTTTAAAGTAAAACGAAGGATTTCCCTGGCGGTCCAGTGGTTAGGACTCCACCCTTCCATTGCAGGGGGCACGGGTTCAATCACTGGTTGGGGAACTAAGATCCCACAGCCGTGCAGCAAATAAATAAAAAGAAACAGGTAAAATTTAATGTTAATAATATATTTTACTTAGCCCAACATATGCAAAATATAATCATTCAACTTCAGCATGAATCTGTATAAAATTAGTGCTTATAAAAATGAATAGGAGGGGCTTCCCTGGTGGCGCAGTGGTTGAGAGTCCGCCTGGCAAAGCAGGGGACACGGGTTCGTGCCCCGGTCCGGGAAGATCCCACATGCCGCGGAGCGGCTGGGCCCGTGAGCCATGGCCGCTGAGCCTGCGCGTCTGGAGCCTGTGCTCCGCAACGGGAGAGGCCACAACAGTGAGAGGCCCGTGTACCGCAAAAAAACAAAACAAAAAGAATAGGATAGTCTACATTCTTTTTTTGTACTAAGTCTGAAATCTGGTGTATGTTTTACACTTAGAGTACGTTTGAATTTTGACTAGACACATTTCAAATGCTTGATGGTTCATGTAGCTAGTGGGTATGGTGTGGAACAGAATATTAAAGTCTCTATCAGATTCAGGCTGGTAAATGATTGAGTAGATGAATTCATTCTCCATGATCCTTCTGCTCAAGCTTCCCCAGATCCTCCAGGCAGAGTTTGGGTCTCTCTCCTCCCTCCCCACAGCACTTGGGACATACTCCTCTGTGTGGAGACGAGGAAACAAGGAAAGACAAGGGGAAAATCAGATTCCCCTCCGTACTCTAGCGGCAGCACATGGCTGGTGTTTGCCATTTGATGATGAAGAAAGGATTGTGAGTTTCCATTAAAGACAGGGTTCAGTGGAGGACCATATACTAAAATGGCTTCTATGAAGCCATTAAAAATTGTCCCATGAAGTGAGAGAGTGGCATGGACATATATACACTACTAAATGTAAAATAGCTAGTGGGAAGCAGCTGCATAGCACAGGGAGATCAGCTCAGTGCTTTGTGTCCACCTAGAGGGGTGGGATAGAGATGCAAGAGGGAGGAGATATGGGGTTATACATATATGTTTGGCTGATTCACTTTGTTATACAGCAGAAACTAACACACCATTGTAAAGCAATTATACTCCAATAAAGATGTTAAAAAAAAAATTGTGTCCCAGAACAAAGGTTTTTGAACTGTGTTCCTAAAGTTCCCTTCCCAGGACTTGAGGGTGGGAAAATAGTGGGGCTCTGGCCTTCCTTTCCTTCAACTGGAATTGGTTCACTTTTATCTGATTTATATACTAGTGTTCTGGGTAAAAGGCTCTTTAAAAAAAAAAGTTTTCTGCAAAAATATTTGAAAATCATTTTAGAAGCATAGTGGTAAAAATAGGTGCGGTAGACCAAAAGGCTGGATTGGTAGTCTGGGGTGACTGCATTTCCTGAGACCTTGGTCTTGGACATGCCTGACCCTGGTTCAGCTTGCTTAGGTGGGAGAACCTGACTTGGCCTTGAGGATGTCATGGTCTGATGGGATATGGGACTGTTGCATATGAAACTACTAGCAGAGGAGGAAAGGGCCCTCGGCTGGGCTTCAGAAGACCCAAAGTCTAGTCTTGGCTCAGCCAGACTGGCTTGTGAGACTTTAGACGAGGCCTGGCCTTTCTCTGGGTCTCAGACTCCTCCACCGGAAAGCAAGGAGTTGAACCAGATGATACTTTTGAGCTGTGACCTTCTATGATACACACTTAAAAATAATCATTAAGTAATTAAGGTTTATGCATGTAACATATTGCTCATAGTTCTTTAATACCATTTAGGTCATCTTGCTTTGTGCTCCAGTTAATTGTATCTGTGCCTAATGTCTGCCTTCTCCACTAAGTGTAAGCCATTTGAGGTGGTGTCTGGTTCATCTCTGTGTCCAACCACTGGGCCTGGCACAGGCAGGCCTTCAGTATATTGCAGAATATACTTGCCTGCAGTATATTTGCCTTCAGTATATTAGCAGAATAAAATTGCCTTAATAAAGCACTAATATGTATGGAAGCATCAGAGACCAGGTGACTTGGAGCCACTTTTATGGCACAGGCATAGGAAGGGCCAATAAGGCCAGAGGAGAAGGAGACAGGTAGACAGGTGGGGCTGTCTGCAAAGGCTTCTTGGAGGAAGAAGGTGGTGAGATGAAGAGGGTAGGAAGAGGACACAACTCCAGATGGACTGTTTCTCTCACTTGCTTTCCCTGAATAGGTGAGTTCTTGGCAGTGTACATTTGTGTTCACAAGCAGCTGAGAGAAAAGGTCACTGAGCTAGGACATTTAGAAATGAGAGAATATATGAAAGCACTTGGTGGGGGTAGAATAGAGAGATCAGAGACAGGTTCTGGAGCCAGACGGTCCAGGATTCAAATCCTGGTCGTACCACTTACATTGTGGCTTTTGACAAGTCACATGACCTCTCTTATTCATTCCTTAAACACATATTTATCGAAAACCTCTAGGCCAAGCATAGTGTCACATGCCAATGATGCAGTGGTGAAAACAAAAGCAAGCCCCTATCCTGATGTAACTAGAAAGGGAGATAAATCTTAAACAGGTAATGATACAAAAGTACAGAGTGCTATAAAAGCGTACAACAGAGGCATTTACTTTCATTTTAAAATCAGAATGACAATACTGTGTGCTTTGTGGGATTGCGAGGATTCAGTGAGATAAGCAAGCTGAGTGTCTAGCAGATTGCCCAGGGTACAATTAATAAACATTTATTTCTGCATGTACTCATGTTGTTTTCAAGTTTTTCTCCCTGATAATTCTTCCCTCTTTCTCAAGATCAAATGCTAAAGCTGACTCAGTTCCCCTGAAAGAGCAGGATGAAGACAGAGAGGGGGAGGAGAAAGGCCCTGAATTGATCTCACCCCTGCCCTGGTGTTTTCCAAACGGGTCTTCCCAGCCTGGTCCTCACTGAGCTCCACCTCCTATGGCTCACCAGTGGCCCACAGGGTTTTCTGCTCAGTCCCAGTCCCAGCCTCTTCAAGCTAACCCTAAATCTGAGTTCTTCTTTTTCTCTCATGTGGCTCCAGGGACTCAGCCGTCTTGGTTCTCCTCTTGATCCCCTGGCCTTCCCTCTTTCAGGCTGCCTGAGCGGAAATACGAGTCTCCTGCTCATTATTCCCCTTATTGCTACTCCCAAAGATAAGCCCAATGTCTCATTTCATGAAATGAGAAGGTGATGGGTAATACAGGAGATAGCAGAAAGAACAAACAGGGGAAGTGACAAATGAAACAAAGTTCTAGAGTCGCATCCTCGGACCAATTGTTCCTGATTCCCCCTGAGGAAATAACTGGATGGAGGGAAGGGGGACCAAGCACATGCCCAATCCTTCTGGAGGGTCCCTCCTCCCAGACAGGCAGAACAGTAGTTGTCCTGTTTGCCTCCAGGACACCTTTGCCTCTTTGAGCTTCTCCAAACTGGGTGGTACCCAGGTCATCTGGCATACTCCCTCTGGGAAATTCCTCTTTCTTCAGCCCTGGTACATTCCAGGAGCAGCTTGGTTTGCCCAGAGTCACACAGCAGAGCCACGATGTGAATCTAGGCAGTATAATTCCAGAACCCGTCCTCCTCCCCCAATCCATATGCACAGCCTCTCTGACTGTTTTAGGCAGTTACTTGTTCCTCCTCTGTGCTCCTTCACTTGCCCCTGTACCAACTTCTCTCAAGACATTATCAACACGTTCTAATTACTCTTCATCTATATATTTCCCCGAAAAATTGAGCTCTTTGAGGGTAGGAACTGGGTTGTTACAAACAGGGGCTTGGTAGATGTTGAATGAACGAACATTGGCCGTGAGATTCTAGAACTGATTCTGGAAAGGAAGATGATTCTCTTTGTGAAGCTAGCCTGGGAAGAGTTGTTACAAGCCAAGTTTTCTCTCCTCATTCACAGCCAGACTCTTAGTGATAGCTGTACTTGCCATTTTTGGACACCAGGGAGCACCACTGATAACACAGCCTAAACTTACAGATTCCTAAACTTTTCTGAGCAGGAGATTTCGGACTCTTTTAGTACACTTCTACTGAAGATTCTCTTGAAGATTCTCTCACTTTCCAAATGAAAGCTGTTGGTAATCAGAAACCCTGTGAGAGAAAGGACAGCTAAGCTGCTGTACAGAACACTCATCGTTCATTCGTTTACTCTTACTGAGTACCATCTCTGTACTGGGTACAGTCCTATCTTGGGAGAATACAAAGATAAATGAAAAGGGGCTTCCCTGGTGGCACAGTGGTTGAGAGTCCGCCTGCCGATACAGGGGACACGGGTTCGTGCCCTGGTCCGGGAAGATCCCACATGTTGCGGAGCAGCTGGGCCCGTGAGCCATGGCCGCTGAGCCTGCGCGTCCGGAGCCTGTGCTCCACAACGGGAGAGTCCACAACAGTGAGAGGCCTGTGTACCGCAAAAAATAAATAAATAAATAAATGAAAAGAAGTCCTGGGACTTCTCTGGTGGTCCAGCGGTTAAGACTCCACGCTTCCAATGCAGGGGGTGTGGGTTTGATTCCTGGTTGGGGAACTAAGATTCCACATGATGTGCCATGGGGCCAAAAAATTAAAAAAACAGAAAAAAAAGAAATGAAGTCCTTGATAAACTCAGGAGCTAATGGGGAAGATAAATACTTATTGGATAATCATAATTCAGTTATATAAGTACTCTAAAGTACTTAGAGTAGCAGGAGACTGGAGAGACAGGGTAAGTCAGGGAAGGTGGGAAAAGAAGGGAGGTGACTTTTGAGCTGGCTCTTTTTTTTTTTTTTGACTAATCATAACTTTTGGTTCATGCTATGCTGTCATCAGTGATCAAGGTATGGCTGATTTGTATCACTTGAACTGAGACTTGAAGGATAGGGAGGAAATCCCAGAGGAGAAAGAGAACTTGATGTGGTTGTCACTTCTTCTTAGGCTCAGTTTCCTCATCTGTAAAATAAGTATAGTCTCTGACTTATCTAGCAGAGGTTTTGTGAGAGAGAGATAAGATAATAGATGTGAAAGTTCTTGCAAATAGTAGAATAGAGGCATAAGAATTGTTAATCCGGTTTGATTTAACCAACATCTGCAGAATATCTATTAGGAGCAAGGCCCTAAGAGTGATGCAAGGGAGATATTCCTGGCACACGGTAAAGGCTTGGTGTATAGGTTTCAAAAAGACACAGAGATGAAAAAAACAAAACAAAACCAAGCTCTCAATTTCCTCCTGAGACACAATGTGGTGAGGGCTTCTTGCAGAGGCTACACTTACATGAGGACCCAATCTAGGGTCTACTGAGGTGAGAGTCACAGCTTCTGATCCAGGAAGATCCACGAGGTCTCAGGATTTTCCTACCTTATAGAATATTAAAGCTGAACTGGATCAATAATCTGGTCCCTACCCATCCTATAGTTGGGGAGACTGAGATCCAGAGGGGCACTGGCTTTTCTGATGTCACATCATGATCTTGGAGGCAGAGATGAGACAAGAATGTTTCTCCTAATGTCCAGGCCATGGCTTTTGCTCCCAGACACCATTTATTTTTACTTTTATTTTTAACTGCGGTAAAATACACATAATATAAAATTTACATTTTAAGTGTATTAAGTACATTCACATTGTTTTGCAACCAGTTTCCAGAACTCTTTTCATCTTGCAAAATGGAAACCATATCCACTAAACAATTCCCTATCCTCTTCTCCCCCCAGCCCCTGGTGACCACTATCCTGCTTCTGTCTCTATGAATTTCACTACTCTAGGAACCTTATATAAGTGGAATCATACAGTATTTGTCCTTTTGTGACCAACTTATTTCACTTAGCATAATGTCCTTGAGGTTCATTCATGTGGAGCATGGAGAATTTCCTTCCTTTTAAAGGCCGAATAATATTCCATTGCATATATATATATATATATATATATATATATATATATATATATATATTTGTCACAGTTTGTTTATATAGTCATCCATCCGTGGACACTTACTTGGGTTGCGTTTGGCTATTGTGAAGAGTGTTGTTATGAATATGGGTGTACAGATATCTCTTTGAGACCCTGCTTTCAATTTTTTTTGGCATACGCCCAGAAGTGGAATTGTTGCAGCATATGGTAATTCTGTTTTTAGTTCCTGGAGACCATTTTAGCCTCACAGGAAATGCAGCAGGCTCTGAGAGTTTCAAGGTCTTGGTGTGAATTGGTAATAGACCCTTGTTTCCTGTCTCCAAGACCCAGGCTCTTTGTACCACATGGGTTTTGCAACCATACCCCCAAAGAACTCACATGGTAGCTAAGAGAAAGATGCACTTGAGTATAAAGGAGGTTGTATTAAGCATGATTTATTTTTCTTTTTTCTTGTGTGTTCTCTTTGACAAATGAGTACACAGGCAGGTGGGTTGGCTTAGGCAGAAATGATAAACTTGTAGTCTGAGTGATCAATTTATGCTATAGATGTAGGGCTATATCATTTTTAAAGGACTATATCATTTTTTTTTCTGTTTTGATTTTTTTAAATTTATTTTTTTGGCTTCTCTGGTGGCGTAGTGGTTGAGAATCTGCCTGCTAATGCAGGGGACACGGGTTCGAGCCCTGGTCTGGGAGGATCCCACATGCCGCGGAGCAATTAGGCCCGTGAGCCACAACTACTGAGCCTGCGCATCTGGAGCCTGTGCTCCGCAACAAGAGAGGCCGCGATAGTGAGAGGCCTGCGCACCGCGATGAAGAGCGGCCCCCGCTTGCCACAACTAGAGAAAGCCCTCGCACAGAAACGAAGACGCAACACAGCAAAAATAGATAAATTAATTAATAAAAACTCTTACCCCCAACATCAAAAAAATTTATTTTTAAAATTTAATTTTTATTTTATATTGGGGTATAGCTGATTTACAATATTGTGTTAGTTTTAGGTGTACAGCAAAGTGGTTCAGTTATACATATACATATATCCATTATTTTTCAGATTCTTTCCCCATATAGGTTATTACAGAATATTGAGCTCCCTGTGCTATACAGTAGGTCTGTGTTGATAAAGGGGCTACATCATTTAAAAGTCCAGATTCCCATCTTCTCTTAAAGATGATCCAGCAATACTGAGTTCACCTTCTTGCCTGCTTACCAGTGTGCCCCAGTCCCTACCACTCCCTATTACTCGCACCTACTTCTCTCAATAATATTAGCTATTTTCCCATTTTCCATTTGAATTTCAGACTCCTGGTTCCGAGTGTAGGTCTAGTAGAACCTAGATCAGGGGCTCATCTTCTGTTAGGGCCAATTTCCCAGCAACACAGTTGTTACTCAATAAATATTTGCATGATCAAATGAATTAACTCATGTCAACCAGCTTTTATTGAGCACTTACGATGTACAGGGCCTATGGCTGGATGGCCATTTCCCAGAGATGAATAAGGCACAGCCCCTGACCTCTGAAAAGTCACAATCCTATGGGGCGGGGGAAGGCAGATATGAGTATGGTCCAATTGTGGACCTGAGGTGGCAGTCAGAGTAGGATTTTCTGAGAAGATCTTGAACTGCATCTGGAAGAATGAGAGGCCAGCCATACGAGGGAGTTGATGGGGAGGCCAGGAGGGGAGACGGTTTCAGGTAGAAGCAACAGCCGATACAAGGGCCGGGAGGTGGCTGATGTTCCATGTGTTTGAGAAACTTAAAGAAGGCCAGTGCGACTGACGTTTAATAAGAGAGTGGGAAGAGTGGTAGTAGATGACGTCAGACGTGTGTTTTTATATTGACAGCCTAACCCTTAAGCCAGGCAGCTATTGGGCAAATCCGTGTTCCCGGTCTTCAGAAGCCTTGCTCAGAACAGGTAGCTGGCTTAGCACTGTCAGAGTGGGGACGGGGCCTAATCCCTTCCTCTGCCTCAGGTGCCAAGGACAGGGTAGGGCACAGAGCAGGTTTCAGTAAAGATTTGCTGACAGCACACTTGAGAGCAGGAAGTGCAGGCTCTGTTGAAGGAGGCCCAGGCTCAACTCCCTCTTTATGGGGGCACTCATTCTCAAGTCGCTAACACCCCCAAGCCACACAGAGAGCTGGGAGAGTGAGATGCAGGGAGGAACCAGCCACAGGCCCTACCCGCAAAAACCTCAGAGGGGAGGGTATTTGGAGGGGGGGGTAGGAAAACGGGCTGTGAGAGTTAAGGGAGGGCATCCGACTTAGCTTGGATGAGGCGGGGAGGGGGCGTCAGGTAGGCAGATGGGGTCATTTAGCCAAGACTTACGGTATGTGTAGGGCAATTTTACCTACAGTGGTTTGGACGCTTCGTGTATTTTCTGGCATCATTTCCTCCGAAACCACTAGCAGGCCCTAATGGGCCTCCCCCGGGGCGGGTCCTAGCTCTATTCCTCAATCCTCTGCAAAGGGGCAGGGCCTCCCAACGAGCTCGGGCCCTGTTCGCAGCGCCCAGATTTGCCCGCCAGGGGCCGCTGCACACGGGTGACGATGCGCGAGGGTTCCTAAGCTGCAGAGAGGCGGAAGCGGATTGGTTGCAAGGCGCGGCGGGGAGGGCGGAGCCTGGGATACCGGCCTGGAGTGGGGGGCTGGCAATGGGCCCCCCGGCCGAACCGGGCTGGGCAGTTGTCGCCTCAGGCAGCCCGGGGCGGCAGTCGTGGTACCGAGGGTCTTTGCCCTGACCAGCTCTAGAGCTTGGGCGAGTGGAGCAGCACCGAGGCCCGGAGATCGGGCAGGGCAGCTACTGTCATCGTCGCTGCCGCCGCAGGCCTGGGTTACCTGAGCGACTGCGTGTCAGGGGCCCGCCCGCTCGTTCGCGGGCTGTTAGTGCGGGAGGGGCTCTCGTGGGGGAAAGGGAGGCCGGGACCCGACCCTTGGCTGGGGAGAGGGGTCCTGGCGGAGACTAGAGCGGGCCGAGAGCCGGGAGAGCCCTCCGGGGTCTGGGGGTGCCGGGCGGCTGTCTCTAACAGGTTATTCCGGGGTAAGCCGGGCGCTGGGGCGGGCTCGGGCTTCGCTGGGGGCCGGGCGGCGCGGGGCGGGCCTGCGGGAGAGCACGCCCCCGCCCGCCCCGGGCCCGCCCCGCGCCTCCCGCCCGCTCGCCGGGGAGCCTCTGTCCCGGGCCTGGCCCGTGCGCGTCCGCCTGCTGAACCTGGGCACCGCCGGCCGCCTGGGCACGGGACTGGGCGGGAGCACTGACCTCGGCCTAGGAGGCCTGGGATCCCCGAGCCGCCTGCGCCCGCGGGGGCCTGGAAGTCGCACGCCCTTCCCGAACCTGTGCCCCTCGCCGATTCTCGGCGGTGCGAGGCCAGGTGCCCCCCTCTTTCCCTCCCTTCTTTCCCTCCCCCACTCCGGTGCCCGCTGGAGGTCCCGCCCTCCCGCCCCCTCCGGCAGGGGTGTAGCCGGCTGCGGAGCTGACACCGGCTCCGCGGCCACCCTGTCCAAACTCTCCGGAAGCGGCCCGAGCCGACCGGGTACTCAGGCCGTCGCAGCTCCGGCGGACCCACTGTTGGACCCGAGGCGCCGGCCCTCCTCCCGCGCCCAAACTTGGAGCACTTGACCTTTGGCTGTCTGAGGAGGCAGACTCACGGGTGGCTGGACAGCTGCGGCACCTCGAGGGCATCTTGCCTGGGGTTCCAGGACCGTCAGCTGCACTCCCGGGCTCCCAGCTTTGACTCTGGGATCCTGAGGAGTCTACATCAGGCGCATGTTGACTGAGACCTGGAGTCATGGATGTGTGCGCCCGTCTTGCCCTGTGGCTCCTCTGGGGGCTTCTCCTGCATCACGGCCAGAGCCTCAGCCAAAGCCACAGCGAGAAGACGACAGGAACCGGCTCGGGGGCCAGTTCTGAGGAGTCCACTGTAGCAGGTAAGGCCTTGGCCACGGACAAGAACTGAGTTGCCCAAGTGGGGAAGTCAAACCCTAGGTTTATACACCTGCGATTGATGGCAGACCCACACATGGCACTGCCTGTTCTTAGTAGTCCAAAGAGTTCTTTCCCTTCTAATGTCTTTGTCTCTCTTGAACAACTTTCCTCATCCCTCCTCAGGATATCTTTTGTTGGCAGTGGAAAGAGCTTTGCTTTTGGGGCACCTTGGCCTTTCAGATCAGCAAGTCAAGACCCCTTCTCATGACTACTTGTCTGGACTGATGCCCTGGGCAGATGATAAGTCTGTTGCTCTTGGCCAGTTTCAGCACTTGGCAGCACAGGGGACGCTGAGGCTACTTGGGTTGGGTAGGAAGAGTCAGGACTGGGCCAACTCTATTACTCTCTAACTTAGTGTCGAGGTGTGCCTTTCTATTCCAATGAGCGTGGGGACCCTATTCTCTCCCTTCCCTTAGGTAATCTGCTGTCTTCTAGCTGTGCCCATTTGAAATATCAAGGCAGTTCCTTAGATGGAATCCTATTTACCACCAGGGAGTTAAATGGCCTTTTGTTGACATGGGCATGATGTAATTCCTGGGACCACTTGTTGACTTATTCTGTTTCTTCTGACTGATGAGGGTAGGAATTGTACAATATTTTTGATCTGTCCTGGTTTTTCCTATGCACTTATGGAGGCTTGTCAAACAGTAGGAGCCCTGGTATTGTTGCAGAAGAAAGAGCACTTTTAAAATGCAGTTGTTTTACACAAGGCTTAGAGGTATTCAGTTTTTTATCCCTGTTTCTCTCACCCGGTCACTGTGATCTGCCCAAAGTAGTGAGATGCAGAATGAGGAGAGTTTATAGCTGGGTTCTTTCTACGGCGGGGCAAGCTCAAGTGAGGGGACGCCTCAGTGAATACCTGTTGATACAAGGAGGAAAAGGAAGCGTAAATCATGGTGGCCAGGAAGTTTCATGGATGGATCCAGAGGCTGGCTTTGGTGCTAGACCCTTTCTTAGGAAACCCCCTTTTAAATTCCTTGACTGGGCTGGGTGTGACTGCAGGTACACCAAGGGTTGGCTTCCAAGTGAGGCCAGGGTTGCCCTATGTACAAGCATGGCACCTAGGCTGTTGCTTTGAAGATAGGTCCTTCTTGCATATTAATCCTGTTTCTCCATACAGTGTCTCCTTGGCCCCTGAACCCTAGCTCAAAGCTTGGCTCTCATTGGGCTATGAAGGCAGATGTAGGTCAAACTGTGCAGAAGACCTGAGGAGCATCTCTGCTGTCCCAGTGACATCCCTGTTTGTAACTGATAATATGTCCTTTTTTCACCCTAAAATATGAGTGCCTGACATAAAATGCATTTTCTTTTGGGGGGGAGGAAGTGTTCTTTATTTTAGACACAGTGCTAAAAGAGATGAAGTTTTGAATTTAGGCATTAGCTAGCTGTCAGGAAGATTTGTGTGTTTGTACATGCCATAGGTAAGAGGCACTCCAGCATCCCTCGTAAGCAGCCCCTGGCTTGAGCTTATGGAGACAGCCCTCCACACAACATATTTTAGAGGCTTGGCTGTGTTGATTATACTACTTAGGCTTCTCTTTTGGTCTTTTCTTCCTCTCAGTTCAGAAATTAGTTTCTATTGTCACAGTAATATTGAAGCCCAGGGAGGAAATCTCAGAGACCCTAGGTGCTGGGAATGACTATAGTTTCTGGTAACCTGGAGGCCCCAGCACTGTTATTCTGGTAGGTTATCACCTTGGGCCTGTCTGGGACTTTGACTCAGATAAGAACTCATTTTTGCAAAGAGGTGGACTGGGCTCATGGACGGGGCTCTTCTAAAGGATTTGGTGAGGAGCTGTCTACACAGCCAGGAACTCTTGTAGCCTTTCCAGTCCCTCTGTATCCTCAGAACACAGGAGTTTTACTTACCCTTAAAGCTTCCACTTTTCTAAATCAGATTCAACATATCTAGTCAATTTGTATGTTCTCTAAAGTTTGTATTTTACACAGCTGTTTTTCCCATAGTCTCGCAATTGCTCTATTAGAATACAGGGCAGGTGGTATTATCCCCATTTTTATTGTTGAAGAAATTGAGTCCTATGCTCAGTTTTCTGATTTTTTTTTAAAAGATTTTTTTGATGTGGACCATTTTTAAAGTCTTTATTGAATTTGTTACAATATTACTTCTGTTTATGTTTTGGTTTTTTGGCTGCAAGGCATGTGGGATCTTAGCTCCCTGACCAGGGATTGAACCCGCACCCTCTGCATTGGAAGACAAAGTCTTAACTACTGGACCACCAAGGAAGTCCCACGTTTTCTGATTCTTAAGTCCTAGACTTCTTCTGTCTTCTCAGGCCCTGCCCTGTTAAAGGAGCACTAGGTAAGGCCAAGAGAATGTTACTTTCCTCTTGGTGAGTTAGTTAGGCAGCCCCTGGTGACTCTGTAGCAGAGATCCAAAAAAAGGCTGTCTTTTTCTCTTCTGGAGGGTCTTCTGCAGGGGCCAGAAAATTGCATTTTTTCTCTTGTTGGATGTACATGGCTATCTTAAAGGTCTGCCCCTCCAGGGAAGGCAGGTGCTCTGCTAGAAGGCCTTCTCATTGGGAGAGGCCATTCCTGTCACCTTCTGGCTCTTTGATGCCTGTATACCCAGTTGTGCTAAGTTACTTTCTCAGTAAAGATCTGTGCTTGACTGTGCTGCTCTGAAGCCTGCACTTCTGAAACTGCCTGGAATTGATGCTTGGAACCTCCCTTAGACTCTGGACTCATTGCCTCCAGAAACTCAAAATGTTTCCTGCAGAATGTGTGTGAGGGGTCCCACGTGAGTCTGGAGTTGTGACTGCCAGTGTTGGTTGAGGACCTCTACTCAGGAACTGTGGTTCTACTCAGTATAACTAGAACTGGGCTTTGGAGGATAGGCCTCTAGGCAGTTTATGGAGTGCAGGTTGGCGTCTCAATTCACCCCTAATGGAGTGGGAGGCCAGAGTCTTGCCTGCCCACCCAGCTAGTTGCTGCTGCCTCCAAGGCTATAAATGGCCTGGCCATCTTGGTGGCTATGCTAATTTTAGCTGAGGGTGGTTCCCGGAACTGGATTGGAGCCAAGGGCAGGTGGGTGCGGCTTGGCTGAGGCTAATATTGGGGGATGGGCAGAGGGTCACACTAATCCTGGGGCAGCTAGGACATCATCTGCACCCACACCTCAGCTTTGACAATCATCCTTAACCAGGTTAATTTATTCAGCAAACATTGAACAGTGTCAGCTCACGTGCTGTGTATTCAGCATATATTTGAGTGCCTGCTCTGGGCCAGGCACTGTGTTTGGTGTTGGGAATTAAAGGATGAACAAAACAGACATGTTCTCTGCCCTCATGGAGTTTACAGTCTAGTGGGGAGATAGAAAATAAATACATAAATAAATATAGTGTCTTGTAATTTTTGTGGAAGAAAACATAAACAGAGTACTGTGATGGAGAACGGGAAGAGGACAGAGATCCAGCTGAAGTAGGAACCCAGTGCCTAGCAAGACATTAATAACATCAGTAACATCAACAATAATAGCAACTGACATTTTTTAGTGCCTACTGTGTGGCAGGCACTATTCCAAACATTTTATTTTTTTTAATTCTTACAGCCATCCTGTGTGCTTGGTATTATCCCTGTTTTATAAGTGAGGAACTGAAATCATAGAGAGGTCAAGTAAATTACCCAAGGTTATACAGATAGTAGGGAATAGAGCCAGAATTTGAACCCAGGCAGTCTGACTCTTCTCCCCACCTCCACCTCAGCCACTAGGTTATACACTCTTTCAGAACTTTGTGATAAGCGCTGTAGTAGAGGTATGATATATGCATACAAAAGGCTGTGGGAAGCCCAGAGGAGCAAGTGACTAACCCTGCCTGGGAGAGCTGGGGGAGGCTTCTCAGTTTCCTCCATAATTTTTCTCAGATCTTGGGGAGATAAAAAGTGGTTGCCTAATTCAAAAGTTAAGAGGTGGAAACATCAGTTAGTTCAACTTATTTATTTTTACATATGAGGAAACTGATGTCCAGAGAGGCGTCACATAGAAATTCCACAATGGGTTATTAGTAGAACTAGACTAAGACATTTGAGTCAGGGACCCTGGCGTAATCAGTTATTCAATCCACAAGTCTGTAATGAGTGCTTACTGCTTGCTTTGTACTATGGAAGGAATTTAGGGCTACCAAAGTAGTCTAGTTTGGGGGTGGGGGTGGGGATATATATTTAGAGACTATTAAATACAACATAATGCACAGGCTTAATGAAGCACAAAACCAAGCAGGGTAGACAGTGTAGGCTAAGGATTACAAGAGCTCTGCGTGGGCTGAGCTAGGCTAAGGTGGCTGGGGAGGGCTTCCTGGAAGGAGGGGTTGTGCGGAGGCATAAGAGAACGGGGTGGGGAGTGGTCTGACTTGGGGATTGTTGGAGGGAAGGGGGCATTGTAGAGGTCTGGATCACCAGTGTGAGCACATGGGGTCTCACTGGCGGCTGAACAATAACTGGGCAGAGTTGCTTCACAGTTGGCCAACTACCTCGCATGAGGGCTGGTAGACAGGAAGACTGCAGTCACGTGTGGTCTGTGGCAGGTCTCATAACTACTGTAATTTTGAAGTAATGATGATTATGAATAATATTTGGAGATATCTATACCAATGTAATGTGACATGAAAATGTCTGTACTTTCTGTTGGTGACAAAATCATAGGTAGTGCTAATAATATTATGGTTGGTTATTATGTATGATTGAAGGAAATGCTAACTTTCAGTAAGAGAATGTTGAAAATAAAGATGTAATTTCTTTCCCATCCAAATTCACACCCCCCCCCCAATTCTTCTCATGGGCTCCTTAGGAATGTGGAGCCATCATGCTAAGAACTCCTGTTCTCTGACAAGGAAGGGATGAGGTCCTGATGGGAGGGTTTCCTAGGTCTTCACAGGACTTGAGTTTGAGCCCCAGGGGGCCCCTCATTTCCTGCTGAGTGGCTTTGAGATACAGTGCTGAGTGACTTCATGGGCATGCTGTGGTATACTGCTTTCTGTGAGAAATGATTCTCCAGGAAACCCAGCAGTTCTGGCTGTCAAAGTTTTTGGGAGAGTGAAAGATACCAAACTGGGTCTCCAACAGAGCTTTCTTTTTTTGTTACTGCTGATCAAAAAAAAATTATGAACTATTAAGATATACAACTAAGTATAAAGAATAATACATTGAATACGCCTGTGCCCATAACACAGTGTAAGAAATCAAGTAATAACAATACAGAGCTTTCTTTATTACCCCCTGGATACTTTGTATAAATTTCTAATTTAACACATAGCACACTGTACATATATTTGCTCACTTACAAGTGTAAGCTCTTTGTGGAAGAAAGGAGGAGGGGTTGTATTTTATTTATCTCTGTTTTTATTGTGCCCAGCCTAAAATTTCTGTTAAAGTTTGTTGGAAAAGCTGAAATCAGGGCCTGTTTGAATGGATCATATTTTCTCTCTTCCTTTCATACCTTCTCATATATCTTGGTACATATTCTGGGCTTTTCAGCAACCCTTCATGGTGTTGCTCACCCAGGGCACTTTGTATTTTCATCCAAGTTCAGATCTGTTTATCCCTTTTCAATGTATTATTTTATTTTATTTTATTAATTTTTTTTAAAATTTTTAATTTTTTTTGCGGTACGTGGGCCTCTCACTGTTGTGGCCTCTCCCGTTGCGGAGCGCAGGCTCCGGATGCGCAGGCTCAGCAGCCATGGCTCACGGGCCCAGCCGCTCCGCAGCATGTGGGATCTTCCCGGACCAGGGCACGAACCCGTGTCCCCTGCATCGGCAGGCGGACTCAACCACTGCACCACCAGGGAAGCCCGTATTATTTTATCTTATCCTCAACTTTGGAAGTAGGTATACCTGTTTTTATTATTATGCCCATTTTTTTTGGCCATGCCACGTGACATGCAGGATCTTACTTCCCCAAGCAGGGATTGAACCCCTGCGCCGTGCAGTGGAAGCATGGAGTCCTAACCACTGGACCACCAGGGAATTCCCATTATGCCCATTTTAAAGGTGAAGAATTCGTAGCTGAGAAATTTGTGTTCTTTGTCACATAACTAAAAAGTGGCAGGATCAGAACCATAACTCTGGGGATCTGTGTATCAAGCCCTTGTTGTTTTTATCAAAACACAGTACCTGTCAGTGTGTCCCTCACCAATCTGGCATGCAGAGCCTTAGCCTCAATGGTCTGGCCATAGCTGTGCTAACAAAGGTGTTTGAGTAGTCTTGTCACCTATGACAAAGTGCTGCTCTGGAGGATGATGGAGTCTATAATCTTACCAATCATGCTACCCTGTTGGAGTTACCTGTGTATGTGCCGGCCTTCCTTTATAAAAACTCCTCGACGGTTAGGACAGGAAGCTCCTAGCACAAGCCTTGGCACATGGTATACTTTACATACTGTAGAGTTTGTAAAACTGAATTGAAGGGGATTTATCGTCTGGTTCTTTTTCAACTGTAGTTTACTAGGTTGGAAGTTGAAGAAGTTTTACTTCGAAAGGGTTAGGTAAAGTGGAAGAAATAAGCTTCACTTATTTAGAAAGTTCACTGTTCTAGAATTTCTCATATTTTGGGAATTCCCTGGTGGTCCAGTGATTAGGACTCTTGTGCTTTCACTGCTGGGGTCCAGGTTCGATCCCTGGTCGGGGAACTAAGATCCTGCAAGCCATGTGGTGAGGCAAAACAAACAAACAAACAAAAAATAGAATTTCTTGTTTTTTGCTTTTGTTAAAAAAGTTATCCAGATCAGTTTGAGTCCAATGGCCTCATTTTGCTTGGAAGAAGTTTGTCTAGGATTTTAAAGAAACCAGACTCTTATTGTTGCAGGCCTTAGCATGAGAATGCGGTTGGGAGTAGCTGGGAAACTGTCTAGTTCCACAAAAGACCTATGTGTAGCGGGGAGGAGAGAGTTGGGAAATGAGTGGGTGGGGCTGGGTAGAAGCTCAGATGAGATGATTGGCTTTGGTTGGCAAAAGGGTCTCAGTTGGCCACAGCCAGCAGACATAAATATCTGGATTTAGGGGAGCTTCAGAGTTCCAGCTTTTTTTCTTACTGTCTGTGGACCTTGTAGAGGGTAAGTCACTTTGCCTCTCTCAGCCTTAGTTTTTTCATTTGTAGAAAGAGCATAACCTTAATGAATAGATTTGTAGTGAGGATCAAATGAGATAACTTATGTGGTGAAAGGGCTTTATAAACTCTAAAGTACTACACAATTAGGGATAGTGGGGTCCTCACAACCTCTGCTTTTATGGGCCTGGAAAAGCCTCAGTCAGAATCTGAGTGTCTTCTTACGGTTGCGCCTCTCTAATGGAAGTTGCTTCTCTGGAACTGCTGTAGTGCCATTGTTTTACATCAGGTGTACCCACCAGACTTATATGAACCCTGCGTGTGACCAAATTAGGCTTTTACTCAAAGCTTACTCTAGGCCATAGGGAAGCTGTTGATAAAGTCTGGGTGCTAGTATTTCACCTTATTTCCGGCCTATATCCCCTTCCTTTTGCTGGCTGTAACCACTTCCCTAGCCCCACCTGCAGACTTGAAACGGCTGACCAGATGGGCCTAGTCCCTACCTGTATTGGTACATAACAGATTATCCTTAAATGCAGAGGCTTAAAATAGTAAACATTTATTATTTTCAGTTTCTGTGGGTTAGGAATCTGGGTGCTGCTTAGCTGGGTGCCTCTGGCTCAAGGTCTCTCATAAGGTTGTAGTCAAGCTGTTGGGCTGGGACTGAAGGCTCAACTGCGGGGAGAGTATTTACTTTCAAGCTCATTTATGTGGTTGTTGGTAGGCCTTGGTCCTTTGCCACATGGGCCTCTGCACTGGGCTGCCTCATGACCTGACAGTTGGCTTCCCCCAGGACAAGTGATCCAAGAGGGAGTGCCCAAGATGAGAGCTGCAATCTTTTTATTGCCTAATCTTGCAATTGATGTGCCACAACTTCTGCCATATTCTATTTGTTAGAAACAAGTCAAGGTGAAGGGATTATACAATGGCATGAATACCAGGAGGGTAGGGATCACTGGGGGCCATCATAGAGGACGCCTGTGACATCATTCTAGGGCCATGATCTTGGGAACAATGGGTGCTGAGTCCTCTTAGTTTTCCTCTGACTTCCTTTGCTTGCCTCCTAGAGTCTTGTGGTGTCTTTCTGTACTCCCTTTGGTATTATGTCCTTTTGATTCATGCATGACCGCATTGCTTTGACATGTAGAGTTGACATGGCCCTTCCACCTGTATTCCTCCCCTGTTTTAAACCCAATTCTAAACTAGATTTTTATCCTAGGTTCTAGTCATGCCTCCCAACTCCTTGTTTGGTACCTTTAGTTCTGGAGCACATTGTACAGCCACTGACCTTGGAGGCTTTACTGCCCCAACTTGCCTTCTGAGAGCTAGACTTATAAGTGGCATTGAACTGGGACTTACACATTGACAGCTGAAAAACTTACTCTGACCTTTAGGGCTGTTGATGTTGGGTGCTATCACATCCTAGTGTGTCAAAGTTGGAAGGGCTTTTAAGTACCATCTCAACTAAACTCCTCAGTCTACATATGACAGGAACAAATTTGCCCAAGGTCTCAGTTGGGGCCAGAATCTAATTTTGTCTGATTATTATTCACATGCTGTTCCCACTCTGTTGTGGAGCTTCTTTACCCTAACACAGCCAGTTTGGGTTGTTAGGGGGTCTGAGACCTATACAGAGGAAAACCAGAAAGCAGTTCACAATATTGTATTGTGTTCACAGAAATTGTGCTGGGCAGAACTGGGGGGGTATGCAAAGTCAGTGCTGCTTCTGAGGATCTTCCCTGCCCAGCTAGGGAGCTTTTATATGATGCGCAGAAAAAGAAGCCCAGTGATATCTGTGGCGTATGGTGACTAATGTCTGCATTCTGTACTCCCCTGGCAATCTCAATTCAAGCAAGGAGAGATCTGTTTGTTTTGATGTACAGAGCAGATTTCCCGAAGGAGGTGGGTCAGAGTGTCGTACTGCATATCTCACCATTGTTTGGCTCAGCTGGTTGCTTTATGTATAGATTTGGGGCCTCCACAGGCAGGGTAAATGTATCTAAAGCCCTGTGGGGTTACTCGTGGCCACCTAGGGGGACCTTTCTGGGCACTGAGAATTTGACAAAGCCTTGCCTGTGTTGGCACAACTTGCTAAGGCAGGCGAGACTTGAGTAGGGATGGCTATGGCCCTGTCATGTTGATCAGAGTGGAGCAGATTTATTTCAGTGAGAGACCTGCAAGGAAAAACCTGAAATGAGCCAACAGCACTGTACTTTTGTTTTCTGCTGGGGAGCTTGGAATAGAGACGGTGTAAACCCTAAAATCCCTCTATGGGTGGTAGTTTCCTTCCTGACCCAGGGTTCCGGCCCCAGACCACTTTGCCCACTTCATCTTCCTCGGTTCCCCTCTCTACATTTTGGCCCAGCCAGGCTTTTTTCTTTGTCCTGGTCTGCAGAGCACACCTTATACTGCTTCTCTTTTGCCTTTACTTATGAATGCCATTTTACTGCCTCCCAGAATGTCCTCCCCTCTCCTCCTTCCTTCCTACCTAACCTCTGAGTCCTCTGTGAAGTGATCCCTGACATTAATGCTAGCCACAAACTCCCTCTCATTTCCAAACTCCGGTAGCACTTGCTATCTACAATACTCTCTGTGCCCTTCACACCCTACTTATGCCTCTTAAAGCAAGAGATAGCCTGATGTGGGAATCAAGAGCACTGGGCACTGACTTGAGTCCTTACTGACAGTATGATCCAAACTACAGTTTCCTCACTTGAAAATGGGATTAAAACTTGTATGAAATAGCTTTTAAAGCCTTTTTTTTTTTGCATATTTTCCTCTCTCTTGAAGGCAAGAGCCATGTCTATTTTTTCTGACCATAGCACCCGTCCTTAGTATCTATCACAGTACGGGTCACAGGGTATGTGCCCAATAGATATTTGCTGAATAAATGGATGAATAACAACGAGTTGATCTTTGGATTGAGTAGTCATGGAGGGAGAGTGCCAAGTGACGAGCTTGGACAAGAGTGCCCTGAGATTAGGGGTAGAGCTCACGTGGGGGATTTCTGAGGTGTTCTGTGGGCACTCACTATTTTTCTGCTGCCTGGTACTTCATCCCTGTTTACTGAGTACCTCCTGAAGCTGCGCGCAGCGACAGTTACCAGTCGCACTGGGGGACGGTTCGGCCCTTGACTCTGGCTGGCCTTTTCTGTTTGCCATAGCACTGGCTGCCCTGAGCAGGTGGCTGTAGTAGGAGTGGAGCAGGGCTGTGCTCCTGGAGGCCTGAGATGAGGCTTGTGGGCGGGGCTTCCTTGGCTCCTGCTGCTGCTTGGCTTTGGCTCCATGGACCCCCTGGGTTTACCACAGGGCAAATGTGAGGCAGCTGAAGGAACAGAACTACTTTCCTTAGCCTGGCTTGTGGGATGGAGAAGGGAGCCTTCGTTCATGCTGGGCTTTGCAGCAGCGAGGTAGGATAGCCCAGTGAAGATCACTGGTGTTTTAAAGGTTATCTCCGATTCTGCGAACTCCCTGGGCCTCAGAGAACTCCAGCCTGAGCAGACGTCACACCAGCTTTCCTTCAAGGCATTGGGGCGGGGCCTCTAGGGGAACTTGGTAAAGGAGGCAGAGGCATAAAAGAGTCAGCTGTGCTGTCAGCATGGCCCCGCTGGGCCAAACCTGTCCCTTTTCCTGTTAGCCATTTTACAGAGCTCCTGGCTGCCTTGTGTTGAATGTTGGCCTAAGTAATGACCAGAAATCTCACTGGCAGGCAGGCAGGCAGGCAGGCAGGCAGGCTGGCAGGCAGGCTTCCAAGTCTCATGTGCCTCTGATTTTCTCCAGTGAGATTCAGTAGCTCTGCTCCTGATTGGCTCTCTGGGTCATCTCAGGGCTTGTAGGAAGCTCTCGGAGCTCTCATCACTGCAGTGTGTACATTAAAGCAAATGTGTTTGTGTTTTCCAAGTTCCTAGAGCCAGCATCTGGAATGTAGGGACCAGGGGAGCTGGGTGCCCTTCAGGTGTAACACATACACCGGTTAGAAAGCAGCTTCTGTGTGTGTGTGTACCTGGGTACTCAGACTTGTGGAGGTCTTATTTCAAGAAACTTTTGCCGACAAGGGCAAAGTTCACTGAAACTCATATTGTGTATTGCTAAAGAGATAAGTATGTAATTGAGACAACTCAAATAACTTCAATGATAAGAATGATGATGAGGGGCTTCCCTGGTGGCGCAGTGGTTGAGAATCTGCCTGCTAATGCAGGGGACATGGGTTCGAGCCCTGGTCTGGGAAGATCCCACATGCCATGGAGCAACTAGGCCCATGAGCCACAACTACTGAGCCTGCGCGTCTGGAGCCTGTGCTCCGCAACAACAGAGGTTGCGACAGTGAGAGGCCCCCACACCGCAATGAGGAGTGGCCCCCGCTTGCCACAACTAGAGAAAACCCTCGCACAGAAACAAAGACCCAACACAACCCAAAATAAATACATATTAAAAAAAAAAAGAATGATGATGATAACTGCTATTTATTGAGCACTTGTTATCTTCTAGGCCCTGGGCTAGGTGCTTTACAGCTGTATAACAACACTTAAAGGTGGATATTTTTCTCATTTTATAGATGGGGAAACTGTAACTCTGAGAATTTAAGTAATTTTCCCAAGGTGACTAAGCCAGGATTTGAATTTAGGTTTATCTGACCCAAAGGCCAATGCTGTTTCTATTCTTGTTTAATAACTGTGGAAACAGCTATATGAATTTAAGTAGAGATGTGTGTTTGGATTGAAAAGTGTACAATTTATCAGACTGTTAGTGGCATTAGTTTGTTCTATTGCCTAAGTGGCCTGGAATAACCTGGGATTGGCATTTGTAGGGGATGGGGGAGGGAATGAGAAAGTGTATCCACTTAATAAATTCTGAATGGGAGTATCACACTGGTGAAGTGTATAGCTACAGAGTGCTGTGTGTTCAGTTTGTATCCTCCAAAAACAGCATTATGGTTGAGCTCTTGTGGATATAAGCTTTGGGATAGGGTCTGTATCTATGTAGTGTTTACCTCTTCAGCTAACATTTAACATGTATGTTATACCTTGCCCGGTAAAAGGGTTGAATATAATAGGGAAGTTAAGATGTGTACGAACATTTTTCCTTATCATAATAAGAGCTCCTATTTATTGAGCACATATTCTGTACCAGGACTGGGTTAGATACTTTCACATACGTAATCTTGTTTAATCCTCACAATGGGTTTCCCATTTTACAGTTTATCGTGCAAGGCAATCTAGTTTCAGTGCCCTATGAATAATACCTGTGATCCTATTGCAAAATGGGATCACCTCTGCCTGGAGAGATCAGGGAAGCTTTATGGAGGAGGTAGCAGCTTAGTAGGTCTTCAGGTACTTCAGGCAGAAATATAAGGTTTCCTCTGGCTGGGAAGCATTCCAGCCAAAGGAAATGTCATGAATAAAGGCATGGAGTGAGACAAAGTGAAGAGTCTTTAGGGGACATTGGTTAGTCCAGGTTGGCTGGAGAGTGGCATCTATGAAGGAGAGTATGATAAAATAAGGCAAAAAAAGATTAATTGAGGAAAGATAGTGGAGGGCCTCAGTGTTTGGCTAAAGAGTTCAGACTTTGCTGTGTAGGCAGTAAGTAGTCCTTGCAGGTTTTGAGCAGGGGAGAGACTTGACCTGAGTTTTGCTTTAGGCAGATTAATCTCACAGAACATGCACAATGCATTGGTGGGATGAGGTTGGAGGCAGGGAGTCTAGATAGGAGACTTTGCAATTGTTCATGAGCAGAGAGGTGTGTACTATGGAGGCAGAATCAGTAGGACTCAGTGTTTAAGTGTAGGGAGGGAAGGAAAGAGGCAAAGATGTAGCCATGTTTTGCGTGTGGGTAATGAGGTGCCTGGTGGTGCCAGTAACAGAAAATATATGGCAGTCTGAAGGAGGGGGCCAGTGCTAGGCTGTGATGACTAGGGGGGTAGTTGACTTTTTTTGACGTGCTAGGCAAGGGCTACACTTCACAGTACTCTAGGAACCAAAGAATTGTCTTCTCTCTACGCTTGTTTTACATCACTTCATTTTACAGATGAGTTTTCTGATGCCCAAAGATGTGAAGGGATTTGCCAAAGGTCATACAAGAACTGCTTGGTGGATTCCAAGTCTGAGAATACAGGTCTCTTGTTTTTAGCTATTAAGCTTCCTTACAAAGCTGGGCCTTCACTGCAGGAAAATCAGAGACTCTTGCAGATAGGAATACCTGGGTTCAACTCCAGGCTTTGCCATTTTCCATTTGTGACATCTTTGTTTTTTTCATTTTTTTTTGTATATAAATTTACTTATTTTATTTATTTTTGGCTGCCTTGGGTCTTTGTTGCTGTGTGTGCATGGGCTTTCTCTAGTTGTGGCGAGCAGGGTCTACTCTTCGTTGCGGTGTGCGGGCTTCTCATTGTGGTGGTTTCCCTTGTTGTGGAGCACGGGCTCTAGGCGTGCGGGCTTCAGTAGTTGTGGCTCGCGGGCTCAGTAGTTGTGGCTCGCAGGCTCAGTAGTTGTGGCTCATGGGCTCAGTAGTTGTGGCACACGGGCTTCGTTGCTCCGCGGCATGTGGGATCTTCCCGGACCCAGGGCTCGAACCTGTGTCCCCTGCATTGGCAGGTGGATTCTTAACCACCGCGCCACCAGGGAAGCCCCATTTGTGACATCTTGAACAGGTTGCTTTTTTTCTCTGATCCTTAGTTTCCAAATTTGCAATAAAAGGAATATTAACCTCATGGAGGCAATGGAAGATAAGGCACTTTGTGAAACCTTCAAGTGCTATGTGAGGGTGTTATTCCAGGATTTTGGCATGGGTTGGAGCCATATATACAGTGATTATTTTGGCCGAGTGAGAGCAGACAAACTCACAGTTTCTCAGGGAAGGTCTCCTTTCACTTTAGGCTTCCTAGGCTACTCACTCACCTGCAGTTGGGGCTTTCAGGTATGGGAACATGCTGAGTTTTCCACAGTCACACATCTCTAATTTTCTAGTGTGAAATGGAGTTGCAGAAGGAATACTAAGCCATCATACCCTGTCAGGAGTTCTTGGCCTGAGAGAAGATGATTACTATCCCTTTTCCCCAGGGTCTTCTACCAACCTTCAGCTGGCTCAAGGTGGGGGGGGCACAGTGCTAGCTGAATTTAGGCTATGCTTTGAGGGGAAATTCCTGCTGGACTAGAGTAAGCCCTGGCTGGGGACAGAGGTGCCAGGGTGCAGCTGCTGATCAAAACTAGTACCTGGAGTCCTCTTGTAGTCATCTGTTTGGTTTAGCACACATGTTCCTGCGTCATCTTGAGAGGGGGAGGAGGCTGCTCAGGTATTGTCAGGTAGCAGGTCTGTGGTTGTGTCAGCTCATTGTCATGGGAGCAGGCATGAAACTGGCCATCTTGTCTGATGTCTTGTCACATAACCTCTGAGAGGGTGGAAGGGGGATTGCAAGAAGATTTTCTGATTAATGAGATAGCTGTTTACTGTTTTGTAGCCTTTTTTTTTTTTTTAAAGAGGGCCTGATTCTTTTTTATTTATTTATTTATTTAGTTGCATTGGGTCTTAGTTGTGGCAGGCGGGCCCCTTAGTTGTGGCATGCATGTGGGATTTAGTTTCCTGACCAGGGATCAAACCTGGGCCCCCTGCACTGGGAGCATGGAGTCTTACCCACTGTGCCACCAGGGAAGTCCCTGTAGCTTCTGTCTTAAAGTGTGTTTTTTTCCACTTTTTCCCTTGAACCCTTTTTTCTTTTTCTTCCCTCTTTCTAGCTAGAGTCAAGAAGCTCTAGTTCTCTTGAGTCTTCATAACTTTCTTTATGAAAAATCTAGTTTAATAAAAAAGAACAGTAGACTAGGAATTAGCTGTGGTTGTGATACTATTGACGTTTCTGGGCCTCAGTTTCCCCATGCCAGGTATTTTGAACCTATCTCACAAGGTTGATGAATGCAGATTTTATGAGATAATGTGACAAGTATTTAGTGTTATACAGATGTGAGTAATTTATTATTAGTTCTCTTTTTCTGAATTGTCTGATCAACTATACAGTTCCCTGGTTCTTCCCCTCTTTTTACTACTTTATGTCTCCTAGGTTCTCACTTTTCCTTATAACCTTCCTTTTTAACTGTTAATGACAACTGGAAAAGTGTGGCCACACCTGGTACAGTTGTAAGGCAGAGGGCTGAGCCTTAGAAAAAGTGATGTTTGTTAGCTTTTGAGTGTAATATCTTGTCATTAACTTGAACGAGACTCTTTACCGTTCTGCGCCTCAATTTTCACATTTGCTCCCGGTGTACCACGCAGCTTGATTCTTGTGAGCCTTGAAGTCATTTTCATTCTGGAGAATCTCCTTTAAAATACAAGCATTACTGGGTTGAGGGTACCCTTGAACTGAGAATCAAAACTAGCCTTTGTTAGATTCCATATATATGTGTTAGCATATGGTATTTGTCTTTCTCTTTCTGACTTACTTCACTCTGTATGACAGACTCTAGGTCCATCCACCTCACTACAAATAACTCAATTTCATTTCTTTTTATGGCTGAGTAATATTACATTGTATATATGTGCCACATCTTCTTTATCCATTCATCTGTTGATGGACACTTATGTTGCTTCCTTGTCCTGGCTATTGTAAATAGAGCTGCAGTGAACATTTTGGTACATGACTCTTTTTGAATTATGGTTTTCTCAGGGTATATGCCCACTAGTGGTATGGGTCATATGGTAGTTCTATATGTAAGTTTTTAAGGAACCTCCATACTGTTCTCCACAGTGGCTGTATCAATTTACATTCCCACCAACAGTGCAAGAGTGTTCCCTTTTCTCCACACCCTCTCCAGCATTTATTGTTTCTAGATAAGAACCTAGGGGTAAGACGGGAATAAAGACACAGACCTACTAGAGCATGGACTTGAGGATATGGGGAGGGAGAAGGGTAAGCTGTGACAAAGTAAGAGAGTGGCATAGACATATATACACTACCAAACGTGAAATAGGTAGCTAGTGGGAAGCAGCCACATAGCACAGGGAGATCAGCTTGGTGCTTTGTGACCACTTAGAGGGGTGGGATGGGGAGAGTGGGAGGGAGGGAGTCTCAAGAGGGAAGAGATATGGGAACATATGTGTATGTATAACTGATTCACTTTGTTATAAAGCAGAAACTAACACACCATTGTAAAGCAATTATACTCCAATAAAGATGTTAAAAAGACAAAAAAAAAAACCCCCAAAAAACTAGCCTTTGCTAGTGCGGATTAGGTTAGGGTATATCCACTGGGGGAATAGGTCACAGCAGGACACTGGGGTGGGGGATGGAGGCTGGCAAGAGGGCAATTCTTAGTTTACTGATGCAGGAAGGGTGTCAGGGCCTCAGGGCATACTTGATGCTGCCTTTCTTGTAACCCACACCCAACTTCTCTTCCTGAGCTGAGCACGTACCTGTACTCTCAGCCAGAAGTCAGAGCTTGGTGAAGCCTGATTCCCCCAGGAATTCAGTGATAAAAATTAGGGCACTTGAACAGATCTAATTGGCTGAACTGAGTGAAGGGCAGAGGCTTTCCCTGGGGGCTCCTTGTAATCTCCTGTGGTTATAGACTTTTCAGGTTGGACTAATTAAAATGTTGGCAGCTGGACTCAATACTTTCCTTGTACTAGGTCCTGCTTCAGACTCCTGGAGTACCAGAAGTTGGCATGGGGCGGTCTTTCCTGGGGAACTGAGGAGTGGGTTTCCATTTCCACATCTAACTAAATGCATGATGATGTAATAATTTCTGTCCAGAATGGGCGGCTACACATTTCATGGTGGAGAGAGATGTAGGCTGAGCCCTGCATCCACATATGCCTGGATTTGGTACTCTCCAGACTCCCAAGGTGCCCTTTCAGGTTGATTGTCTGTTCTATTAGCTCTCAAGTGGCTTTGCTCTGTCAGCTGGCAAGTAATTTCCATTGCCCTGGGGTATCCTTCCCTGATGTGTGTTCCTGTTCCAGAAAAAGGGATATTTATTAAGTCCTGCCATGTGCCAGGTCAGGGCTAGTGTTTCACACAGCTGTCTTTTGAGATATGGCCACATCTTTTCATAATGCCCAATTTATAGATGAGAAAATACTCATAAAAGGAAAATAATTTGTCTGATAGTCATTACAGCCTGTAAGCAACTGAACCAGAATTCAAATCCAGGTCTCTCCCAAAGCCTCTGGTTACCTTCCTAAGGCAGCACAAACACTTTCCTATCCTCATATCTTTCTAAGCTGAGCAAATTTCCTGCCTCCAGTTCCTACAGCCAGAATTATTTTCTTGACCTGCCTTTCCAGAGCACTCTGCCCTTCCCTCTATTCTGGCTGATATCCAATGAGGCATGGATCTACCTCCCTCATTTGGCTGCTCCCACTCCTGCAAGCTGTGGCCCTCAGGATGTGTTCTCCGAAGACCCAAAGGAAGCTGTAGTGTTGAAACTTCAGGCATCATGACAGACTGGTAAGGAGAGAGGTTTTGGGCATAGTCTCGGCTAGTTCCCTGCACGAAGCCAGGCCTGGGTCTTCTTGGTTTGCGGGAGTGTGCTTTGTTGTTCTCGAGGCAGTAGGGCCTTCTAGGCAGCATGCCTTTTGGGTTCCCAAGGAGCAGGCATCTTTTCCCTCAGGTCATTTTCCTTGGCATCTGGCTTTACAGTTTCTTTCTCGTAGTCTCCCTTTGATTAAGAGTCAGATCAGTGCCACCTGGAGTAAAGTACTATGACAAAGCCCTCGGCCTGGCCTTGGTTGCTGGAATATTCCTGCTGACTGTGGGTACTTGGGTTATTTTTGCAAAGAGCATGCTAAGTTATTAACCCTGCATTTGGGTCTTATGTTTTCTGCAGCCTCTGCCTACTGGTGTGCCTCACTTCACAGGATAAAGGCTTTCCTGAAGAAGGCAAGCCTGTGAAGGCATTTTTAAAAGTTGAATTATCTTTCTCACTGACTTGAAAAAAATTATAAAAGTATTTTCATGCCTTTTTCTATGCATATAGCATATATGTTTAGTGTTTAACATCAAAAGTTTGTTCCTTTGGGAATAAATGGCAAATTAGAACATAACAAAATACAGTTAAAAGACCTTTAACAGGGAAAATAATAAAATATTAATGACAATCAAAATAAATTCCAAAATAGGTAGGCTGAAACACAGTGTTTTTTGTTTGTTTGTTCTGTTTGGATACAGTGGGAAATCTGGAATAGCATAATCAGCAGAATGATCTAGATAGTGACATGATACCGTTTTGCCTTCTCCAGTATTAGCAATAGATTAGGAGATGTCCTTAGGCGAAGGGGAGAAGAATGCATTCTGGGACTAGAACTGTGTAGTTCCAACTACTCATTTGTGTCTAAGGACAGAAGTAACTAGTAACTACCTTTCTGGGTGTCTGTTTCCATGTTAAATGAAAGCAATACCTACCCTGTTTAATTTTATGAGGATTAAATAAGACAATGTATGTAAAGTGTTTTGTAAACTCTGAAATACTATTGTTGTCATACTCAGTGGGTGACTGGAGCCAATTTGCTAGCACTGCAGGAGGCTTTTGGTTTAAGATATGCCTTAGGGACTTCCCTGGTAGTCCAGTGGTTAAGACCCTGCACTCCCAATGCAGGGGGTATGGGTTTGATCCCTGGTGGTCTGGGAACTAAGATCCTGAGTGCTGCCTGGCACAGCCAAAACAGCAACAAGAAAAAGATGTGGCTTAAACCTATGACATAGGTGGGAAGAAGAATGCTAAGTTGATGAGTAAACTGTTGAATGCTGTTTGGGCAGCAGCTGAGAGGAATTCCTGTGAGGTGAGAGAAAGAGCCACATTCGTCCCTTCATTCTGTATCTGTTGAGTCCTGTCGGGTGGAGGAGAAAGAAATACAGATGTCTACCTATTAAATGTATGGTATGCTAAGTATGGAGGGTTCTTGATTTAGGAATGAAAGCTCCATAAAGACAGGAGTTTTTGTCTGTCTTTTACACTGCTGTGTTTTCACCCAAGAGCAGTACTTGGCACATGGTAGGCTCTTGATAAATATTTGTGGAAAGAAAGGCTAAGTTTTGGAATCAGACAGACTGGGTTCATATTTGGGCTCTGCCCTTCACCAGCCCCTTTCCTGAGCAAGCTGCTTAATCTCTCTGATGCTCAGTTACCTCATTTATAAAATGGGACTAGGATTAGCTATTACAGAGGATAATTGGGGGGATTTTTTTTTAAAGTAAAGGTTTTAAAACTTTTGTACAAGTCCTAGTAAGTGCTCAATGAAAGATGGTTCCTTTTGTTTTCCCTTCCTGGTTTGCAAAGTGGGATGGAAGCACCGAGGACAAAGCAGATCTGCTTGGGGAGCCTAGCCAATGGCTTCACAGGTTTGATCTGACCACATCTTTCTAATGTGTGAGATTAGAATTATTGGTATTATTTCCTCACAAACAGAAGTCCCTGGGATTGAGCAGGAGTGTTGGAATATATATGCTTTGCCTCTGTGTTTCCCGGGGTCTTGGTGGGAGGGTCTGGCTCTTGTCTTTCAAGGCAAGATAATGTTTGCCCTGCAGGTTTGTGCAGAGGTTGTTCCCAGAAAGAGCAGCTTCCCCTGGAGAGTCTGGACCCACCTGATTTGGATTAGGCTTTCATAGCCAGCCATCACTGCCTCCCCTTACACCAGTTATTGTTAGTTATAGCTTTGAAAGGTGTCCTCAGCTTGACTTCTGCTCCGGATCAGTTGTAAATTCTCACAGCACATGGAGCAGAGCATGTTTGCATGAGTTAATCAGGTATTTATGAGTTGACCTTTGCTAGTGAAAACCTAATTTTCCCTCATGCCTGGGTGACTCCAGCAGGCTGAGGGCCTTTTTCTGAGACATTCCTGGAACTGTTGGAAGTGGCAGCAGATTTGCCTGCCCTTGTCATATGCGCACAAGACCAGTGGGATATATTTGCCCTTCGGCAAGGGTGCTCAGTGCCTCTCCTTTCTATCCTGTGGTCTTAAGACACTGGACATAATACCACTCTCCTTTCTTTTATCAACATTTAGACTTCAGAGCTTTCTCTTCTGGTTTAGTTTCTTGGAGGATGAGTAAGCAGGGAGGAATTGTCTGGCCATCAGACAGTTGAATTGAAGCCACTTGGCCAGAAGCAGCTAAAGAACATGTTCCTAGATGGGGGTAGTCAGGCACTGGGTAAGTTAGGGTTAGTTTAGGGGTTAAGTGGACCTGGTGTCTTCTAGAAGTAGAGACAGTAGGTGCTCTGGCTGTGTCCTCAGTGCCCTCCTTTGGGAGCTGAGCATTGCTACAAGGGAGATCTCAAATATAGGCTTGAGGAAAGGAGACAGAGGGAAGAGAAGGAATTTTGCTGAGCTGTTGTTATGCTAGGTGCTTTAGACCAATTATTTCCTTTAATATTTACAACAACCTTGTGAAGTTTACAGATGATGAAACTGAAGCCCAGAGAAGTTAAGCAACTTTCCCAAGGTCACAAAGCTAGTGAACGATAATAATAGTTATCATTTGTTGTATGTCGAGAAGGCACATACCAAGTTTCTTTTTTTAAGTGCTTTATATCTAGTACTCACCACCATCCTATGAAAGATTATTATTACTTCTGCATTGCAAATAAGGAAACTGGGAATTAGAGAGCTTTGGTTACTTGATGAAGGTCACTCATCTAGCAATGGTGGCACAAGGACTTGAATCCAGAATTCTGTGATTGTGAAGCTTGTTCTTTGATGTACACGTCACTGAAGCTGGTAGAGTAGGATTCAGACACAGAGTCACGAGCGCAAGTTTCATGTTTTATTCCATCTCTGTATCCTTATAATCTGAGATAGCGCCTACCGCATTATTAGTCCTCAATAAATGTTTGCTGTGAAATCCAGCTCTGCTCTCCCCCATTGTCCCCTGTTGCTGACTGCATCCTGCCCCAGCTCCTTGGCCTGACTGTCTCCTCTCCACAGTCTGGCCTTACCCTACCTCCCATTGTGGCCTCTCAGAGCTCCCAACACACAGCGTATGATCCAGCTCTGTTCCTCTCTTGCTTCTTCACCACTCTTTTCCCTGGCTACATACTTTTGCTGCCACTATTGCTCTCCATCCCTCTTCAATCCTGTCTGTTCTTTTCTATGCAGTTTCTCTGACTAATCCCTGAGAATACCCCTATCCAGAGTATAATCTTCTCAGTCTGTGCCATATAACTTGGCACCTAATTCACTACTGTTTCACCTTCTAATTGTTTCATGGGCATTAATCTTCTCTCCAGCCAGCTTGTGGTAGTCATATCATAATGGCCCCTCATTAATTTGTGCTTCACACTTTTCAAAGCATTCTCCTATTCAAGACCTGTCTTTTTGCTTGTCATGTCCACAGTAAACCTGTGAAATATGATGGGAGGGAATTGTTATTTCCATATTATATCAGAAAACACAAGTGCAAAGAAGGCAGGTGACTTCCCAAGGTCGTATAACTAATTAGGGGCAGAACTGAGACTAGGTCTCAGGTCTACTGATTTCTGGCTTGGTGTTTTCTTTGCCATGCCTTCCACATTTGTGTTTCTCTCTGGCATTTCTCCTCCTACCTTCAAGGCAGAACATCTATGTTTGGGTTTTCAGCAGGCTTGATTGGTGACCTGGGGAATGGTGGAGTAGCCCGGATAGCAATCTCAGGTACTTCTCAGTGGTGTCAGTGCTCTGGGTTTCTACTGCCTGAGAGAGGTTCTGTCCTTGAACTACTAGGATTATGTTAAACTGAGAAGCATTTTTTTTTTTTTTTTTTTTGCGGTACGAGGGTCTCTCACTGTTGTGGCCTCTCCCGTTGCCGAGCACAGGCTCCGGACGCACAGGCTCAGTGGCCATTGCTCACGGGCCTAGCCGCGAGCGGCATGTGGGATCCTCCCGGATCGGAGCACGAACCCGTGTCCCCTGCATCGGCAGGCGGACTCTCAACCACTGCGCCACCAGGGAAGCCCCCGAAAGTGCTTTCTTAAATGGTGATAGCATGATGCTTGGCTCTTCCTTTCCGAAGTCAAGAGGATGAGTGAGTAGTGTGGGAGCCAGCCAGATGTTTTCAGCACCTTGAAGACCAAGGAACTGGTTTACACTAGAAACTGCGTGACACCTTATTCAGAACAGTGACTGATGCAGCCCTGATTCAGGGGCTGAGAGCGAAACCCATGCTCCAAGTGAAGCTCTGTGTAAATTGGTCAAAGGGAATAGCCTGGGGAATTTGGAGCCTATTTAGCTCAGCCTCCAGGAGCAAGAATGTGATTTCTCTACTCTCCTGTGCGGTGCTCGCATTCTCTCTCTCTGTCTCTGTCTCTTGCTCTTGCTCTCTCTCATTTTGGCCTTGTTTCCTGCTATGTCTGAATCCAACCAAAGGGAGTAATAATAGTCAGCAGTCCTCCAGAAACATTTAGATTGAACCTCTTGCTCTGAGTTCTGCTTTTGCTGCACTTGGGCCGTAGAAGAGACTAAAACATGTCCTCTATTCTTGTCTTTGGGGAACTTACAAATCAGATAATTTCTTAACTAGTTAGAGAGTGGTTAAATAAATGTGAAACATAGAAGAAGAGAATAGTGTGGACTGGAGTAATCCAAGAAGACTTTCTGAAGGAGATGGTGCTTGAAGGGGCCTAGAGTATAGGATGAATAGGTTAGATTAGTGGTTCTTTTTCATGCTTCTTTAATGAAGTCATTTTTTTTTTTGATATCCTGATATGACTTCTACTCTTTTGAAGTCCCTTAGCTCTTTTTCTGGACTTCATTTGTGCCATTAGCACATCTTGCCTTATTATAATCATTTGTGTGTAATATAGTGGTTAAAAAGACAGACTTTGGAGTCAGATTTTGTGGGTTTAAATCATGGCTCTATTTACTAGCTGTGTGACTTTAGGCAAGTTATTTAACTCCTAAAAGCCTTGATTTTCCCATCTATAAAATGGGAATATACTTACATGAGGTTGTTATGATGATTAAAAGAGATAATCCCTGTACAGGTCTTGGTGCAGTGTCTGACCCATTGTAAACATCCATTAAATGTTAGCTATAATTGTTCTAATTACCTTATTCTTCTAGATCAGCACTGTCCAATAGAACTTTCTGTAATGATGGGAATGTTCTATATCTGTGCTGTCCAATATAGTAGCCACTAGCTAAGATGGTAGCCACTGGGCTTCTTTAGGTGTGTTGGAGAGTGGGGCTGACCATGGAAAGTCTTGACAGAGAGGAAGGCAGAGGAGTGAGTTAAAGTGTTTTAAAAGGTAATTTCACCTCTAAGTTAAACATAGAGTTACCATGTGACCTAGCAATTCCCCTTATAGGTATATACTCATGAGAATTGAAAACACTTTCATAGAAAAACTTGCACACGAGTGTTCACAGTAGCATTATTCATAATAGCGAAAAAGTGGAGACAACCCAGATGTTCATAAACTGAGGAATAAATAAACAAAATGTGATATACCCATATATTGAATATTTTTCAGCCATAAAATGGAATGAAGTACAGATACATGCTACAACGTGGATGAACCTTGAAAACATTACTCTAGGTGGAAAGGCCACATATTACATGATTCTATTTACATGAAATGCCCAGAATAGGCAAATCTATAGAGAAAGAAAACAGATTAGTGGTTATCATGAGCTAGAGGGTGGGCATAATGGGGAGTGACTGCTAATGGTTATGGGGTTTCTTTTGGGGGTGATAAAAATGTTCTGAAATTAGATTGTGGTGATGGCTGCACAACTTCATGAGTATACTGAAAACCATTGAACTGTGTACTTTAAATGGGTGAATTGTACCTAAATAAAAACAAAGATAATTTGGGTCTGCTAAAAACTATTGGTTTTGGGCTTCCCTGGTGGCGCAGTGGTTAAACATCCGCCTGCCGATGCAGGGGACACGGGTTTGATCCCTGGTCCGCAAAGATCCCACATGCCGCGGAGCAACTAAGCGTCTGCACCACAACTACTGAGCCTGAGCTCCAGAGCCCGCAAGCTACAACTACTGAGCCCACATGCCACAACTACTGAAGCCTGCGCGCCTAGGGCCCGTGCTCCGCAACAAGAGAAGCCACGACAATGAGAAGCCCACGCACTGCAACGAAGAGTAGCCCCCGCTCACTGCAACTAGAGAAAGCCCGCACACAGCAACGAAGACCCAACACAGCCAAAAATAAATAAATAAATATATTAACCCCCCCCCCAAAACTATTGGTTTTAACACAGCTGTAGAAAGTTATAATTTATTTTCTTTTCTGATTGGAAGTCTTCCCCCAGGACTTCAGCCCACAAAAGTGAGGACTTAGGGGCCCACTCCCGGTTAGAGACGTGAACCTGAACATGATCTTAGGCACGGGCTCACCAGTGGGTAGGTGCAGGATGCAGCATTGTCCTGCTTTGGTTCAAGGGAACTTTTCCTGTCTTTGGCTGGGATCGGCATAGATGAGTCACCCCTTGTAGTGTGAGGGATGTGGGATGTGAAGAATGAGCTGTCATCTCTGTTCTGATGACATCTTGAGTATCACACAATTGTAGGCCAAATATAGGTGCTGAACCATTTGGCCTGAATTCTTTATGGAGAATTCCCTGGGAACCAGCTGAGGACATGGCGAAAGAGAGATAATCTAAGCCTGTGGGAGCAACCAGGTAAAACCAGGTGAGGGATGCTGGTGCAGATATTCTTTTCACCTTTTCACAGATGAGCAATTGAAAGCTCAAGGGAAGTTGATTTTCTTTTTCTTCCCTCTGTAAACAATTATTGGTGGATTACCCTGTGGCTGGTCCATGGGCCTTGTGCTCAAGGAGATCCCAAACACACCCAGGAGATGAAACAGACATCTAATATGTCAAGAACCATCTAGGGAATGCTTCAGATAGGATTGTGCAGAGCCAAAGGAGGGAGAGATGGCTGTGAGCTTGGTGATAAGAGAGGGAGCCTGAGCCTAGGGCCAGAGGGCAGCGTGTACTGGGTGGGGACTCCAGGGGGAGTAAGGCAAGATACGTTCTTGTCCTTACACTTCCTGTCCTGTTTCTGTACCTGCTCACTTTCGCTCTACAACAAGCAGGCCTTTGTGCTCCTAATCTAAGCATGCCCCTGTGCTGGGCAAAACTGGAGACACAGACATTATGAGACCTGGGCCCTGTCTCTAGAAGTGCTTAAGGTGTTGGGGGAGACAGACCTGGAAACAGTTGACTCTAATGGTGTGGATCAGGGTGTGTAATAGACAGGGTTGAACTTGGTGTGTAAGACTGAAGACTGATTGACTCTAATTTGGGATTAGGTAAATCTGCCCTTAAATGGGCATTGAGTTAGGACCTTGATAGAGAAGCCTCTTACGGTCATTGCCAAAAAGATGAAGCAGAGTTATAGAATGGTTCTTTTTTTTGGGTGTGGGCTGCTTTGGGTGTCTTTCTTTTTACCCTTAGATTTTATGAAAGAATAGCGGATCTGTGTCCGGGAATAGCTCTCTCTTTCCCTGCCATGCCTTCAAGCAGTGCTGGGCTGACTGCAGAAGACCCTTGTCTGTTCTGCACTTGTTCCATTGCTGTTTTGGAAATATGAAGCCTGAGAAGTGCCAGAGCTATGCCAGTTGCTATAGGGCCGGAAACAGGTGAGGCTTCCAGCCCTGCCTGAGCTCAGGAGTAAGGGGCTTGTCCTCTTCAGCCAGCTTAAGGCCTGCCTTTGCAATGAAACTGGATAAGTAGTCCACACAGCTTGTTTTTCACCTGGGGCTATTTTCAGCCCTGGAGCCCAGCAAGGTGGAATGACCGAGATGCTTTTGTGGGGTTCAAGCTTTTGCCAGATCCTATTTGCCAGGATATGGGCCCAGCCATTTCCCAGGAGATTAGCTTTTCTAAACAAGCAGCGCTAAAAGGAAGGAGCCTTTCCTTCCTTCTCAGTGGGGAGTGTAGGAAATGTGATGGTGGGTGTTCAGTTTAATATTCCAGCTCAGGTCCTAAATGGAGATGTAGGGAGTTTGGAACATTGCCGTATGGTCTCTCAGGTGGTTTTGAGGAAGTCATCTGGATCCTTCTTATATTTTTCTGGTCACCTCAATGGCCAGGCTCTACTATGGGAGGGGCTCTGTACACATGTAGACCTGCTGCTGGCCAGGGACTTGATCTCTTCTGTGTTTGCATGTCTCCAGGGTTAGCAGAGCAGATGGATTGGTCTTGCTGTACTGGCAAGCGACCCATCAGTGGTCCGTGTCCAGTAGTCTTCTCGGGAGTTCCCTATTTAGTGAGTGCTTACTGGATCCAGGCAGCTATGATGGGCGCTGTGCTAGATGCTGAGGTTCCATCAGAGAAGCCTCAGATAAGATCATCATCTTACTCCTGAGGCTTAACACAGTACCCTCAGGAGTACTGTGTTAAGGGAGCTAGCAGTCATTGAGTGACTGCTATGTTCAGCTACTGTGTTAAGTGCTTTCATGGACATTTACTTTTTCATACAGTCTTCTGAGATGACTATTGTTATTAGTATCTTACAGATGAACAGTTAAGAGGTTAAATTACTAGGCCAAACTAACTTTCTCTTAGCCTCTTTCTTGAGGGTCTGGCCTCTTGCCCTGGCAGATGCCTAATAGGATACATGTGCCTTATTTTTAGTATTGTGGGTGTGAGTGGGTCTAGTCTGAGTCTTTTCTAAGTCAGCAGGAGGTGCAGCTATATGCTTAGGCTGGGTGTTGATAATATAGGTAAAGATAATAAAATGTGTATAACCTTGAGGAACTGCCATCGAATGGGGGAGATAGGTAAACAGATATTACAGGGTAGTAGGTATTAAAGGAGCCATAAAAGCAAGGAGGGACCCTTTTACTTTGTGAGGGATGTGGTGAGCAGGGACTTCTACTCTGAGGCCTTCTGTACCTGGTTTCTTGTTCTTCCTTTTCATACCTGTAGCTCCTCATAGGAATCTCCCTTACCACCTGATAATGTGTTTTAACAGTTTTGTGAGTCTTACCTTGTCATCAAGATTGTCAGTCCTTGAGACTAGGTGCTTTTTTTTTTTTTTTTTTTGCCGCTTCTTAGATATCTGACTTGGGGTATCTCACTTACCGTCTCTGGACCTCAGTTGCTTCCTGTAAAATGAGGCTAATGATAGATAGGTATATTACAGTCTGAAAGCGGGGGCCAATCCAGGTGGTAATCTCTGGATATCCACCTACTTCTCCCAATTCTATGATTTCTGTGATCTTACCCTTCTGATCCTGATATAGGACTGGGTGTCCAGCAGGCTTTGAGTTCTTTGTCACAGCGATTGCTGAGAATGTTTTATGGCACCTCAAAAGTCTAAAACTTTCCTCCTGTTAGACCCAGCAGCACTGGCAGAAGCTCTTGGCTTCTCTTTTGGACTCAGTCAACCTTTCTAGCCTGGCAGTTAAGATTTGACTTAGGTTTTAAGCTCAAGGGGATATTGTATTTAAACGTGTTTTCTAGTGTGGTTTCCTTCATTATCATCTAGGTCAGCTAGAGGTAGTGGTTTCCTGATTTTGCTTCTGGAAGTCATGGCTTAGGCAATGGGGATTGGGACCCTACCCTTAGGACTTTTATCTCTCTAGGCTTTGGGCCAGAAGTCTAAAGCTCCTTGAAACACTCTGTGTACAATACCCACGTGAGCTCTAAGCTTGTAAAATACTCAACTTTGGTAAGACTTGGGGAGGGTCATGGAGGGGGTCTCAGGGGACTTAGGGAGAAGTCACAGGAACTCTGAGTGATAGCTAAGTCCACCCACCACTAATCAAACAGTTAATAATAATGAAAATAAAATAAAATAATAAAAATACTGTTAATTGTTATGATAAAAGACAAAGGTATATTGAGTATGTATGTGTTAGGTACAATTCTGCATTTACCTTATTTAATCCACACAACAGCCAATGAGATAGATATTGTTATTCTCATTTAATAAATGAGGAATCTAAGGTCACATATCTAGTAACTGGTGGAAGTGGGACTCAACCTAATATGGGCTAGGCTGCCTCTTTGGAAGGAAGGAGATGTGGTTACAGGCTGTCTCTTCCTTAGCACCTGAGTCATTTATTTTTGGAATGCCTGCTGAGTGGCAGGCACTGTTTGTATACCAGGGGTACTAATTTTATTAATTCATAGCTTTTTTCAATAAAAAGGTAGTATAGCATAAAGTTAAGAGCACTGACCTACATCCAGAATCCTTGCTCCACTTCTTACTAGCTTTGTGACGTTGGACAAGTTATTCAACTTATTTTAAATTGATTAGTATGTTTAAAGCTCTTCAAACAGTGTCTGGAACCGAGAAAGTGGTCAATAAATGTTAGCTATTATTAATATGATTTCTAAATTGAGAGCTAATAAATGTATCAGGCTGTGGGAATACAGTGGTAAACAAGATAATCTCAACCCTGTCCTTAAGGAGTTTATAATGTAGTGAGGAAGATAGATTTTTAAACAAATGATTAGAAATATGCTGCGTGCTATGGAGAAATGTAGAGTGTGGTGGGTTTCTATATAGAGGGTCTTAACACCGACCTGGGGCTCAGGATTCTCTGAGTCATAGGTAGGAGAATGGCACAAACTCTGGGGCCTAAGTGCCTGCGTTCAAATGCTGGCTCTGCCATTTATTAGCTGTGCTACTTTGGGCAAGTTACTTAATAAGCCTATGCCTTTTACCTGAATAATGAGGAAAATAATAGTATCTATCTCACAAGGTAGTTATGAGGATTAATAAGTAATATTTGCAGTGCTTGGCACATAAGTACTCTGTGTATATATTAAATAAATAGATGCTTTTATGCATTTATCCTTCTTAAAGCATAAATCTTGGTATTCTTTTGTAAAAAACCCTTTATTAACTTGTGCTATCTTGTAGGTCAAAGTCCAAGTTCTTTAATATGGCACATTATAGGGTTATGATATTTTCCTGGGGTAGTCTTTGTTTACAACTATTTTTCTGGTTCTCTTTTACTCTCAGAAGTGACCCTGTTTAGACTATAAATTATGTGGCCACCCCTCATATGAGTCTTTCCATGATCTGACCCCTTCATATTGCTCCAGTCTCATCTTTTGACATTGCTCTGCTAGCACCTTATCTAAGTGTTTCTGTGAGTTACTTGTCATTTATGAAAGGCATGCCTTTTTTTTTTTTTTTTTTTTTCCTTTTCCTTCAGTTCTGAGCCTTTGCATATGCTGTCCCCTCTGCCTGGAATAACCTCTCCCTTTCACCTCCATTTTTCTTTCTCTACCACTGCCCTTCTGGTATATACCTACTCATTCTTCAAGATATACTTCAGTTATCTTCCCTACGAAGACTTGGCCTTGCATTCCTGGCTAGGGTTTCGTTTTCTCTTTTGTACCATTACTGTAATTAGTATAGCTCTTCATTATGATTCTTATCACCATTGTACTGCAGTTGTTTACTTTTACGGCCTCTACCAGATTTTGAGTTGCTAGAGGGCAGGGACCAAGTATTCTTTATTTCATTAAAAAAATTGAGTTATGGCGATAAAATGAATCTTTACATATGTGTATACCCATGTAACTACCACCCAGATCAAGATACAGATACACTTCTGCATCTTCAGAGTTTAGCATAGAGGTTGGCAAACATTTTCTGTAAAGTAGCAGATAGCAAATATTTTAGGGCCATACGGTTTTTGTTGAAGTGGCAAGTTGTTGCAGGAAAGCAGTCATAGACAATATGCAAATGATCATGCATGGCTGTGTTCCAGTACAATTTTATTTGCAAAAACAGGTGTTGGGCTGGATTTGGCCTGAGGGCCAAATTGCTGATCTCTTATCTAGCACAAATCTGTTGAATTGTAGACAAAGACCTTGCTCTCAGAAACCCTTTTCTTGATTTTCCGGTAGTGGACCAGCTTGTATCTCCAGAGCAGGGCTATGTTTTTGAGAGGTACTTCTTGAAGCAGGTTGCCTTTTCACAGGTTGTTCATATTTATAAGGGAGTAAAATGTAAAATTCCTTCCAGCACAGTTTTGGTGCCCTGTGGTCTGTGGAAATTTAGAGATTAAAGGAATTTATTTGTGTGACTCCCTCATAGTACCTTTAGGCCGTGGACTATGTCTTATTCATTTTGTGCTTAGCGCCTAGCTAGAGTAAGGTCTTAGACAGGGATGCTTAGTAAATATTTGTTTTTGAATGAATAAATTAAATTGCTTTCAGTATTTCAGTAAGCCTAATGAAAATTATATATTTACATACAATTCAAGTGTCTTTGCTTTTGGTTTCAATTATGCCAGTGCTGTGTGGTAATACTAGTTTGCTCATGCTGATTGGTGATTTGACTGGCAGTTGATGGCATCATAGGACATAAACCTGTCCAGTGAGTGAATGACCTTGGACACAAGTACAGAGCCAAAATAAGCAACTGGTAGCAGGGCCCAGTGCTTGAATGTCTACATGTTTACTTTCACTTTCTTGCTCATTTAGCGTCAAAGCCAGGATGGAGAGGTGTGTGATTTCACAATATGGTTATGGAGTTCTGATAACTGTATATGGTTGGTTAAAATCTGGACCAGCATTTTGAAAAGAAAAAGTAGTGATAATAAACACAGCTGAGAATGTTGAATTATTTCTCAATAAATGTACTTTGTTTATAGACAAAATCATTCAAACAATGAGGAGCTGTGAAAGGAAAATAATCAAAGAGTTGATAAAAAGGATAGGTCCTATTATTTCTGAGTCAGGAATAGGCAGCTAAACTCTGTCATTAACACTAAAATTTTTCCCCTAATGGTTGGCCTTCATCACAAGTACTTTTTACTTATTTTTTTCATTTGGGACTTGTAGTTTAGAGACCTAGATCCTAGTCTGAGGGTAACTTTTCAGTAATCTCTAGGGCACTTTCCCACTACCTGTCCTCCGCCTACCCCCCAAACACATACACACTAAAGCTGGCCAGGCACATAGGGGTTGCCCACTGAGTGACCCTTATTTCCTGCTTCCTCTCATGTCTTAACAGAATTTACATGTATTTGCTGAGGATTGGAAGGGATTGGCATGAAGATTAGGGTGGGGTGGGGGTTGAGTAACTTTACGGTCAAGAAAAAAAGGCAAATTCTCTCCCTAATGGTCCTAATAATAATGAACATATAGATGTTAAGAACACAAAGGATTTTCCACCTTCCAATGCAGGGGACGTGAGTTCGATCCCTGCTCAGGGAACTAAGATCCCACATGCCGTGGGGCAGCTAAGCCCATGCGCCGCAACTAGAGAGAAGCCCATGTGCCGCAATGAAGAGCCTGCATGCTGCAACTAAGACCTGATGCAGCTAAATAAATAGATAGATAAATAAATATTAAAAAAAAAAAAAGAACTACAGCAGTGCCTCTTTTTTTTAAAAAAGGGGGTACTTCCCTGGTGGTCCAGTGGTTAAGAATCGGTCTTGCAATGCAGGGGATGCCGGTTTGATCCCTGGTTGGGGAACTAAGATCCCACATGCCAGAGGGTGACTAAGCCTGTGTGCTGCAACTACTGAGCCCACAAGCTGCAACCGGAGAGCCCCCATGCTGCAACTAATGAGCACATGCACTCTGGGGTCCGTGCCACAACTAGAGAGAAGCCCATGCACCGGAACGAAAGATCCCATGGGCCGCAGCTAAGACCCGACGCAGCCAAATAATAAGTGAATATTTTTTTTAAAAAAAGAGAATATAACGATTTCAATCCCTTATTTTCTTTGACCCTCATTGCTATCCTGGGAGATAGTCCTATTTGCACAAGAGTAAGACGAAGCTCAGAGGGTACCTTCTTTAAGGTGTCACACTGCTATTAAGGCAGCAGAACCAAGATTTGAAACCAGGTTCTCTTACTCAGGTATCTGTGTTCCTTATAATGCAGGAGTGTTTTTCAAACTGTTTCTAGGTGTCCTAGGGCTTCTCAGAGTGCCTAGGAATCGCCGTGGGAGAGGTGAGTCATGGGAAGAGCTCTAGACTTTTCTCATATGTCACAACCGTAACTCCTCTACACGCAGCTTATTATTATTATTTTTAACATCTTTATTGGAGTATAATTGCTTTACAATGGTGTGTTAGTTTCTGCTGTATAACAAAGTGAATCAGCTATACATATACATATATACCCATATCTCCTCCCTCTTGTGTCTCCCTCCCACCCTCCGTATCCCACCCCTCTAGGTGGACACAAAGCACCGAGCTGATCTCCCTGTGCTATGCGGCTACTTCCCACTAGCTATCTATTTTACATTTGGTAGTGTATATATGTCCATGCCACAAAAAAACCTTTTCTATTATGGAAAATTTTAAACATATTTAAAACGAGAGAGGGCAGTATAATGAACCCCTATGTGCCCATTACTCCCCATATACAATTACCTACTCATGGCTGATTTTATCAATCTTGTTTCATCTTTATCCTCCCACCCCCTTGGATTATTTTGAAGCAAATTCCAGACATATCATTTCATTCACAAACATTTTAGTATATATTTCTTTTTTAAAAAAATAAATTAATTTATTTAATTTATTTATTTTTGGCTGTGTTGGGTCTTCGTTGCTGCGCGTGGGCTTTCTCTAGTTGTGGCGAGCAGGGACTACTCTTCGTTGCAGTGCGCGGGCTTCTCATCACGGTGGCTTCTCTCATAGTGGAGCATGGGCTCTAGGCGCACGGGCCTCAGTAGTTGCTGCACGCGGGCTCAGTAGTTGTGGTGCACGGGCTTAGTTGCTCCGTGGCATCTTTCCGGACCAGGGATCGAACCCATGTCCCCTTCGTTGGCAGGCGGGTTCTCAACCACTGCGCCACCAGGGAAGCCCCTGGTATATATTTCTAAAAGAACTGTGTTTGAAACCATAACCAAAATATCATTATCATGCTTAAAAATATAACAATAATCCCTTAATATCATCAACAGTTAGTGTTTAATTTCTCGTAATGACTCAAAAAATTTTTTTAAGTTGATTTATTCATATCAGTATCTGAAGAAGGTCTACACATTCATTGATCTAAATCTTGAGTCTCATCTAATCCATAGCTTCCCCCTTCTTTCTTTTCTTTTCCTTGAAATTTTATATTGAAGAAGCTGGGTCATTTGTCCTGAAGAGTTTCCCAGTTTCTGGGTTTTGCTGATTATCTCCCTGTGATGGCATTTAACATGTTCCTACATCCTCTGTATTTTATATAAATTGGTAGTTGGATCTTAAGGCTTGATCAGATACAGGATCAGATAAAGAATCATTTCCTTTCCTTCCTCCCTTCCTCCCTTCCTTCCTCTCTCCTTCATTTTTTTGAAAATATGTTTAACCACATCTGACTTTCTGTCTTTTTGTAATGTTAACATCGAGGAATGGGTTCAGATGTTGTTAACTTGATCTAGTCATTAAAATATTTCCCATCAGCTTTTTGTCTAATGATTTTAGGAGCCACTGATGTTTACTACCTAGATCCATTATTTCATTAGAGACCTAATTAGATATTGAGACTACTAATTAGGTTTAATTTGAACTGCGTTTGAAAAAGAGGGTTACATTGTTTAAAAATAAACTTTGAAAACTATTGGATTGTAGCTGTTCTCTAAGAGCACCTCTTATGACAAGAACTAGGAACTGTGAAGTGGGGACAGTGACTGTAAGTAACTTGTAAGACTTTTTAAACTTCTTTACTTCCTTGCGTGTGTTGTTTTGGCCTATAGTCTTTCCCAACCCAATGGTTAAACCCTTATAACAAAAAGAGCCCATATGTTTTAATTTTTGAAGGGTGAGATGAATGGACTGACAGTTTAACCCTAGATCTAGGTTTGGGGTAGGGAGCCCTAAGGGGCAGAGTGAGAGTTTTGCATTAATGAGCAAAGGAAGTGGCTAAGTCCCTGGGGCCTATGCAGCCTGAAGAACTTGAAAAATGGCCTTGGGAGCATCTAAGACAAAATACTACTAGCTGAGAATGGGAAGACCAGGCCCTTATCCTTACCCCTTAAGGAGACTCCCTAGTCTGTCCAGAGGGCCCGGCTGGTCGGGCTTCAGTTGTGTCACATCTGACATGTTCCAGACCCAGGGTCCTGGTAGCTGTGTTTAGGGCTGACTCTTAGGAATCCTAAACTGATAACCTCAGGACAGCCCGAGGGCTCCCTGTTTTGGCTGTGTTCTGAGGAAGGCCAAGGGCAAGAACCTTTTAGCAAAAGCTTTGGCTAATCCTTAGCCAGCAATACCTTGTCACTCTGGCCAAGAGAAGAGCTTCTGTGGAGCACTTGGTGTTCTCGAGCCTTTGCAGAGGTCACAGGCAGACAGGGCAGGGGAGTGAAGCCTTAATTAGTTAGGGACTGCAGGAGCAAAGCCATTTGGCAGTGTCTTACCTCAGCTCCTCAGTGGGACAGGCTCCTTCCTGTAGTGACAGTGCAAATATGCCCTCCTTTTTTAGATTTTGGTCTCTGAGAAATCACTCTTCTGTGAGCTTCAAGACACTTGTATGCAGTGTGGTTCAAGGCTGATTAAAAGCCAGATAGGTGGTATGACAAAAATTCCTTCCATCTGTGCAGTGCTTTTTAACCATTGAAGCACATTTTATTTCATTTGTTCCAAACCAACAGTTCTTGTTTTGTGGATGAGGAAATTGAAGCCCAGAAAGGAGAAGTAACTAAGATTATAGCTAATTAGATTCTGGATTCCCAGACTAGTGTTCTTTCTACCAATATATGTAGGACAAGGGGAAAGGAGGAGGATGGTAAATGAAATTGACTGCCTTTTATGTGCGAGGAGCTATATAAGGTGCTTGGCTTAGTTTTCTCAGAAAGTTATATGGTAAAAAATGTTACCACTCTGAGTCCCAGAGTGATTAAGTGACAGCTAAGATCATATAGCTAAGAAGGGCTGTGCCTGGACAGATCTAAGTCCGTTTGACCTTGAAGTCTGTGTATTTCCATCATCAGTTGTTTACTCTAAAAAATCGTTATTGAGCTGCAAATGCAATGCTAGGTATGAGGGATATAAGGAAGCATAAGGTTTAGTAATCTCTGCCTTCATGGAATTCATAATTTGGTGATGATCACTGCTGTGATAGAGGGAATGGGGACAAAGGGGTAGAGAGAGGAATGGAGGGGGCGATGGGAGCCAGGGGCCCCCTAATTTTTGGTAGGAGAGGAAGTTGTCAAGGGAGGCTTCCTGGAGAAGTTGGTACCTTAGCTAGTCTAAGGATGAAGGACATGAGCCCTGGGGTTGGTCTGCCTGGGTGCCATCTCTTGCTAGTAATACTTTGGCCAAGTTACTTAACCTCTCTGAGCCTACTTCCTGATCTCTAACAGGGAGATAATCATCTTATCCACCTCATAGGGCTGTTATGAAGATTAAGATGAGATAATCCATTTTGAGCACTTAGCAGATTGCCTGACACATAATAAGCTCATTGATTGCCAACCATTATAATTATCATTGTCTAACGTGTGGTTCTCCCATATTCAGCTCGTGGGGACAAATGAAGCCAGGCTGTCTTAGGACCTCTTACCATCAGGGAAGTGGGGGTTTCTTTAAGTGATTTCAAAGTATTCCTTTCAGGCCTAAGATTCTGTCAAAGTAAATACTGCCCGGTTGTTTCCAGGAGGGCAACTGGCAAGTAACTTTGTGTCTGGCAGCAACCCAACCTGTGTGTGCTCCCTGAAGCCATCTCTGGTTGGCCCCCAGAAATGCTATATCTGATAAACACCCCTCTTTTCTTTGCTGTCTCTTCACTGGATGGTCTGGAAGCTGGCCTCCTGTAGAAACTGGTCTTTTCCCCTCGAGCTGATGTTCTTCATCGCTAGACTAGCTGAGGTACCAACTTCTCTGGGAAGCCTTCCCTAACAACTTCCCCTGCCACATTGATTAGGGGGCCCCCTGAGCTCCCATTGCCCCCCATCCCTCTATCCCTATTTCCCTATTCCCTCTATCACAACTGTGAGCATCAGCCAATTATGAGTTCCATGAAGGCAGAGATTACTAAATCTTATGCTTCCTCATATCCCTTGCTGTATTTCATCTGCAGCTCAACAAAGATTTTTTTTTTTTTTTTTTTTTTTGCGGTACGCAGACCTCTCACTGTTGGGGCCCTTCCCTTTGCGGAGCACAGGCTCCGGACGCGCAGGCTCAGCGGCCATGGCTCATGCGCCCAGCTGCTCCGCGGCATGTGGGATCTTCCCGGACTGGGGCACGAACCCGCGTCCCCTGCATCGGCAGGCGGACTCTCAACCACTGCGCCACCAGGGAAGCCCAACAAAGATTTTTTAGAATGAACAACTGTCAAGGAATATAATATAATGATGGGACGACACAGGCTTTAAAGTCAAACAGACTTAGATCTGAATCTAGGTTAACCTTTCCACAAGTTTATTGTGTTGGCGAAAGTAATGTAATTTTAGTAGTCCAAGTGGTCCAGGCATTCTCTTCTACTTTAGGGTCCTGTCCATTTTGTGTAACCGTGGAGTAACAGTACCTTTATCTATTTTACAGTGCACTCTTTTAAAATAAGTGTTCTTTAGAACATCACTATCATATGAAAAGACAATAGGTATTAGTCTGTAAAAGACCTTTGAGATTAAGTTTGGAAAAGCTGTGAGTCTTTAATATGGTAAGGAAAAGTATGCAGGGTTTTCTACATTTAAAAACATTAAAAAAATTTATTATTATTGTTTAAAAAATTTTTTGGCTGCACTGCATGGCATGTGGGATCTTAGTTCCCTGACCAGGGATTGAACCCACTCTCCCTGCCTTGGAAGCATGGAGTCTTAGCCACTGGACTGCCAGGGAAGTCCCTACATTTTTTTAAAAATTGAAGTATAGATGACTCTACATATTTTGATCATGGAATTCCACCCCCCCAAAAAAAACAAACCAACAACCCATCTATTGATATTTCATAAAATACCAGTGTTCCATGTGACACAATTAGGTAAAATGAGCATAAAGTGGCTACTGATTTTCTGTTAGTGGGATTTGAAGAAGTAGAATGGCAAACTGTCCTTTGGCTGGCAAAGTACCTCCAGGACTCCCCTTCTTTTCACAGACTGGGGGGTTGTTATAGAAAGCTAGAAATCTTGGTTAATCCACCAGTCCCTGGTTATGTCCCAGACTCAATGGTAGGAGATTTAGCTAATCAAGCCTCTATAGTTGGCCTTGTTTGCTACTTCTGGAAGGGGAAGTAAATGGTCGGCTTTGAGGGAATAATACTCAGTTCAATCAGAGAACTATCTATTTGCTCTCTTGTTAATTGCAGCTGGCTAAGAAGTGGGTTGGGTAGGGGGGATTGCATTCAATATTTCAGTCTTAGGGAGTTCTGGGTTCCAGTCTCACTTTGAGTTAAGTTAGGTACTTCTACTTTCTCAACCTTGATTTCCTTATTTAAAGATGCAGAAGTTGTGTTAGATTGATTACATTCAATAAATATTTATTAAACATTTACTATGATCCAGTCACTGTTCTAGGATAGTGGGAATGTAGTGATGGAAAACTAGACACTGCCTCAGGAACTTAATCTAGTAGAGATGATTAGATTATGTGAGAATGGAAGTGTGTTTTATAGGTTAAGATTTTAGTAGTTGAGGGAAGGCAGACATTTGTATTAGTCTCTGTAGTCTAGCAGGCTTCCTGGAGATGGTGTGACTTAGTCCCTAAAACTGTAAGGTTTTTATACTGCAGAAGTTCAGGGAAGCATTTGGATTATGCAGATGACCGGAGTGCAGGTAGGAGTGAACATGAAATGCTCAGAAGAAGGTGGTATCCTGTACTGCTCTTAGCCATGGCATCTCCTATGGGCACTCTGCTGAGGGGGCTTATTTCCGGGGCAGTTGAAGGTAGCACTGCCAGAGAGAATTTGCAGCTAAGGACAGAGTGGGGGGCTGGGCAGATGGGGATTGGTATTATGGGTAGGGGGAAAGAATCATAAGTGATGAAGTCAGAAGTTAAAAGGATTGGGAGCTGGTCAGTTGAAGAATGGGAAATGGGTCAGGGTAACAGTTCATGTCTCAGGCTATGAAGATAGAGGACTTGAAACCTGAATATGTTTTGTATAACATACGAAGTTCTTTCCATGTGCTAGGCGCTGTTGTTAGCATTTTTTTAAAATTAATTAATCAGTTTATTTATGTATATTTTTGGCTGCGTTGGGTCTTTGTTGCTGCGTGCGGGCTTTCTTTAGTTGTGGCGAGCGGGGGCTACTCTTCATTGCAGTGTGCGGGCTTCTCATTGCGGTGGCTTCTCGTTGCGGAGCACGGGCTCTAAGCGCATGGGCTTCAGTAGTTGTGGCTCATGGGCTCTAGAGCTCAGGCTCAGTAGTTGTGGCGCATGGTCTTAGCTGCTCCGCAGCATGTGGGATCTTCCCGGACCAGGGCTCGAACCCGTGTCCCCTGCATTGGCAGGCGGATTCTTAACCGCTGCGCCACCAGGGAAGTCCCCTGTTGTTAGCATTTTTAATGCTAAGCTTATTTAATTCTTTTTTAATTATTTACTTCTTATTATTAGTATATTTAATCTTTATACCAGGTCTAAGAGGGTAGGTACTATTATTTTCCTATTTTAAAGGTGAGAAAATTGAGGCCCAGAGACTTGCTCAAACTCGTATGGTTAATAAATGATGAAGTTAGGGTTCATGCCTGGGTGATATTTTTCCAGAATCCTTGTTCTAAATCACCATGTTATGCAGTTTTAGGCCATCATACATCATACAGTGAGAAGCCACCATAGATTTCTGGCTAGTGAAGCAACTTATTGCAAGTAGCATGGTACAGGGCAATTTCCCAAGGCGGGGTGGTGGCATTGAAGGCAAGAAGACTCGCCACAGATTGTCGTAGTAATCATCTCAGTTGATTTTGAAGGTGTAGAAAGATCTTGAAGTTATTTCACAAATTACTTCCTGAGGTGGCCCTGGAAGTTGTACCTGTAATCTTGGCCCATTTTAGAAATCATTTTCCAAAGAATTTTAATCTACAGGAAACTCTCCTATCCCCTGCCTGTTCTAGGCAGAGGGGCCCCAGGAATCAGGTCAGGAATACCTCCTGTGGGGTCAGAGTCCAAGCAGCATCTGGAAGCATTTGCAAGAGGGGAAGCTGAACCTATTAAGACTTCCTGTTGCCATTGGAGTTTGCTCTCCTGATATGGGGGAGTATCCCTTGTCATAACTGATAGTGAACCTGGTTGCTCACTTTGAGAGACTGGGCAAGTGGGCTGGGGTATAGAGATGTGATATGATCCTTGTCTTTGAGCAATCCACAAATTACTGAGAAGATAAGCACATAAGAAAGTACACTCAATATAATGTCACAAGTGCGACAATAGAGGAACATAGAAAAATAGACTGAGAGACGAAGGAGGGTCTAAATGCTTAGCAAGAGAAGAGTCAGGGAAGGCTTCAGAGTTCTTCAGGCTGGATCTTTAAGGATGACCAGAAGTATGCCAGGCAGAGAGGGCCCTGGGATGCATTCCAGGTATTGTGAGCATGGAAGTGCACGGCATATTCAGGGAATGGTGAGCTGTTCATCATGCTGGAATGGGGGTGCTTGGGAGGGATTCTGAATGCTGAAGACCTTAAATCCTATCAGAGTGGTGTTTTAGAAGATCTCTTTGATGCCTGTGCTTAGGAGGATTGGAATGGATTGAGTAAACTAGAGGCCGGGAAGCCAGCTAGAAGACTGTTGCAGTAGCAAATGATGAGGCTGGATCCAGGGCAGTGATCATGGTTGTTGATTTAAATTGTGTGACTAAAGGAAGAGGGAAGAAATGTTAGGTGTCTGGGTATTACTATGATGCTATTAACACATGGAATACAGGCTGGAGAGGCTGGTTTGGGGAAGTTAATGTTGGTTTTGAGATGCCTTTGGGTGACATTCAGGAGAAAATATCTGGTACTTGGGGGAGAAGATGTGAGTTTTGGAGTCCTGAGAGAGGTAGGATTGATCATAGATGTAGGAATGATGATTTCTAAGTGAGAGTGGAAACCATAGGAATAGATGAAATTGCCTGCGTAAAATCCATAACATGGGGAACGGAAGGAGGCTGAGGATAGAGCTCAGAGGAGCTCTGATATGTGTAGCCAGAAAAGTTAGGGAAGGCATCTGAGGAGGAGCAGTCAGAGAGGCAGGAGAAAGTACTGTCTGGGAAGTCAGGAATGAGAAGAGCTTGTAAAAGGAGGCGAATGCTTGTTGGAGCTGAGAACAAGTAGGGTGAGCCCTGAAGTGGGGCTACTGAGTCATTGGTGGCGCAGTGAAGGCAGTTTCAGTGGAGGGGTGGAGACAGAAGCTAGGCTGCTGTGGCTTAGGGAGTGAGTGTGAGGTGAGGGCCTAGAGGCAGCAAGTACAGACTTCTCTTTTGAGAAATATGGTGTTCCGGGAAGGAAGGAAAGAGGGTAATATATATATATATATATATATATATATATATATATATATATATATATATATATATATATTTTTTTTTTTTTTTGCGGTACGCGGACCTCTCACTGTTGTGGCCTCTCCCGTTGTGGAGCACAGGCTCCGGACGCGCAGGCTCAGTGGCCATGGCTCACGGGCCCAGCCGCACCGCGGCATGTGGGATCCTCCCGGACGGGGCACGAACCCGTGTCCCCTGCATCGGCAGGCGGACTCTCAACCACTGCGTCACCAGGGAAGCCCGAGGGTAATATTTTGAGGAGGAACCAGGGGGTGCAGGTTCAAAGATTTTGTTTTTTCAATGTTGGGGAATGGAATGGGGACCTGAGCTGGTATAGGTTGAGGGACAAGAGATAGAGAAAGGTGGCCAAGTAAAGGTGCCGTGGCTTTCTGAATACTCCATATTAATGTGGGAGCCCTAAACCGTGGTGCTGTGCTGAAGCCTGCAGTCACTAGAAAGAGTGTGGAGTAGACAAGAGAGACCTTGACATTCATAATAATTAATGACAGCACCATGTATTGAGTAACCTCTGTATGCCAGGAACTTTTCTAGATACATCTAAACATTAGATGCAATTCTAACACTCACCACAACTCCCAGAAATAAGTATTGTCACCATTTTCCGGATTTGGAAACAGACAAGTTAAGAAGCATACAGCTAATTAGTGGTAGAGCCAAAGTTTCAGCCCAGGTCCATGAAACTGCAAGGTGTGCTCTTTCTACTCCACAGTGCTGTCTTTTCCATTAGGAGCTCAATGTTGAGACTCTAAAGAGGTCTGGAAGGGAGAGTAGGGATGGATGGACAAGAGGGACAAAGGCAGAGCTCTGAAGATGGCCCTAGCCTGGAGGGAACATGACTTAATCTCTGAGATGAAGGAGAAGGGTCTTGGTCTGGCCTTGCCCAGCCTTCTCTCTGCTTAGCCAGTGGCTTTGGTGACTGTAGGCTTTCATTTTTCTCCATCTTTCTGTAGCTTCCGACCACGGCCTCTGAGGTCCTAGCTGCTGCCTGTTATTGATGGTTTATAGAGAAAAAAGGATCCACCTCTAAGCCCAAAGAGCTTACCCTTTCTGAGAAGCAACCTGCAAGGAATTGCTGAGCTGTAGGATGGCACTCTTTTTGGCACAGGCCATATGGTAGGCTTCTTCCTGATAAGTATTTCTATTTGAAATGAATAATTTTGGATCGGTGGAAGGAGCAAAACACTGAAAATTAGAAGACGTGATTTCTAGCCTAAGTGATTGCTCAGGTTACCTTGGGCAAGTCACTTCCCCCTTGTGTGTTTACTTGACATAAGGTAGGGACTGTTTTACTCATCCCTGTATCCCACCTACCTGGCACATGGCCTGACTGAAGAGGTGTCCTGAGTAAGTTTATTATGGAGTAAGTTAATTTGCTTATCTGTTAAATGAGGGAATTGGACCTTTTGATTTCTAAAAGTCATTCCAATTCTAAGTGTATTGTTCTATGAAGATTTATATGCTTTAGTTATAAAATAATAAGTACTATCATTTATTTAGCACCTACTTTTTGCCCAGGCACTGTGTGAGGCTCTTTACGTATTTATTTTATTTAGATGATTTTTTAAATTTAAAACTTTTGTCTGGTCCTTTAGAAGTATTATGGTCCCTTGGGCAATAAGCTCCGTGAGGACAGTATCTGTGCCTGTTTACTACTGTAACTCTAGTGCTAAACACAGTCCTGGGCATGTGATGAATACTCAGTAAATATTTATTGAACAAATGAATGAATGGATGTCTTATTGTTACAACAATCCTGTAACATAGGTACTATTAGCCCCATCTTACAGATAAGAAAATTGAGGTTCAAAGGTCATAGAACTAATAAGTGGCTAAGATGGAGGATTCAAACCCAATTCTGTCTGACTCTAAAATTGGTGCCTTTACCACTTAATACCACAATGCCTCCACTTATTTAGTGTTTTAATTGAAAATTTGGAAGGAAGGAAGGGAGTTGAGGGATTGGGGATGGGGTTGGAGGTTGGGCACTGAAGTTTAAGTATTCATGGTAAGAGTTGGCAAGTATTTCTAGCACCTTAAGAAAACAAAGGGGGGCTTTCCTGGTGGCGCGGTGGTTAAGAAACCGCCTACCAATGCAGGGGACACGGGTTCGAGCCCTGGTCCGGGAAGATCCCACATGCCGCAGAGCAACTAAGCCTGTGCGCCACAACTACTGAGCCTGCGCTCTAGAGCCCCCCAGCCACAACTACTGAACCCGTGTGCCACAACTACTGAAGCCTGTGTGCCTAGAGCCCATGCTCAGCAACAAGAGAAGCCACCGCAATGAGAAGCCTGTGCACCGCAACGAAGAGTAGCCCTGGCTCACTGCAACTAGAGAAAGCCTGTGCGCAGCAACAAAGAACCAACATAGCGCAAAATAAATTTTATAAAACCCAAAAAACAAAAACAAAGGGGTTATAATAGCAGTTACTATTCACTGGGTAATTCATTTATTGAGCAATAAATAAATGGCATTTAAAAGCCACTTTAATGGTTTTAATTATCATCTGTTAATTGACAACTCTCAAATCTGTGTGTCTAGCTCAGACGCTCCTCTGAACTTTAGCCTTGTATAGCCAACCCCTTAATTGACATTTTGGGTATCTAACTGGCATTTTAATTTAAACAAGTTCACACTTAACATTCACTCTGTCAGCAGATCCTATTGGTTCTACCTTTAAAACACATCAAAAATTTAGACACTTTTCATTGCCTCTGCTCCTACCACCTTGATCCGAGCTACCATTGTTTCTTGCCTGGAGAAATAATAGCCTCTTGATTGGTTTCCCTGCTTCTGCCGTTGCCTGCCTACAGTTGTTCTAAACAGAGCTGCCAGAGCAATCCTTTCAAAACGTGAATCCAGTCATATAGATCACAGTCCTTTAGTGGCTTCCCATACCCCTCAGAGAACAAGGCAAAGTCCTTAGAGTGACTTGGCTCCCAGCAACCTGGCTTATCCTTATCTCCTCTCCACCTGCTCACCCTGCCCCATTGGCTTCCTCACTCTCCTTTGAACAAGGTAAATATGCTCTTGCCTCCTTTGCATTTGTTCTTCCCTCTTTCTCCTCTGCATGGCTTATTATCTCTTTTCCTTCAGATCCTTTGTTCAAATGTCATATTCTCAGTGAGGCCTTCTTCAATCATTCTATTTAAAAATAACAAACCCTCCCCTGTAGCATATTCTCTACTTAATTTTTCTCCATAGCATTTATCATCCTCTGACATATTTATTTGTCAGGCCCTTTACTTTGCCCCCTACTCCCTGATAGTTCCATAAGAGCAGTGATTTTTGTTCATTGCTGAATCCTTAGTGCCTAGAACACTGACTGGCACATAACATATGCTTAGTAGATATTTGTTGAGTGAAATATTTTGGGCCAGGTACACTGGTAGATACCTTATATATGTTTACTTTTCTTCACAACAGCCCTGCAAGATATTCCCATTTTACAAATGAGGAAAGTTATGTGCCTAGGATTGCATGGCTAGAAATTTGTAAAGCCTAGGTCTGTTCCACTTAAAACATTACCAAAGTCAAATAAAATATTTTAGAAGGATGGAGTCTAAATATTATTTCTTTGTTTCTGAATGGAGTGTTTAAACCACAGGCCTAGAAACCAGAAGAAAGGCAAAGTCCAAATGCCCAAATTGGGCATTGTTCATTCACTCGCATGGAAACACACTGATATTTGTGATGCTGCTGCAGTTAGAAGCCTAAAACACCTGGAAAAAGGCCTTTGTGTGAGATCTTCCTGTGCACCATTTGACAAAACTTTGGCATGTATATACAGAAAGTCAGAAGAGTTTTGTGATAATTTGGAAAAATTTTCTCCCCCACTCCCCAGGAAAAACCTTCTTTCCCTACTTTGGAATAATGTTAAGGTTATTTTGGGCCAGTTGCTTCGCATCACTTTCCTTTCCTGAGGTTTAATGTCACCCAAGGTCAGAGTGCAAACCATCTTCAGAGTATTCTGTAGCATGACTTTCTTTATGGTGTGGTGATTGGGAAGGCCTAGATTAGAGCTATTCCCAGAGTAAGATGAGGCTGGAGTCAGAGATATCTCCAGGGTAAAATGGGGCTGGGTTCAAATGCCATCCAAATAAAGGTACAGCATTCTTGGGCTTCCCTGGTGGCGCAGTGGTTAAGAATCCGCCTGCCAATGCAGGGGACACGGGTTTGAGCCCTGGTCCGGGAAGATCCAACATGCCGTGGAGCAACTAAGCCCGTGTGCCACAACTACTGAGGCTGTACTCTAGAGCCCGAGAGCCACAACTACTGAGTCCATGTGCCACAACTACTGAAGCCTGCTCACCTAGAGCCTGTGCTCCACAACAAGAGAAGCCACCGCAATAAGAAGCCCGCTCACTCCAACGAAGAGTAGCCCCCTTGGGCTTCTCTGGTGGCGCAGTGGTTGAGAATCTGCCTGCTAATGCAGGGAACACGGGTTCGAGCCCTGGTCTGGGAAGATCCCACATGCCGCGGAGCGGCTGGGCCCGTGAGCCACAACTACTGAGCCTGCACGTCTGGAGCCTGTGCTCCGCAACAAGAGAGGCCGCGATAGTGAGAGGCCCATGCACTGCGATGAAGAGCGGCCCCCGCTTGCCACAACTAGAGAAAGCCCTTGCACAGAAATGAAGACCCAACACAGCCCAAAATAAATAAACAAACAAACAAACAAAAAAGAGTAGCCCCTGCTCGTCGCACCTAAAGCCCGCGCACAGCAATGAAGACCTAACGCAGCCAAAAATGAATAATAAAATAAAATAAATAAATTTATTTTTTAAAAAAAGGTGTATCTTTCAGAAACGAAGGTCAGGGAGAATGAGACCAGGAGCCAACCCCTCAGCTGGCTGGGATATAGTTATATCTCTCTCCTAGGTCTCAGGTACCCATAAATTTTTTCCCAAATTAAAAAAAATTGTGGTAATATAACACATAACATGAAATTTACCATTTTAATCATTTTTAAAGTGTATAGTTTAGAGGTATTAAATACATTCATAATGTGCAGTCACCACCATCATCCATCTCCATAACTCTTTTCATCTTGTAAAACAAAAACTCTGTACCCATTTAAACAGTAATTCCCCATTCCCGCTTCTCCCCAGCCCCCGGCAGCCACCATTCTGCTTTCTGTCTCTACGATTTTTACTATGTACTCTAAAACCCACATACGAACTTTGGGTTGGGAGACCTGGTGAAGCCCTGGGCTTATAGGAGGCCCAGACGGAGGGAGCAGAAGCTGATTATTCAGGGTAAAGCTCTTCTCAGTAACATGACAGAAGTAGAAGAGGAGGAGGTAGAAAAAAGTCATTCTATGGTATGATGTGGTCAGTGACATATCCAGAGAACAGTGAATAGTGAAGTGTGGATCAGAGTGGTCTCCAGGGTAAAATGAGACTGAGATCAGAGCTGTTCCCAGGAAATAATGAAAATAGGATGAGAACTTTCCCCAGGGTAAGATAAGCCTGGGGGAAAAGTGTATGGGGATGACAGCACCATTCCCAGGGTGAGAGAAAGAAAATAGATGTTGGAGCAGTCTCAAGTAGCAAGGGAAACATAATGAGAGGAAAGAATTTTAGGGCAACATGTTTAGGAGATGAGGGTAGGGAACAAGCAGATGCCAGGTTGCAGAGAGTCTTGTATGTCATGTTAAGAATTTGAAACTTCATTCTTTGGGCAAAGCAGAGCCACTGAAAAGTTTTAAATAAGAGATAGACATGGTCATATTTGCTTCTGGTCACTATGCCCTGTGTTCCCAGGGGAGGTGAGGTCAGGAAAGGCTAGGAGACAGGATGGCAGCCGCAGGACTGTAGACAGATGTTTGCTGAAAGCCACAGTCATCTGGCATATCTGTCTGAGCAGAGACACCTGAGGAGTGAGTGGGTGGAGCCTGACCTCAGTGAAATCACAGAGGCTTTCCTGGACCTTGTCAAAAACTGAGAACTTTGGTGGTTGCACAACATTGGGAATATACTAAATGCCACTGAACTGTTCATTTAAAAATGATTAATACTGTGTTATGTGAATTTCACCTCAATAGAAAAGCTTAAAAGCAAACAAAACTAAGAACCTCATCCTGCCTCGGTCTTTGTAGGACTTGGCCTGGGGTTTTGTTACTGCCTTTCTTCTGCAAGGACTTGGCTTATTGGTGGCGGTACTGGAGAGTCAAGGATGGGAGTAGGTGTAGCAGCAGGGATGTGAGCCCAATGCATGTTCTCTTTTTGTCCATCCTTCCTATAGGCTGCCATAGTCATCTTTCTAACAGGTCAATCTAACCATGGCCCTTCCCTGCTAAGAATTCTCTGTTGCTTTCCCATTCCCTACATTGTAAAATCCAAGCTTTTGATTGAATCTGGTTTCATGGCATTCCATGATCTGGCTCCTGCATTATTGTCTTTTCAGTAAACATCTTGCATGTTTTTATTCATGCTTTACATCTTGCTTGAATATCTTCCTACCTTTTCTATCTGGTAAACTCATCCTTCTACACTCAGCTCCAGTGTTACCACTTTATTGAAGCTTTCTTCGTTCTCCCTGCCCATAGGCAGACAGTCCATTCCTATGTTATTCTTCCATTAAATTTTATATGTCTCTCTGTTAATTATCTCACCGCATTGTGATCGCTTTGTGTGTGGTTGCCACACAGATTGGGAGTTTTTCAAAGACACGTGCCCTACAGGTTTTTTTCTGTACCCCTGCCCCAGTATTGCACATAGACAGCTCTTACTGTTTCTTTCTTTCTTTTTTTTTTAAAGAAGCGTTTATTTCTACACTGTAAATTTCCAGTGACGAAAGGCAAATAATAGGCTATGTTGGCATTGGTCATTGCAGTGAGGCTAACAGGGGACATCAGTCCATAATTGCCTTGCACTCCTTTTCTTGTCTTTCCACCCTAGCTGGGAGGTTCCACTGAACAATAACTGCAGACCTCCGGGTAGCTGGGCTTTGGAATAAGTTCTTTGTTTAATTAGACAAATAATAAAAAAATAAAGAGTATTTGAAGTGAGTATGGCAGAGACTGTTAATTGTCTTTGCCAATATTGACTCTCTCATTCGTTTTTTTTTTTTTGGCTGCTCCGCTCGACATGCAGGATATTAGTTCCTCGACCAGGGATTGAACCTGTGCCCCCTGCAGTGGAAGCTTGGAGTCCTAACCACTGGACCGCCAGGGAATTCCCTCTCATTCTTTTTTTAATGATAGAATGCCTGAGTTTTAGCGAGGCATATAGTCCCCCAGCCTCTTTTGCAACCAAATGTGGCCATATGTCTAAGTTCTAACCAGTAGGATCTAAAGTGGAAGTGGTGCACCTACCACTTCTGGGGCCAGGTGCTTGAACAGAGTGGGTAAGTACTTCTCTTGCCCCCTTTCTCCTCCTGCTAGCTGGGAGATTGTGAGAGTACAGCACTCTTTTTGGTCCCAGAGATGGAAGCATCATGTTGAGTGAGGATGGCAAAGTTCCACTCAGGCCCAGACTGCTCGCTACCAAACTATTATACGAAAGAGAAAGAAACTTCTCTTTGGTTTAATCTACTCTGGGCAGGCGTCTCTTAGTTTTAGCAGGTTTACCTGTACCCTCACCAATGTAGGGAAGCTTCCGGGTGCTGCAGCATCAAGTGGCTTCTTGCTGCTGTTCCCGGACATCTCTTAACGTCAGACTGTTTACTGGGTTCCTGACAATTTTTGCCTTGCCTTGCCACTTAGCCCTGATTCCTGCTTCCTAGATGATTGCTTGAGTTCTCTCATGCACTTTTTTTTTTTTTTTTTTTGCGGTACGTGGGCCTCTCACTGTTGCGGCCTCTCCCGTTGCGGAGCACAGGCTTCGGACGCGCAGGCTCAGCGGCCATGGCTCACGGACCCAGCCACTCCGCGGCATGTGGGATCCTCGCGGACCGGGGCACGAACCCGTGACCCCTGCATTGGCAGGCGGACTCTCAACCACTGCACCACCAGGGAAGCCCTCTTTCATGTACTTTTAAAGCATTTATTAATGTGAAAGTCACATAACATAAAATCAACCTTTTTTTTTTGCGGTATGCGGGCCTCTCACTGTTGGGGCCTCTCCCGTTGCGGAGCACAGGCTCCAGACGCGCAGGCTCAGCGGTCATGGCTCACGGACCTAGCCGCTCCGCGGCATGTGGTATCTTCCCGAACCGGGGCATGAACCCGTGTCCACTGCATCGACAGGCAGACTCTCAACCACTGCGCCACCAGGGAAGCCCAAAATCAACCGTTTTAAATTGAACAATTCAGTGGCATTTGGTACGTTTACAATGTTGTACAACCATCACCTCTCTCTAGTTCCAAAACATTTTCATTACTCCACAGTAAAACACCTTACCGATTAAGCAGTTTCTCCTCATTTCTCCCTCCACCTGGCAGCCATCAATCTGCATTCTGTCTCTGTGGATTTACCTGTTCTGGATATTTTATATAAATGGAGTCATACAATATGTGACCTTTTGTGTCTGGCTTTTTTAACTTAGCATAATATTTTGTAGCATGTGTCAGTACATCATTCTCTTTTTTTCTTTTTTCATTGTTGTGGTAAAATGTATAGCATAAAATTAGCCTTTTAACCATTTTTAAGTGTGTAATTCTGTGGCAAAAATTACATTCACACCATTGTGCAACCATTACCACTATCTATTTCCAAAACTTTTTCATCATCCCTGACAGAAACTCTCTACCCATTAACCAATAACTCCCCATTCCCCCCTCCTCCTAGATCCTGTTAAACTCTAATCTACTTTCTGTTTCCATGAATTTGTCTATTCTAGATATTTCATCTAAGTGGAATCATACAACATTTGTCCTTTTGAGTCTGGCTTATTTCACTAAGCATAATGTTTATAAGGTTCATCCATGTTGTAGTATGTACCAGAAAACTTCGTTCCTTTTTATGGCTGGAAAATACCACCATTTGTTTATCCGTTTTCTGGTGATAGACGCTTTGGCTGTTTCTACTTTGTGGCTATTGTGAATAGTGCTGCTATGGACATGCGTGTACATGTACTTGTTTGAGTACCAGTTTTCAATTCTTTTGGCTATATACCTAGGAGTGGAATTGTGGGGTTATATGGTAATTCTGTGTTTAATGTTTTGAGGGACTGCCAAACTGTTTTCCACAGCAACTGCACCATTTTACAATCCCATCAGCAATATGTAAGGGTTCCATTTCTCTACTTCTTTGCCAACACTTGTTATTTTTTGGTTTGTTTGTTTGTTTTAATTACAGCTATCCTCATGGGTGTGAAGTGACATCTTATTGTGGTTTTGATTTGCATTTCCCTAATGCTAATGATGTTGAGTATCTTTCCATGTACTTGTTGGCCATGTGTATTTCTTCTTTGGAGCAATGTCTGTTCAGGTCCTTTTTTTGTTTAAAATTAGGTTGTTTATCTTTTTGTTGTTGAATTGTTAGATTTCTTTATATATTTTGGATACCAGATCCTTATCAGGTATATGGTTTGCAAATATTCCTTCCCATTCTGTAGGGTAATTTTTCACTTTCTTGGTAATGTTCTTTGATGCACAGTAGGTTTTAATTTTTATGGAGTCACATTTATCTATTTTTTCTTTTGTTACTCATGCCTTTTGTGTCATATCTAAGAATCTACTGCCAAATCTAAGGTAGTTAAGATTATCCCTTTGTTTTCTTCTAAGAGTTTTATGGTTTTAGCTCTTGGGTTGTTGATCCATTTTCAGTTAATTTTTTGTATATAGCATGAGCCTAATGTATTTTTAAACCCTTGAATGTACGCTGTTGGAGTTTTTCCAGTCAGTAATGATTTTTGGATCTTCAGATTCCAATAGTTATAGAAGTTGTATTAGTTTCTGTTAGCTGACTTGCAGCTTCTCATCATAGGCGCACCTTATTTCTTCCTCCTCAGATCTTATCTATTGATGTGCATTTGATAGTTCTAGGGCTACTTTGAGAGTAAGGCTACTGACTTTCAGTGTTGCCAGTCAGTTGAGTGACACACCCTTATGTGCACGCAGTGGGACGCTGTGCTATGAGCTTGTCTTTATCTCAGGCTATATGGAAACGGAGCAGGACGAGGCCTGTTTGAAACAAGGCAAAACTGCCAAGGGTCAGGGGAACATTGCTGTCAGGTAGCAAGTCTGTACTGAGCCCAGGCAGGTTCCCAGACTTGTGCATGGCTTGCTGAGAACTGTGCAAAGCAGTAATGAGTAGTAAAAAGGTATAATTTGGAGACAGAAACCTTGATTTCAAATTGGATGACTTAGGTTAGTCACTTCTCTCTGAGCCTCAATGTCTTCAAATATACAGTGTGAATGCTGACCTCACAGGGTTGTTTTGTTTTTGGAGATCAGGCGAGATTATCAATGGAAACTGTAAAATACCATGCATTTTCTTTCTTTTTTTAAAAAAAATTTATTTATTTTATTTTATTTATTTTTGGCTGCATTGGGTCTTCGTGCTGTGCACAGGCTTTCTCTAGTTGTGGCGAGCGGGGGCTACTCTTCGTTGTGGTGGGCGGGCTTCTCATTGTGGTGGTTTCTCTTGTTGCACAGCATGGCCTGTAGGTGCGCAGGCTTAGTAGTTATGGCTTGTGGGCTCTAGAGCGCAGGCTCAGTAGTTGTGGCGCAGGGGCTTAGTTGCTCCATGGCATGTGGGATCTTCCCGGACCAGGGCTCGAACCCGTGTCCCCTGCATTGGCAGGCAGATTCTTATTTTCTTTTGTTTTAAAATTAATTATTTTTAATTTTAAAATTTATTTATTTATTTAATTTTTAAACATCTTTATTGGAGTATAATTGCTTTACAATGGTGTGTTAGTTTCTGCTTTATAACAAAGCAAGTCAGCTATACATATACATATATCCCCATATCTCCTCCCTCTTGTGTCTCCCTCCCACCCTCCCTAATCCACCCCTCTAGGTGGTCACAAAGCACTGAGCTGATCTCCCTGTGCTATGCGGCTGCTTCCCACTAGCTATCTGTTTTACATTTGGTAGTATACATAAGTCCGTGGCACTCTCTCACTTTGTCCCAGCTTACCCTTCCCACTCCCACTGTCCTCAAGTCCATTCTCTACATCTGTGTCTTTATTCCTGTCCTCCCCCAAGGTTCTTCAGAACCATGTTTTTTTGTTTTTTTGTTTTAGATTACATATATATGTGTTAGCATATGGTATTTGTTTTTCTCTTTCTGACTTACTTCACTCTGTATGACAGACTCTAGGTCCATTCACCTCACTAAAAATAACTCAATTTCGTCTCTTTTTATGGCTGAGTAATATTCCATTGTATATATGTGCCACATCTTCTTTTTCCATTCATCTGTTCTTGGACACTTAGGTTGGTTCCATCTCCTGGCTATTGTAAATAGAGCTGCAATGAACATTGTGGTACATGACTCTTCTTGAATTATGGTTTTCTCAGGGTATATGCCCAGTAGTGGGACTGCTGGGTCATATGGTAGTTCTATTTTTAGTTTTTTAAGGAACCTCCATACTGTTCTCCACAGTGGCTGTATCAATTTACATTCCCACCAACAGTGCAAGAGGGTTCCCTTTTCTCCACACCCTCTCCAGCATTTATTGTTTGTAGATTTTTTGATGATGGCCATTCTGACTGGTGTGAGGTGATACCTCACTGTAGTTTTGATTTGCATTTCTCTAATGATTAGTGATGTTGAGCATCCTTTCATGTGTTTGTTGGCAGTCTGTATATCTTCTTTGGAGAAATGTCTATTTAGGTCTTCTGCCCATTTTTGGATTGGATTGTTTGTTTTTTTGATATTGAGCTGCATGAGCTGCTTGTAAATTTTGGAGATTAATCCTTTGTCAGTTGCTTCATTTGCTAGTATTTTCTCCCATTCTGAGGGTTGTCTTTTTTTTTTTTTTTGCGGTAAGCGGGCCTCTCACTGTTGTGGCCTCTCCCATTGCGGAGCACAGGCTCTGGACGCGCAGGCTCAGCGGCCATGGCTCATGGGCCCTGCCACTCTGTGGCATGTGGGATCTTCCCGGACTGGGGCAAGAACCCGTGTCCCCTGCATCAGCAGGTGGACTCTCAACCACTGCGCCACCAGGGAAGCCCTGAGGGTTGTCTTTTCATCTTGTTTATGGTTTCCTTTGCTGTGCAAAAGCTTTTAAGTTTCATTAAGTCCTAATTGTTTATTTTTGTTTTTATTTCTATTTCTCTAGGAGGTGGGTCAAAAAGGATCTTGCTGTGATTTATGTCATAGAGTGTTCTGCCTATGTTTTCCTCTAAGAGTTTTATAGTGTCTGGCCTTACATTTAGGTCTTTAATCCTTTTGAATTTATTTTTGTGTATGGTGTTAGGGAGTGTTCTAATTTCATCCTTTTACATGTAGCTGTCCAGTTTTCCCAGCACCACTTATTGAAGAGGCTGTCGTCTTTTCTCCATTATATTCTTGCCTCCTTTATCAAAAATAAGGTGACCATATGTGGGTGGGTTTATCTCTGGGCTTTCTATCCTGTTCCATTGATCTATATTTCTGTTTTTGTGCCAGTACCATACTGTCTTGATGACTGTAGCTTTGTAGTATAGTCTGAAGTCAGGGAGTCTGAGACCTCCAGCTCCATTTTTCTTTCTCAAGATTGCTTTAGCTATTCGGGGTCTTTTGTGTTTCCATACAAATTGTGAATTTTTTTGCTCTAGTTCTGTGAAAAATGCCATTGGTAGTTTGATAAGGATTGCATTGAATCTGCAGATTGCTTTGGGTAGTATAGTCATTTTCACAATGTTGATTCTTCCAATCCAAGAACATGGTATATCTCTCCATCTGTTGGTGTCATCTTTAATTTATTGCATCAGTGTCTTATAGTTTTCTGCATAAAGGTCTTTTGTCTCCTTAGGTAGGTTTATTCCTAGGTATTTTATTCTTTTTGTTGCAATGGTAAATGGGAGTGTTTCCTTAATTTCTCTTTCAGGTTTTTCATCATTAGTGTGTAGGAGTGCAAGAGATATCTGTGCAGTAATTTTGTATCCTGCAACTTTACCAAATTCATTGATTAGTTCTAGTAGTTTTCTGGTAGCATCTTTAGGATTCTCTCTATATAGTAGTATCATGTCATCTGCAAACAGTGACAGCTTTACTTCTTCTTTTCTGATTTGGATTCCTTTTATTTCTTTTTCTTCTCTGACTGCTGTGGCTAAAACTTCCAAAACTATGTTGAATAATAGTGGTGAGAGTGGACAACCTTGTCTTGTTCCTATCTTAGTGGAAATGGTTTCAGTTTTTCACCATTGAGGACAATGTTGGCTGTGGGTTTGTCATTTATGGCCTTTATTATGTTGAGGTAAGTTCCCTCTCTGAATACTTTCTGAAGGGTTTTTATCATAAATGGGTGTTGAATTTTGTCGAAAGCTTTTTCTGCATCTATTGAGATGATTGTATGGTCTTTATCCTTCAGTTTGTTAATGTGGTGTATCACATTGATTGATTTGAGTATATTGAGGAATCCTTGCATTCCTGGGATAAACCCCACTTGATCATGGTGTATGATCCTTTTAATGTGCTGTTGGATTCTGTTTCCTAGTATTTTGTTGAGGATTTTTGTATCTATGTTCATCAGTGATATTGGCCTGTAGTTTTCTTTCTTTGTGACATCTTTGTCTGGTTTTGGTATCAGGGTGATGGTGGTCTCGTAGAATGAGTTTGGGAGTATTCCTCCCTCTGGCAGGTGGATTCTTAACCAGTGCGCCACCAGGGAAGCCCATACCATGCATTTTTGGGAATGTAATGAGGAGTCAAGGAGAAGACTAATTCTCCTGGGAGCGTTTTTCTAAAATTTTCTCTTTTTTTAAAAATATTCTTTCCCCAACTGTGATTTACAGTAAAGGTTTGAGGTTTATTGACCAGATGGATGTTTTTAATTTTTTTTCAAATAATTTTACATTTGCTGTGCCTTCTTTGCAAGTGACAGAAATACAGGTCAGACTGACTTATGAGAGGCACTTATGACTGAAGTAACTAAAAAGCCTAGAAGGAGATTTACCTTTAGACACAGCAAGATCCAGGGACTTGAATCATGTCATTTGGACCTAATCTCTCTCCTCTTGGCTCCGCTTCTCTTTGTTTTGGTGTTAGGAAGCCTCCACCCATGTAGTGGCAAAGGTAGCTGTCAGCTTTGGGTGTGTAATCTACCAGCTAAGCAACCACTATTGGAAAGATAATACCTCTTTCCTGATGGTGCTGGCAGTCGTGGGTATGATTTTGGCTTGGGTCATTTGCCCACCCTAAAGTATCACTGTGACTGGAAGAATGCTGGACTTTCATTGGCCAACAGTTATATTCTACTCATGGAGCCCAGGGATCATGGTCAGCTACCCTGGAATCATGTGGGCTGAGAGCAGGGGAGGGATGGTTCCCTCAGGGAAGATCAAGGTACATGTACTTAAAGAGGGCTTGGGAGGTGGGGAGATTGTTAAATCAGCAAAATTCATAGATGTTTGCTACATAATTGTGCCATTTTAATTTCTTTTTTTTTTAAGTGTGCTTCCAATATTTAAAACTCAACAAAGTAGAGATGCTCTGCTTGAAGTTGTAGATATTGCCAAGGAACCTGAGTGGGAGGAGGGATCTGCAGAGCATAATTTGAAAACTGCTAGACAGTTTGTCCAATAAATATTTGTTTGAGGTGTGATAGTCACTGAATCCTTTCTTCCTGCCTTTCTGGCTTTATGTAGAAGAGATTGTATTTTCCTTCAAATCTGGGACAGTGAGGTAAGTAGCAGAGCCAGCTATTGCCTGGGGTTGAAGATGCCAAGGACCTTGCTTAGCCTGGACACCAAACTGTTTTTTTTTTTTTTTTAAAGCCATGAACCTTTCAGATTTAAATAGGGACTCCTAGAGAACAAGAAGAAGTGACTTTACAATGTACTGGTTGATGTGAATGATGAAAGATATTTGTATCCTAAGCATTTTGCAAGGGCTCAGTATGCTAGAATGTATAGCGCCATGAGCTGGATTCTGTATTGTAAATTGAGTGAGGGTGAAAGCAGCCCTCATACATCAGCCAGCTGCATAAGGCAGCCAACGGCTGTCTTTGTTTTTCTATTTTTGTTTTTTTTAATGTGATAAAATTCACATAACATAAAATTTGCCATTTAAAAATATACAATTCAGTGGTTTCTAACAATTTTGTGCAACATCTCCACTATCTAATTCCAGAATATTTTCATCACCCCCAAAAGGAACCTTGTTACCCATTAAGCAGTCACTCCCTATTCTCTAGTCCCTGGCGACCACTAATCTACTTTCCGTCTCTGTGGATTTGCCTATTCTACACATTTCATATAAATGGAATCATGTCTGGCTTCTTTCACTTAGTGTAATGTTAACATATATTTATCTAATTACTTTCTCATGATACTTTTTAGAATTATCCCACAGACCTATCCTCAAATGTATAATTGGGATGCACATACTTAACAGTTGGAGTAGCACCCCCATCAGAACCTTGACCTGTCACATAAGAGCTATCATAGTGGAGAAGGCCAAGTGGAAGCTTTTGAAACTGTTGCATTTTCCTCTGGTCAAGATAGTGAATCAAAACTAATATCATATTCTGTGAGGGATGGTGGAAATAGTGCTATCCTTAAGTATCTTTAGAATGCAGGGTGGTGGTCCCTATTATGTCTACATTTAATTCACTAGTCTGCCCTCTTCTGCAAAACTGGATGGATTCTGGAGAACGTAGACCTCAGCAAGTTTAATTTAGTAGCCCCAATTATGGATTCTGTGATGGATATGGTATCTTTGCTAGAGCAAATTAATATGGTATGTGGGCATTGGTTTGGTGAATGTGTTCTTTTCTGTCTCAATCAGAAAAAAAGGCCAAAAACAGTTTGCATTCTTGTGGAACAGATATCATTACACCTCCATAGTTTTGCCGAGGGCTATATAAACACTTCCACTCTTCTACTCTTTGTCATAATATAGTCAGAAGAGACTTGGACCATCTGGCCATCTATAGAACATCACTTTGATCTGTTACGTTGATGACATCATGCTAATCAGACAGCATGAACAAGAGGAGGTTAGCACACGGAGGCCTTGGTAAGATACATGTGCTCCACAGTGGGTACTGCCACATTCTTTGCCAAAGTAAGTGTATTTGTTTTTAAATATGTCCACGAATTGTTTGATACCCCTCCCATCAAGAGGTGGAACCTAATTCCCCTCCCTTTGACTCAGCTAGACCCTAGTAACTCAATTCTAAGAAATAGAATAAAATGAAAGTGATGGTATATGGCTTCAGCGACTAGGTCATTAAAGGTACTACTGTTTGTCTGTCTCACTATCTCTTGGATCACTCACTCTGTTGGAAGCCTGCCTACATACTGTGGGGACACTCAAGCAGGCTATGGAACAGCCCACATGGAGAAGAACTGAGGCTTCCTGACCCACCCAGCACTGACTTGCTAGGAGTGTGAGTGAGCCATCTTGGAAGCAGATCCTCCAGCCCCGGTCAGGTCTCCAGTGGCCCTAGCCCTTTATGAACCTTATGCGAGATCTGAGCCAGAACCACTCAGTTAAGCCACTCTTTGTCCCTGACACTCAGAAACTGTGTGTGATAATAAATGTTTATTGTTTTAAGCAACTTAGTTTTAGGGTAGTTATTATACAACAAGTGATACTAATACACAGTCCCACAAGCTGTGTGTGTGTACTAGTTTTTAGACATCCTTTCCAACATCTAATATTTCCCTATTTTTGTCATTTTAGCCATTCTGATTGGTGTATAGTGTTCTCACGCTGTGGTTTTAATTTGTGATTCCCCAATGACTATGAAGTAGAGCATCTTTTCATTCATATATATCTATATACATGTATATAGATATATACAAATACTGTCTATCTGTATATACATACATACATACATACACACATACATATACACACATACACACACATAGTCTGGACTTATTATTTTGTAAAGTGTTCAAGTTTTTTGCCTACTGTTCTTTGGGTTGCTTGCCATTTTTTAGTTGCTTTGTAGGAGTTCATGTATTCTGGATCCAAGTCCTTTGTCTTATATGTATTGTGAATATCTTTCTCAGTTTATCAACTTTTTCCTTCATGTTTAGGCCTTTTGGTGTCCTGTTCAAGAAAACTTTGCCTACTCCAAGATCATGAATATGTTCTCCTATTTCCTCATTTAAAAGCTTTATTGTTTTACCTTTCATGTTAGATCTGCTGTCCATTTGAAATGAATTTTTTTGTGATGGTGTGAGGTAGTGAGTCAAGGTATATTTCCCCCCCATATGGATATCCATTTGATCTAATACTATTTATTGAAAAGGTCATTCTTTCCCTTCTGTACTGTAGTGTCACCTTTGTTATAAGTCAGGTGACTGTTATGTGTGGCTGTGTTTCTGGACTCCATTCTATTCTATTGGCTATTTTTGTATCCTTGCAATTGATACCACACTGTCTTAATTATTATTACAATAGGTTTTTTTTTTGATAAATTTTTAAATTTTTGGCTGCCTTAGGTCTTTGTTGCTGTGCATAGGCTTTCTCTAGTTGCGGCAAGCGGGAGCTACTCTTTGTTGCGGTGCGTGGGCTTCTCATTGTGGTGCGTGGGCTTCTCATTTCACCCTTAGGGTTCACTTTAATGAAGTAAAGAGTGTTGCACATTCTATGGGTTTGCACAAAGGAATGATGACATAGATCCATCATTATAATGTCATTCAAAGTATTTCCACTGCTCATAAAAACTTCCGTACTCTGTGTATTCATCTCCTCTCTCCCCCCACACACGTGGCAACCATTGATCTTTTTATTGTCTCCATAGTTTTGCCTTTTCCAGAATGGCATATAGTTGGAATCCATTTTTCTTTTTCTTTTTTTTTTTTCCTTGAAAAGAGAGATTCAAAGCCTTTATGTCTATAGGACCACTCGTGGCCCACCCATGTAGACTGGACAGGCTCTAGGTGGCAAACTCCCCACATAAATACTGTAGCTTTTCTACCAGTATTGAGCTCTGACCCAGCAGCCACGTGGAGGTGCAGGGGGGACATGTGTCAGGTATTTGTTCATAGGAAGGCCACAAGTTTTGTGTCCCTTGTCACAATGTACCCAGATTCCTGTTGGATGTGTTGTAAACAGAGGAACCATTTCTTCAGGCCCCCTGCTCTGAGCACACCCCATATAGGGGATATTTCCTTTTTTGTACATTTTTCCTTTAGTGGCCCTTAAAAAGCAGTTCCTTTTGTACTTCAGTATTTAACAGAATGTAGCAAATACATTTAAGTGGCACATGAAGGGAAACTTACATTCTACAGTCTAGCGATCTCCTGAGCTCCATAGTTTGTAATTTTTATTTTTTTGTTTTTTAAATTTACGTTTTTTATAGTTTAATATTATTATTTTAAAATTAATGAATTAATTAATTTTTGGCTGCCGTTGTGTCTTCGTTGCTGCACGCGGGCTTTCTCTAGTTGCAGTGAGCAGGGGCTACTCTTTGTTGCGGTGCGCGGGCTTCTCATTGCGGTGGCTTCTCTCGTTGCAGAGCACGGGCTCTAGGCGTGCGGGCTTCCGTAGTTGTGGCATGCGGGCTTCAGTAGTTGTGCCTCACGGGCTGTAGTGCGCAGGCTTAGTAGTTGCGGCGCACGGGCTTAGTTGCTCCGCGGCATGTGGGATATTCCCGGACCAGGACTCCAACCTGTGTCGCCTGCATTGGCAGGAGGATTCTTAACCACTCTGCCACCAGAGAAGCCCTATTTTTTTTAATCTTAAGAAATATTTTGTATATATTGTTCAAATCACATTTGCTGGCAAATGAATGCAGTTTACAAAATATTGCTTTTCATGTCCTATTTAATCCCATTTTTCACTGCAGCAAGAAGGAAGTAGTGTTTCACCAGTGATATGTGCCTTTTATTTTTCACTATTAAGCAGGAAACCTATAAAGAGACTTCTTAACTGGATTGCATATCTTCAGACTTTAAGCATCGCAGAAAATTTGTAGAGTTTTATCTTTAGATTTAATTTTTAGATGTATTTTAAATCATGATAGCTTTATATCATCATCATTAAATACAAAGATTGGAAAACTACACTTGCTTCTACAAATAAATCCATATATATATATATATATTTTGTATATTATCTGTGGCTACCTTTGCACTAATGGCAGAGTTATTTAGTTACAAAAGAATAGAGGATGTTTGGCCTGTGAGCCTGAAATATTCACTGTCTGGCCCTTTATAGAAAATGTTTGCTGAGCCCTGATTTAGTGTAACGTATCAAGCCACAGTATATACTAAGGATGAAGTTCACTGTTAATGAGAAATGTAAATCCATCTTTCCAGAAGTTTTTTTGATAGTTTTCAATCTTTTTGGCCAACTTATTATTTGAACCAGTTAGATTGTTTTTACCCTGTAATGTAGCTGATAGAGAGTTTAGGAATAGAATTAGGAATAGAAAGGTCAGCTCTGTCATTTTCTTGTTATTTATTTTTGTGTGTAATTTTAATATTATCTTCAACCAGTGGGGATTGTTTTTTATTTTTGTTTACTTATTTGCAAGAATCCTTTAAAATCATTGATCCATGTGGTGGGGGTTGGTTTAGTTGGGAAAAAAATAGAAACCATAATTTGTAAGTTTATTTAGTCAGACATGTATTAATTGCAGTACAGTATGTCATGGTATCCTGAAAGCACATGAGTAACTGCAGACAGACACTGTTGTTCTCCCTCGAACACTGTGGAACTTCCATTCTATTCTCAGGACACCTTATATGTAATAAATGACATGGAAACACTTGACAGATTCAGAGAGGGCATCATTGTTCGTCTGTACATTTAATACTGGCAAAGTGTAATTCTTATAGTTTAAGATTAAAAACAGGATAAAATAAGAGTTTTAATGTTTCTGTACTTTCATTGGAAAGTCTTGTGCATTCCGGTTAGGAGATGACTCTCTTATATACTGTTTGTGTAAGTTCTTTCTGAATGTAGGCGTAATCCCTGAATATAAATAAAAGGTTGTAGCATAATAAGAATTGAGCTCGAAGTCCGGCAAAGACTCTCTTGTGTGAATAGTACTATCAGCAACTATGGTTAGAGAATCTGGAGGCCAAACAAAGCCTCACTTAGGTGCCTTATCTGTTCTTGTCCTCTGTGGATAGCCATATCTCTTCCAATAAGATTTTGTATCTGCAGCTAATTAAATCCAGAATAGAACCTTAGAATGGAGGTTACAGGACTGTGTCTTCTTGCCATTCTGTAACCCACCAGAAACACTGCAATGAGCAAGACACTACCTAATAGGCTTCCTTAGGTGGGGATTTACTTTGGGGAGCTGACAAAGATATGGAGTCACACTACCTGGGTTCAAATTCTGGACTTCTCATTTTATTAGCTGTGTATTCTTAGGCAAGTTTACTTTAAACTCTCTGTGTCACAGTTTCCTCTTATGTTAAATGGGGAGAATGGTATCCAATTTATAAGGTTGTTATGAAAAATTAGTTAATCCATATACAGTGCTTAGGATAGTATCTGGCACATATGAAGTGCTCAACAAATGTTTGTTAGTATTTCACTTTTTGAAGGTTCAGATTTTGTCGGTACACTGAGAATATTTATCTCTTCAAGCAGATTCTCTTAACCAAGTTCATGAGGCTGATATATAAAAACCTCAAGAATGCCTGTGTTGGTATGACCAGTGCTTTTTTGCCTTTGGGTGGCAATGTGGAACACCAAATCCTAAGCAGAAAGGTTATGGTGAACATGAAATTTGAATTAGGGCCATTAGTTAGATGAATCCAGTGTTTTGTGTATAATACCAAAGTAGCTAAAATGAATATTTATTACCTTTTCCTGTATTTAAGAATTTCTCCACTTAAAATGCCAGACATCTACTTTCAACCTCATTTGCAGCTTGCCGTAGGTTCTTTTGGTCTGATCCGCTTTCCATGGACTTTGACTCTGAAGAGCTGGTGATGCAAGCAAGCAGGGACTGCAGTGGTGGTGGTGCATGTAGCAAGATTGAGTTCCCGAGCAGCAGTGGTAGTCATATTGCAGTGGCTGGATCATAGTGGCTGGGGATAGTGGAGGTTGGCAGTGGAAGCAGAGATGTCCTGACCAGACTAGTTCTACTGCCAGATTTTAGGTGTTGTTCTTGACATCCATCCCTGGGTTTTCAACTTCTCCAGGTGAGTCTGAGCTGCTCTTAAAATAAGGTTTTGTTTTGTTTTTTTTCTGCTTAGACTATCTAGAATCAGTTTTAGTTGCTGAACTTACAGACTAAGTTGTTCTTGCGACTAAGGACTCTGGCTGATACTGACGCTACAGTAGCCTGATGCATTCGTCTCACAGTAGGGATGGAAAGGTCATGGGAATTCAGCTGGAATGTTTGAAGTTCATTGGCTCCCTCTTTTTGAGAGTGTTAGGGTCACTGTATTCCCAGGGCCTAGAATTGTGCCTGGTATATAGTAGGTGCTCAGTAAACCTCTGTGGAATGAATGAGTGATGGGTTCATTCTGCCAATGAACCCAATTGTATGTCTGCCAATATGTGTATCGGTGATTGCTTTTTCTCAGCTTCTGGGGCTGTCCAAATCTTCCGGATGAAGTACAGATTTTTTTCTTTAGGTGTGTTAATACATATGTAATCCTATATAACAGTTACATTTTATTGGTTTGGGAACTGTTTTGTCTTTTAAACTCATTTGGCTTATCTGTGCTCTGTGGGCGTTTTAGTTTAGCCCTGGGGTGTATGATTGTCTGTGATTTTGTGTGTGTGTGTGTGTGTGTGTGTGTGTGTGTGTGTGTGTGTAGAGGGGCACTTCACAGAGCCCCAAAGTGCTGACAAGGACTTAAATCCCTTCCTGGTGTCAGAGCTTTCCCAGCATTCTGGAAGCCATCACTTCTTGAGTCTTCCTCATGAGGCTTGTTGGTGGAATAAAGAAAAGACCATACACCCACAGACAGTTCCATACACGTGTGCACACGCATGTGCATGCACACGCACACACACAGAGAACTGTATTTAAATCTAATAACTTTATGACTTTATGTAGTTAAGTTTCCTACAGATGTCCTGCTTTTCCCCTGATGGTGATGCTGAAATTGGGAAAGACAGAAAATACAGGCCCCTTATCTCCGCTTTTCTTTTTCCTCTGTTCCAGGTCTTCCCTTTAAGAAACTGTATGGGAACTGGCAATTTACACCCATATTCTGGTCATTTGCTTATATTTACTGAGCCCCTTCCTGGGTGCCATAGGATGATGGCCTTCTGAGGCTGGAGGTGCTGGGATTTGAGAGGTGGCTTGTTCCCAGTTCCTTATGTTCCTTGCCTCTCTTCCTGGTCGAGTGGCTGAGGCTGGTGGCAGAGGGCAGTATACCGGAGATCCCTCTCTCTCCATCTCTAGAACACAGTGTTTTAGACTTCGTGTTCTCATAAATCAGGACTTTGAGATGAAGATTCCTGAACAAGCTCATCAAGAGGTAGGATCATCTGGCCTTCCCTTCTTGAGTTTCAGATAAAGAAACAAGCCTAGAGGGTAGTGACTCATCCACGGTGATGCAGTTGGTCAGGGCTAGAGTGAGTATCTAAATATATTTCCAAGGACAAACTGAAATCCTATAAATGCTGAGCCCCATCTGAGGCCTCCTGTAACATAAAGCTAGCAGGGTTGGGGAGGGTGAGGGATTTATTCTGTAGTTTCCTTCCTTGCATCTTATGAAGAGTCAACACCTTACTTCTGGTTGCTCTAGTTTGTACCATGCTTCATTGTTGAGAGTGGACCCCAGTCTGCAGTCTTTGGTCTGGAACACAGCCCAGTCCTAAATTGCCTGTCTTGGGCCATGGGTTACCAAGTTTACAGACAACAATCCTGTGCCTCTGTAGACACGTGACCAGGCTATTAATAGATCTGAAGTTCTGGGAGAGTCTCAGCTCTTCCCCCACTTCCCCACTCCCAGCAGCCTGCCTGCTGGTAATTTCCTCAGTGCTCAGCTAGACACAGAATGGAAACAGGGCAGTCTGCCCATCCCCTTTTAGGAGGTAAGACAGGCCCAAGTCTGTATGAGTAACCTCTGGCCTTGTGGGTCTCTGTGCTGTATCAGGTCAAATGAGAGTGCTTAGCGTTTAGGAGGAAATAATAGCCCTGTGCCCTAGGTGGGATTTTTTTTTTTTTTAAATAAATCTGTGTTGGACCCTTACTATATGAAAGACACTGCACTAGGCCCTTTGAATGTGTTATCTCAACCTTCTCTACAACCTTGTGAGATAGGTATTATTCTTATTTTATAGAGATTATTAAAACTCAGAAAGATTGACTAAATAACCTACTGTCACACAGCTAAACAACACTTGAATCCAGGCCCTCTGATCTTGTTTTTCCTAAATGACAGCTTCCCTGTTTACAACTTTTTTTAGTAAAATTGGGCTAGGGTAATTTGGACAAATTATCATTGGGGGCACCTGTGTTATTGAATGATTCCACACAGCTCAGAGAAATGGGGGTGAACCGGAAGGGAGGGGAAGAAGGCCTGTCAGTCTGTGGGCAATCAAAGGGAACTCAGTGGGTGGCTATAGCAGGATGGTACCTTTCATAGGCCTGTGTGCCCTGAGTGAACTCAGGTCAGATAGTGGCTGTCCTGCAGGCTAATAAACCATATTCCTTAGCATGGCATTCAAGGCACTCAGAGGTGGGGTTTCTGCTTCATAACTCCTCTTCCATCTCTTCTTACTTCCTGTCACGCAGACTGTTCTTTGTTCTATTGTTCATCAAGTCTGCTGTCATCTTCCATGCATGGGCATTTGTAGGCTCTATTAAGGTCTGAATCAAAAAGTAACCATTGACAGCTTAGGGCTGAGCAGATAGTTTTGAACCCCCAGTCACTCCAGAGCCATTTTGGACTGGAGCTCTCTCATTCCTTCATTCCTTCACTCATGTATTCAGTTATTCTAACATATTGGGCACTCCCTCTGTGCCAGGTACTGTACTAGGCCCTGGGAATCAGTATAATGAACAAGACAGATATGGTTCCTGCTCTCCTAGAGCTTACAGTGTAGGAGGGAAGGCAAAAATAAAACAGATAATCACAATGAAGTCTGATGACTTATGAGGCGGAAATAAGGGATGTGATGAGAGCGTACTTATGGCTGGGGAACTTAATATCGTTTAGGGTGTCAGGAAAGACCTCAACACTACCATAATAGATGACATTTAAGTTGAGACCTGAGAATTGAGAAAAAATAGCTAAGTAAGTGGGGTTAAGAAAGGTAAATTCTAGGCAGCAGATAGAGTATATGCAGAGGCCTAAAGTCCAGGTGATAGGGATAAGGCCACGTCCATGTTGGTTCATTTATTAAGCAACCATTTACAGCTGGTGGGTTATGTCATGCACTGTGCTAGGGTCTGGGGACATACAAAACAATCAGACGTGGTCCCTACCTGCCCTGGAGACGCTCAGTTAGGAGCAGTGGCTTTACTGCTTGGTAACCAGGGTGCTAAAGTCATCCTAGGTCTTGGATTCAATCTCCTGGCTCCCATGTGACAAGACTTAACACCTTCAGAGACACTGCCTGCCCTTGAGTATTTGGGCCACCTGTCAAGCAGAGAGGATGTGGACCACAGCTGGAAACTTGTAGCATTTGCTTTCATCCCTGGCTTCACACTTGCCAGATCCTTGGTTGATGGGGTTCATCTACAGACCTGAGGTTGATGGAGGTCAAGAAATTGGCTTTTACCTCAGCAGGAGCATAGAAGAGGCTTTCTGGCTAAGATGGAGTTGCCGTGGTTGTCAGAGATGTGTCCCTGTTGCCTCATATTTGTTAGTTGGATTGATTGTGTGGTCTCAGACCCATCCATTGTCTTGAATACACCTATGGTGGTATTTTAGCTCTGTTTTTCTGAGTTCTGGTACCTCTTATAATAGACAGAAGGCTCAGTGGCTGGCTGCCTTGGACTGTGCAATTGCCTAACTCCAGGGTGCGCTGTTCACATAGACTGTGTTGTGAATGGGGCCACCCCTCCCTAACTGTGCCGCAGTGCATCCTTGTGGCTCTGGTTAACGGGAAAGGAAGTTATTTAAACACTGACTGTGTGCCTCAGGCTAGTGGTTTATATTCTTTACTTCATTTAATAATCTCAATAATGCTCTGAGGTAAATACTATTATTATGCTTATTTACAGATGAGAAGACTGAAGTTTCGGTGAAGCTAGTGAGTAGTGCCTTGGGATTAGAGCTCGGGTCTGACTGAAGTTCATGCTTCTCTGCCATTCCCAGCTGTTTCCCAATGTGGTCACAGACTTCAGGTCTTGCGTGTCATCTTGTTTCCATGGCTCGCTTGGCCTTGTCTATTTTGACTTATCTGTCTGGCCGCCCTGTGTCAGTAACCTAAGGATTCTCAGCATGGCTGAGGCTCAGGAATGTGTCCTGCTTGGGAGATACTCTAGAGTCATTTTTTTTTCCATCTAAAATTATTTTTGTGTTTAGCAGGAGGCAACAATATAACTGTAGCTAAAGTCATTTTAAAGGGTAAGTCAGCTCTGGATTTGCTGGGCTGCCTTTCTTACTGCAGCTCCCACAGCGTTCTCAGTAGGATAGAAGCTGGGGATGGCTCACTGGAGATGAGTTTGGGTGAAAAAGGCATTGGATCTGGGCTTGGCTGATGGGATGAGATTCCCTCAGCCTTTCTAAGTTGCATGGCTGCTAGGGTTGGTTGGATCTTTGCAAATTAGTACTTAATGTTCCTTTTCCAGGGACCTGTGGTTCTCGTTTCTCCCTTTTAGGAGAGGACCTGCCTCTTCAACTGGGGATTCTGGAGCTACTGACCTTAGAGTGGGGAGGGTTTTTCCTTCCTGGAGTTTTCAGGGGTGTGTTTGGTGTGGGAGAGGGCTGTGTCAGGCAGAGTCTGGGGGAAGGCGGGAGGAGAGGTGGGTTGTGTATTTACTGCCTCATCTGCTTTTCAGTACTCTTTCTTCCCTTCCTTTCTCTTGGCAGTTTTGCAGTCCCATTTGAGAAGTAGGATCTAAATAACAGAAGGCCTCTGCACTCACCTAGCTTGTGCTTCAGCTACCCCAGACTGCTTGCAGGTCCTGAAGCATGACAGGCTATTTCATATCTCAGGTCTTTGTACATTCTGTTCCCTCTGTCCTTTCCATCCCTAGAGAAGAGGGAAGATGTCCTTTCCATCTTCTCTGCCCCATGGATACATCCTCATCCTTTCAAGACTCAGTTTAGATGTTACCTTTTCAGTGACATTGCCTCTGATCCCCTCTTTCTATGGAGGTAGGCACTCTGTACAGGCCTTTGTTGTACCATGTTTACTCACTTAACTCTCTGCTTCTCTGTGCATATCTTGAGCCCCTTAAGAGCAAGGGACTGAGTCGGTTTCATCTTTCTTTAGCAGGCACAGGACCTGAAGGAGACTAGAGTATCAAGAAATTTGAACTGAACTACACTGATGGCTGAACTAGATGGTTGTACAACTATCTTGTGTACCTCCATAAACTAAAAAAGGATTCTCTTGCATAATTCACTGTATTGTGTTATCTTCTAGGTCCCATAGTCCTTCAAACATGCATGACGGTAGCTGACTTCCAGAGAGAACAGTGTCGTGCTCTACAGATGTTGTCTTTGCCTGCTTTGCCCTTCATCTCACAGTGCTCTTCTAGCCCCTGGGCCTGATCCAGGGAATGAATAGGGAGGAAATGCCAGAAATGAGCCACGCTTGGTATCCTGAATCCTTAATTTGCAGGTTTGGTCCTGTGGGGCAGTGCAAGATGAGAAAATAGAAATGAACCCGTTCCCTGTAATAGCAGCTGAACCGATTGCCTCCAAGTTATGACTGTCATCACTGTTGCTGCAGCAGCCATAGCCATGAGGCACTCCCCTTACTGTATTCTGGGTCTAAGACAATCAGTTCTTCTAAATCAGCTCACTTGGCTCACCCTGAGTTTCTCAGAGGACTGAGATCCTGAAACAAGTCCTATTACACTTGTTTTTCTACCATTGTCGGGCCACAGACTGTGAGATCGTTTATTCTTATCCCTTCATTTTTATAGGGGAGGAAACTGAAGTTCACAGTGCCCTGGGACTAGCTTATGGTCATGTGACTAGTAAGTGTCAGCTGAGGCTAGACACCGGTCTTCCAGCTCCCTGCAGAGTGGTCTCTTCACTATGCCTTGTTGCCTCTGGTATGTTTCCTCTTTCTATTTGTAATTCCTGTAGATTGTGAACTTGGTGAGGGTGAGGGACCCAGGAAACTTGATATCTTTTCCTTCTGTCACCCCCTCCTCCTGCCTAGGCTAGGCAGAGAAGACGTTCAGGGAAGACTTGGTGAAGGACTGAATAGAAACCTAAGTTGGCCCAGGAAGATCTCATGGGCTAAGCCAGAGGAAGACTAAAGAAAACAGATCCCTCCCAGTTTCACTGGAACATCTTTGATTTTGGTGATGATTCCTGTGGTTTGGCTTTGCTAGTGTTAAACGCAACCTTGGCTGGAGCATGGACGAGTTGTGGTTTGTGATACTGGTATTTTATCTGGTGAAAGCCAGATCTATAATGAAACTTCTGGGAAAATACCACATCTCAGCTAACTGAAGATCCCTTTGGGTTTTCAGACCCCTCCCTTGCTCTCCAGCAGCAATCACAGGACATAGAGATTGGACGCATCATTGCTAACTCCATTACAAATAGATAACGTTGCTTCAGTGCTTACTATGATTTCTGGAACTATTTTAGGTATTTCCAAATTCTTTTAATCCTCACAATCCTCCATGAGTAGTTGCTATAATTTTTTTAACCTTTCAAATTGATTTTATTGAGATGTAATTTACATATAGTAAAATGCACTCATTTTAAGTGTTCAGTTTGAGTTTTGACAAATATATACACCTCTGGAACCTCTCCCCTGCAGTCAAGATATAGAACATTTCCATCAGTGGGTACTATTATTATCTTCATTCTACAGGGAGAACACTGAGGTACAGAGGAATTAAGTGATTTGTTCAAGGTCTCATGGCTAATAAGTGATAGAACCAAGATTTGAACCCAGGCTGTCTGACTCCAGAGCCCATGTTCTTAACTACTGTGCTATTCTGCCTTCCGTCTCTTCTTTTGTGGTCCAGCCATTGCCTGTCTTGCCCTGGTGGACAAGTGCATTAAAGAGTAAGATGACATAGGCTTAATAGTCTACGCACTAAAGGGGTCTTGAGGAGCAAGAGGCCCAGAAGTAGGCGGTGGAGAGGGATGAAACAGCTATCAGTACCACTAGAACCTCAGGACCAAAGTAGGCAGAACTACTTGCCTTATGCCCAGCCTTTGCCTCTCCAGGCCTGTGAAGAATGGGGTGGACTAGGGAGCCTGCTAACAGGGTATAATGTAGTGTCTGAAAAAGGGACTGGCTCCTAGGCTCACAGAACAAGATATAGAAATATAGATGATAGATCACGATAGTCTCATATGCTCTGAGACTGCTCTCTGTGGTAGGCTGCAGCCAGTTCTGGGCTAGGCACTATAAGGGCAACATGGACAGGCCAGAGCATATGTAAAGGAGGCAAGATGGAGGGGGGCCTTGAAATCTAGTGCTTTGGAGAGGAATTGAAGGAGCCAGGTTTGGAAGCCCTGAAGAGAAAATGTAATCATTGTCTTCCTATCCTTGAAAGGCTGTTCTTTAGAAGAGAAAATCAACTTGTTTTCCTGTGTGGCTTCAGAAGGCATAATTAGAGCCCTATGGGTGGGCCAGTATAGCATATTTTGGAAAAATTAAAGTGCAGTGGATATGAAATGCCTCATTAGCTTGTCATTTGTTTGAAGTACAAATAAGTTCTGATGTCTTTCCATTATTAAGGTTAATCTCTTGAATGACTATAAAATTATCAGGAAATTTAGTATGTTTCTCTTGGGGATTTTCCTCCTCCCTCTTTCTCTTTCTGAAGTATTAAGAACTCTAAGGGGTCAGGCTTAGTTCCAAATAGTGGGCTAGAGAATCTTATTGGTCTGGTTGTGGGCCCCATATTTTAGCTTCTGTTGATGATAACACATTGTGGCTTTTAAAAACGGACTACTCACAGTATGTTGTTTCCTTATTTAGTGTAGCTGTGAGGACTTGGTTCTGCACAAGTGACAGTGGTTCTTTGAGGGAGGATGATATAGTGCTCCTTGAATGTCACACCTGGCCTAGGCTTTACTGTGTTTGACCTCTCCAAGTCATGTCTATATATGCTCGTCCACCGGAGAAGGGAACTTCTTCAATCTCTAGTTGGCTGGGTCTAGAAGTGTTTGCATAGCCAGCATTCTTCCATGATCATTTTGGTTATGGTATTGAGCTTAGAACACCCATTCATACTTTCTCTTTCCTCAGTGTGAGTGCTTACTGTAGGCTCTTACTGTCCTTTCCTATCTTTAACTTGACTTAAAATCTCAAGTCAGTCTGAGAAATTCTAATAGTATAGAACCTCAGAAGAAAGGTGGTCAAGGTTTCAGTCTTTGGTCCTGGGAGAGCTTTGGACCCTGTGTATATTTGTGTTCATTTTTCCCAGTTTTACATACCAAGGAGTATTGGGAACAGTCTTTGCCAAGTCACAGAAGATCATGTTGTATCCTTTTCCCCAGGAATAATGTGTGCCTGCTTGCTTTATATTTATATAATTAAAGGGGGGTTAAAAAAACCCTTAAGAACAATAGTCTGTGCCAAGATGACTTGATATTTCTAAGAGAGAGAGGGGCTGACAACTTTTAAAATGGCAGTTTTTCTCTAACTAAAGTAGTTTGGATTGTTGTTTTATCTGGTCCCCTGCTAATAAACAAGGAAGATTTTCCAAACTACTGTAACTCCCTATCACTGGGCCATGCAGAGATAGGAGTGGGCCATGCAGAGATAGGAGTGCTTTGACTTTACAACTGTTAAACAGAGACTAGCTGCCTAGGGCCACAGGGAGGAAATGCTGAATTTCTTAATAAGACCACCATCCAGAATGACTAAGGTTGGCATTAGAAGATGTGAGAAGGGGCAACTGGACCATGTCATCTGAACCTGGATCTTGAAACCCTTTCCTTCATTGAGGGACTGATTCTTACTAAATATCTGTAGTACCACCATACTACCTTCTGGAAGGTACTGCTTTCCTTTTATGTTTGGGTCCAAGTTGGGTACAGGAGCTTTTTTTTTCACTCTCATGTAACTGGGTCCTACACAGAATGTTGTTGTTTGGTCTTGCTTGACTATTTTCCTTTATTTCTTTTCCTTTTTTTTTTGAATTTTATTTTTTATACAGCAGGTTCTTATTAGTTATCTATTTTATACACATCAGTGTGTACATGTCTATCCCAATCTCCCAATTCATCACAACCCCATCCCCACCCCCCACCTCACTTTCCCCCGCTGGTGTCCATACGTTTGTTCTCTACATCTGTGTCTCAATTTCTACCCTGCAAACTGGTTCATCTGTACCATTTTTCTAGGTTCCACATATATGCGTTAATATACGATATTTGTTTTTCTCTTTCTGATTTACTTCTCTCTGTATGACAGTCTCTAGGTCCATCCACGTCTCTACAAATGACCCAATTTCGTTCCGTTTTATAGCTGAGTAATATTCCATTGTATATATGTACCATGTCTTCTTTATCCATTCGTCTGTCGATGGGCATTTAGGTTGCTTCCATGACCTGGCTATTGTAAAGAGTGCTGCAGTGAACATTGGGGTGCATATGTCTTTTTGAATTACGGTTTTCTCTGGGTATATCCCCAGTAGTGGGATTGCTGGGTCATATGGTAGTTCTATTTTTTTTTAAGGAACCTCCATACTGTTCTCCATAGTGGCTGTATCAATTTACATTCCCACCAACAGTGCAAAAGCGTTCCCTTTTCTCCACACCCTTTCCAGCACTTACTGTTTGTAGAGTTTCTGATGATGCCGATTCTAACTGGTGTGAGGTGGTACCTCACTGTAGTTTTGATTTGCATTTCTCTAATAATTAGTGATGTTGAGCAGCTTTTCATGTGCTTCTTGGCCATCTGTATGTCTTCTTCGGAGAAATGTCTATTTAGGTCTTCTGCCCATTTTTGGATTGGGTTGTTTGTTTTCTTGTTATTGAGCTGCATGAGCTGTTTATATATTTTGGAGATTAATCCTTTGTCCGTTGATTCATTTGCAAATATTTTCTCCCATTCTGAGGGTTGCCTTTTTGTCTTGTTTGTAGTTTCCTTTGCTTTGAAAAAGCTTTGAAGTTTCATTAGGTCCCATTTGTTTATTTTTGTTTTTATTTCCATTACTCTAGGAGGTGGATCCAAAAAAATCTTGTTGTGATTTATGTCATGGAGTGTTCTGCCTATGTTTTCCTCTAAGAGTTTTATAGTGTCTGGTCTTAAATTTAGGTCTCTAATCCATGTTGAGTTTATTTTTGTGTATGGTGTTAGGAAGTGTTCTAATTTCATTCTTTTACATGTAGCTGTCCAGTTTTCCCAGCACCACTAATTGAAGAGACTGTTTTTTCTCCATTGTATATCCTTGCCTCCTTTGTCATAGATTAGTTGAATATAGGTGCGTGGGTTTATCTCTGGGCTTTCTATCCTGTTTCATTGATCTGTATTTCTGTTTTTGTGCCAGTACCATATTGTCTTGATGACTGTAGCTTTGTAGTATAGTCTGAAGTCAGGCAGTCTGGTTCCTCCAGCTCCGTTTTTCTTTCTCAAGATTGCTTTAGCTATTCGGGGTCTTTTGTGTTTCCATACAAATTGTGAAATTTTTTGTTCTAGTTCTGTGAAAAATGCCATTGATAGTTTGATAAGGATTGCATTGCATCTGTAGATTGCTTTGGGTAGTATAGTCATTTTCACAATGTTGATTCTTCCAATCCAAGAACATGGTATATCTCTCCATCTGTTTGTGTCATCTTTGATTTCTTTCATCAGTGTCTTATAGTTTTCTGAGTACAGGTCTTTTACCTCCTTAGGTAGGCTTATTCCTTGGTATTTTATTCTTTTTGTTGCAATGGTGAATGAGATTGTTTCCTTAATTTCTCTTTCTGATCTTTTGTTGTTAGTGTATAGGAATGCAAGAGATTTCTGTGCATTAATTTTGTATCCTACAACTTTACCAAATTCACTGATTAGCTCTAGTAGTTTTCTGGGGGCATCTTTAGGATTCTCTATGTATGGTATCATGTCATCTGCAAACAGTCACAGTTTTACTTCTTCTTTTCCAATTTGTATTCCTTTTATTTCTTTTTCTTCTCTGACTGCCATGGCTAGGACTTCCAAAACTATGTTGAAAAATAGTGGTGAGAGTGGACAACCTTGTCTTGTTCCTGATCTTAGAGGAAATGGTTTCAGTTTTTCACCATTGAGAATGATGTTTGCTGTGGGTCTGTCATATATGGCCTTTATTATGTTGAGGTAGGTTCCCTCTATGCCCACTTTCTGGAGAGTTTTTATCTTAAATGGGTGTTGAATTTTGTCAAAAGTTTTTTCTGCATCTATTGAGATGATCATATGGTTTTTCTTCTTCAATTTGTTAATATGGTGTATCACATTGATTGATTTGCGTATATTGAAGAATCCTTGCATCCCTGGGATAAATCCCACTTGATCATGGTGTATGATCCTTTTAATGTGTTGTTGGGTTCTGTTTGCTGGTATTTTGTTGAGGATTTTTGCATCTATAGTCATCAATGATATTGGTCTGTAATTTTCTTTTTTTGAAGTATCTTTGTCTGGTTTTGGAATCCAGGTCATGGTGGACTCATAGAATGAGTTTGGGAGTGTTCCTTCCTCTGAAAAGTTTTGGAAGAGTTTGAGAAGGATGGGTGTTAGGTCTTCTCTAAATGTTTGATAGAATTCACCTGTGAAGCCATCTGGTCCTGGACTTTTGTTTGTTGGAAGATTTTAAATCACAGTTTCAATTTCATTACTTGTGATTGGTCTGTTCATATTTTCTATTTCTTCCTGGTTCAGTCTTGGAAGGTTATATCTTGCTAAGAATTTGTCCATTTCTTCCAGTTTGTCCATTTTATTGGCATAAAGTTGCTTGTAGTAGTCTCTTATGATGCTTTGTATTTCTGCGGTATCCATTGTAACTTTTCCTTTTTCATTTCTAAATTTATTGATTTGAATCTTCTCCCTCTTTTTCTTGATGAATCTGGCTGAAGGTTTATCAATTTTGTTTATCTTCTCAAACAACCAGCTTTTAGTTTTATTGATCTTTGCTATTGTTTTCTTTGTTTCTTTTTCATTTATTTCTGCTCTGATTTTTATGATTTCTTTCCTTCTACTAACTTTGGGTTTTGTTTGTTCTTCTTTCTCTAGTTCCTTTAGGTGTAAGGTTAGATCGTTTATTTGAGATTTTTCTTGTTTCTTGAGGTAGGCTTGTATTGTTATAAACTTCCCTCTTAGAACTGCTTTTGCTGCATCCCAAAGGTTTTGGATCGTTGTGTTTTCATTGTCATTTGTCTCTAGGTATTTTTTGATTTCCTCTTTGATTTCTTCAGTGATCTCTTGGTTATTCAGTAACGTATTGTTTAGCCTCCATGTGTTTGTGTTTTTTACATTTTTTACCCTGGAATTGATTTCTAATCTCATAGCGTTGTGGTCGGAAAAGATGCTTGATACGATTTCAAGTTTCTTAAATTTACCGAGGCTTGATTTGTGACCCAAGATGTGATCTATCCTGGAGAATGTTCCGTGTGCACTTGAGAAGAAAGTGTAATCTGCTGTTTTTGGATGGAATGTCCTATAAATATCAATTAAATCTATCTGTTCTATTGTGTCATTTAGAGCTTGTGTTTCCTTTTTAATATTCTGTCTGGATGATGTGTCCATTGGTGTAAGTGAGGTGTTAAAGTCCCCACTATTATTGTGTTACTGTCGAATTCCTCTTTTTTTTTTTGCGGTATGCGGGCCTCTCACCATTGTGGCCTCTCCCATTGCAGAGCACAGGTTCCGGACGCGCAGGCTCAGCGGCCATGGCTCACGGGCCCAGCCGCTCCGCGACATGTGGAATCTTCCCAGACCGGGGCACAAACCCACGTCCCCTGCATTGGCAGGCAGACTCTCAGCCACTGCGCCACCAGGGAAGCCCTGAATTCCTCTTTTATAGCTGTTAGCAGTTGCCTTATGTATTGAGGTGCTCCTATGTTGGGTGCATATATATTTATAATTGTTATATCTTCTTCTTGGATTGATCCCTTCATCATTATGTAGTGTCCTTTGTCTTTTGTAATAGTCTTTATTTTAAAGTCTATTTTGTCTATTATGAGAATTGCTACTCTGGCTTTCTTTTTATTTACATTTGCATGGAATATCTTTTTCCATCCCCTCACTTTCAGTCTGTATGTGTCCCTAGGTCTGAAGTGGGTCTCTTGTAGACAGCATATATGTGAGTCTTGTTTTTGTATCCATTCAGGGAGCCTGTGTCTTTTGGTTGGAGCATTTAATCCATTCACGTTTAAGGTAATTATCGATATGTATGTTCCTGTTACCATTTTCTTAATTGTTATGGGTTTGTCTTTGTAGGTCCTTTTTTTCTCTTGTGTTTCCCACTTAGAGAAGTTCCTTTAGCATTTGTTATAGAGCTGGTTTGGTGGTGCTGAATTCTCTTAGCTTTTGCTTGTCTGTAAAGCTTTTGATGTCTCCATGAATCTGAATGAGATCCTTGCTGGGTTGGGTAATCTTGGCTGTAGTTTCTTCCCTTTCATCACTTTAAATATGTCATGCCACTCCCTTCTGGCTTGTAGAGTTTCTGCTGAGAGATCAGCTGTTAACCTTATGGGAGTTCCCTTGTATGTTATTTGTCATTTTTCCCTTGTTGCTTTCAATAATTTTTGTCTTTAATTTTTGTCAGTTTGATTACTATGTGTCTTGGTGTGTTTCTCCTTGTATTTGTCCTGCCTGGAACTCTCTGCACTTCCTGGACTTGAGTGGCTATTTCCTTTCCCATATTAGGGAAGTTTTCTACTATAATCTTTTCAAATATTTTCTCGGGTCCTTTCTCTCTCTGTTCTCCTTCTGGGACTCCTATAATGCGAATGTTGTTGTGTTTAATGTTGTCCCAGAGGTCTCTTAGACGGTCTTCATTTCTTTTCATTCTTTTTTCTTTATTCTGTGCCACGGCAGTGAATTCCACCATTCTGTCTTCCAGGTCACTTATCCATTCTTCTGCTTCAGTTATTCTGTTATTGATTCCTTCTAGTGTATTTTTCATTTCAGTTATTGTATTGTTCCTCTCTGTTTGTTTGTTCTTTCATTCTTCTAGGTGTTTGTTCTTTAATTCTTCTAGGTCTTTGTTAAACATTTCTTGTGTCTTCTGGATCTTTGTCTCCATTCTTTGTCTGAGGTCCTGGATCAACTAAACTATCATTATTATGAATTCTTTTTCTGGAAGGTTGTCTATCTCTATTTCCTTTAGTTGTTTTTCTAGGGTTTTATCTTGTTCCTTCATCTGGTACAAAGTCCTCTACCTTTTTATTTTGTCTGTCTTTCTGTGAAAGTGGTTTTCCTTCCACAGGCTGCAGGATTGTAGTTCTTCTTGCTTCTTCTGTCTGCCCTCTGGTGGATGAGGATATTTAAGAGGCTTGTGCAAGCCTCTGGTCATGGGTGGAGCTGTGTGTTGCTCTGGTGGGCAGAACTCAATAAAACTTTAATCCACTTGTCTGCTGATGGATGGGGCTGGGTTCCCTCCCTGTTGGTTGTTTGGCCTGAGGCAACCCAACACTGGAGGCTACCTGCCTCTTTGGTGAGGCTAATGGCAGACTCTGGGAGGGCTCATGCCAAGCAGTACTTCCCAGAACTTCTGCTGCCAGTGTCCTTGTCCCCCTGGTGAGCCACAGCCACCCCCTACCTCTGCAGGAGACCCTCCAGTACTAGCAGGTAGGTGTGGTTCAGTCTCCTATGGGGTCACTGCTCTGTCCCCTGGGTCCCGATGCGTACACTACTTTGTGTGTGCCCTCCAAGAGTGGAGTCTCTGTTTCCCCCTGTCCTGTTGAAGTCCTGCAGTCAAGTCCCGCTAGCCTTCAAAGTCTGATTCTCAGGGAATTCCTCCTCTCATTGCCGGACCCCCAGATTGGGAAGCCTGACATGGAGCTCAGAACCTTCCCTCCAGTGGGTGGACTTCTGTGGTATAAATGTTCTCCAGTTTGTGAGTTACCCACCCAGAAGTTATGGGATTTGATTTTATTGTGATCGTGACCCTCCTACCGTCTCATTGCGGCTTCTCCTTTGTCTTTGGATGTGGGGTATCTTTTTTGGTGAGTTCCAGTGCCTTCCTGTCGATGATTGTTCAGCAGTTGGTTGTGATTCTGGTGCTCTCACAAGAGGGAGCGAGTGCACGTCCTTCTACTCCGCCATCTAGAACCAATCTCCCTACACAGAATGTTTAGACAAGAATTTTCTAAAGACTCAGACATGGCAATAGGACAGTAAATATAGTTATTGAAACTAGATAACCTGGCTTATAAAATGCTGTTTGATATCTGATGCTCTCAGAAGATAGGCAGTGCCATCACAGTTATCTGGTGATAAGCTGGAAGAAAGATGAGACATGAATGTGGGTCACGATGAGTTTCATCCAAAAGGCCCTTCTAGCTCTGAGAGTCTATGAGTCTTTTACACCTTTCCATTCCTGAAAATTCTAGAACTGACTTTGTGCAGTGATTCCTGGAAATCTTACAGGCCCAACAAGGGGTCAGGAGAGTGGGTGGCTGTGACGAAGTTGAGGTTACCGCTGATCTCATTTCTGCCCACCACTGCTCTGCCCTTAGGCCAGAGAAATACAGATATAAAATAGAGCCACTTATGTTGTGTGTGCTTTACCACAATTAAAGTAATCCCACAGGCTTATACTTTGTCCATGATGTTGATCTGTCCTTTTCTCATTTGACCCTCTCAACAGCTTGTGAATGGGCAAGAAAGTGCTTATTAAGCTCTTTTTAGAGGTCCAGAAAAGTTAAGTAACTTGCTTGTCTGGATTACACACTAGATTGACTGGTATCCTCAGTACTTTCAATAAGTGTTGTTGAATAAATGAATGAACCAGAACTGGAGCCCACATTCTCTGCTTCCTTGGCCAGTAGTTTGCTATTATATTCTTCTGAGCCCTGTGGGGACCTTCTGTGAGCAACTTAAGGATTGGTTGGGTTTTGCTGGCCTTTCCTTTGGGATTCCCTCATTCCATAGCTGAAGCTGTGTGCACCCGTTAGAGAGCATCATCCCAATTGTGTTCCCTACAAAGTAGGAAGGGAAAAAACACTCCACCCACTGTAATTCTTTTTTTGCTACTTGTTTTCTGGTATCTTCATGTTATTGCTGACAGGAGTGACTCATAGACTTCACTATGTGATTTTCTTGGTTAAGAGAACTTTTTCCTTAGCTCTAGAAGAAATTAATTAATAGTTATGTGTGCTTAAGGCACAGGTGTTCAGCAGCTTTACCCAGAACACAAGAGTTCTCTCTTCTAGCTAAGGCCAGACATGTTGCTTTGGTTTGGTAAAATTCTGTAGCCATTGTGTGCTTAGCTATGTGTTAGGTGCAATAGGGGAAGTCCTTGGGCTGAGAGGCTCAGAGTTCAGCTGGAGAGATAAGACACATATATAAATAGGAAAATAATATGAGACAGTTTTTAATAAAATACAAAATCAAATAGTATACCTGTAATTATTTAAACATGGGGAAAAAGTCATAAGGGACTTAGAAGGTATAGTGGAAAGAGTGTGTGCTTTAGTATTGTGGGCCATTGACAAGTTAACCTTCTGAACTACTTTTTTCTTTTCTGTGAAGCAGGCATAGTGATAGCAGCCTTACAGGGTTGTGAAGATCGAATGAGGGTAATGTGTCTAAGGCACCCGCATAGTGTCTGATGCATGGTGGGCATAAAACCAGTGGTAATTCCCTCCTCCCCTTTTCCAGGAGCCTTCCTAGAGGAGCTAAGCCTGAAAGGTTGATTAGGATTTGGGGGAAGGGAAGAGTGGAAGAAGGGTGATAGAAAGAGGGGGGATGGGAAGGTTCAGGTCCCATGAGTATGTCAGTCTGGTGGGAATGGAGGGCACATGGAAGAAGCAGTAAGAAGAAAAGCTAAAGAGACAGAAGTTTAGGCTTTATTTAAAAGAGAGGTTGGGGACTTCCCTGATGGTCCAGTGGGTAAGACTCCATGCTTCTAATTCAGGGGGCACGGGTTCTATCCCTGGTCGGGGAACTAGATCCCGTGTGCATGCCACAACTAAGAGTCCGCGTGCTGCAACTAAAAAGATCCACATGCCGCAACTAAGACCTGGTACAGGCAAAATAAATAAATAAATACTAAAAAAAAAATAAAAGAGATGTTATCATGGGAAGGTTTTTTTTGAGCTCTCTATACTGGTGTATATATATGTATTTAAAAGCCCCTTTTTTTTTTTTTTTGCGGTACGTGGGCCTCTCACTGTTGTGGCCTCTCCCGTTGTGGAGCACAGACTCCGGAGGCGCAGGCTCAGCGGCCATGGCTCACGGGCCCAGCCGCTCCGCGGCATGTGGGATCTTCCCGGACCAGGGCACGAACCCGTGTCCCCTGCATCGGCAGGCGGACTCTCAACCACTGCGCCACCAGGAAAGCCCTAAAAGCCCTTTTTATACTCTATTTTGTAGTATAGTAGCTAGAGGCTTGGACTCTGGAGCCAAACTACCTGTCTCTAAATGCCACCACTTAGTTTATTTCTCTGTGCCTTAGCTTCTTGATCTGAAAAATGGAGATGATAATAATGATACCTTGTAAGGCTGTTGTGAGGACGAATGAGATAACAAATAGAAAGTGCTTGAATAGTGCCTGACACATAGTACTACATAAATGTTAGCTGCTATAATTATTGTTGTTATTCTTTAAATGAAATAAAACTTCCATAAAACAGTGTGTGCCCTTACTGATGGACTCTGATAAATTAAAAAAATAATCTGATCTATTAACTCAGGGATTGTCATCTGTACTTTGAAGACCTCTGCTCTAGGTAGTGAAGAGTCATCACCGTGGTGAGCCTGCATAAAGTGGTGGTAAACAAGATCTGATCGGGAAGTGCAGGCTGAATTAGAGGGAGGAGAATTGGCACTGGGCTCTTGAGGTAGGTTGTGTCCACGTTAAATCATCTAGTATAATAGATTTGTTGCATGCAGAGGCAATTCTTGGTGGGGTTAGGCAGTAGATGTGTAGGACTTGGGCAGCCTTGTCAAAGAATTTGAGTTCCGGTGAGGGGAATGCAGCAGTACCACAGCAAAGAGTGCTGCCATAGAAAAAGCATTGCTACATATTTTCTGAGTGAATAAATGTTGTCTGAATGAAATAGGGTGATCATTGAGGACTGCAGGAGGCTGGAAGCTGTTCTCAGAGGAGGCAGTATGTGGATTGGGCTTGAAGGTATGGTAGGATTTGATATTGGGGACTGCATGGAGGTGAGAATGGGTGTAGAATATGATCAAGTTGGTCACCAAACTTCAACCCACTTTCTCTATTTCAGAGCAGCACTCCTTAAATAGCCATTAGTATCTAGACTGCGTGTGGCAGTCCTGTCATGTGGGCTGCAAAAGTAGCCCGCATTTCCTGAGAAGTGTGGTCTGTGGTGCTTAGGTGGTACATTGCCAGCTTCTTTGCAGATTTTCAAGTCCCACAGGGGCCAGGCTGGGCTGGCATTCTGTGGGGTCGGGATGGGGCATGGGAAGGGTGCAGCTGCTCTCTTCCATTTGGATAGTGTTTCAGGTAAGCGTCTGAGCACCTGCTTCCCTACCCTTCTTTCCAGTGCTGCTTGTGCTGTGTGCCTAGGCTGGGCCTAGCTGGAACATGGGTTTGGTGACAGGTGGGTAGGGTGGCAGGGACTACCGAATTTGCAGCTTCCACTGAATGGACTGTAGTTTGATATGAGCTGTTTGCTTTGTTCTGTGTTTGTGCATTAAAAGGACTTTTGTCTTCATCTTTGGCTCGCTCAAGGTTAAAGCACTAATGGTTGCATTTGAACTGAACTGTTTCTCATTTTGTCTGGCTTTAAGTCTTAAGACAATTAATGGTGGTATCCACCAGCAGAGCTCTTTGGGAGATAAGGTGGCTCTGGTTGCTGTGGGAGGCTGTGTGCAAGACAGGAAGAAGTGTGTGAGGGCAAGATAGAGAAGTCTCTTGTAGAGTCTCAGAGCTTATGCTCAGAGCTTTGGGTCTGTTTGAGTGCAGGGTAGAGTTTGGTCCGTTACAGAGTCTGATGAACTTTACCTGGAGCAGATGCCCCAGAGGGGTAATATAATTTTTGAAACAACCAGGGCCATGACATATTTCTTTTATCCCAAGGCAACTCCTCTGCTAGGAACCTAGGACTACTCTTTTTTTTTTTTTTTTTTTTTATGGCCACGCCAAGGAGCTTGCGGGATCTTAGTTCCTAGACAGGGGATCGAACCCGGGCCCTCAGAAGTGGAAGCACAGAGTCCTAACCACTGCCAGGAAATTCCCAACCTAGGGCTGTTTAGTCTGCCCTTAGAGACCTCTCCTGCCCTGTCTGTGCAGGCTCAGCATTCTAGCATCTAGATGTTCCATATTCTCTGAGGCCAAGCCAATGGCCAAGCCAATCTTCTCTGGGAAGTCTTTCCCTGACCCTTAAAGGAGAATTAGTCATCTTACTTCCACAGAACGTGGTATATCCCTTGATTATACCTCTTTCCTTGTATCCTGGTTGCCTGCCTTCTCCACTAGAAGGTAAGGTTTTGTTTCTGTTTTTCTGGTAAAGCTATTGATTTTTTTTTTTTAATAAAAAGAGATTATTGGGACTTCCCTAGTGGCATAGTGGTTAAGAATCTGCCTGCCAATGCAGGGGACACGGGTTCGAGCTCTGGTCCGGGAAGATCCCACATGCCATGGAGCAACTAAGCCCGTGCGCCACAACTACTGAGCCTCTGCTCTAGATCCCACGAGCCACAACTACTGAGTCTGTGTGCCATAACTACTGAAACCCGCATGCCTAGAGCCTGTGCTCCGCAACAAGAGAAGCCTCCTCAATGAGAAGCCTGCTCACTGCAACAAAGAGTAGCCCCCACTCGCTGCAACTAGAGAAAGCCCGTGCACAGCAACGAAGACCCAACACAGCCAATTAATTAATTAATTAAAGGAAAAATAAAAGATTATTTACTGCTGAACATAGCTCTTTCCAAAAGAGCCTCAGGCCAACTCAAGTTTCTAAAAAGAAAATCTTCCGGAATAGATGAAAAAATGTATCAAAGAACAAACACGCCTTTCATTCATTCTTCCTCTCCGTGTAACTCCCATAGTCATATTACTAAGACTTGAAAAACACAAATTATCACTTATATACATAAAACTCACATAAATGATAGAAGCAAATGAATTAGTAAAAAATGGCTTCATCTACAACAATGGAGCATAAACTAAAAGTTAAGCTTTTTGAAGGCAGAGGTTGTGTGTGTGTGAGTGTGTGTGGCTCTAACACCTAAGTTGTATGCAAGGTAAACATCAATCATAAAGAAAGAAAGAATGAATGAATGATTTAATGATAGAGTTTTAGTACTTTTCCTTATTAAAAATTCAAGATCCCAACTGAGTTGATTTTGTGGGTGGACCTCAGGCTGGGGCTAAATATGATGTCTCTGTGCAGACCTAAGAATCATTTGAGATGTTCTCCCCTCATAGGGTGTTTCTCCCTGGCCTTTCCTTTTTCAGCATTCCTCTCTTTTCTTTAATTGCTATTTAAAGATCTGTATGCTGAGGAAGAGCTGGTGGAGGGGAATGTTTCCCTGAGGACATGGTGTCTAATAGCAGCCAAGGCTTTGTGGTTGATTAACTCACTGATTGAATCACTGACTTTCAGGCATCAAGGGAGGGAGCATGGGTATATGTAAGCAGAGTTTAAGAACTCTGTGTGCATGTATGGTGAGGGGTGGAGGGGGTGGAGTGGTGGGAGTGATGGTAAAATGAAAAGAGAATGGTCAGAGAAATCTAGAATTTTAAACTCTTCCTAAATACAATGTTTTGAATTTTCCTTTTTGTGATCTAGAGTCAGAGTAGGTTAGTAGAAAGAGCAGAAGTCAAGAGACTTGACTTTCTTCTGCCGCCACCTCATATCTAGGACAAATCACTGCTGCTCTATTGGTCTCATTTTTCTCATTTGTCAAGTGGGAATTGGGAGTCTCTGCCCTGCCTGATTCCCTTGACTGTAGTGAGGATTGGTGAGATGTTGGATGAGAAAGCTCTGCAGAACAGAGGTAATGGTGCCCTGATCAGAGCAGGAGAAAAGTAAAATGACTCTGGTCACCCTTTCATCCTTTCTCACCAGAGACTTCCTGTCTCTGGAGCAATCAACTATTGTAGCCCAGTCCTCGATGCTCAGGTTCCTCTGACCTTTCTGTGCTTTCTAGCCTCTAGATAGTCATTCTTCATTACAGTTGTCCCAGCATGGCCCTCCATTGCCTCCGGCCTCCCTCTATCAGAGCCCTCACCAGAGTGTCTTGCCATTGCCTGTTTGGAAGTGGCTATTAAGAGTATAGGCTCTGGGGCTTCACTGGTGGTCCAGTGGTAGAGAATCCGCCTTCCAATGCAGGGGACATGGGTTCGATCCCTGGTTGGGGAACTAAGATCCTATGTGCAGAGGGGCAACTAAGCCCGCGTGCCACAATTACTGAGCTTGCAGGTCTCAACTAGAGAGCCCGCGTGCTGCAAAACTATAGAGCCCACGTGCCACAACTAAAGAGAAAACCTGCACGCCACAACTAGAAAACCTGCACGCCACAACCATAACGAAGAGCCCGCATGTCACAACGAAAGATCCCGCATGCCTCAACGAATATCCCGTGTGCTGCAACTAAGACCCAACACAGCCAAATAAATAAATAAATAGATAGATAAATAAATAAATAAAATAAATATTTTTTAAAAAAGAGTATAAGCTCTAAAGAGGGAACTCTCCTACACTGTTGGTGGAAATGTAAATTGGTGCAGCCACTATGAAAAACAGTATGGAGGTTTCTTAAAAAACTAAAAATAGAGTTGCTGTATGATCCAGCAATCTCACTCCTGGGAATATATCCAGATAAAACTATAATTCAAAAAATAATGCACCCCTATGTTCATAGTAGCAGTATGGACAATAGCCAAGACATTGAAACAACCTAAATGTCCATCAAAAGATGAATGGATAAAGAAGATGTGGTACATATATACAATGGAATACTACTCAGCCATAAAAAAGAATGAAATAACGCCATTTACAACAACATGGATGGACCTAGAGATTATCATACTGAGGTAAGTCAAAAAGAGAAAGACAAATACCATATGATATCACTTATATGTGGAATCTAAAATATGACACAAGTGAACTTATATACAAAACAGACTCACAGACATAGAGAATAGACTTGTGGTTGCCAAGGAGTGGTGGGTGTGGGAGAGGGATGGCTTGGAAGTTTGGGATTAGCAGATGCAAACTATTATATGGATAAACGACAAGGTCCTACTGTATAGCCCAGGGAACTATATTCAATATCCTGTGATAAACCATAATTGAAAAGAATGTGAAAAAGAATGTATATATAACTGAATCAATTAGCTGTAAAGTAAAATTAATGCACCATTGTAAATAAACTATACCTGTGTAAATTAAAAAAAAAAAAAAGAAAAGATTATAGGCTCTAGAGTCAAGCTGCCTGAGTTTGAATCCTTACTTTTACAACTTACTGGCTGTGTGCTCTTGAGCAAGTTACTTAATCTCTCTGTGCCTTAGTTTCCTACCTGTACATGAGGAGAATAATAGTAACTACCTTGGGATTCCCTGGTGGTCCAGTGGTTAGGACTCAGCGCTTTCACTACTGTGGCCCGGGTGTAATCCCTGGTTGGGGAGCTAAAATCCTGCAAGCTGCATGGTGCAGCCAAAAAAAAAAAAGAAAAGTAACTACCTCACTAAATTACTGTGAGAATTAAATGCAGCAGTATATGTGGAGAGCTTAGAATAGCACCTGGCATATGGTAAGCATTCAAAAATGTTCTATATTGTTATAATAATTATTACTTAACTCTCTAATCCCTGATTGGAACTCCTGTAGGCTGGGCGCTATATCTATTTCCTCACTGTATCCGTAGCCCTGTTCCACAGGATTGGAACAGCAGGCATTTGCTAAGAATTTCTGGAATGAGAGTTTATGTTTGAATACTGTATTTGCCATATACAATACTAACTTTACGATTGTGAACAAGAGACTTGTCTTCTCTAAACCCTAGTTTCCACATCTGTTAAATGACAATCATGGGACTTCCCTGGTGGCGCAGTGGTTAAGAATCCGCCTGCCAATGCAGGGGACACAGGTTCGATCCCTGGTCCGGGAAGATCCCACATGCTGCAGAGCAACTAAGCCTGTGCGCCACAACTACTGAGCCCGTGTGCCACAACTACTGAAGCCTGCGCACCACAACTACTGAAGCCTGAGTGCCTAGAGCCCATGCTCCGCAGCAAAAGAAGCCACTGCAATGAGAAGCCCACGTACCGCAATGAAGAGTAGCCCCCGCTCACCACAACTAGAGAAAGCCCATGGGCTGCAACGAAGACCCAACTCAGCCAATAAATAAATTAATTAATTAATTTAAAAAAATGGCAGTCATGATCCTTGTCATGCAGGGCTGATGTGAGGATTGAATATATATGAACTGCCAGGAGTTGTGTAAATGTAGTTCCCCACCACACCTGCCAGCTGTGTGGCATGTGGGGCCCGGGAATCTGCTGATTACTATAGTACCCCATAGTGGCCTGCTGAACCCAGGGTTGCTCCTGCGGTGATGTTTTCTGGATATTTTGGCCTAGGACGGAAGAAGGAAGCAGTACCTTGGGATTTCCCTTAGGGTTTCCGGCCTTTTCTGTCTGCCTTCCCTACTTGTTCTTATTTGGATTTTAAGTTCCTAGAATAGCCAAAATATTTTTCTGCCTCTTAGTTTCCCAAAGTGTCTTAAGCAACCAGACCACTTTGGTTTTGGCTCCTTTAAGCTTGCTCTGTATGGTCCTTGTCATTCTTCATTAGCTGTTAGTATATTCTGCTTATTTTCAATTTCCTGACATGTATTTTTTCCGAGACCAAAACAGCACTCAGATCATCTGAGGCAAACCCCTTTATCTTATTCACTCTAACTAGTGGGAAGCATACTGGCCTGTGAGGTAGAAGACCCGGGTTCCAGTGCTGCCTCTGACCCAGTCTAGCTGTGTGACATTGGGCAAGACTCTTTCCCTTTCTGGGTCTCAGACAGCTCATCATTAAAGTGAAAGATTTGAACCACGTAAGTGGTTTCTAAGGGTCCTTAAATTCTATGGTGTGAGTTTGGACACGTCATTTTTCTTTTTTGGGGGGTCTTAGCTTCTTCATCTGTAAAACTAAGTGGGTTGGCCTGAATAATTTATAGTCAATTCTAAGCCTCAGTTGTTTCCTTTTTCTCTGCCTTGTATTACTTTCTGGAGCGTTTCTGTGACAGTTAACAGCTGTGGACAGGAAACCCGTGAACACTTCTAACTTGGCAAAGGTTGCTACGCCCTCTGAACCTCACCCCAGCCCATTTCCTGTGTTTACAGTGTTTGGCTTTTTTGCTTAGTGACAGGCCTGACAGTTCATACTCCAGTTCTGTCTCCATGGCCTGGTGGTGCAGGGTAGACCAAAATGAGCGCTAATTTGGGAGCTGGGAGACAGGGTTTCAGTCTCCATTCAGCTGTGTGACCTTAGGCAAATAACCTTGCCTTTTAGGGTTCAACATCCTCATCTGTAAAACCAGAGAATTTAACTAGTGAGTCTTTCTGGCTCTGATATTATAGGATATGAATATTTGCCTCCCTTTTTATTACCCCTGAAGGGCCCTTGGTTTAGCCTGTTTCTTCCACATACTCCAACCTGGAAGGGACACAGGGGAGCTCCCTTCGCATTTCCTATGTGGGACAAAATAAGAGGAAGAAAGAAAGTCAAACAACTGTCTCGGGCCCAAATTGGCAGCAAAGAGGAGTTGAGATTGGGAGGCTGGTGTGACCGAATTGCCTAACAAATCAGCTATATGGTTGGTAACCAGGCAGATACCAATATGCACTTATTATTATGAAGACCCTGGAGATAGATAGTATCCCAGTTCCAGCCCTACTTTCACCATTTATGTGACTTGAGTAAGTCATGTAGTATATCTGGGCCTCAGTTTCCTCATCTTATATTGGGGATAATAAAGGTACCACCTTCACAGAGTTGTAAAGAGACACCATATGTAGAAGTTGCTGCATAGTTCTTGTCATGTTCATCCTCCCTTTCTCCCTTAGGCAGTTTGAATGTCCTTAATTCTGTTCTTGTGGAGATAGCAGCAAGACAGTCAAGTCCCACTCCAGAGGAGCTAACAGGCCACGTGGGGGACATAATTCAATTATGATTAGAAGAAACCTTATGAGGTGGTGCCTGGACCAGACTGGGTTCAGTGCTCTGACCTCAGAAGGGGAGACTCATAGGGGCTGGAGTGGTTCAAGAAGGTTTCCCGGTGGAGATGGACTTTCCCTGGGCCTTGAAGGGCCAGCAAGTCTCCATTAAACATGAGGAGCTGAGGGGAGAGTAATTCTAGGTACCCGTCTACACCCTTTGTCAAGCTGGTACTTTGTGTAGGTCGGTTTCACATACATCTCATTCTCCCATCAGCTAGGTAGTTATTATTCAAGGGATATATTTTCAAAATTTTAAGAGAAAAAAAATTTTTTGAGTCAAGGGGAAGACATAACATTTATCCAGACCAAAGTAGTTTTACTTCAATCAATGGGCTAGGTAGTTTTCTTGCATAATCTTAAATACTTAGTAAATTGTGTTATTATGCCACATTTTACAGAGGAGGAAACAGTGCCTCCAAAAGGTTAAGCAACTTTTTCAGCTCAATGTTAACAAGTTACAATGACAAATCAAAGGGAGTTCTTCATAATAATTGAGTACAGCCAAAGCCAGGTTAGGAGATATGTATAATTTAGCAGTTCTCAGTTGTGTTTATTCACCCAAGTTCTCAGTAACGTGTAATAGTGCTTACCTTTCTGAGATGGCTATCTTATTCCTTGCTTGCACCCTATACTTACCTCTTGCTCTTAGTAGTAATTCCCAATTTTCTAGATCCCCCGTGCTACCATTGACTTAAATTCTACCTCCTTACCTCAAACTTAGATCCCTTAATTCTTTTCCCAAATATTGATCAGGCACCTACCATAGACCTAGAGATGGATGCAAATACTGATTCCTGCTTGTATCTCTTACTGTAGTGGTTAGACAGACAATTAGAACAAAAACAACTTGGTAGTAATCGAACGCTTACTGTGTGCCATGCTCTATTTGAAGTACTTTAGATGTATTAACTCATTTAATTTGCACAACTTTATGAGATAGGTACATATTATTTTCTATTTATTTTAAGATAACGAAATGAGGGGACTTCACTGGCAGTCCAGTGGTTAGGACTCTGCACTTCCGGGGGTCCGGGTTTGATCCCTGATTGGGGAACTAGGATCCCAGAAGCTGTGAGGCGTGGCCAAAAATAAATAAATAAATAAAATGAAATGGGGCATCAAGAAGTTGAGTAATTGGTCTAAGTGTGATAGAGGGAAGCACAGGGAATATGAGAGCACAGAAGAGGGGCTCCCAATCTAACCCTAGGAGTTTCAGTGCAGAGAAGACTTCTTGGAGGAATTAGAAAAAGCCTGAGTAGAATCTTGAAACTTGAGTAGGAGTTAGTCAGGCATAGAATGGGGCAAGGATATTGCAGGCAGAGGGTACATCATGTACAAAGCCGCAAAGTGAATCTTGTGTATTTATGGAATTGCATGTGGTTTAGTGCGGTGAGAACGTGGGGTATGTGTGAGTGAGCGGCATGGGGTAAGGCTAGAGAACTCGGAAGGGAGCACCTCTTGAAAAGCCTTGCATGCTTTGTTCATCTATATTCATTATATGGGCCAGGGGTTTCCAGTCTTGGGGATCTGAAGCCCTGAAAAGGGTCCTTGAGGGGTGTCTCTTGAATCCATATTATTTCCACTATCATTTTTCAGTTGGTGGATACTAAAAGAGCAACCATTATTATATGGAGCTTTTTTGAATTACTCATTGAAAAAAAGTTAGGAATCACTGTTGTAGGAATTTGGGAGCCCTGCAAAGGATTTTGTTTTTAAATTAGAATTTTTATTGAGATAATTATAGCTTTATCTGCAGTTTTAAGAAATAATATAAGTGCTTCCCTGGTGGCGCAGTGGTTGAGAGTCCGCCTGCCGATGCAGGGGACACGGGTTCGTGCCCCGGTCCGGGAAGATCCCATATGCCGCGGAGCGGCTGGGCCCGTGAGCCATGGCCGCTGAGCCTGCGCGTCCGGAGCCTGTGCTCCGCAACGGGAGAGGCCACAACAGTGAGAGGCCCGCTTACCGCAAAAAAAAAAAAAAAAAAAAAAAAAAAAAAAGAAATAATATAGAGATCACTGGGAAACTTTGTGTAGTTTCCCCCACAGTAACATTTTGAAAAACTGTAGTATAATATCACAATCAGAATATTGACATTAACACAATCCACTGATCTTGTTCAGATTTCCTCACTTTTACATGTATTTGTGTGTGTGTGTGTGTGTGTGTGTGTGTGTGTGTGTGTGTGTACCAAGTTCTGTTCCAACACCGTAAGGATCATTCATGTTATCATTCTATTTTATTTTTTCTTTTTCAGCCGGCCGAGTGGCTTGTGGGGTTCTTAGTTCCCCGACCAGGGATCGACCCGGGCCCTTGGCAGTGAAAGCGCCAAGTCCTAACCACTGGACTGCCAGGGAATTCCCTCATGTTGTCCTGTAATCACACCCTTCCCTCCCATGCCCTTCTGTGTCCCTAACCCCTCTATCCTCCATTTCTAAAATTCTGCCCTTTAAAAAATGTTATATAGGGCTTCCCTGGTGACGCAGTGATTGAGAGTACGCCTGCCAATGCAGGGGACGTGGGTTCGTGCCCCGGTCCGGGAGGATCCCCCATGCCGCGGAGCGGCTGGGCCCGTGAGCCATGGCCACTGAGCCTGCGCGTCCGGAGCCCGTGCTCCGCAGCGGGAGAGGCCACAGCAGTGAGAGGCCCGCGTACCGCAAAAAAAAAAAAAAAAAAAAATGTTATATAAATAGAATTGTGGCGTTTGTAACCTTTTTGAATTGGCTTTTTTTGCACAGCATAATTCCCTGGGACTTCACCCAGGGAAGGTATGTGAATCATTACTTCATTCCTGTTTATTGCTGAGTAATATGTAAGTACTAGAGTGTAACCATTCACCTGTTGAAGGACATATAGCCTGCTTCCATTTTTTGGCCATTACACATAAAACTTCTATGAACATTTGTGTACAGGTTTTTATGGGAACCTGAAAAGGATTTTATTCAGGACCGTGGTCTAGTCAGATTTGAATTTTAGAAAAATTATACTGACTGCTTTGGTAGAGGATGAGTTTAAGAGAGACTAGAGCAGAGGCAGGGAGATCAGCGAGGAAGCTATTGTAGTAACCCAGGCAAGAGACTTTGAGACCTGAACTCCGTTCTCTGTGAGCTGGAATGTGCTTTGCCAGAGAGGCCTTTCCTCAGAAATAGCATCAGTCTTGTGCAGATGAGGGAGCAGGGTCAGGGAGCCTGGGCTGTAAGGAGGCTCAGGCATACTTCATTCCTAATAGTCCCTCTTCAGGGGAATTGCTCTGCCACCATAGCTGAGAGCTGCATCAGGTAAGGAAGGGCTGCGAACCTAGTTCTTAAAACGATCATCCTGACTGCCAGGTTTTTCAGTAGGTGTTCTTGGTTATCTTCTCTCAGGAAAATAGAAGGGGGCCCAGTTAGCTTCCTTGTATTGTTTGAGTGGAGGCTTATATGGGGCAGAAAGATGGTGAGAAGTTCTCTCCTAGTCTTGGTCTCTTTTGGAGCCTAGGAATGTGTTCTCTGGTAAGCCAGCCAGCAGTAGGCCTGGGAGGCTTGAGGAAGAACCTCTTGTTGCTATGGAAACTGTAATCCACATTGTTTTTACCCCATGCACTGGTGTGCCTGGCTCCTCAGTGTTTATATCTTAAAGGCCTTTATCACTGTGCTCTTGGGGCTGCTGTGATAAGCACTGATTATTGGGAGCCAGCCCCACTTCTGAACCCAGAGGGTATAATCCTAGAGGGTCCACTAATAGGTTGGACATCTCCCCAGGGCACTGCGCCAAGTCCCTATCTGGGCTGGTCCTTGGATGGCCACCCCAGCACTGTTAGAAAACTCTTCCTAGCAGAAAGCTGTTTTGAGTTGTTTGTCATTATTTTTTTGGCCATCGCAGACCCTGACAAGTACTGGCCAGGACACAGGAATGTTTGGGTCAGGCGCCAGATCAGAGAATTTGGGGTGGCTTTTGAACGAGAGTGTGTTGAATTTCTCTGGGACAGTCACACTTCTTGGCACAGACGCCTTCAGAATGTAAAGAATGTAAAGACCTGTGGTGTGTGGGACCCCAGAGCCGAGGAAGTGAATCTTCCAAACCTGTACGCACCTTTCAGTTGTCACTAGAACCGGGTACTGTGCTGCCCAGCCCAGGGCCAGACACAAGGGATACTGGAAAAATCAGACTCCTCCTGCTGTAGTTGGGAACATCAGACTCACAGGTAAAGCAAAGAATAGAGAACTGACAAATGAACGACTGACATTTTTATAGGGGTTTACCGATTTTAAAGAACTTTACTGATTTTTCAGATAAGAAAATTAATCCTTAGGAGTAGTCAGGGTATAAGAAAGTCAGATTCAAAGACCTACATCTACCACTTATGTAATTCAGTATATATTTTAATAATTGGGGGGTAGGAATGGAGGGGACCCTGGAGGCCAGAAAAGTGTGTCTTTCTTCTCTTTGTACTGCCACTGCCTTTAGCTAGCTATTTCATCAAATAGCTGTTTGAAAGTCATAAATGAGTGTTAAAATGCCAGCATGTGAGCACTGAATTTGGGGTCAGACACTTCTAATTCAGTCAGAAAGGTTATAGGTTTAAAAGTGCAGGCAAATAGGCTGTTAAGCAGATGGGCAAGAGTCCAAAGCCCTGCAGGAGACCCAGGAGTAGGCACCAGGAGTCAGAACAGCCAGAAGGACCAGAAGCCCAAGTTATTGAGGGCATGGCCTGCTTGGTGGGGACTAACTTTAAGGGTTAGCCATCTTCTTCTGGAAGGAGGCTTCTTGTGAGATCAAAATTTGAAGAAAAGAATACTGAGAGGAGGAAGATGGTAGAAATGGGACACAAAGTGGTGACTGAGTGCCCCTCTAGTGTCTTTTTAACTTTGTTTCTAAGTCCTAGTGAAGAAGGGGCCTTTGGCTAGTGCTAGACACTGAAGAAGTTAAGGCAAAACCGGGAAGTTCTGTTTTACCCTGCTTGGGGAATGGCACAAGCTCAGTTAGGGCTTCTGTGTTTGCCCTTAATAGACAAATAGAACCTAATGGAACCCATTCCCCGCTACCCCTGTTTGTTGGCCTTGGAGAGTAAGAATTAGTCGTTCTAAGAAGCCCTGTTGCACAGGCTCATCAGGATCTCCCAACCATAGTCTTGCCACAAGACATGGTATAAGAAGATGGTGAGGCTTCTCACCAGTCAGAATGGCCATCATTAAAAAGACTACAAATAACAAATGCTGAAGAGGCTGTGGAGAAAAGGGAACCCTCCTGCACTGTTGTTGGGAATGTAAGTTGGTGCAGCCACTATGGAGAACAGTTTGGAGGGTCCTCAAAAAACGAAAAATAGAGCTACCATGTGATCCAGCAATCACACTCCTGGGCATATATCTAGAAAAAAACCTATAATTCGAAAAGATACATGCACCCCTATGTTCATAGCAGCACTATTCACAATAGCCAAGACATGGAAATAACCTAGATGTCCATTGACAGAGGAAAGGATAAAGAAGATGTGGTGTACATGTACTATGGAATACTACTCAGCCATAAAAAAATGAAATAATGCCATTTGCAGCAACATGGGTGGACCTAGAGGTTATCATACTAAGTGAAGTAAGTCAGAAAGAGAAAGACACATACCATATGATACCACTTATATGTGGAGTCTAAAATATGACACAAATGAACTTATCTATAAAACAGAAACAGACTCACAGATATAGAGAACAGACTTGTATGTGCCAAGCGGGAGGGGGGTGGGGGATGGATGGATTGGGAGTGTGGGGTTGGCAGATACAAACTATTATATCTAGAATGGATAAACAACAAGGTCCTACAGTAGAACACAGGGAACTATATTCAATATCCTATGATAAACTGTAATGGAAAAGAATATTTAAAAATATTACATATATGTAAAACTGAATTACTTTGCTGCACAGTAGAAATCAACACAACATTGTAAATCAACCATACTTCAATAAGATAAATTAAAAAAAAGTTAGTGAGGCTTCTAATCTGGTTCTAACAGTATTTTGCCAGCCCACCTACGGCAAAACAACCCCATTTCATGGCCTCAGTTTCCTTCTCTACTTGTAAAGTGAGCAGTGGCCCTTAATGCCCTCCAGAGCTCCTCCAACTCTGCCATTTAGAGTTTGAGTATGATGAGAGATCCCACTATCCGTTACTCCCATTCTATGCCAGGAGCTTTTGAAAGATTGGCAAAAAGAACCCTTTGACTTTGGCCTATTTGTTTATTTATTTATTTATTTAGGCTGCACCAGATCTTAGTTGCAGCATGCGGGATCTTTAGTTGTGGCCTGCAGACTTCTTAGTTACAGCATACGAACTCTTAGTTGTGGCATGCACGCGGGATCTAGTTCCCTGACCAGGGATCGAACCCGGGCCCCCTGCATTGGGAGCATGGAGTCTTACCACTGGACCACCAGGGAAGTTCTGACTTTGGCTCTTTTAATAAATCAAACCATGTGAGGTGCTGTGCTCCTTGCTTTTGGGTTGCTGTGCTTAGGTAGCCTTCCCTTCTGCCCCCACTGCCTTCTACCTGTTGTTCAGACTGTGCTGTCTCCTGTTGCTCTGGTCTCTTGACCCTTTACCATATTCTACTTTGTGTCTTTGTAACTCATGTACTATGCTCATTCTAGTACTTTCTGTGAGCAAGGACTGTATTTGTTCATCTCTGAATTTGCTCCTTCATGCAACAGGTTCTTTTGGGCATTCATTTGTTTATACAACAAATGTTTATTGAAGCCCAACTGTTGTGCTAGGGACTTTGCTAGGTGCTAGAGTTTGGCTAGAAGCTAGGATTCAGCCACGAAGAAGATAGCCATGATTCCTGCTGCTATGGAGCTTACAGTTTAGTGGAGAAGAGAGATATTAAGCAAAGTATCACACAGATAATTACAATTGTGAAAAGTGTTATAAATGAAAAATATAGGGTACTTTGGAGAAAATATAATTTGGGCCTAAACTAGTTTGGGAAAGAAGGTGAATCAAAGAAGATTCTTTGGAGAAAAAGTATTTAAGCTGAGACTAGCAGTATGAGTCAGAGTTTGCAGGTTAAGAAAGAGAAGAGCCTTTCATATAAAAGGAATTCTAGGTGGTTCTCAACCTGGGCTTCACATTAGCATTATCACCAGGTATAAGAGAGTATATGAAGCAACAGGACTGGTGCTTCGTACTGGTGCTTACTGGTGGCAGTATAAAGTGATACAACTGCTTTGGAAAACAGTTTGGCAGTTACTTAAAAAGTTGAGCATACCCCTGTCATCTAACCCAGCAGTTCCACCCCTAGTGGAACTCAAGGAATAAAACACTCATTTTCACTCAAGAAAAATGAAAACGTGTACACACATAGACTTATACACTTAACGTTCATAACCTTTATTTGTAACAGCTAGAAATTGGTTAATGGATAAACAAATTGTATATCCATTCAATGGAATACTACTCAGCAATAAATTGGAGCAAACTACTGATTCACGTGACAGCATGGTTGAATCTCAAATCATGCTGAACAAAAGCAGCCAGACACAAAAGAGTACAGAGCTGTGATTATATTTATTTGAAGTTCTAGAAGAGGCAAAACTAATTTCTAATGATAGAAATCAGATCAGTGGTTGTGTGGGGACGGGGATGAAGGTTGGCACTGAAGAGCCAAGTGGGAGCATTTTGAGACCATGGAGGTGTTCTAGATCTTAATCAGGGTGGTGGTCATATGAATGCATATGTTTGTCAAACACATAGAACTGTATACTTAGAATGGGGGCATTTTATTGTGTGCAACTGTACCCTAAAAATATCCATGCTCCATTTTTTTTTTTTTTTGCGGTACGCGGGCCTCTCACTGTCGTGGCCTCTCCCGTTGTGGAGCACAGGCTCCGGACGCGCAGGCTCAGCGGCGATGGCTCACGGGCCCAGCCGCTCCGCGGCATGTGGGATCCTCCCGGACCGGGGCACAAAACCGTGTCCCCTGCATTGGCAGGCAGACTCTCAACCACTGTGCCACCAGGGAAGCCCCATGCTCCATTTTAATAAATGTCGGAAAAAAAGGCAAAACTTATCTATGGTGATGAAAGTCAGAATAGTGATTACCGCTGTGGGGTCGTGGTAGTAGTGATTGGAGAGGGACAAGGGGAGGGAGTCTTCCTGGAGTGTTAGGAATGTTCTGTATCTGGATTTTGGTGAAAGTTACATGGATATATATATATATATATATATACACACACATATATATTTAAATTGATCCTTATGTTTATTTATGTACTTTACTATATGTGTGTTATTTCTCAATTAAAGAAAAAACAAAAAAAAACAACCCCCAAACCCAAACCCATACCTAGGTCTCACCCACAGAGATACTGGGGGCTGCGTGTCAGCAGTTTAAGAGCTCCTTAGGTGATTCTAATATGCTGCCAGAGCTGAGAACCACTGTGCTGTGTGGAAAGGAGGGAGAAACTTGGCACATCAAAGAAGGGTCACACGAAGCAGGAGGAGTTGCTGGACATGAGACCAGAAAGATGGCAGGTGGCAGATCGTTCTGGCCCTGGCAGGCCACAGTAGGGACTTTGAACTTTTTTTTTTTAAATAAATTTATTTATTGTATTTATTTATTTTTGGCTGCGTTGGGTCTTCGTTGCTGCACGCAGACTTTCTCTAATTGCGGCGAGCGGGGGCTACTCTTCGTTGTGGTGTACGGGCTTCTTATTGCGGTGGCTTCTCTTGCTGTGGAGCACAGGCTCTAGGCGCACGGGCTTCAGTAGTTGTGGCTCGCGGGCTCTAGAGCTCAGGCTCGGTAGTTGTGGCACATGGGCTTTGTTGCTCCGCGGCATGTGGGATCTTCTCGGACCAGGGCTCAAACCTGTGTCCCCTGCGTTGGCAGGCAGATTCTTAACCACTGCGCCACCAGGGAAGTCCTGAACTTTATCTTGAGAATAATGAGAAACTTTTGAAGGGTTTTAGGAAGGGAGAGGCCTTGGACAGATATGCAGGTGGTACGCACCAGCACTGCCTATAGCCAGCACTCCTGCTGATTGCTCATTAAGTATTTAGAATCTCTCTGCTGAGAGTGACATGCTGTGTGGAGAATGAGATCTGGAATAGTTAAGAGTCTTGAACTAGGATTGGTGATTGATTAAATGTGGGGAGTGAGGGAGAGTGAGATGTCAAGGTTTCTGACACAAACAACTGGTGAAGTAGGAAGTTTGAGGGAAAGGTAATGAGTTTAGATTTAGACGTTATGAGTTGAGGTGCCTGTTACACATCCACATGGAGATGTTTAGTAGGTAGTTGGAGTCTGTGGGTTTCTGTAGGCCAAAAGTGAAACTTGAACCAGAAACAACATTTTGTTTTTTGGGAGTTGGTAATGGCTAGTAATTTCTTTAAAGGGTAGTTGAAGCTATGAGGAGAGGTAAGATTACTTAGGAGAGAGTGTAGTACGAGAACAGAGCCTAGGACTGAGCCCGCATTCTTTGAAAGCCCAACATTTAAAAGTCAGGTAGAGGGGCTTCCCTAGTGGCGCAGTGGTTAAGAATCCACCTGCCAATGCAGGGGACACGGGTTCGAGCCCTGGTCCTGGAAGATCCCACGTGCCATGGAGCAACTAAGCCTGTGCACCACAACTACTGATCCTGTGCTCTAGAGCCTGTGAGCCACAACTGCTGAGCCTTCGAGCCACAACTATGGAAGCCCGCATGCCTAGAGCCCGTGTTCTGCAACGAAAGAAGCCACCGCAATGAGAAGCCCATGCACCGCAATGAAGAGTAGCCCCCACTCAATGCAACTAGAGAAAGCCTGCGCACAGCAACGAAGACCCAACACAGCCAAAAATAAATAAAATAAATAAATTTATTAAAAAAAAAAGTCAGGTAGAGAGGAGAAGTCTGCTCTGCACATTAGGGAAGACAAAGATTTATTTATTCATTCAACAAATCTATACTGAATACCTACTATGTGCCAGGCACTATATGAGTCCCTGGAGCTACTGCAGTAAACAAAAAAAGTCCCTGCTTATGAACCTTACATCTATTGGAGGGAGACAGACAATAAACAAATAAATGAACAAGTATATCATGTGTGAGGTGGTAGTAGGTGCTATGAAAAAATGAAAAAGACATAGCTCTGCCCTCAGATACCCTCAGATAACTGCAGCTGTAAGCTGACCGTGGTAAGCCTGCATGAGGTACAAAGTCAGAAATGCTGAAACTCAGAGGTATATCTCATTGTGTTGCTCATTGGAGCTTTATATATAGTTGATGTTATGGATTATCATTTTTCCACTGATGACTTTCTTTAATTATGTTTGATATAAATTAAACAACTGTTAAAGAAGATGTGGTACATATATACAATGGAATATTACTCAGCCGTAACAAGGGACGAAATTGGGTCATTTGTAGAGACGTGGATGGACCTAGAGACTGTCATACAGAGTGAAGTAAGTCAGAAAGAGAAAAACCAATATCGTATATTAATGCATATATGTGGAATCTAGAAGAATGGTACAGATGATCTTATTTGCAAAATAGAAATAGAGACACATGTAGAGAACAAACATATGTAAACCAAGGGGGGAAAGGAGCGGGGCAGGGGGTGAGATGAATTGGGAGATTGGGATTGACACATATACACTATTGATACTATGTATAAAATAGGTAACTAATGAGAACCTACTGCATAGCTCAGGGAACTCTACTCAGTGCTCTGTGGTGACCTAAATGGGAAGGAAATCCAAAAAAGAGGGGCTATATGTATACGTATAGCTGATTCACTTTGCTGTACAGTGGAAACTAACACAGCATTGTAAAGCAACTATATTTCAATAAAAATTAATTTAAAAAAAGAGAAAATGAAAAAAATAAACAACTGTTACTGGAGTATTCAAATCTCAGGTTAGAGTGAGAATATAATTATCTCACATTATAATCAACATATGTAATATTTTTAAAAGCAGGCTAATAAGAATTGAACAAAATCTCTACCAATCACACACATATTACAGGCTATGTTTTTTTTAAGACTTTATTTTTTAGAGCAGTTTTATGATTACAGCAGAATTGAGAGGCAGGTACAGAGATTTCCCATATAGCTCCTGCCTGCACACATGCATAGCCAGCCCCGTTATCAACATTTCTCACCAGAATGGTGCTTCTTTTTTTTAACCAAGGATGAACTTACATCAGCACGTCGTAATCACCCAAAGCCCGTGGTTTACGTTAGGGTTCACTCTTGGTGCTGTATGGGTTATTTTTTATGTATTCTCCCTCTGAGGAGAAGTGAGCATGGTCAGAAGTCTTTTGGGTCAGTGCTGCTTGGGTAGCTGAAACCAGTGCCAGCTTTGTCTAGAAGGGAAGCGCTTCTCAGTTCCTGCCCCCTGCTGAGAAGAGCTGGGCCTCTTCTTGGATATGAGGACGTGATGTTCTAACAGGGGAAGGAACATCCCTCAGGTAGGCTGGATTTTACACAGCCCAGGAATCCTCTTTCCTCAAAGAGGACTCCTCTTTCCTCTGTGGCTAGGCCTGCTACGTGCTGTATTCCAGGGGGGACCTTTTCTTGCCAGTTCCATGTCCCAAGCCAGTTCCCCTTCTCAGCCTTCACATTTTTGTCTAGAGGGTCCCCTGCCCTCCTCCCCAGCCCCATCCTCATTCTAGGTTCCAGGCTGTTTTATCTCTGGAACCTCATGGTCCTTGGTCAAATCTGAAAGTCTTCCTAGGGCTCATGCTCTCAGTCTTACAGTCTTTTGAGCCCTTTCTAAGGGTAAGGGTGGATTCTGATCCCATCAGAGTCACTGCAAAGCCTGCCAGTCCTGGCTGGGGGGTGGAGGCTGAAGGGGGAGAAACTATTTTCAGAGATGAGGCCCCTGTTGGTAAACTTTAGCCATGTCCATCCAGATTCCCCTCAGGTTCCAGCCAAGCGCTGAGGACCAGTCTGACCAGCGCCCTTCTCTCCTCCTTCTCTCTGCCTTCTTCCTTGACTGCTGTTCCTCTCATTTCTTTCCCTCTAGGCTTGTGTCTCACATCAGATAATCCATTGCCCAGCTCAACTGTAGTGGCTCTGCACGGTAGTGCTGGGAGAGGCGAGGCATTAGGTGCATGGTGGATATTGCTGGTGGGAACTGGTGGGTTGCCCTCAAGAATTCTGTTGCCTTTTGGGGAGGTGGTTTGTTATGAATCCATTCATTCATGCATTCATTCGTTCAGCCAGCACTTACTGATTTCATACTTGACAAGGTGGATATTAGTGATGGTGCCATACTGGGCCCTGGGGGATAGAGTGAGTCAAATTTAGCCCTTGCCCTTTTCTGGACGTGGCATGCAAACAACTCAGAGCATGAGAATTAATATAACAGAGTTATGTACAGAGTGCTTTGGAGCATAAAACAGTAAATGATTAGCTCTGCCTTGAGAAAGGAGAGGAGATTTGGACATGAGGGAAAAGCCTTTGTGGTTTTGTCCGCCAGTGGTTAACAAAGTGTGGTCTGCAGACCACTGGAGGTCACCAAGATCTTTGTGGGGATCCAGAAGGTCAAAGCCATTTAATAATAATACTAAGATGCTATTTGCTTTTTCCATCGTGTGTACTTTTGCACTGTTGGTGCAGAAGAAATTAGTAGGTAAAACTGCTGGCACCTTAACAGGAGTCAAAAGAGTGGCACAAGATTGTGCCAGTAATCACTGCATTCCTCACCTCCATGCCCTCTCAGTTTTTTTTAAGCTTTTAATAGAGAAGTAAAAATGTATTAATTTTATTAAATTGTATCCCATGAATACATGTCTCTTTAGTATTCTGTGTGATAAAACAGGACGTATGCATAAAGCACTTTTGCTGCACGTAGGAGCCTGATGTTTATCTCAAGGAAATGCATTTGTGTGATTGAGTTGCAAGCTGGACTACCTCCTTTTCTCGGGGAACACTAGTTTTACTTGAAAGAATAACTGACAAATTGCAATTACTCAGACTTATGCTTTTGGCAGACATCTTCTTGAAAATGAATGAAGTGAGTCTGCTACTTTAAGGAAAACAACTGATAGTATTTGTTGCCAGTGATAAAATTCCAGCTTTTAATTGAAAATAAGAGTTTGGGAAAACTTGTATCTGCCACTGTGAGCTTGACAGCTTCTCCAGATTTACAGCTTTTCTGATGAAATCAGTGGTGATATTAATAATTGTGATTATTTTGATATTGTATAAATGAACTGTGTCAAATTTGGAAGCTCTGCCTAACTCATCGAATCACTAGTTTCCAAATGATTAGTGTATCATGTTTCAAAATCACCCATGGGTAGGGACTTACCTGGTGGTCCAGTGGTTAAGACTCCATGCTTCCACTGCAGGGTGCATGGGTTCAATCCCTTGTCAGGGAACTAAGATCTGATCCCGCATGACGTGTGGCCAAAAAGAAAAAAAAAAATCACCTATGGATAAAAGATCCATTCAAAGTGCAAGATAGACCAATAGATTTTATTGTATTAGAGTACAAAAAGTTCATCTGTATAGTTTCAGATTTCACCTTGTAACTAACCTTTAATAAACTTCCTACTTGTTGAGTTTCGGTGAAGTATCAGAGAAGAATGACCACAATTATCTGAAAGGTTATTAAAATACTCCTGCATTTTCCAACTGCATATCTATGTTTTGATCTTCAATCAAAACAACACCTTGAATGTGGAAACAGATATAATGAGGCTGTAACAGCTGTTTTCTATCAAGTCAGACATTAAAGAGATTTACAAAAATGTGTAACAATACCACTCTCCTCATGAATTTTTTTGCAGAAAACAATTATTTTTCATTCAAACATGTTTATATTAATGTATATGAGATTTTATTGTTTTAAAATGAATTAATTACTAAATATTAGAATTTATGTTTTAATTTCTAATATAGTAAATATCAGTTTGGGACTTTCAATTTTTTTTTTTTTTTTTTTTGTGGTACGTGGGCCTCTCACTGTTGTGGCCTCTTCCTTTGCAGAGCACAGGCTCCAGACGCGCAGGCCCAGCGGCCATGGCTCACGGGCCCAGCCGCTCCGTGGCATGTGGGATCTTCCTGGACTGGGGCATGAACCCGTGTCCCCTGTATCAGCAGGCAGACTCTCAACCACTGTGCCACCAGGGAAGCCCAAGGGATTTTCAATTTTTAAGTGTAAAAAGGAGTCCTGAGACCAAAAAATTTAAAATTTGGTCCTATACTATTCTCTCTACCTAAAATTCTCTTTTCTGCCTACAGAAATCCCATATATAATTGTAGAGCTGATATTTAGTTATTCATTCAGAAAACATTTACGGAGCATCTACCAAGAACCTGGTTTTTTCTTGCTGCTGGGTACATAGTCCCTAGCCCTTATGGGGAAGACAAATTAAATAGACAACTACAACACAGTATGATAAATGTTACCAGTGATAGACATATAAATGCTGTGGGAAGACAGGCCATTGTCAGAGTTGCTTGCCAGCTCACCTAGAACGTTCCTCTGAGCAATGTGATTGGACTGTACTGCCTGTGTTTGATTCTTTATGGTCTTAGAGGGAAAGTGGCTGAAGTTAGCAAAAGATGGGAACTGTTCACTTGCTGGTCTGGGAGGAAAAAAAGAGACTACAAATGTATTAAATGTCAGCTTCATGCAGGCCCTATGCTAGGTGTTTTAACAAATGTGGTCTTGCTTAACTCTCACAAAAACCCTATGCAGCAGAGTTAATTATCCTTATTTTGCACATGAGATATTGGAGGCTCAGAGAAGTTAAACAACTTGTCCAATATCATATGGTTGTAACTGATGAAGCTGGGACTTTGACACATGTGTTCTGACTCCAAGTGCAGGGCTCTTTCATTGCAGTAATAATGTGTTGCTAAAATGGGTGGATCTTTTAAGGTAATTTCTGGATGGGTCTGGGAAACCTTGCCAGATTGAAATGTATTAAGAGAAGATAGAAAAGGTCTCAGGAAGGAGAGAGAGAGAGACAGCCTAGAAAATGCTTCATTGAAGGAATTATTTGTGAATTTTGGCTGACATGATTTTTCTGGACAGGATTCTATGGCCATATGGGACATCAAGATTTTGTACTCCCTTATCCTCAATCCCTTTAATCCTTCTCTATGCCAGATGATGCCAGCAGCAAAGGTCACCTGTCTATCTGATCAGGTTACAAACTAGAGCCTGATGCTTGAAGCCCAGATTTCTTGGACCTGCTGTAGGCCAATTGTGCCCAGCCTGGAGACCCCAGTCCCTAGAGCTTGGTAAACTATTCCCATTATTTTTTAAAAGCCTAATAGAAGTACTTTACTTAGGTTCATCCTGTGGGTGGATACTTGCTAATGAAAAGATTAGGTTTCTTTGTTTTGGGTCAGAAATCTGTCGCTCTGATATGCTTCAGGTGTGCTACCTATGGAACTCTAGAAAAGGGGTCAGCAAAGTATGGCCCAAGGGCCAAATCCAACCCACCACCTGTTTTTGTAAATAAAATTTTGTTGGAACGCAGCTAAGTTCTCTCACTCATGTTTTGTCTGTGGCTGTTTTTGTGCTCAATGACATAGTTCAGTAGCTGCCACAGAGACTATATGGCCCATAAATCCTGAATGTTTACTGTCTGGCTTTTTACAGAAGTTGCTGACCCCTAGCATAACCTCAATTCTTTCTATTATGGCACTTAGCGCATAGTGTTTTAATTGCTTATCTCCCCCACTTTTATAATTGAGCTCCTTGAGAGCAAAGATGAAGTCTGATTCATCTCTTTATACCCTGTGCTGATTATAGACCCTGATATATGAAGAGTACTCAATAAATGTTGTTTAAATGGGCATATCCTATGCTGATCAAAAAGCTCTTATAGGCAATTATATATGCCTTTGAGTAATATAAAAACAAGAATAAGGGAAGGAAAGTGTTATGTTGGTTGTGGTAATCTCAGTGCTGTGTGCTTCATCTATGGACTAGTTGTTACTTACTGCAATTTTTGGGGGATAGGTAATTTGTGGATAGGAGTCCATGAATGAAGCAATCATGCCAAGAGCTCTCGTTGGTGAGGAAACTGAGAAACAATTCCTTAATTTTTGGCTATTTTCTACTCTTTTCCTCAATACCCACCACCCCTTTACCCCACCCTCCATTTTCCACTCCACCTTGCCAGGACAAAGGTAGAGGAACATAAGGTTGCATGGAGGTACTTATTTCTTTTGTATGCATACTATTTATCTACTTTTTTCTTTTATAAAGCCATTTCTTCAGTGTGCTTCCTACCAGCATTACTGTCCGTGGCTTCCAGAAGATGAAACTAAAGCTGTCTGGTTACCTTGGCATAAAGGCAGTCAGGTGAAGTGCTGGCCTGCGAGTCAGCAGACCCGGGGTCTTGCTGTGCCTCTTCAGCGACCTTTGACTTTGGGCACATCCGTTAACATCTGTGAGCTTCAATGTCCAACATATTTTTATTGAGTCACATCTGGGACTTAAAAAATTTAATATTTACACACCTTCTCATTTTGAAAAGGATTTGAGCAACTAGCAAGCGATAGAGAGGTGACCTGTCCAATCCTGTCTCTGTTTCTCACCAGCAGACAAGTAAATGATTAGATAGATTAGTGTTTCCGGTCTCTGATCAGGGACTTCTAGAAGGCTTCACAGCCACAGCTTCTTCACCTTGTCCTTGCTTTCTCTTCTGTGACTGCTTCTGTTATCTGGGAGGTCACGGTTTTTCTTCTGTCTTCTTTGGGGGTGATCTGAAGAGTATTTTGCCTAGAAAGATCAGGGTCGAAAGGCAAGAGGAATTTGATACTCTAGGAATTGGAAGAAATACCAGAAACTTTAGTTAAAATATCTTTTTCAAATAGTGAACTTGAAGCCTGAAGAAGGGAAGTGACCTCCTTAGAGCCACATAGTAGAGCTACGACTAGATTCCAGGCTCTTTCTGCTATGTGCCTTGATCAGGCTAGGTGTTTTCCAGGTTCGTAAGAGAGGATTAGGTGTCATGAAAGAGACATGGGTGGGCTAGGCTCTTGTGCTGGTTTTATTGCTGTATGACTGTATGGTGGTGGGTGGAGGAAGTTTCACTCCAGACCTCCATGCTTGCTGAATGTAGCTGTCCTGGAGAAGGCATAAGATGTGAAGGGTTTCCTCAGTTAGCCTGTGGCTGGCATTATATGTACAGGCAGTGACAAAGTGAACAAAAAGGAAAACTACATAGTACTCTGGCCTTGGAACAAATGGCCTGTTTTCCTATTTCTAGAAAGATTGTATTAATTCACATTTATTTATTGACTAAAAATGATGTTTCATTTGAATATGTATTTCTTTGATTACTAGTAAGACCTTTCCCTGTGTTCATCAGCTATTTGTATTTTCTCTCACTTGTATATTTTTTCCTTGTGAGTTATTTATTCATGTTCTTTGTGTAGATCCCAGTGTATTCCTAGTCCTATGCTTGACTTCCCTGCCAAGGAACTATTAGGATAATAAAGCATTGACCCTAAATAGGGAAGACAGTTACTATGAAATACTTTCATCACTGTACAAATAGTCTGTTAAGTGGCTGTGTGAGGAGTCAGGCGCTAGAAGCCAGGGACTGTGAGACAGGTAGGTAATAGAGCTGGGTGGCAGCCCCCAGTAATGTTGTCTCTTGCTTTTCCTGTACAGAGTTCTGCCGGATTGACAAGCCCCTGTGCCACAGTGAGGATGAGAAGCTCAGCTTTGATGCAGTCCGCAGCATCCACAAGCTGATGGACGATGATGCCAATGGTGACGTGGATGTGGAAGAAAGTGATGAGGTGAGCTCCCTCACCCTGTGCGGCTCTCTTCTCCTCCTGTGTGAACAGTTCCTGAAGCTGTCTAGACAGGCTGTTCCCTGAGGAGAGGTGTTCTTGATATTGGCTTGTCCTCTAGGAATGCATCCTTGTCAGGGAAGGTGATTCTCAGCAGAGCAGCCTCTAGGAGCCGGCCTGCCAGAGTGCAGGCCTTAACATCTGTGTGTGTGCCTGGACTGGCTCCTGTTTGCCTACCGGCTAGAAGCACAACACCGACCGAACTGTGCTGTTTGAGAGGAGAGGGAGCCCTGAGGCTCGTCTGTACAGTTTCCCTGAATCCTTGCTGTAATCCTGCTGTAGATGGAGGGCATCCATCTGTCCTTACTCTGTGCTCAGCCCTGTGCTGGCATGTGGAAGAGAAGGCAAGACAGTCAGATCTTGCCCTTTGGAAGCGTATACTCTATTTGTGAGGAAGAAACAAAGGTTCCTAGAAAGATCATTCTGAATTCCAGGCTGCAGTTGCTGGGATCCAGTTGAGTGGTCCAGATAGTAAGAGCGAGAGGAATCTCTAGGTGGAAATAGCTCTGTTATTGTTTCACCGTTTGGCGTGACTGCAGCTCCAATTCCACAGAGCCCAGAGCCCAAAGTCATCATGTGTCAAAAGACTGAAAAGCTTCAGTTGTTTTCAAGCTCCACTTGAGCCAGCAATGGGGTGAAGCTGGCAAGTTATGCCAGCTTTTAGTAGCGATATGGTGTATATCATGAGGGAGGGGCCGATCTAGTCTCTCCTCCTCTGGTTAGCCCACCTTTAAGTTGTGAATTCAACTTTGGATTTCACGTTGCCAAAAACATTTGAAACAGTGAAAGAGAGGAGTGACGTGAATGAGGAAGGGTATGGAAACTCTGAAACGGATGGCATTCAATACAATTCAGTGTTTATAACTGTCTATTATATGTGTGCCAGGTACTGTTCTAGACGTGGGGATGTGGCAGCAAATACACATAATTACATAGAGATACATCTGTCCTCATATAATTTACAGTCTAGTGAAGAAACTTTAGCCTGGAAAAGAAAAGATTCAGATAATACAATTTCTATCTTCAAATGCAATCGAAGTAGAGGAATCAGACTTAAATGATGACGATGATAACAGCGAAATCCTTACTCTGTGCCAGGCACATTGTTAAGCTCTTTGCATAGTTACTTTTTTAACTTTGTTGATAGCCTTAGGAAGTTGGTATTACCATCAAGGACTGGAACTTTGGAAAGGTTAAGCATTTTGTTCAAGGACATGCTGGGTAGGAGAACAGATCTGATTTCAAAGCCTATGCTGTTAAGTACTGCAGTATTGTTTCTCTTATGCTAAGGGCAGAACCAGGACCACTGTGGGGAAAGTAAAATATAGGCATATTCTTCTGGAATAAAGAATCACCTCACAGCACTATCTCGTCATAGAAGAGGCTTCCTCGGTAGGTAGGTAGTGAACTCCCTGTCACTGAAGATGGGACAGTAGAACACAGCACTCCACTGATTGGTCAGCAGAGGGGATCCTTGTATCAGGTTGAACTAGATAATGTCTAAGGAACTTATAAGAGGAGAAAAATAGACTTCCTGGAGGAAACAGAATTGGGAGAGAGTGGAAGGGGTGGGGCAGCCTGAACAGCAGGAAGCAGTGTGAGCAAAGATGTGGAGGCAGTAAGAAGCGTGGAGGGTAGGTTTGGTCACACAGAGTGACTGTGGGAGAAAACTGCAGGGCAAAAGCCTGGCAAGGAAAGGGGGCCCAGGCAACCAGGCTGAGATATGTATACTTGCTGAACCTGGCAGCTGTAGGTTCTTAAGCAAGGCCAACAGCCATGATGAAAGTATCCGAACTTTTGGTCACATCTAGATGTGTCACTGACCCTCAGAGGACCCACATTTTATTTGTCTGTGCTGGGAATAGAGCCATGTTCCTGGTGGTGAGGGAGGCCTAGAGGTTTCCTGACCACAGGACTGGGAGATGCGTGGCACCACAGTCAAGAAGGTGATACGATCCAAGATCCACAAATTCCTGGATATCTTTGTCATCCGCTCCTCCTTCTTTTTTCACTTTCTGCTGAATTACTTTGTCAATGGAGGGAGGAAGAAAATGTTCTTTTTAGAGGAATGTACCACAACAAAAAGCTCATCAGCACAAACTGTTCTAAAATAACACAAAAGCTGTCACCCTGCTTTTCCCCGTGCCAGTGGTGAGCTGTTCTTTTTCAGTGTAGCTTATGCCTGCCTTGGCTTCAGCTGCTCTCCCTACAGTCCGGGCCTCTGGTGGGCAGAGGGGCCTGCCAGTCTGGGGTCTCATGATCATTCACAAGCTATTTTCTCCTTGAAAGAGAAAGTCACGGTAGCAAAGTGTGTGTGTTTGAGTCAGTCTCAACATAGATGGAGTTCATGATCTAACTAGACCATTGGGTGGGCAGCTCAGAGCTTGGAATATCAGATTATGGATGCTGAGACACCAGAGATGAAACCCTGGTTGTGCTGGCCATCAAGGACCTGAGATTCTTATGTCCCGCTTAAAAGAATTGCTGATTACCCAAGGACCCTAGGAGAAATCTGCTGGGATACTCTATTAAGCCCTCATTTATTCAGCCTCATATCGGTAAGTTTTTCAGATAACTGAACTATAACCTCATTTCTAGATATTTAAAAATCTTAGCCATTTTTGAAGTGAGTTTTCCTTCTTACAGATGACTGTGAACAGATTGTTACTTTCTTTGGATTATTCAAAGCATGTCTTCAGGGCCTCTTGCACTGTTACCCCAGTGCTTACATTCCTGTATGCATTGTTGTGATTTCTTTTTATAGTTTTCTATCTCTTCGTTGATTCATCCTCATTTCTGATCTTTCTGTCTCTGCTGTAAGCTATGAAATTAGACTTTCGGTAAACTGAGACTCAGCAGCCATTTTATAGACAATATACAGTCGCTCGTGTGGGGGGAAGCCAATTTGACTTCTCAAGTGTCATCTCTGCTTGCTTTTGTCCTAGGTAGCAGAGGCTATGGATTGTGGGCCCTTCAGATGAGCAAGATGGCACTATTGGTGCTGGTGTCCTCCTTGCAAAGCTGACAGGGAGTTCTGCCAGCCTGGCAGTGTGGGAATTCATGACCTGTGTTCTACTGACACCTCTGGTAGGGATACTGCCTCTGGGCAAAGGATTTGCAGCAGTGGGATGGCACTTCAGGCTGTCCTGATAGTCTGAGGTGGGCAGACAAGAGCCTTCCTAAAACCACTGTCCCCTTGACGGGACCAGACAGTTTGAGAGCAGTTTTATTGTCTTCTGTGGAGCCTACATGGAAAATAAAGGACATTTGTTCAGCTATTAAACAAATTCTTATTGAATACCTGTTATGTGTGAGGCACTGTTGTAGGGCTATAGATTCCATGATGAACAAAGCAGATAAGATCCGTGCTTTAATAGAGCTTGCATTCTAGTAATATGTATGTCATAGGTGATTAAGTGATAAGTAAACTTTGAAATTAGGCAGAACTGTGATCAGGTTATAGTAGTTTAGTGACTTCCCTTTGGTTTTCTCAGGGTAAAATGGTGGTTAATGATTCCTACCCTTGGCAGCGTTGCTATCAGGATTAAGTGAGAAAAGTGCTGTTAAAAGTTCCCAGTCCAGGGCTTCCCTGGTGGCGCAGTGGTTGAGAGTCCGCCTGCCGATGCAGGGGACACGGGTTCGTGCCCTGGTCCGGGAAGATCCCACATGCCGTGGAGCGGCTGGGCCCGTGAGCCCTGGCCATTGAACCTGTGTGTCCGCAGCCTGTGCTCTGCAATGGGAGAGGCCACAACAGTGAGAGGTCCGTGTACCGCAAAAACAAAACAAAACAAAAAGTTCCCAGTCCAAATAAAGAACTCTCAAAACTCATCAATAGACAACAAGCAACTCAATAAAAAATGAGACAAGATTTGAGCAGACACTTCATCAGAGAAGATATATGCATGGCAAATAAGCATATGAAAAAATGCTCAGTATCATTAGCTATTAGGGACGTACAAATTAAAACCACATTGAGGGACTTCCTTGGTGGTCCAGTGGGTAAGACTCTGTGCTCCCAATGCAGGGGGCCTGGGTTCGATCCCTGGCTGGGGAACTAGACCCCTCATGCATGCCTCAACTAAAAGTTTGCATGCCACAACTAAGACCCGGTGCAGCCAAAAAAAAAAAAAAAAGAAAAAGAAAAAGAAAAAAAAAAACCAACCCACAATGAGATATCACTATACACCTATTTGGATGGGTAAAATTAGAAAGTAGTCAAAACCAAGTACCATGTGAGGAGGAAGAGCCACTAGAACTCTTACAGAGTTTCTTATAAAGCTGAACACAATTTAATACATATCTCAGCAGTCCTACTTCTAGGTATTTACCCCGATAGATAAAAGAAAATTTATATTTGTATTAAAACCTGTACACAAATGTTTATAGCAGCTTTACTCATTATCACCAAAAACTGGACACAAATCAGATGTCCTTCAGTGTGTGAATGGATAAAACAAACTATGGAAAACTACTCAGCAATAAGAGGAATGAACTATTGATGTACACAGCATAGATGAATCTCAAAGGCATTACTCTGAGTGAAGGAAACCATCTCAGATAGTTACATACTATATGATAACATCTAATGACATTCTAAGAAAGGCAAATCTATAGGGATGGAGGCCAGATCAGTGGTTACCAGGGGTTAGGGGTGTGGGGAGGGTTTGATTACAAAGGGGCAGCATGAGGGAGTTTTTTTTTGGTAATGGAACTGTCCCATGTCTGGATTGTGGGGCAGTTATAAGAATCTACATAGGTACTAAAACTCATAGGACCAGATTCCCCCTGTGCCCTCCACCACAGTTAATTTCATCATATGTTAAGTAAGAAAAATGTTCCCAGCATAGCATTGACACACAATTCAGGCTCAGTGAACGCTACTTATTGCCACCTTTCTGTTTCCTCTATATTTCCAGGAAAGCTACCTACATCTGATGATTGTATATATATATATATATATATATATATTAATTAATTTATTTATTTTTGGCTGCATTGGGTTTTCATTGCTGCACGCGGGCTTTCTCTAGTTGTGGCGAGCAGGGGCTACTCTTCGTTGTGGTGTGCGGGCTTCTCACTGTGGTGGCTTCTCTTGTTGCAGAGCACAGGCTCTCAGCACACGGGCTTCAGTAGTTGTGGCTCATGGGCTCTCGAGTGCAGGCTCAGTAGTTGTGACATATGGACTTAGCTGCTCCGTGGCATGTGGGATCTTCCCGGACCAGGGCTCGAACCTGTGTACCCTGCGCTGGCAGGCAGATTCTTAACCACTGCGCCACCAGGGAAGTCCCTGACAATTGTATTTTAATGTTCATGTGTGGAATGACTGACCAATATCACTGTAGCAAGCATGTCGTCAGGCTGAGATGGGAGTCTTATGCAAGGGTGAGATCACACATTTTGCGGGGTGGAGATGGGTACGTTAGTATGAGCCTGGAAAGCTGCAAAATATACTTAACCTTCTGTTAGTGTCTGTGGTGTCTGGTGTAGAATAGCACAGGGTTAAAAGCTTGTGCTGCAGAGTCACACAGACCCAGGTTTAAACCTGGCTTTCCCTTTACCAGCTGTGGAAACTTTGAGAAGTTACTTAATCTCTTTAAGCCTCAGTTTCCTCATTAGAAGTTGAGTGATACCCATTTACCGTTGCAACAAAAAGAATAAAATACCTAGGAATAAACCTACCTAAGGAGACAAAAGACCTGTATGCAGAAAACTGTGTGACACTGATGAAAGAAATTAAAGATGATACAAACAGATGGAGAGCTATACCATGTTCTTGGATTGGAAGAATCAACATTGTGAAAATGACTCTACTACCCAAAGCAATCTACAGATTCAACGCAATCCCTGTCAAACTACCACTGGCATTTTTCACAGAACTAGAACAAAAAATTTCACAATTTGTATGGAAACACAAAAGATCCCGAATAGCCAAAGCAATCTTGAGAACGAAAAATGGGGCTGGAGGAATGAGACTATAGTACATACTTCTATATATACTATACTTCAGACTATAGTACAAAGCTACAGTCATCAAGACAGTATGGTACTGGCACAAAAACAGAAATATAGATCAATGGAACAGGATAGAAAGCCCAGAGATAAACCCACACACATATGGTCAACTTATTTTTGATTAAGGAGGCAAGAATATACAATGGAGAAAAGACAGCCTCTTCAGTAAGAGGTGCTGGGAAAACTGGACAGCTACATGTAAAAGAATGAAATTAGAACACTCCCTAACACCATACACAAAAATAAACTCAAAATGGATTAAAGACCTAAATGTAAGGCCAGACACTATCAAACTCTTAGAGGAAAACATAGGCAGAACACTCTATGACATAAATCACAGCAAGATCCATTTTAACCCACCTCCTAGAGAAAGGGAAATAAAAACAAAAATAAATAAATGGGACCTAATGAAACTTAACATCTTTTGCACAGCAAAGGAAACCATAAACAAGATGAAAAGACAACCCTCAGAATGGGAGAAAATATTTGTAAACAAAGCAACTGACAAAGGGTTAATCTCCAAAATATACAAGCAGCTCATGCAGCTTAATATCAAAAAAACGAACAACCCAATCCAAAAATGGGCAGAAGGCCGAGATAGATATTCTCCAAAGAAGATATACAGATTGCCAAGAAACACATGAAAGGATGCTCAACATCACTAATCATTAGAGAAATGCAAATCAAAACTACAATGAGGTATCACCTCACACCAGTCAGAATGACCATCATCAAAAAATCTACAAACAATAAATGCTGGAGAGGGTGTGGAGAAAAGGGAACCCTCTTGCACTGTTGGTGGGAATGTAAATTGATACAGCCACTATGGAGAGCAGTATGGAGGTTCCTTAAAAAACTAAAAATAGAACTACCATACGACCCAGTGATCCCACTACTGGGCATATACCCTGAGGAAACCATAATTCAAAAAGAGTCATGTACCACAATGTTCATTGCAGCACTATTTATGATAGCCAGGACCTGCAACCAACCTAAGTGTCCACTGACAGATGAATGGATAAAGAAGATGTGTTACATATATATAGTGGAATATTACTCAGCCATAAAAAGAGACGAAATTGAGTTATTTTTAGTGAGGTTGATGGACCTAGAGTCTGTCATACAGAGTGAAGTAAGTCAGAAAGAGAAAAACAAATACCGTATGCTAACACATATATATGGAATCTAAAAAAAAAACCAAAACATGGTTCTGAAGAACCTAGGGGCAGGACAGGAATAAAGATGCAGACATAGAGAATGGAATTGAGGACAGTGGGAGGGGGAAGGGTAAGCTGGGAAGAAGTGAGAGAGTGGCATGGACATATATACACTACCTAATGTAAAATAGATAGCTAGTGGGAAGCAGCCGCATAGCACAGGGAGATCAGTTCAGTGCTTTGTGACCACCTAGAGGGGTGGGATAGGGAGGGTGGGAGGGAGACACAAGAGGGAGGGGATATGGGGATATATGTATATATATAGCTGACTCACTTTGTTATACAGCAGAAACTAACACACCATTGTAAAGCAATTATGCTCCAGTAAAGATGTTAAAAAAAAAAAAAGCGGAGTGATAATAGTAGGTACCTCATGAAGTTGTTGTGAAGATTAAATGAAATAATGCATATAAAGCAATTAGTACAATGCTTGGCATATAGAACAGGCTCAATAAAAGTTAGTTTTTGTTGTTATTATTATTGTTGTTATCATCAGAAAGAACCTACATTTTGTTAGAGATAGGCCTGTGTTCAAAACCTGGCTTTGCCACTTACTGTCTATGTGACATATAGGCAAATAAATTCACCTCTCTGAGCCTCAATTATTCAGCTATTTGAGGAGGGTAACTCTTTGCAGGGTTGTTGTAAGCATTTAATGTATTCAAAGCTCCAAGCACAAGGGCTGGCGCGTGATAGGTTCTAAATTCATGTTTTTTCCTCCCTCAGCGTGATGGTACAGATAGTGAGGGCTGGCTTGTATCGCAAGAATTCCAAATCAGCTCTCTCATCATCCCAGGGCACCACAGTGTTCAGCTCTGGGAGCCACCCCCAACAGCTCGGCTGACACGGCTAGGGCCAGGACCCTGCAGGAGGTAGTTCTGTCTTCACCCGAATAGCTGATGTTAAGGGAAATGGCGCGTGATAGAGCAGAGTCACACGTTTCTAGGGGCCACAACTTCTCTGTTAGCTCACTCAGCCTCCTGCCTATGCCTTTATTTTAAAAAAGGTCTAGGTGAGAACTTTTGATTTTCCCCTACCCATCTGGAAGGCTAGAGGATTTTGAACAAGGCCATGCTGTGGTAGTGTCATTAGATCTGCTTGACTTTAGCATGGTGAAAGTTGACTTGTTTTTTACCTTTTTAAAATTGTTCCACCAAGCATGCTAGGTCCTGGGAGGCTGTGAGGGTTGAGGAAGGATGGACTCTGGCACCAGGTGGAATCAGGGCTGGGGAAACAACCCGAAGGGGTGCAGCCGGCAGTTCCACTTGCAATAGCCAGAGGCCCAGTAGGAATTGGGCTGGAGGGACAGTATATAGGGCCCTAAGAGCTTCTCACACGTAGCCAGTGCTGTGGCCAGCGTGGGTTAATTTGGACGAAGATAAGTAGCTGCATTATGCTCAGAAGTTATCATCATGACTAACAACGATTGTTATTCCCTCCTGAGGCTTGTGGCTTCATTTCTTTGTATCCAGATAGCTGTAGACAGCCCTCAGTATTCCGTTGCCTCTAATTTCTCCTTCACCAGCACATGTACACGCTGCCAGTGATCTTTCTAAGTTACATTTTAATTTCCTTTTCTTATTCCATCTGACTTCCTGTGCCTGGCACGCCATCCCTTCAAATCTGGCCTTAACCTTTTTTTTTTTTTTTCCCTTTGGCCATGCTGTGCGGCCTGTGGGATCTTAGTTCCCTGGCCAGGGATTGAAGCCGGGCCATGGCAGTGAAAGTGCCAAGTCCTAACCACTGGACCACCAGGGAATTCCCCGGCCTTAGCCTGTAAGTCTCTCTAGACATACCTCCTACCACTCTGATCTGACTCTTGTCCTTCTTTGGGTCATAGTCATTCCATGTTTATTCCAGGTGCCTTTCTTTGCTCAGATAGGTCTCCTTTCTGGGAATTAACTTTTTATATCCCTCCCTCCAACCCCTGGCTCTGTGTGTATTGGTCTTAGGTGTCCTCTGGAATGCCCCAGCTTCACTTTTCATGAACCTTGCCTGGCTTTCTTCCCCCACTGATCTCTCTCATCTCAGTACTAACTCCTGTAGCACAGTCTACATCACTCGTTTAGCGCTTAGAATGTCTTGCTTTGTACCCCAATGATTTTGATTGTATTGTTGCCTATAAGTTTGTCTTTTTGCACTAATACTGGAATTGCTAAAGCACGACTCTGATCGTTAGTCCTACATTGTAAAGGGAGTGCGGTGGAAAAGTAACATTCCTACCATGTAATAAGTCCTGTGCCAGCTGAGTATATATGCGGTTTCATTTACTTCTCAACCACTCTGTGAACTCGGTGTTATTAACTCTGTTTTAGAGATGATGAAATTGTAAGAATGGCTTACCTTCACTTACTAAACTAATCTAAACTCTGACCTGCCCGCCAGGGTTCCTGCAGTCTGACTTTAGCTCGCCTGACTAGTTCTTCTTATACCCTGCATTCCCTCACTCTATGCTGCAGCCATCTCAAACATGCTCTTAATCTCTCATCACTGTGCCTTTGCTCCAGATAAACCCTCATCCTGGCATCGCTCTGTTTCCCACTTTTGCCTGTAAAAATTCTACTTGTCCTCCAAGGCCTAATCAGGGTTTCTCAGCCTCAGCACTGCTGACGTTTTGGGCCAGATTGTAGGATGTTTAGCACCATCCCTAGCCTTTCTACACTAGAGGCTAAGAGCAGCCACCCCACGCCCCACACCACCCAAGCTGTGACAACCAAACTTTTTTTATTGCCACTTGTCAGTTGCCCTGGGGAATAGAATTGCTCCTGGTTGAGAACTACTGGCCCTAGATTAAATGTTGCCTCCAAGAAATCTTGTTTGTTCCCCTACAGTGGGAAGTAATCCTTCCTCTCCCATGCTCCAGAGTACTTGGCATGAAGCCCGCATCTGGCATATTGCTTTGCTCCATATTGTAATTAGTTGGGTGCATCCTTGTCTGTCCTACCAGACTGTGAATGCCTCCCAGGAGCAGGAACCAGGTCTCATGCATCACTGCTTCTCCCACAGTGCTTGTTGCAGGGCCTTGCACACAAAGGTGATGAGTTACATTTTTTTGAATTTGAAAGCAAAGATTCTATCTTATCTGTGTGTGCTCCTTAAATTGTTTCACTAGGGCAGAGCAAGAGTATAGAGTTGGCTGGTCAATGGTATGGGGGACAGGGTGCTTTTGACTTGTGAGTTCCTGGCCAGGATAGCAGCTGAGTCAATGGTGGGCTGTTTCTAGAAGTTGCTAGGGTCTGGGCTCCAGGCGTTTGTGTATGATGTGTGTGTCTGACCTCCTCTGTGACCGCTTCCCTATCCCTCTGCCCTGTGCTATGAATCATATACAGAATCTGGATGGAGGTGAAATCACTATAGTTAAAATGTTAGGAAAGACAGAGAAGAACATACAAGAGGGGTGTTGAAGAAAGGAAAAGACGCTGCTGAGACTGCTGAAAGGCTGTGTGACTGAGCAAAGGCATGCAGAGGCATTGGAGCAAGAAAGACGAGGGTTTTAGGTGTACAGTTAATAGTTGTATGACCTTGGGAAGTTTGTTAAACTCTGTGAGCTTCGTTTCCTCACTGTCAAATGGGGACAGTAATCCTTACCTTGAAAGGTTATGGCACAGATGAAATGAACTTGTGCATAGAGAGTCCCCAGCCTGTGGCTTAGTTCCCGGTAGTAGTATTACTTACTACTTCTTCTACTCCGACCCGCCTGTAATGTGCTAGGCCTGTGCTGGGTGCTTCTACATACAATCGCTCATGTCATCTTTACAAGAAACGTCTACTGTGGGGTACATAGTGATTTTTCCATATAACCGGTAAGGAAACTGAGACTGAATTAGCTCACAGTTATCCATTTTTTGGGGTTATTGCAACGCACATCTGCCTCAGGCTGATGAAAATGTTTCGGACTTGTGGTGATTGTACACCTCTGTAATTATGCTAAAAACCCTTGAGCTGTACACTAAGATGGTATGTGCATTATATCTCAATGAAGATGTTAAAAAAATAAAAGTGTCACTACATTGGTTGGAGTAGTGATCACCTTCCACTTGCCTTTCTGTAGCCCAATCCATAAGAATCCCTAGTGCTCTGTAGAAAACACATTGAAAACCATGTTGACTTCTATCTCCCTTTCCCCCACTCCTTACTTTGACAGATATGAAGAGGTGCTTCTAAGTCTGAATTACCATGGTTTCTGGAAGCAGAGATCCCTGGTTAGCTAGCTGACAGCTAGGTTCCCTCTGTTTCTGGGCAGGTGTAGATCGCTTTTGAGGACACCAGACTGAACAGCCTTTGGGAGAATTTCTTTCTCCTCCCTCCCTCCCCTCCTCCCTTCCTCCCTCCCTTCTTTCTCTTTTTTTATAGTTGTCACTTCTGGGGAAGCTAAGGGAGAGCCAGGTGGTAATTCTCTCTCACCCACACACCAGGGACCTGAATCCAATTCTTGACCCTTATCATATGGAGCTCCATGACAGGAGATATCAAACGCAGCTGGCTAATTGGCCCCAGTTTTATTTTTCCTGGGTTTGCCTTGTGCTCAGGGCCTTCCTCTGATATCTAGTACTGCTATCATGCTGGCCCCTCAGAAGCAGAGTTCTCCCCTTGGTCCCTGAACATAGATTTTCCTTGTTTCCTCTTTGAACAGCTTTGACAGCCTAGAGGTTTTTTTTGTTTTGTTTTGTTTTGCTTTTTTAAGTTTACTATATGAAAAGTAGGGCAGAAAAAACTTGCACACAATTATTCAAATAACCTCAGCATGGGTTTCGATGTATACATTTCTGCTGCTGCAATAACTCTTCTTTGACCTAAAGGACTGTTACAGTTTGGAGGCACTTTGCTGTTTTTTTGCCTTCTAGCTCCCTGCCTATCTCCTGGTGCAGTCACCATCCTATCTCCTGCCTTGTGGAACATTCTGACCGCCTGCCCTTAATTCAGACAAAGCACAGATTGAAGTCTGCTCAGACCCTCTGGACAGAACAGAGATGACTGATACCATGAGAGATCATCCTTCAGATAACATGTGCTCTTTAGGCTAGGGAATGACCTATCCCCATTTTTCCTTGTAAATACTTAATTATGGATGGCTGTAGCATTCACTCACCAGGGGTACCTCATAGTCAGCTTCCAGGCTACAACCCCAGTGAGTCCAAGCTCTGTGGCCTTCCTCAGGCATTCAGCCCTAACTTCTAGGAGGGCTTCCTGGCATTTTGTGAGTTTCTTAGAATAAAGTATCTGGAAATTGACTTTTAAAAGTCTAAGCATGAGCTGTGGAGTCTGACCTGAGTTCAGATGCAAGCTCGGCAGCGTACTAGCTATAAGGCCAAGTAATTCGGAGGCTCACTTTCCTCATCTGTAGAATAGAATAGAGATGAAAATAAGACACTCTTTGCCATTCATAAGCCCTTAGGCTAGTGAGAGAGGCGGGTATGTAAACTGGCAATGACAACAGCACATCTTCAGGGCTGTAATGGTGGTGTGCACAGGAGACTGTGGGAGTTTCAAGAGGAATAGGGGTGAGGTAATCTAACATGTGCTGGTGTAGCAGAAGACACATTGTCAGCCAGCACTCAGGGAGGGGTACTGGTTGCTAGACAAACTGAGCTACACATCAGAGGGAGTAAGTGTCGTTTGCAATCTGTCCTAGTGCCTTAGCCAGATACAGGGTGAAGCAGCAGCTCCCCCAGATGGTTCCACTCATGTTTCCAGGAAAACCCAGACGGTGGTTTGCTTTGACAGATAGGGAAATTCTTTCTCACTAAGCAGACTGTTGTTTTCCTTCCTCCCATCTTTGTTGGTGAGTCTGCTTTGTCTATTCTGGATGGCAATCCTGTTAATGGCAGGGATTAGTTGTACTTGTAAGGCTTCTGTGTGTGTGTCCATATATGTCTATATGTGCCTTTGTGTTTGTTTCTTTGTGGGTGTGTATACATCATTTTGTGCCTTTCTGTATTTAGATGTGTCTGTGTGCATAAGAAGTAGAGGAGGGGAGGAACACTGAGCCAAGGAGGTAGGAGCTGAGAGAAGGCCCATGAGCCAGGTCAGAGATCAAGGAGAAGATTAGGAGCGAAAGGTTACAGTGCAGTACGGTGTGCAGGACCTGGGGGCAAAAACAGAGCCAGGAAGTATGATCAGGAGTCCAAAGCTGCTGTTAGTCTAGGCAGGATCTGGGCCCTACAAAGTGGTAGGCAGAATGCAAGGGTCATCTACGGCCAGAAATGGGCAAGCCAGCAGAGAGAGAAAAGATCAACTTCAGGTATTAAGTAAGCTTCTGGATCTTCCTGTCTAAGGAGGAATCAGCCACTGGCTCCCAAGGTCCTGCTTGTCTTCAGACCTAACTGGTGTTTGTGTTTGTTTGTCTGTATGTATCTATATTTATGCCAGTCTCTCAGTGCATGTCTGTATCTGCATGTGCATCACATTCAGTGTACTTAATGGCATTAGAAACAATTGGTTTCCAATGCAATGTCTGATTCACTTGAGGATCCATGACCACCACCACCCCTTATTTGTCCTCGTGTTCCCCATCCCCTTATTTCTGTCTTCCTTCTCTAAACATATTTAGTGTCTGGTCTGTGCTGGATGTTGGGTATGCAAAGACTAATAAGGAAGACAGATTTTCTACCTGCAGAGAGCTCACGTATTAGTGAGGCAGAAAGACACACGTGTTCAATCCTAACAGGTATTGTGACCAGAGATGAGCACTGCATGCTCTGTAAGTACAGAAGAGGGAATTTAACCCATCCTAGGGTGCCAGGAAAGACGACACAGAAGAGGTGATGCCTGAGATGAATAGGAGTTAGCCTTGAGAAGAGAAAGGTATAGCAAGTGGAGGAATGAGTATGATGTCCTTTTGGGATCTGTGAATCAGTGGTTGTTTTACTTTGAGCATAGAAGGTAATGGTGGGGCAGGGAGGGAGAGGTTGGAGATGAGGTTTGAGAGGCAGGCATAAGCCAGATTCTTGGCATCCTGAGAAACTTGGATTTTATCCCAAAGATGATGAGCTAGAAGGATTTTAAACAGAGATGCCTCTAATTCTGACTGAAGGTACGTCAGGAGCAGGCCTTGCCAAGCAGATCAAACTGGAACTTGGTTTTCAAAGGGGAGCAGGGTTTACCAATGAAGAAAGAAGGAGGAGCATTCCAGGAAAGATGAACTTTATGAGTAAAGGCAGCAGGCAAAAAAAGAAAAGGGCAAGTTTGGGAGACATCAAGTAGGGAGATGTCTAGAGAATAGTTTCTTCATCTACAAGATAGCGATACCGGTAATACATCCCTTTGACGGCTGGTGAAAGGCTCAAATAAGATAATGGATGTAAAGAAGCCTTTGTAAACCATAACGCTGTATGAACATTTCAATAGTAGCAGTTGGTACGCAGCTTGTCCTCTTCTGCCCTCAGTGCCCAGCAGCCTCAGGCCCTCCCGGGGGTAGGTCAGGTAGGCATGCACCTCAGCAGCATGGCATGATCGGGTAAGAACCAGGCCCTCTTTCACCTAGCAGCCCTGCATCTTGAGAAGGAGGGGCTTAGAAGCTGCTGGGACTCAGAGCTGGTTCACTCAGGATACATCATTTTCCACAGTGTGACCCCTCTTGCCAAGCGACCCAGGTTCAGAATAGTCAAACATTCCTGAAGCACCTTCTACATACAGGTACTGTGAGGGACTGTGCCTTACATGATCTCATTGTCTCCACACTGTAACTGTGAGGTAGTCTGCATTTTACAGACTTAAAGTGATGTGGTGAGTAGGTGGCAGAGATGGGATTCGAGTCTGTATCGGTGAGGTTTTTTCCTGTATGTCCCTTCACAAGTCTTCTGGTATCTCTGGGTGGTGAGCAAGTTCCCTGATTAGTTCAGAGTGGAAAATTCTGTGAGGTCTCAGGCAGTGTGGGGTTGAGAGGATTGGAGAAAGTGTTTCTGGGCTCTGCCTTTGGGATTGAGCCGTAGCCCTTTCCTCCACATAGGACAGTGGTTCTTGCCTTCAGGGACTGACTTTCCCCCATATAGCTGACTCACCCAGGTGCTTTCAATATGTCTGATTAATCTCTGTGTCCTCAGATACCAGCATAGGCAATGCCACATAGTCACTACTCAAAAGATGCTGGTTGGGCAAATGAATGAACAAATGCCTCTTAATAGAGGCTTCATGTCTTCACTCATCCCTTCTGCCTTCTCTTGTGGTACCATCATGCTCTAAAATGAGATTCTGCTCTTAAGGATTTTTTTTTTATATTGCTCATTGACACATAAGCCTAAATTCTCCCTCTTAGAGTTGATTAGGAGCCAGAAGGTTCTTAAAGAGGAGGCATGAGTTTGCCTTACTCTCTTATATTCTCTGTTCCCAAGCCTTTTCCTCTATCCACTCAGTGCCCAAAGGTGAGTGGCATTTATAAAGAACACATGGTGAGCCCTCAACTCTTACCAAGTTGATGTTCTATTTTGGAAATGGAGTCCGGGAGGTTTTCCTGCTGTTGAGTACTTGGCTGGGTTTGTATTTCCCAGGGTGTTGGAAAGCCATGCATAGGAATGGTAGTGAGTGTGGGGGAAAAACTGAAAGGGGAATCAAAACTGACTCTTGTTCATGGGGATTGTAAGGGAGAGAGATTTCCTTAGTACTTGAAGCCATAATGGAGGGAGGATTAGGTGCATTTAGTCCAGGGTCAGCAAAATATGACCCCCTTCCTGTTTTTTATAGAGTCCACAAACTAAGAATAGCTTTTATTTTATTTTTTTTAAATTTTTTTGAATTTTATTTAATTTATTTTTTTATACATCAGGTTCTTATTACTTATCTACTTTATACATATTAGTGTATATATGTCAATCCCAATCTCCCAAGAATAGCTTTTACATTTTTAAATAGCTGGGAGAAGAATCCAAAGAAGAATTTTGTGACATGTGAAATCTGTATGAAATTCAAATTTCAGTGTCCATAAGTAAAGATTCATTGGCACAGAGCCACTCTTATTCATCTACATCTTGTCCATGGCTACTTTCACAGAAGAGCAGAGTTGAGTCGAGTAGTTGTAACAGACTGTATGGCTCACCAAGTCTAAAATATTTACTGTCTGGCCCTTTACAGAAAAAGTTTGCCTGGCCCTGGTCAAACCCACCAGTTTTTAAAAAATAGCTTTATTGGGATATAATTCACATACCATATAATGTACCCATTTACAATTTAATGGTTATTAATGTACAATTTAATGGTTATTACTGTATTCACAGATATGTGCAACCATCACTGGAGTCCGTTTTAGAAAATTTTTGTCACCTCAGAGAGAAAACTAATACACATTAGCTATTGTCCCCCTGTCCTCCTATTCCCCCTAGCCCTAATCTACTCTCTGTCTCTAAAGATTTGCTTATTCTAGACATTTCATATTGGAATCATATAATATGTGGTCCTTTGTGACTGGCTTATTTCACTTAATATAATGTTTTCCAGGTTCATCCATGTTGTAGCATGTATCAGAACTTGATTCCTTTTTATGGCTGAATAATATTCTATTGTATGGACACACTACATTTTGCTTATTCACCCATCAGTTGATGGATATTTGGGTTGTTTCTACCTTTTGGGTGTTATGAATAATGCTGCTATGGTACAGGTTTTTGTAAATAGATTTTTTATTTTATTTAATTTATTTAAAGAATTAAAAAAAATTCTTATTATTTTGACCACACTGCACGGCTTGTGGGATCTTAGTTTCCCAACCAGGGATTGAACCCGGGCCATGGCAGTGAAAGCTCGGAGTCCTAACCACTGGACCGTCAGGGGATTCCCAGTGGACAGATGTTTTTATTTCTCTTGGGTATATACTTAGGAGTGGAATTGCTGGGTCATATGTTGACTATGTTTACCCTTTGAGGAACTGCCAGACTGTTTTCCAAAGTGGCTGAACCATTTTACATTCATGTCAGCAGAGCATGGGTTCTAATTTCTCCATATCCTAACACTTGTTATTATCTGATTTTTTAAATTATCGCTATCCTAGTGGATGTGAAATAATATCTCATTATGGTTTTGATTTGCATTTCCCTGGTGATTAATTTTGCCAAACATCTTTTCATGTGCCTACTGATCATTTGTATATCTTGTTTTGAGAAATTAAAAAAAATTATTTTATATTGGAGCATAGTTGATTAACAATGTTGTGTTAGTTTCAGGTATACAGCAAAGTGATTCAGTTATACATATACATGTATCTATTCTTTTTCAAATTCTTTTCCCATTAAGGTGCTGTATAATACTGAGCAGCGTCCCCTGGGCTATACAGTAGGTCCTTGTTGGTTATCTATTTTAAGTACAGCAGTGTATACATGTCCATCCCAAACTCCCAAAGTCCCCTTCTAAGAATTTGAAAGGGATCTGAAACTTACCATGACCCAAACTGGGTTCTAAATGTCACCTCATCCAACACCTTCTCTTCCTACAGCCTTTGTCATCTCAGTTGAAGGCAACTCCATTATTTCCATTGCCTGGACCAAAAAATACTCTGAATCATCCATAATTCCTCTCATCCCCATATCCATTGGTAAATCCAGTGGGTTCTACCTTCAAAATATGTCCAAAATTTAATCATTTCGCACCCCTACTCCACTGTAGGTACTGAGACTCAACAGCCTCATAACAGATCACCATGTCTACAGTCTATTCTCAGTGTAGCAACCAGAGAGCTTTAAAAGATGTAAACCAGATCATTTCACTCCTCTACTCAAAACCCTGTTTTAGCTCCACTTCTCATTTAGTGTGAAAGCCAAAGTTAACACAAGAGTCAGCAAGGTCCAGGGCTTCCCTAGTGGCGCAGTGGTTGAGAATCTGTCTGCCAATGCAGGGGACACAGGTTCGATCCCTGGTCCGGGAAGATCCCACATGCCGCGGAGCAACTAAGCCCATGCGCCACAACTACTGAGCCTGTGTTCTAGAGCCCGTGAGCCACAACTACTGAGCCCGCATGCTGCAACTACTGAAGCCCACGCGCCTAGAGCCCGTGCTCCGCAGCAAGAGAAGCCACTGCGAGAAGCCCGTGCACCTCAACGAAGAGTAGTCCCTGCTCGCTGCAACTAGAGAAAGCTCGCGCACAGCAATGAAGACCCAACACAGCCGAAAAAAAAAAAAAGAGTCAGTGAGGTCCTATGTGACCTGGCTTCCACTTATCATTAGGATCTCCTCCTCTTCATCTATCTCCTTTGGTCTTTCACTTCAGCCACAGTCCATGCTGTTTCTCAAACACTCCTTGTTTTTCCTGTCTTAGGGCCTTTGTTCTAGCTCTTACCTCTGTCTGGAATATTCTTCCCCCAGATATCCACTTTGATAACTCCCTCATGTTTCCCAATATTTTGTCTTTTCTCATACTTCTCCTTATCAATGAGACCTTTCCCAGACTACCCTATGTAATAATGAAATCTGCAAGCCTACTGCATTTCTGGCACCTACATCCTCATTACACATCACTTCCTTTTTTTGTTTGTTATTTTGGCTTTTTTTTTATTTTTAAGGACTTAATCACCTTCTGTATTCTATCATTTAATCCATAAGGGCAGGGGATCTGTTTTATTCACTGCTAAATCCCTGGTACTTAGAATAGTGCTCAGTGTTGGTACTCTATAAATATTGTTAAGTGGATGAATGCATTTATTTAAAAAGGAACAGATTTATTTTTTTACATGGATTCAAATTACTATCTGGGGTCCCTTACTAACCTTAAAAAATGTCCTTTAGTGCTTTTTATCAATATCAGGTGTGTCAGCTAGCAATGAATTTTTTCAGTGTTTATTTTGCCTTCACTTTTTTTTTTAAATTAATTTTTGGCTGCGCTGGGTCATCGTTGCTGCGCTAGTGCTTTCTCTAGTTGCGGCGAGCAGGGGTTACTCTTCGTTGTGGTGCTCCGGCCTCTGATTGAGGTGGCTTCTCATTGCGGAGCACGGGCTCTAGAGCGCAGGCTCAGTATTTGTGGCGCACGGGCTTAGCTGCTCTAAGGCATGTGAGATCTTCTCGGACCAGAGCTGGAACCCATGTCCCCTGCATTGGCAGGCAGATTCTTTTTTTTTTTTTTTTTTTGCGGTACGCGGGCCTCCCACTGCTGTGGCCCCTCCCGTCGCAGAGCACAGGCTCCGGACGCGCAGGCTCAGCAGCCACGGCTCACGGGCCCAGCCGCTCCGCGGCATGTGGGATCTTCCCAGACCGGGGCACGAACTCATGTCCCCTGCATCGGCAGGCGGACTCTCAACCACTGCGCCACCAGGGAAGCCTCGCAGTAGGATTCTTAACCACTGCACCACCAGGGATGTCCCGCATCCATTGTTTTTGATGAGAAGTAGGCTGTTATTTTTATTTGGCTTCCTTTATGTGAAATGAATTATTTTTCTTTTGCTGCTTTTAAGATTTTCTCCTTGCCTTTGGCTTTTAGCTTTTTCTGTGATGTGTCTGTGGATCTCTTTGCATTTATCCTATCCTCTTTGAAGTTTGTTGAACTTTCTGGATAGGTAGATTAATGCTTTTCAATAAACTTGGGAAATTCCCAGACATTATTTCTTTCTATATATATATATTTTTTCTGCTCCTTTCTCTTCATCCTCTCCTTTTATTTATTTTTACTTTTAATTTTTTTTGGCCACACCACACGACTTGTGGGATCTCAGTTCCCCGATCAGGGATTGAACCGCGGGCCACAGCAGTGAAAGCCCGGAATCCTGACCACTGGGCCACCAAGGAACTCCCCATCCTCGCCTTTTGATCCTTCCATTACGCATATGAGCAAAATGGTGTTCCACATTTCTCTGGAACTGTTCATTTTTTCTCATTCTTTTTTTCTCTCTGTTTTTTGGATTGTGTAATCTCCTTCAGCCTATCTTCCAGTTTGCTAATTCTGTCTTTTGCTGGTTCAGAGCTGCTGTTGAGCTCCTCTCTTAGTTACTATACTTTTCAACTCCACAACATACCTTTGGTTCTTTTTTGTAATTTCTGTCTATTGATATTCTTTATTTGATGTGACATTGTCACCACACATTCCCTTACTTCTTTAATCCTGGTTTCCTTTAGTCTTTGAAGATATTTATAATGGCTACTTTGGAGCCTTTTTTTGTCAAATTTGAAATTTGCTTGCTCTCACAGACAGTTTCTGTTGCCTGCTTTTTTTCTGGTGTATGGCTCATACTTTCCTGTTAATTCGCATGCCATATATATATATATATATATATATATATATATATATATGAAACAATATATGTATTGTTAGAAACTGGATGTTTTTGATCATATACTGGAGCAATTCTGGCTACTGGTCCAACCCCTCTGGGGCTTGTTATTATTTACTTGTTTGTTTGTTTGGTGACTGGAAAGATTATTTCATTGGTCTGTTCCCACCACCTCCTGACGGTGTGAAGCCTCTGATGTTGCTTCTCAGAGGGTGCAGCTTTGGATATGCCCACAGTCACCTTTGGATGGCAATGGTTTTGGCAGGGCTGTCTTTGACTCTGTCTTCTCCTGGCCCCACTCAGCTGTTAAGCTCTGTTAGTTGCCATCTGATTACTCTATTGTTTTCAACAATGCCCTGGGGCATAAATTTTCTCCACAGACTGATCCACTCATATTAGGGCTCCTTTGAAAGGATAGTTCCTGAGATCAGTGTTTGAGATTTGTTCTTACAAGAGGAGGGCTCCTCCCAGCTGTCTCTGTTCCCAGTCAGCAAATTCTTTACCCTGCAGTTCAGCCTATATCTCCAATAAATCCACCCCTCTCCTCCCAATTGCCTTTCACCAGAACTTTCACTGTTTTTCAGAGAGCCCTTGGTCTTAAACTTCTTCACATTCTGTTGCAAATAAAATAATTTCCTTTGGGGAGAGGTTCAAAACTCTCTAAAGCCTGCTTCTCCTACCAGGCAAGAACTCTGAGCTATGGTTCTGGAGTTGGAGGTAGGGACGATGACGTTCTTCTCTTTGAGTGACACCCCCATTTTAGGAGCTGAGCACTTGGTGGAGGGATGGCAGTAGCCTCGTGCCTTCTTGGCTTGCCTCTCCCAGAGTATAATTGCTGTCTTATAAGCTAGGGAAATGGCAGTCAGGTCCCCAGTATGCTCAGTGGCTCTGCATCCAAGGTGAAGTCCCTGCCCCATGAGTGGGGGCTGGGTGGAAGTAGGGAGGCCCACTTCTTTGCTGGATTCACCTAGAACTTAGCTTTAGCAACAGGTAACTGGAAGAAGGAGGAGACATAGCCTTCCAACTGGGAGCTTGGGGATGAGGGAGCCCTGTGTTCTCAGCTGCACCAGTCTGGAATGGAGTTTCTGTCTTACTGATTTGGCAGTGGGGAGAGAGAGAGGGAGCAAGTGTTAATTAAAATACTACAGACTCTCACTGTTCTTACTGAGTTTTAGTAGATCTTCTTGAGCAAATGTTTCTTCATTTGCTATATGCCCTAGGACAATTTCTAGAGATTTTGAATGATGGCTTTTTTTTTTTTTACGGTATCAGAGATTATATATTTGCATTTTCCAAGTTTTCTGTGATAATGAAAGTTATTTGTCATCCGTAAAAACATGCTTATTAAAAAAACCCAAATAACCTAGAATGAAGTAAATTACGTAAAGCCCCTTTCATTCCTCCTCTCCCAGTCCTAGTGCCTTGGGCAGAGGAAACCATCAGCATCTTGATATGCATTATTACAGACTTTTTTCTAGGCATGCACAGACACACGCATGCCATATATATGTAAACAGGTCCATAACCATATAAACGTAAACAGGAGTGTGTGATTCAGTATTATTGTACACCTTGTTTTTCATATCACTATGTCTTAGAAATACTTTCATGTCCACACTATAGAGCTCTTTTCATCTGCTGCAGAGTATTGCCTGGTAGGAGTTAGTATGTATTACTTCAACAATTTCTTCATTTATGTACAATCATGTTTCAAATTTTTTGTTATTTCAAAAAATGCTTCGATACACCTACTTATACGTGACTCCTAGGACTTGCGTGAAGATTTCTTCAGGTTGGATGCCTACAGTCAGAGCTGTTAAATCAGAGGCTAGACACCTTTTAAGTATTGATATACACTGACAAATTGTCCACCTGAAAAGCTATGGATGTTACCTTCTCCAACAATGACAGAGTGCTCATTATGTCCAGCACTAGTTATTACCAATCCTTTCATAGCTGCCTTTTCAAGGGATGGGAAAATGGTATTCATTTTAATTTTTGACTGCTTATGAAGTTGAAAGTTTATACATGTTTGTTTATATTTCTTCTTTATAAAAATATTTTTATATCTTTTGCTCATCTTTTGTTTGGTTTCTAGGTGCTCTTATATTAAGGATCTTTAACTTTCTGTTATATGTCACATAAGGAATGATTGCTTTTAAAAAATAACTTTTGCCACTTTCACTGGAGAGTGGTTCTATGGAGCTTCTCACACTGTCAAGCCAGAAGTCCCCTCTAACTCATCAGTTTTTTTTTTTTTTTTTTTTTTGCGGTACGTGGGCCTCTCACTGCCGTGGCCTCTCCCGTTGCGGAGCACAGGCTCCGGACACGCAGGCCCAGCAGCCACGGCTCACAGGCCCAGTCGCTCCGCGGCATGCGGGATCCTCCCGGACCGGGGCACGAGCCCGTGTCCCCTGCATCGACAGGCGGACTCTCAACCACTGCGCCACCAGGGAAGACCCAAACTCATCAGTTTTTAAAAACATTTTTACCCATAACACATTCTGTCCAGTGCTGTGTATTCCTCCTATGTAAATGTAGCAGTATTGACCCCAAGAAGATAATCCTTTCTGTCTGGGGAAATATTTTTAAATTAGTGATCCATTTCTATCCCCCTTTCATAAGATTCCCCTGGCAGTGGTCCTTGGCTAGCTTGGATACTTTGGTCCCGATAGTTTGCAAGACTGGAGATGTCAAAATTTCTTAGTCTTTGCCATTCTGGCCAGGTACCTAGCAAGTTGCAACTTCAGATGCTGCCTCTAGGATTTGATCTGTGTCATGTGACCAATGTCATGGCCTGAGGACATCAAAGATGATTCCATGACAAGGACTAAGCTTTATCATCGACCTCAGAGAGATTCTCTGTACCTGCATGTGTGCTGGGTACTAGATATATAGGAGTAAAAGGGAAGGTGAAGTTGCTGCCTTAGAAGAAGTTCCTCTAGTTGTGGAAATAGCCATGTAAACAGATGAGGATACTGCAGTAGGATAAGTAGATACTGTGATGGAGTCACGGAAGAGGAAGACCTAAGTTAGTTTTACCCATGTACTGAGTTGCTGATATGTCGTTTTGGTCCGAAGAGATGATGGGAGAAGGAGAGTGTTTTAGCTAAGGGAACAGTATGTGCAAAGACATGAGACTGGTCAAGAGCCTGGTACTTTCAGAGAACTTCAAGTATTTCATTATCATTGGGGTTGGGAGGAAGTGACAGTTGATGTGGCAAAGAAGGCAGGGAGGGTCTTGCCAAGGTTGTGAAATCTCTGTTTTAAATGGAGTTAAAGCTTTCAAAGTGAGGAACATAGAGTAGAATGGAAAGGGCCTTAGAGGTCAGTAGATTACAGTGCCTTGTCTATTGCTGATCGCTTGGCACATGGTCTTCGCGTAGCAAGCACTTAGGAAATATCTGTCTTCTACCTCCTCTGTGTGTCTCCTTTACATATGAGAGATCAGCATCATTGTAATAGTGGGCTTCAGGATTGCACATTCTTAGTATCTTTATATTCCTCTTATAGTATATCAAATGTATTAATATTTAGGAGAGCTCAATTCATACATAGGAGAGCTTATTTTGTGCCAGGTACTATTCTAAGTTCTTTATGTGAATTAATCCATTTATAATACCCTCAATATAAGCGTATTATGAAGTTTGTACTATTATGTCCATTTTACAAATGATGTGACTAATACAGTGAAAGTGAGTGGTAGAACCAGGATTCAAACCCAGGCAGCCTGGCTCTAGAATCAAGCTCTAAACCATAATGTTACACTGAACCCAAGCCAGTGTAACCCTCTGGCCCCTAGCTGGATATCTTTGTTTTAGATTGGCTGGCAATGTGGGGACCTTTTTCTTTCTTCTGTATAGTAGACATAATATGCATTGAGTACCTACTCTAAGCTAAGCATTCTTCTGGGTGTTCTAGGACAAGCTCAAGTGAGAGATACTCATTCAGTTATTTAATAACCACACACCTTGCTCTGTGCCAGGCTCTATGCTTGGAGCTTGGCTTACAGAGCTAAATTAATTATTTATTTAGGTGTTCCAGAAAATTTGCAAGATGGCGGATAAAGAGATAAGTGACAAATAAAACACAGTTTCTATATTTGAGTTGCTTAGGGGGAGTAAAACGGGGGTAATTAAATAGTAATTATGGTATAATGGGATAAATACTGTCATAGATATATACCCTGAGGACTAAGAGAACAAATAGGATAGGGCAATTAATTTGCTTGGGAGAGGTCTGGAAAACTTCACAGAGGCAGTGACTTTTTCTTCAGCAGATAAAGAGAAGGAGAAACATTTTAAAAGGAGCACCTTGTGTAAAGGAAAAAGAGCATGGTTTAGTTTGTTCAAGGAGCCTGAAGTGGCTTGATGTATCTAGAGCAAATGTTGGCAAACTTTTTCTATTAAGGGTCAGATAGTCAATATTTTAGGCTTTGCTGGCCACACAGTCTCTGTCACAAGGACTCGTCTGCCTTTGAAGCATGAAAGCAGCTATAGATAGTGCATAAATGAATGAATGTGGCCGAGTTCCAATAAAACTTTATTTACAAAAACAAGCAGCAAGCTGGATTTGGCCCATGGCCATAGTTTCTTGACCCCTGGCCTGGAGTGTAGATGTCTGATAGGGAGGGAGAATGGCCAGGAAGCTGACTGGAAAGTTAGTCTATGGGGCAGATTGTAAAAGGCCTTGAATGTAAGGCCAAGGGGCTAGGGCTTTATCCTATTGGTAATGGGGAGTCATGAGATTTTAAGTAGGTACATTGGTATAGTTAGATTTATACTTTACAAAGGTCACTCTGGTGACTAATGTGGTAGATGGACTGGCAGAAGTGAGACTAGATGTACAAAGGTGAGTGAGAAATGACTGTCCTCTCCCTGACTTTTTTTTTTTTTTTTCTTTTTTTGCGAATGCGGGTCTCTCACTGTTGTGGCCTCTCCAGTTGCGGAGCACAGGCTCTGGACGCGCAGACTCAGCGGCCATGGCTCACGGGCCCAGCCGCTCTGCGGCATGTGGGATCTTCCCGGACCGGGGCACAAACCCATGTCCCCTGCATCGGCAGGCGGACTCTCAACCACTGCGCCACCAGGGAAGCCCGTTCTCTCCCTGACTTTGAGCAATAGCTTCTGGTCTCACTGAGGACAGATTTTTCACCCCTGAGATGTCCATGTCCCCAGCATTCTGTACCAGTGACATTCAGAGCTGTTGTATCTAAAATTTGTGTCCTTGCTAGATGTTCACGTGGTAAACAAGAGTTGGGAAGCTTCTCAGATCTGGGGCACGTGTGTTGTGGGTTCTAAACATTGTATGTGTGGGGAAGCGGGGGTGGTGCTGTGGTGGTGTGGTTTGGGAGATGTGGTGCATCAGCAGTGGGGAACAAGGGTGGAAAGGGGAAGGAGGAGTAATTGCTTCCAGGCAAGAACGCAGGAGACCTGCCTGATTCCTGCACCCACAGATGTGCTGCTCCTCTTCAAGCTTTACCTCAGTGAATTCTGTTCCCTGATGAAGCTGGCTGGACCTGTTTTGTTGGGAATTCTAGAGACATGTCTCCCCTCCTGTCTGCTCTCACCCACACCCCCTCACTACTGCTTCACTTGGGATGGGGTTGCATGCTTTGTGCCACTGCCAGGGAGATCACTTTTCTGAGCTCATAGAACTAAATATACCTAGTAACAACTGGTCCCTTGGCTCTTCAGAGAGCTGTTGAGCTGCAGCTCTAGCCAGTGCTGTATTCCCCCTGGTAAGGCAGGACTTTCAGGGAGCCTCCTTAGACCTTCCTGAGAGAAGAGCTGCTTGTTCTGAGTCCGAAATAGTAAATCCTTGTTGTGGGAGCCAAAAGTTGCCTCTTTGGTTTTGTTTTGGTTTTGCTTTTTGTTGCTTTTAAACTTTGTCTTATATCAGACACTAGCCATTAGCTGGATGTGGGACAGTGTTCAGAGTAATATGTGATAATGCCTACCTCAAGTATATTGGACATCAAAGTTCTAGTTCTGTACAATTTTCTTGTATGCTATGTTTATGGCTGGGTAACTGGGACCGTCTATCAGAGGGTATATGGTTTGGTAGGGGAGGTAGACGCATAACAAGACTGATTAGGGTATACACAGGGACTGTGGGAGCACAGAATAATCATCTGATCAAGAAGCCCTCGTTGGGCTTCCCTGGTGGCACAGTGGTTAAGAATCTGCCTGCCAATGCAGGGGACACAGGTTCAAGCCCTGGTCCAGGAAGATCCCACATACCACGGAGCAACTAAGCCCGTGCGCCACAACTGCTGAGCCTGTGTGCTGTAGCTGCCGAAGCCCACGTGCCTAGAGCCCGTGTTCCGCAACAAGGGAAGCCACTGCAGTGAGAAGCCCGCGCACCGCTACGAAGAGTAGCCCCCGCTTGCCACAACTAGAGAAAGCCCGCGCTCAGCAACGAAGACCCAATGCAGCCAAAAATAAATAAATAAAGGAAAAAAAATTTTTTTTAATTAAGAAAAAAAAAAGAAACCCTCGTTATCTTCCTCAGGACCAACTGCCCCACCTCTAAGCTGCCCCAAATTGCGACTTATGTATAATACTGTTTGATACGGACAATTAATTTTTTCTTAATTTTAAGTAAAATGTAAACAAAAACATCTTCATAAAATGTTGCATTATAAAATTAATTTGTAATGAATGATCTACATAAAAACAATGTGCTTGCTTTGCAAACACAACCTCATGACAAGTCCCTTAGCCACCACCCTCCCTTCCAATCAAATTGTAGCCCTAAAGCCTCTCCCAAATAAAATTCCAGAGTTGTCACTGGAGCTCAGTGTTGCTAGACCTTTAAATTGTTTTTTTAAAGAGAGCTGGACTTTTGGGGTGAAATTTGATTTTTTAAAAAAATATTTATTGATTTGGCTGAGCTGGGTCTTAGTTGTGGCACGCGGGATCTTCATTGCGGCATGCAGGATCTTTTTAGTTGTGGCATGTGGGCTCCTTTAGTTGTGGCTTGCAGGCTCTTAGTGCAGCATGTGGGATCTAGTTCCTTGACCAGGGATTGAACCCAGGCCCCCTGTGTTGGGAGTGTGGAGTCTTAACCACTGGACCACCAGGGAAGTCCCTGTGATTTTTATATATAGTTTCAATTTATAAAATGCTCTGTGGGCCATTAAAAGACATGTGCAAAGGCAGTCTATGACTTGTGCAAACATGAGTCATTTAATCCTTATCACACTCAAATGAGAGGGATAATTAGCCCTCATTTTGAGGGGAATACAGGCTCAGAGATGCTAAGTAGCTTGCCCAAAAGTCACATAGGAAGGGGTCTGTTTCTAAAGGTTCTGAACTCTTTATATTTACAGTACACCGCCTTTCCTCCCCTTAAAGCCTCAGCTCGGTACTTTGTGACCACCTAGAGGGGTGGGAGGGAGACGTAAGAGGGAGGAGATATGGGGATATATGTATGTGTATAGCTGATTCGCTTTGTTATACAGCAGAAACTAACACACCATTGTAAAGCAATTATACTCCAATAAAGATGTTAAAAAAAAAAGAAAAAAGAAAAAAGCCTGATTGTTGCAGCCGCACTTCCTTGTTCTCTAACGAGGTTCCATCCAGCATCTGGCCCTTCCTTCAGGTATAGCTTCTGTCAGCCCACCCTCCTTGTTTGGCACCACCTTCTTGCTGGCCTTGTTTTCTGACCTTACTCTTTCTTTGCATGCTTTGTGGTACCAGCAGAGCCTGATGTGAGCCCCTGTGCGGATACTCCTTGCACCTTCTTCCCATGAGCTTCTCTGCTCTCCATACACCTCAATGACCAGACTTGGCTATAAAAAGCAGTCTGTTTCTTGTTGGCTCCCTAAAAGTAGCTGGTATATCTCATCACATGGTTTCCTGGAGTTAGCTGATAATGGTAGAAAATCCTCTTCCTTGGGGATTTTGGCATTTCTGCTCCTAAGGCCTGCATATGACAAGTGTTTCTCTAGTCTTAGATTAAGAGGGTCTGGGTTAGAGCCTAGGAGGACTAAAGTAGGGTATACCTTAAAGGACCCCTGATGAATCAAAACTAAAAACGTTATGAGGATTAGAAATTTGATCTCTGTAAAGTTTATGTAAAACCTGACAACTTCTCATTATATCCACATTACTACTTTGTTTCAAGCCACCATTAGCTCACATCTTGATTACTGCAATTGCCACCTGGTTGCCCCGCATCTGCCCTTGTCCTCCTATAGTCTGCTTCTCAACACAGCGTTCAGAGAAATGCTTTTAAAGATGTAAATGCGATCGTGTCGCATATCTCTTCAAATTCCTCCAACAGCTTCCATCTCAGAGTAAAACTCAAAGTCCTTATGATGACCTACAAAAGCCTTTATGATCTGTACCCCTGTTGCTTCTCTGAGTTCATCTCCTGCTAGTTACCACCTCACTTGTTTCTCTTTGGCCACACTGGCCTCCTTGCTATTCCTTGAACATACTTGTTCTTGGCTCAGGGCCTTTGCATTTGCCATTTTCTGTTCTTGGGATACTCTTCCAGTTATCCTGTGTGCCTTTCTCCAACATCTCCTTCAGATATTTGCTTAAAAGTCACTTTCTTTTTTTTGGCGGTATGCGGGTCTCTCACTGCTGTGGCCTCTCCCGTTGCGGAGCACAGGCTCCGGACACGCAGGCTCAGCGGCCATGGCTCACGGGTCCAGCCGCTCCGCGGCATGTGGGATCTTCCCGGACCGGGGCACAAACCCGTGTCCCCTGCATTGGCAGGTGGACTCTCAACCACTGCGCCATCAGGGAAGCCTGAAAGTCACTTTCTTAATGAGACTTTCCTTGACACCTCTAATGAAGATGATAAATCACTAATACCACAACTCTTGGCCTTCCCTCTTGACCTTCTCTGCTTTATACAAATTATTGTCTCTCTCACCCAAATTGGATGTTAGCTCAATGAGGACAAAGATTTTTGTCTGTTTTGTTTACTATTTACTGCATTTCTAGTGCCCGGAACATAGAAATCTTGTATTTGTTGAATAAATGAATGAATGAATTTTTGCCTCCAGACTGACTGTCTCAGACTGCTTGTAACTGTGTCTTCCCTGATATGTCCTAGGGTGTGGTGTTTAAGGTCCAGTGATTTCATCACTTACTCATCACCCAGTGAGAGTAATCAGACTCTCAATAAAATTAACAAAATTGTTTTAAAATTCGTTTTGAAAAATAAGTAACTGAGATTGACAAGAAATGTTCTGAAATAAAAGAGCCATGGAAAGAGGGGGTCAAGACATTAGAAAAATTTTAAAAGCATAAAATAAAATAAAACTGAATTAAAATAAAAAGTATAATAAAATAGTCAAGTGCTAGCAAAAAAATATGGTTTAGTGCAAAAGAATGGAGAGGCTAGAAATATACCCAACTATATATGTAGTTGTTATTACTTTATAATTACTTCTTATTAAATAGCATTTTTCCAAAAAGGGAGTAAAAGACAGATAATTTTTTTTAAGGTCTAAGGCATTTATTTATTTATTTTAATTGAAGTATAGTTGATTTACAATGTTGTGCTAGTTTCTGGTGTACAGCAAAGTGATTCAGTTTTTTATGTATTGATATATGTATGTGTATATATGTGTGTGTATATATATATGTATATATGTGTATATATATATTCTTTTTCATATTCTTTTCCATTATAGGTTATTACAAGGTTTTGAATATAGTTCCCTGTGCTATACAATTGGACCTTGTTCTTTATCTATTTTATATATAGTAGTTTATATCTGCTAATCCCAAACTCCTAATTTATCCCCCACCCACCCCCATTTCTCCTTTGGTAACTGTAAGTTTGTTTTCTATGTCTGTGAGTCTGTTTCTGTTTCGTAAATAAGTTTGTATCAGTTTTTTAGATTCTACATATAGGTGATATCATATGATATTTGTCTTTCTCTGTCTGACTTACCTCACTTAGTATGATAATCTCTAGGTCCATCCATTGCTGCAAATGGCATTATTTCATTCTTTTTTATGGCTGAGTAATATTCCATTGTGTATATATACCACATCTTCTTTATCCGTTCATCTGTCAATGGACATTTAGGTTGCTTCCATGGAAAGACAGATAATTTAATAAATGGAGTTGGGATACTGGGTAGCAATATGGGAAAAAATGTTAAGAGTCACAATTTATAGCATACAATACATTGGATGTTAGGCAGTCTAAAGGGCTGACGATTAAAAAATCCAAACATGTTAAATACTTCAGTCAGTTTACCTTTCTAAGAATTGACAAAATCTCCTTGCTCTGGGCCCTTCACCATGTCACTTACCTAATTCTTATTAAAAAGTAGATTCTCTCACCAATTTCAGATGAGACATTGGGGAGCTGGAGAACCTAACCCACACGTGTCAGAAGGAACCTGAGTTTAGTTGTGGGGGGAGGACACAGAGAACTGTTAAACTTAGGCACTGCTCTTCACTCCTCATCTCGCCGGAGGTCTTGACTTCCCTTCAGGATTCTAGCCTCCATGGGAATGTAGCTAGGCCGTACCTATACCCCAGGTAGTAGACTGCACTAGAGCTGTACTCCAGTATGTAGCTATTAGCCACATGTGGCCATTTAAACTTAAATTAATTTTTAAAAAATTTCTGTTCTTTAGTCATACTAGCCACATTATGAGTGTTCAATAGCTGCCTGTGCCTAGTGACAGTTGTTTGGACAGGACAGATATTGAAGCTTTCCATTATTGCAGAAAGTTGTATTGGACAGTGCTACGTTATAGTTGTGGACATTGTCAAGTTCCTTGTGCTCAGCAGCCTATACCCTGACTAGGTTGAGAGTAATCCAGTGTGGTCTCTCTTCAAACTTCTCTCCTGAGTCTTTAAGCCCAGACGTCTTATGTCTGAAAAACCCAGGGGAGAAAATCATCCCTCGATTATGAGTTTAAGGAATCTGGGACCATTCTGTCAATCATCTGTTCATTTAGTCAGCAACATTTACTGACATTACTCTGGGTCAGACCCTTTCCTTTCTTGGACCCTGGGGATAATGAAAGGTGGATAAGAGACATTTCCGGAAAATTCTACTAAAATGTGTTCTTGTGAGAGTAGTGATCAGAGTTGCGTATTTCTTTGATGTTTGAGGCTCTGTGGAAAGCAGTGATCACTGTTCAATCTTATACATACTAATGTGGTTAAGGATTGGGCTGAATGAGTATCTGTGAAATTAATTACCAGTTAAATTTCTAAAAGCTTTGATTTCTTTTGCTTTTCTTTTTTCTTATAAAAGTATAGTGTGAAAAAAAATCCGCATAACTAAAGGACAGCATATGCGGTACAGGGGAAAACTTTAGACTATAAAGTCAGATACCTTGGGTTGGAATACTAACTCTATCACTTATCAGCTGTAACCTTGGGCAGATGTTTCAGTTATCTAATGCTGCATAACAAACCTCCCCCAAACTAGTGGCTCCAAACAACAAAAACATTTATTTTATCATGTTTCTGCAATCTCGGCTTGGCGTATCAGGGACAGCTCCTGTGTGTCCACTTGGCATCAGGTGAAGTAACTCAAAATCTAGGGGATAGAATCACCTGAAGTCTCAGTCACTCACATGTCTGACTCCTGGGCTGGAAGACTCAGACAGCTTGTGCTGCTCAGACATTGCTAGCTCTAAATAGTCTTTACACATTATCTCTCCAGAATGATAGCTTCAGAGTAGCCAGGCTTCTTACATGGTGGCTCAGAGCTCCCAAGGCATGTGTCCCCAAAGGGAGTGAGCCAGGTGGAATCTATACTGCCTTTTCTAACCTAGCCTGGGAAGTCATTTGACATCATTGCTGCCACATTCTGTTTGTTAGAAGATGAGTCATTAATGTCAGCCTATATTCAAGGGCAGAAGAATTCAACTTTTATGGAAGGATTGTCAAAGAATTGTGGACATATTTTAAAATCATCACAGCAAGTAATTAAATCTCTTTAAACTTAATGTTTTGAGAATTTGGGGCAAACTGTGTTCTTTAAGACTATTACTGCTTTTGGGCTTCCCTGGTGGCGCAGTGGTTAAGAATCTGCCTACCAATGCAGGGGACACGGGTTCGAACCCTGGTCCGGGAAGATCCCACAGCTGCAGAGCAACTAAACCCACGTGCCACAACTACTGAACCTTGCTCTAGAGCCCGCGAGCCACAACTACTGAGCCTGCGTGCTGCAACTACTGAAGCCTGCATGCCTAGAGCCCGTGCTCCACAACAAGGGAAGCCACTGCAATGAGAAGCCCGGGCACCACAACGAAGAGTAGCCCCCGCTCGCCGCAACTAGAGAAAAGCCTGCGAGCAGCAGCGAAGACCCAACGCAGCCTAAATAAATAAATAACTAAAGACTATTACTGTTCTCATTTGTAAAATAGGTGTGATAATTCATTAGTTGTGAAGATTAGATGAGAAAATATAAGCTCTTGGAATGTTGCTTAGTGTGTAAATGAGTGCTCAAAAGTTGTTAATTCTTCCTTTTCCATAATTAAAAAAATATGAGGAAGGAATTTCTTATTCACGTTTATTTTTTTCTCAAACGAAACATATAACAAAGAAGAAAAGGCAGTCTAGTTAGTAAGTAGGACATATTCACATGGAAGGATACATGGGTGATGTGATACACTTGTACATCCGGCAGGTGGGATGTGCTGTGGGTAGCTAGGTGACCTGTGAGGAGATCTTAGTGGGCTGGCTCCCAGGTATCTCTTGTGACTTATGTGCTTTCCCTTGCAGTTCCTGAGGGAAGACCTCAATTACCACGACCCAACGGTGAAACACAGCACCTTCCATGGTGAGGATAAGCTCATCAGCGTAGAGGACTTGTGGAAGGCATGGAAGTCTTCAGAAGGTAATAGGCAGCTTGGTTGTCAATCCTAGTTGCCGGAAGGTTTAGAGAAGAGAGAAGAAGATGGGTAGCAATTTGGCCTTTAAAGGACATGAGTATAAAATGCTTAGTAAAGAGCAAATTACTGAAATGGTTCTACATACAGTCACTGAATAGAGACTGTATAGAGACTGAATAAGACTGAAGAGAGTCACTGTGCTGAGAATGGGGGAAGATGCTCCAAACAGAGTTGGAGTTGTTCTCATTAGAATTCTTATCGAATCCTATCCTATCCCTACACCTCTCCTTACCAGCTCCCCCCATCCCCCAAAGGAACCTCACAGCTTTGGCTGCTTCATCTCCAGAGACAGGGAGTTTGCTGGCCTTTTGAGGCAGCCCCTTTCTTCTGAAGCTCCCCACTTGGTCCTGGCTCTGCTGAGTCCTAGATGATTCAAAGGTTGGGTCGAAGTGCAGTTGAACTCTCTCCGGAGTCTTCTCTTCCAGGTTAAATAGCCCTAGTTCTTTGAAGAAAACATTTTTTTCCAGCCTCCTCTTCATCTTGGTCTCCTGCATATGGACACTTTTGTTAATGTATTTCTTAGATCATGGCTCCTACAGTTGGACGCAGACCCCCAGGTGTGGTTTGATCAGCACAGAGCCGAGCAGGACCATCCGCTTCTCAGTTCTGGACCCTGTGTGTCTGTTAATGCAGTCTGATTAGATACTGGTACCCTCAGCAGTCAAATCACTCTGCTGACTCATGTTGAACTTATTAAATTAAAACTTTAGGGCTTCCCTGGTGGCGCAGTGGTTGAGAGTCTGCCTGCCGATGCAGGGAACATGGGTTCGTGCCCTGGTCTGGGAAGATCCCACATGCCGCGGAGCGGCTGGGCCCGTGAGCCATGGCCGCTGAGGCTGCGCGTCCGGAGCCTGTGCTCCGCAACGGGAGAGGCCACGACAGTGAGAGGCCCGCGTATGCAAAAAAAAAAAAAAAAAAAAAAAAAAAAATTAAAACTTTAGCTCTTTAGATCTTTTTCATGTGTAAGACTGCTAAACCATGATTACCTTTTTTTTTTTTTTTTTTTTTCTCCTAGAGCATTTGCTTCAGAATTCTGAGTGAAAGAGCATGTCTAATTGTATGAGGCTTGACAGGGAAGGAAAAAAACAGTGCCTTAGCTTCCTTTCCATTTGTGTCTATGGCTAAAGCTTCCTTTGGTACTAATAAGAATGGAAGCAATCTCTCCCCTGGGTCTCTTAGGGTATGTCTTGATGCTAAGAAGAGTTAAAAATAAGTGACCACCAGCATTCCTGGTTTTTCAGATGAGGAACCTTAGGCCTAAATTTATTTATTTATTTAATTTAAAAAAATTTTTTAACATCTTTATTGGAGTATAATTACTTTACAATGATGTGTTAGTTTCTGCTTTATAACAAAGTGAATCAGCTATATATATACATATATCCCCATATCTCCTCCCTCAGGCCTAACTTTATAAAGTTACTTGTTCATTGTATTTAGTAAATAGTGGAGCCAGGACTTAGACCTGGACCTTCTGCTCTCTAGGCCAGTGCTTTTCCATGCCACCGTGGTTGAAAGCACTGGTCTGGTTGTAGAGAAGACCAGTTTTGGTAGGAATGAGGCAGTTTCTATTTTTGTTTAAATTCTTACCTAGGGGGCTTCCTTGGTGGCATAGTGGTTAAGAATCTGCCTGCCAGTGCAGGGGACACAGGTTCGAGACCTGGTCTGGTAAGATTCCACATGCTGCGGAGCAATTAAACCTGTGTGCCACAACTACTGAGCCTGCGTGCCACAACTACTGCAACCCGTGTGCCTAGAGCCCATGCTACACAGCAAGAGAAGCCACCACAGTGAGAAGCCTGAACACTGCAAGGAAGAGTAGCCCCTACTTACCACAACTAGAGAAAGCCCGCGTGCAGGAATGAAGACCCAGTGCAGCCAAAAATAAATAAATTAAAAAAGAAAATTCTTACCTAGGATTATGGAATTTCAGTTCTGGAAGGTATCATCTGTAATATAGATGGAGAACATTAGATTTAAACAGGAAGACCTGGATTTTTAAAAAAAATATTTATTTCTTTGGCTGCTCTGGGTCTTAGTTGTGGTATGCGGTATCTTTGTTGCTACTTGTGGGATCTTCATTGTGGCATGTGGGCTCTTTAGTTGAGGCATGCAGGATCTTTTAGTTGCGGCATGTGGGATCTAGTTCTCTGACCAGGCTGAACCTGTACCCCCTGCACTGGGAACATGGAGTCCTAATCAGTGGACCACCAGGGAAGTCCCAGGAAGACCTGGATTCTAATCCTGGTTGTAGGATGGACAGGCTGATGCTTGTTAACTCTGTTTTTAATCAATTTAGAAGAAGCATAATTTAGCTATATAGATAGCTTTCTGGAAATTGTTATCCTTGTGGGGGCTTTTGTTTAATAAGCTCCTGAGCAACTCAGGCTGTCTACTGATGTGAGATCAAGCACAGAAATGATCTTTGGAATGATACCAGCACTGCCAGGAAAAATCTTCTAACAGTACTATTTAATTTTAGTTTTCTTCTTTTTCTGTACTAACTTGAGGCCATGGCGCCTGGGTTTTAAGAGAGGGTGTCAAAAGTCGGAACTTAGAATGAAAGATGGCAGGGAGAGCATTCCTGACCTTCTCTGAAAGCCAAAGAGAAGTAGCTGGGAAGGGAAAGTGACCAAGAGAGGGCAGAAACAGAGGGATTAAATCATAGTATTAGAAAACAGCTCAAGACAATTTTCTGGTAAGGACTTTATTTCTGGACTCAGCAACTAATCGGAACACTACCAAGCATGTTCTAAATGACAGGAAGATGGAAGACAATGGAGTGAGTTTTGCAGAGTTGGTACCCGTTACTGGTGAGCAGAGAAAAACATTTCAATGCACAGTGATGTAGCTCATAGCTAAGCTAGAAGTGATATATATGTACCATTTTAAGATTTGCTCACCATGTGTCATGCCTGATGGTTTGACAAACTAAAAGTGAGAATCTTCTTGTGTACTATTTCTCCCAACAGTTTGTTTCATTCCAAGTAAGGCCCCTAATCTCTCTGGAGTTATGATTTCCAGAGCTACAAAAAACCATGTACTATTCTGTCACTGGCTCAAACTGGCTGGCCTGAGTTTTTCTAGATGATGTAGATATCAGCAGTGGTCATTTGTATTCAGAACATTAGCTGACTAATGCCAGTACCATCTATGTGATTAATGTTGTTAACATTTTCTGACTAATGTTGGGGCCAGCCTTTTCTCTGTGTTATTTAGATTTAAGCAGAAAAGCCTGATAATTTCTACATTAGCCAGCTCTGGACTTTAATAATAAAAACAACAACAACAACTACAAAACTACTCTAATGTTTATATCGTATTTAATATGTGCTAGGCAGTGGTCTGAGTGCTTTACAAATATTAACTCTTATTTCTTACAAAAACCTTATGAAGTTTAAATATTACGATTGTCTCCATTTACAGATGAGGAAGATGAAGCAGAAAGAGAGTGATTAAGTGAAATAATGTAATGCAATTTTGTCACTAACTATCCAGGGTTAGTGCAGACTTCATAAGAAAAGGGCACAATACCTAACAAGAATACTGTCACTTCAGACACCAAACTAGCCATAAGCTCTGGGTGTTCCTAGACCACCTGTGCTCTGACCAACTGGCTACAAAATCAGGGGTTCCCACAATCCCCTCAGGTTTAATAATTTACTAAATAACTGTTAGGATTCAGGGAAGTGCTATGCTTATGACTACAATTTCATTATAAAGGATAAAAATTAGGACCAGCAAAAAGAAGACACCCATATGGAAAAGTCTTGTAGGGTCCTGAATGTGGAGCTTCTGTGTCCTCTCCCCATGGAATCAGGACATATTGCCCTCCTGGCACATCAGTCATCAATGCAACCGTGAAGTTCAACCAAGCCTCATTGTCCAGAGTTTTCATTGGGGTTTCCTATAACTTAGGCATGATTGATTGACCACATGATTGAACTCAATCACCAGCCTTCTATTCCTCCCCAAAGGCTGGGCTGATATCACCTGGCTCAAAGCCCCAGTCCTCTAGTCACATGGTTGATCTTTCTGGTGACCAGCCCCCATCCAGAGTCATCTCATTAGCATGAACTCAAGTGTGACCCAAGGGCCTACCATGAATAACAAAGATACTCCTATAATCAGGGAAATTGACCTAAAGATAAAAACCAGCCAAATTCTTTATTATACAAAATTAAGTCATTAAGTAAGGAAGAGCTGAACTAGTAGAGCTGAGGAAGAGTTGAGAACAAGGGCAACTGCAGGGATCCCAGCATCAGGGACTACGGGATTGGCCTCTTCTAATTAGTAACTCTCATATGTCTCGGCTACATTCATTCTTCATCTCTGTCTTTGCTCAAGAGTCAGATACAGTGGAGGGAGAATCAGATTGGCATAGTTTGGATCACAGACTTATGTAGGGTAGTAATAGTGAGAGAAGAGAGTATGTGTGTGTGGCAAGAGTTGGAGGGTGCTGCAAATTCCAATCTCTCTAAGATCCTTGAGGAGGGAGAGTAGCAGTTCTTTTTTTTTTTTGCGGTACATGTGCCTCTCACTATTGTGGCCTCTTGCGGAGCACAGGCTTCAGATGGCTCATGGGCCTAGTCGCTCACGCGGCATGTGGGATCTTCCCAGACCGGGGCACGAACCCGTGTCCTCTGCATCGGCAGGCGGATTCTCAACCCCTGCGCCACCAGGGAAGCCCAGAGTAGCAGTTCTTTAACAGAAGAGATGCCAGGTGAATTTTGTAGAATCTTTGAGCAGTAGAATTGTTGTTTGTATGTTTGAGCCAATGGAAACAGTAACTATGCCCTTTGTAGTGAAGGGTGGTGGGAGGCATTGACCTAAGAGGATTCCCTTCTAAAGCATGGCTTCCATTCTTCTAAACAAAGTGCAGTGTTCCTGTTTCTTCTCCCTTTTCGTGGACATGAGGTTTAAAAAGATGTCTGCCAAACAAAGCATATTTCTTAATAATGTCTTTACCCATTTTTATGGATCAAAGGCACCTTAACCATCAATTTTGATTCTAACTAAAGAGTATGATTCCAGCTAAAAGCAAAATAACCTGGTATTCTAGTGTCACTCTGAACTTTGTCTTGAGAAGATGTTTTTGTTTTTTTTTTAAAATAAATTTATTTATTTATTTTTGGCTGCATTGGGTCTTTGTTGCTGCACGCTACTCTTCGTTGCGGTGTGCAGGCTTCTCATTGCAGTGGCTTCTCTTGTTGCGGGACATGGGCTCTAGGCGCATGGGCTCAGTACTTGTGGCACACAGGCTTAGTTGCTCTGCAGCATGTGGGATCTTCCCAGACCAGGGATCGAACCCGTGTCCCCTGCATTGGCAGGCAGGTTCTTAACCACTGCACCACCAGGGAAGTCCCGAGAAGATGTTTGTTTTCTACTAGGCTTTTGGAAATAAGAAAATAAGCTGACAGATCTCCTATTCAGTCTGTTCGTTTGTAGGACAGGATTTTTTATTGGAGCAGTAGAGCAGTACTGGAGAACCAGGAGGGTTTTAGGGAGAAAACTCAGCAGAACTGGCCTCTCTGTTGACATAACACAGGGAGCCAGGTGGCATTGGACTTTTGTATAAACCATTTCAAAAGTCAGATCAATATAAAAGAGTTGGCATCCCCTTTTTGCTTTTATATAAACCTGACGAGAGATCTATTCGTTCTGTTCTTTTAGCTATTTAAAAATTACTTTGCTAAGTGAATCTTCAAGTCATTTAGTTAAATTCCTCAACCATAGTTGTTTGTTGCTATATTTTTTGGGGAAAAGGTACAACTGGCTTTTTCTTTCTCTTACATTCTTTCAGGTATAAATATAAAATTACCATGATGTGTTAAATCATTACATCAACGCTGGTTGTTTTTTGTTATCTGAAGAAAATGAACTTATCACAGTCATTTTCTATTTATATTACATAGCTATTTGAGGGTAAAATGTCTTACTTGTATCCACATTTAATAAAGGAAACTGAGCATCTCTTACCTATTTCTGTTCCCAAGTCCTGAGGATTCTACCTCTTTAATATATTTTATGTGCATCTCCTATGATACTGTTTTAGCTCAACTTCCTCTTTTGAAAGAGATTTATTGAGTTGTAATTGACAATAAAATAAGGTATAAATATTTAAAATGTACAATTTTCAAAGTTCTGACACATGTATACAACTGTGAAACCATCACCACAATCAAGATAGTGAATATAGTCATCACCCCTACAATTTTTCTCACAGCCTTTTGTGATCTCTCCCCTCCTACCTCTCAGACAACTACTGATCTTTCAGCTGCTATAGGCGTGTTTGCATTTTATAGAATTTTATATACATGGAATCATATAATATACACTTAAAAAATTGACTTCTTTCACTTAGCATAATTATTTTGAGATTTAGTCATATTGTTGCATATATAAATATTTTATTTATTTTTATTGCTGAGTAGTAGTCCATTGTCTAAATATACCACAGTTTGTTTATCCATCACCTGCTGATAGACATTTGAGTTATTTCCAGTTTTTGGTTTTTACAAATGAAGCTTCTATGAACATTCATGTACAAGTCTTTCTATGGGCACATATTTTCTTTTCTCTTAGGTAAATATCTAGTAATGGAATGGCTAGATCACATGGTAGGTATATATTTTTAAAAAACTGTTGGACCGTCTTCAAAGTAGTTGTATCATTTTACATTCCCAGCAGCAGTGTATGACTTTCAGTGCTTGCACATCCTTACCAGCACTTGGTATGGTCAGTCTTTTAAATTTTAGCTATTCTAATAGTGTAGTGTTATAACGTAGTGGTTTTATTTTGCATTTAGCTGATGACTAATGATGTTGGGCATCTTTTCATGTGCTTTAACTGCCATTCATATATCTTTTTTGGTGGATTATCTGTCCAAATCTTATGTCTTTTTAAAAATTGGGTTGTTTGTTTTCTTATTGTTGAGTTTTTAGAGTCCTGTATGTATTCTGGATATAAATCCTTTATGAGACGTATGCTTTGCAAAGATTTTCTCTCAGTCTATGGCTTATCATCCTCTTTACAGTGTCTTCTAAAGAACAGAAAGTTTTAATTTTTCTGAAGTCCAGTTTATCAATTTGTTCTTTTATGGATCGTGCTTTTGGTATCACGTATAAGGAATCTTTGCCTAACCCAAGCTTACACAAACATTTTCTCCTACCTTTCCTTCTAGAAGTTTTATAGTTTTAGGTTTTACATTTAGGCCTATGATCTGTTTTGTATTAATTTTTGTATATGGTGTTAAGTATGGATTTTAGTTCTTTTTTGTGCTTGTGGATGTCCCAATTGTTCTAGAATCATTTGTTGAAAATTCTATCCTTTCTCCACTGCATTGCCTTGCACCTTTTGTCAAAAATCAGTTGTCCATATAAACATGGGTTTATTTATGAACTCTCTATTCTGATCTACTGATCTATTTGTCTGTCTTTATGTCAATGCCATGCTATTTTGATTACAATAGCCTTATAGTAATTCTTTCAGTCAGACAGTATTAGCCCTCCAACTTTGTTTTTCTTTTTCAAAGTTGTTTTGACTGTTTGTCCTTGAACCAGCTTGTCAATTTCTACAAAAAACCCTACTGGGATTTTGACTGAGATTGCATCAGATCTATAGATTAGTTTGAGAGAGCTGACATCTTAACAATATTTAGTTTTCTGACCTATGGGCAAAGTATATCTCTCCATTTTTTCAGGAGATAACACTTTCAGCAATGTTTTGTAGTTTTCAGGATACAGGTCTTTCATATATTTTGTCATATTTGTTTCTAAGCATTTCATAGGTTTTGTTCCTATTGTAAATAGTATTTTTTAAATTGTGGTAAAATATACATAACATACATTTTACTATTAAATGGTATTAAAAATTTAATTCCTGATTGTTTCTTTATATAGAAATATAATTGATTTTATATATTGATCTTGTATTCTGCAACATTGCTAAACTCACTTATCAGTAGGATACCATCAGATTTTCAAATTAGACAATCATGTCTGCTGGTAAAGAAAGTTTAACTTTTTCTTTTCCAACCTGGATGCCTTTAAAAAATATTTTTCTTATTTGATTGCCCTAGTTAGTATCACCAGTACAGTGTTGAAGAGAAGCGGTAAGAGCAGACATCTTCGTCTTGTTTCTGATATTAAAGGGAAAGCATTCAGTCTTTCGCCATTAAATATAACATTCGCTGTGGGTTTTTTTGTTTGTTTGTCTGTTTGTTTTTGTAAAAGACCTTTGTTACATCAAGGAAGCTACCTTCTATTCCTAGTTTTCTGAGAGCTTTGATCAGAAATGCATGTTGGATTTTATCAAATGAGTTTTCTGTGTCTTTTGAGATGATTGCCTGGTTTTTCTATTTTTGTTTGCTAATGTGATAAATTATACTGACTGATTTTTCCATGTTAAACTAACTGCATTCTTGGGATAAACCCCACTTGGTCATCTTCTTAATATATAGTTGGATTTTACTTTTTAAAAATTTTATTTTTAATTTTTCTATTAAAATGTTTAAATGGAAGTATTGTTGATTTACAGTATTATATTAGTTTCAGGTGTACAGCATGGTGATTTAGTGTTTTTTACAGATTGTACTCCATTAAAAGTTATTACAAGGTAATGGCCATGGTTCCCTGAGCTATACAATATATCCTTGTTGCTTATCTATTTTATACATAGTAGTTTGTATCTCTTAATCCCACATCCCTAATTTTCCCCTTCCTCCCCTTCCCTCTTCCATTTGGTAACCACTAGTTTGTTTTCTGTATTTCCTATTTGCTAAAACTTTGTTTCAAACTTGTGCACCTTTGTTAGTGAAGGATATTGGTTTGTCATTTTCTTTTCTTGAAATATCTTTGTTTTTGGTATCAGGATAACGCTGGCCTCATAGAATGCGTTGGGAAGTATTCCTCTTCAATTTTTTCAGAAGACTTCATACAGAATTGTTATATTTTTCCTTGAATATTTGGGAGAATTCACCAGTAAAGCTGTTTGAGCCTGGTGTTTTCCTTTGTGGGACGGGTTTTTTTTTTCCTACAGTATCAATTTCTTTAATAGGTATAGGTTATTTACTTCTTCTCTAGTGAGCTTTTGTAGTTTGTGTCTTCAAGGAATTTGTCCATTACACTAAGTTGTCAAATTTACTGGCATACATTTGCTCATAACATTCCCTTATTATTCTTATAATATGCCTTAAATCTGTAATGATGTATCATTCCTGATGTTGGTAATTTGTGTCTTCTCTCTTTTTTTTACTGATCTTGTTAGATTTTATTAATTTTATTGATCTTCTCAAAGAATCAGTATTTGGTTTCAAGGATTTTCTCTATTGTTGTTTATTTCATTGACTTTTACTTTGAACTTTATTTCTTCTGATTACTTAGGGTTTAATTTGCTCTTTTTTTCTAGTTCGTTAAGGTGGAAGCTAAGGATATTGATTCAAGACCTTTCTTTTTTTTCTAATATAGGCGTTCAGTGCTATACATTTCCTCTAGGTCCTGCTTTAGCAGCATTTCACAAATTCTAGTGTGTTGTAGTTTTTTGCTTTTTTCCAACTGATTTATTCATAGCATAGACAGAGTGAAAATATCTAAAATGAAAACGCAACTGATGGTAAATGCTTATTTTCACCTTTTTGGGGTGCCTGATATAGTCTTTAATAACTTAGCATCCCTTAATGTGTTCTAACTTGAGGGATTATTTTTGCCCTAGAAATGCATACCTCTGAAATCTGTCTTATATCTTAGTATTGGCTCTTCACTATCTTAGATGATGTGTTTTGTTTTTATTTTCATTCAGCTTAAAATACTTTGTTTCCTTTTTGATATCTTCTTTGATTCATGAATTATTGAGAAGCAAGTTATTTAGTTTCCAAATATTGGGGATTTTTTTAGAGATTTTTCTGTTATTGATTTGCATTTCAAATCCATTGTGGTCTGAGGACATACTTTATATTTAATATTTTTAAAATATTTTAAGACTTCTTTTTTTTTTTTTTTTGAGGTGCGCGGGCCTCTCACTGTTGGGGCCTCTCCCGTTGCGGAGCACAGGCTCCGGACGCGCAGGTTTAGCCGCCATGGCTCACGGGCCCAGCCGCTCCGCGGCATGTGGGATCCTCTAGGACCGGGGCATGAACCCGTGTCTCCCGCATCGGCAGGCGGACTCTCAACCACTGCGCCACCAGGGAAGCCCCTAAGACTTCTTAAAAAATGTACCTGAACATGATCTATCTTGGTAAATGTTCCATGTGCCCTTGGCATTTGTTGGGTAGAGTGTTCTGTAAAATTCAGTCTGGCCATGTTGGTTTATGGTTTTTCAAGTCTACTGTATCTTTGCTGATTTTCTGCCTACTTGTTCTATCAATTAATGAGAGAGGAGTATTTTAATTTCCAACTATAATTGTGGATTTACCTGTTTCTTGCAATTAATTCTGTGAGTCTTTGCTTCATTTTGAAAGTCTGTTAAGTAGGTGCATACAGATCTAGGATTATTATGTCTTCTTGATGAACTGACCTCTTTATTATTATGAAATGACCTTCTTTATCCCTGGTAATATACTTTGCCTTGAAATCTACTTTGATATTAATATAGCTTTCTTTTGAGAATTGTTAGTTTGATGTATCTTTTTCCATCTATTTTTAACCTATTTGTGCTTTTCTATTTAAAGTGCATTTCTTATAGACAGCATATGGTTGAGCCCGATTTTTTTTTTTTGCAATAAGACAGTCTCTGCCTTTTCATTGGGGTGTTTAAACCATTTACATTGAATATGTTTATTAATATGGTTAGATCTGAGTCCATCATCTTGCTGTTCATTTCCTGTTTTTCCCATCTGTTCTTCGTTCACTTTTCCTTATTTTCTACCCTCTTTTGGATTAATGAGTATTTTTTATAATTCCAGTTTATCTTCTTTGTTGGCTTAACTTTTTGCTTTGTTATTTTAGTGGTTGTTTTAGGAGGTAAAATACACATCTTTAACTTATCACAGTCTATTTTCAAGAGATAATAGTACCTCTTGCCACATATAGTATAAGAACCTCCCAACAGTGTATTTCCATTTCTGCCCTCTCAACCTTAGTTTCACTCTCTGCACAGCGGCCTGGAAATTTTCTCACAACCATAAGCTGGGGCAGTTGTATGATTTGCCTCATTTTTTTACCAGCTCTCAAGATCACTGTCCATTGTAGGCTGATGTCCAGTGTCTTGAAAACCATTGTTTCATATGTTTTGTCTTTTTTTTTTTTTTTCGTTGTTTCATGAGGCAGGGTGAATTCCATCCCTGTTACTTCATCTTGGCCTGAAGCAGAAGTCTTAGTTTAATCATCTTTTGCTTTGCTTGAATGTTTTCATACTATTCTTCTTGGCCCAGTCTAACTCTACTGCAGTTTGTACTTTAGTTGGTTCCAGAGAGATCTTTCTAAAACAAATATCTGACCAAGTCTCTGCTTTTCAGTGGCTCCCCATTTCTTTTTTAAATAATGAAACAAACATGCTAAGACACCAAATTTCTGTATGGAGTAAATATTACTAAATGGAACCTGGAGAAATAAAGGTATTGCTAAAAATTTTACAAGTAAATTCCTGCATAATCATATATAGTAACCATATATTATTTTGAAAAGATAAATATTGATTTTTCTATTGGTCAGGTAACAATTTGTATAGAACTAGCTTTTAATTTAAATCACAACTGCTGTCTCATTTGGAACTCAATAAAATATTGAAAGCTCAGTAGTTGTTGACAAAATTAATTATTACAGGGCTTCCCTGGTGGCGCAGTGGTCAAGAATCCGCCTGCCAGTGCAGGGGACACGGGTTCGAGCCCTGGTCCGGGAAGATCCCACATGCCGCAGAGCAGCTAAGCCCGTCAGCCACAACTGCTGAGCCCGTGTTCCACAACTGCCGAGCCCGTGTGCTGCAACTGCTGAAGTCTACGTGCCTGGAGCCCGTGCTCCATGACAAGAGAAGCCATCGCAATAAGAAGCCCACACAATGAAGAGTAGTCACTGCAATGAAGAGTAGCCCCTGCTCACCACAACTAGAGAAAGCCCACTCGCAGCAACGAAGACCCAATGCAGCCAAAAATAAAATAAATAAATTTATTAAAAAAGATTAATTGTTACAGAAAATGCCACTGATTTTTTCATGTTTATCTATGAGATGTTAGTCAGATGCATTGACATTAACCCACTTGTAATCTCAAAATGAATTACCTCAATTAGGAAAAAAAGATCAATATGTACATATATGTAAAAATCTGGTTGTCTTCTCTTATATTCTGAGAATTTCTTAATATTTTCATGCTGTCATTCCTTACTCACCTCTGTAGTATTGGCCTCAGTAGGTACTGTTTCTCTCTTCCAATTTGTGCAAACATGCCTGCAAAAAACAAACAAAATTAACTGAGTACCTTCTACATACCAGGCATTGTGCCAGATTACTTTAACATACCAGGCTCAGGCTCATTTCTGTGCTCCACTTATTTTCATATTTTCTATCACTGTTTATCACACATCCTTCTCTGTACCTGCACTGATTTATCTGCAGTTATTACGATATGCCATTCTCTTTCATCCATTGATGCTTTCTCATATAGTGTTCCCTCTGTCTTCCTTTGTTGATCTGGTTAAATCCTACTTGATAATTAAGACTCAATTTCAGTATACCCTTCTTTAGGAAATCTTCCCTGAAAACCACAGGCTAGGTTAGGTGCCTTCTGTGTTCCCACAGCCTCTTACATTTATCTCATCACAGCACTTAGCACACTAATTGCAACTATCTGTTCCCCTCCCTTTTTATTTCCCCACCAGACTGCTTGAGGGCAGTATCTTATATGATTCCATATCTTAACACATAGCCCAGGACCTGGCCCAGAGCAGGGATGTGGAAGACAGGAGTTTGTCCTTGGGTCTGCCATTGTGTGATGTTATATGAGTTGTTTGGCTCATTCAACATTCCAAACTCTAGGTTCCCTTACTACTCTGCAGCCATGATGCCAGTCTTTCTCTAATCTGGTCTCTGCTAGCCATGGTAGCTTCTTTATAGGTGGTGTTCACTAGTGTGTCCTTTTGGGCTCTGAAGACTTGGTTTCTGCCAGGCAGCCTAGTGGGCCTGTCACATGAGGCCTAAGTGAAAGGGCCAGATTCTTTTTGCAGTAATGGTTTAGGGCTTGGTATTGATACCATGTTAGAAAACTAACATAGTATTTGCCTTACTCTAGGCTCAGATGACAAACTGCTAGTGAGAGCCAGAGGGAAACCACTCAGAGAAAAACCACAGGTCTAGGCTGCAAACTATCTTTAGGGAGGGCCACTTTGGTAAGATTCTGTAGGCGTCTTGGAATGCTCTCTCTCCACAGCAGTCAGATAAGAAGCTAGGCTTTGTGATGCATTTTCTGACTCTCTCTGGCAATCAGTCACTCCTTTCTCTGTGCCCTCACATCACCCCATACATCCCTCTTACCTAGCACTTATCACACTGTATTATACTCATTTAATTTCCTATGTGTCTCCTTCTCTAGAAAAGAGCCCTGGATGATGGAGATCATCCAGATTGATCTCTGTAACCAACCAAGGATCTACTAGCGTAGAAGCCAGTGAAAGCTTCGTGAATGAAGGAGTGAATGAATGGTGATGATAATGGATAATATTTGTTTAGCACTTACTGTATGCTAGGAACTTCTCATATCTTCTACACTCTTATGCTGTGAGAACTCTGATTCTCACCATTAGGTGACAGAATGAGGCACAGAAACGTTAGGTAACTTGTCCATGATCTTACATCCAGTAAGTAGCAAATCTTGAATTCAATCCAAGTCACTTGGTTCCAAAGTCCAAATTCTTAACCATTGTGCTATATCTGACTGGCTGACCAAAAGACTGACCAAAGGCTGACCAAGTGACCAACTAACTGACTAACAGCTGTGTGAAAGAGAGGCAAAGAAGGTACTGGTGACTTTTCTGCCAGACATAGTTCTTTTGGGATGTGAGTTTGAAACTACAAAAGTGAGGGCTTTATTTGGAGGCACCACCAGTCCATTAAGGGAAACACATACTGATTCAGGAGCCCATTTCTTACTGCTTATTCTTTCTCTGACAAGAAAAAGGATTGGCCAAGGCCAAGGATCTGTTCTGGCATATCCCTGGAGGTATCACTATAGCTCATGTGCTAGGAGTAGTACTTACTGTTCCATCTGCCTGGAATGCCCTTCCCCCAAGTATGCACATGGCTCATGACTTCATTTTATTTTCTCCTCAAATGTCATCTTGTCAAAGAGGCCTTCCTTGATCTGGTCTGATATAGCACTACTCTTTATCCTCTTACCCTGCTTTATTTTTCTTCTTGTATTTATCACTACCCAACATACAATTATTTGTTACAGTGTTTTAGTTTGTCTCTCTCCACCAGAATATAAACACTAGGAACCGGTGACTCTTTTGTGCACTGTTATATTCCTAGCTTCTAGAGCAGTGCCTGGCAAGTAGTAGGTACTCAATAAAAATTTCCCCCCAATGAATAAATGAATTTGGAGTTTTGGACCGACTGCTTTCAAGGCCTTTTATCATTTGGCCTCAGCAGTGCCTCACCCTCCTTGTCCCTATATATAACCCTTGGACTCCAGGCAGATGGGAGTCAGAGTTCTCTGAACAGGCCCCACACTTTATAGTTCTGTGTCTTTGCTCATGATTTTAAAATGGGCTCCAAAGAGTTTCAATAAGTGAAGAGGTAGAGCTGGGTTTTAAGGGTTAGTTGGTGTTTATCAGGCCAGGAAGAGGGAAGAGAGCTTTTCCAGAAACAGCAAAGATCTAGAAGTTTGAGAGCAATGTTCAAGGATAAAAAAGTAAATAGTGCAAGATACTGATTCTAGAAGAAGACTGAGAAGCTAAAAGCTATAACAGAGGCAACATGTAGGGTAAAGCTGTGAAGTTTGAGTCAATGGTTTCCAACTGTACAAGACAATCAATTGGGGTGCCCCAAGAGAATATAATAGCTTGTATTTATATTGCATTTATTTTTATCTCATTTAATTTTTATGTATGTTTTACAGTATACCTAATGTTAGTACATATATCTAATTTATAAACAGATATTCTTATATTGGCAATGTGTGCTCAAATTTTTTTTTACATGTAGATTATGTCATTAGAAAGGTTGGAGGCTACATAGTCAGTCACCTTGTGCATTTCTTTTATAAAGGACTATTTGTTGTGGAAAACTCCAGAGGTTGGCTTTCTCCGATTCTGTGTAGTTCTGTTTGTCATTTTGCCCAGAGATGTAGTCTTTGATGTCTCTAGGAGCAAAATGGACAGGCTTAGGGGGATGAGAGAATCATGACCTTAGAAAACTCTCTTTTGCTTGCATGTCCTCCTGGGGTTTGGTCGTGTGAGTCACTTGGAGTCTCTATCTGTACTAAGCTCCCCTGGTCAAATTCTGTCTCCTTTTACTGTCAGCCACAGCTCTCTGTACTTGCTGTTACCTTCTTCCTCACTTCGGCTCAGGGATTCTTCCCATTTTCTCTTTTGGAATGAGAAAGCAGAACAAGATTTTTAACTTTTAGATACTTGAACCTTAGGAACAAGGGGCCTTAATATCTCACCTTGACTGTTGAGTGAGATCTTCATGCTGGGACACAGCGTTGCTGTCTGACAAGGATGCAGCTCGTCCTGGCTTACTTTGTTCAGACTGCAGTGACTCTGAGTGGGCAACACCATACTGCCAAGCCTTACCTAGGTAGGGCATCTGCCAGGTAACAGAATAATATGTGGAGCACAAAACCCAAAAAACAAGTGCCTTGAGGTTTGTCCTGACATGCTGAAGTCATCATCCTTTTCTGCAAAGCTTAGTTCTGTAGGGACTTACTATGTTCAGAGTCCATCCTTATTGGAGTGTAGTGGTCTCCTTACAGACCCTCTGCCTCACTTAGTGTAGTGTTTAGAGCAGTAGTTCTCAGTGGGGCGCAGTTTTGCTCCCCAGAGAACGTTTGGCAGTATCTGGAGATACTTTTGATTGTTATGACTGGCAGCATGCTACTGGCATCTGGTGGGTAGGTGCCAGGGCTATTGTTAAACATCCTACAATGCATAGGACAGCCCCCAACAACAAAGAATTAACCTGTCCAAAAGGTCGGTGCTGCAGAGACTGAGAAACCCTGGTCTAGAGTGACTTCTGTCTCCACTGCAGTGTAGGGCACAAGTGGAGGAGTTCCTGCATGCCAAGCGTTTATGCTCAGGCTTGTATCAGGTCGTCTTCCCCGTAGACAGAAGACCCTTGTGGCACCGCTGGCCTCAAGCCTTTCAAGCAACAATACGTGACGTGGCCTTTCTACTCCATACGCCATGCTGGGTGAGGCCAAGCTCCCTTGACAGTAGTGGAAGGAATGTGTTCTCCGCACTTTGCAGGCTAGCACTTGTCTGTCTGCCTCACATCTTGTGCCACTCTGCTAGGCCTTCATTACCTAACACTCTGGACCGTAGCAAGTGATCACGTTTATAATGTATGTGGAGATATATTCATTTTCAGGAATAAAAGGCCAGTCTATTCTACTTTCCTCAACACTTCTTTAACCCCAGTTCTGTCATCCCTCCTATCCTAAGCCCTAGGACTTGAGCATATCTCTTGGAAATTAATCTTTCTCTTCCCTCCAATGTATTCTAGACTGGAAATTAGATATTCAACCAGGCAATGACTAAGCACTCACCGCCTAAGCCTCCAGGATCTTGTCTTCTAGGATGCAATCAATCTGAGTGCACTAGACCTGCCTCATTTCCTCTCCCGGAACCTTTCCTGTGCCTCTGCAAATGGTCTAATCTACCTTCAAAGTCTCTCGGCTTCAGAACTTTCCTCCTGAGCTCCAGCAGCTTCTTGAGGACATGGAGAGATTAGAGCATTTTTGTCTTCTATTGTTTCATTCGGAATGTTTCTCTGAGTGTCTGCTTTGTACCGTGTGCTGGGCTCCCCTATGGGAGATAGAAGGATGAAGGGTCAGAGCCCAGCCTTCCAACTTCTCTAGTTTATATGCGAGTGACAGAAACAACCTAAGATCTGAGGTGTGCCTACCAGAGGAATGCTGATTTTTGGACAAGCATTTCAGAAGTTAACCTCCACCTGAGCTGTATATTTGTCTAGGAGGATTGTGGCTGCTGTCTGGAGGCCCACATTCAGAACATTTCTGGAACTCCTCATTTAGGGTAGTTATTCTTTCAGTAAATTCTTATTGATGCCACTGTATAAGAGGCACTATTTTAGTGACAAAGGAGTGAGCAAAAATGAATAGGATGTGGTCCCTGCCTTCAATGTCTCCTGACTACTAAGGAGAAATTAGAAAGCATTCTGATGAAGGACAGTTTTGGGGAAAGATATGTATCTTAAGAGAGGAGGGTGATAAATCTCACCATTTCATTCTGCTTCAAAACTTTTTTGGCTTCTTGCTGCTCACAGCGGTAGTTTTCAACTTGAGAAATGTACAGATTCCTTTTAAGGGAAATCATTTATCTTGGGCCTGCAAAGCTGGCTTTATTTAATGGTATTTAAATATGTAGAAACATAAAATGAGGTTTAAGTTGCTATATAAAATTTGTGTACAAATATGAACAAAAACACACTGATACATTAAATAAAAGCAAATTTCAAATCCAATAAAATGACATGTTTTTGCTGAAACCCAGTTGCTCCCACCCAAGGCTCTTTAAGTTCAGCATAGCTGTATTACTGGGTGCTATATGGTGACTCAGTCCTCCCACCATTTTTCTCTACTCAAGCTCCTATGAAACTTTGATTTATATAATACATCATGATGTCATTTGACTTTTACTTGGCTTGAACATATTCCTTGCATGTTAAGTCCTCTTCTGTTCTTTTATTGTTGATTCTTGATAAAGTATGGAAATAAATTTGTTATATATGTGGCTAAATACCACAGAAATATTAAAATTATTTTACAAGGATTATTTTTATGGTTGTCCATTTTAAAAAATCACAGTCTTATAGTATTGAGGAAATGATTAGGTACAGTGATCCGTGTATGGTAATGACATGATTTACCATGTTGTGAATGATCACTCAGTAATTGTTTCAGTTAGAATTGGCTCCTGCTGTGACAGAAAATCTTTTTAATCTGATATAAGCAAAATGGGAAAATACTTTTTGCACAAAACTGAAAAATGTATGAATAGGGCTGTCTACAGGTGTGATCTCATTCAGGGCCTAAGTGATGTCATCTGGATCCGTCACTCGGCTCAGATTTGCCTTAGTATGAAGCTTTCCAGCAGTGTCAGGGAGGATATACATATGTGTGTATGTGTGTGTGTCCATATATATATATATATATATACACACATATATATATATCCTTTATATATATTATTTATATAAATTTTAAAATGTTATATACGTATTATATTTATGACATAATGGCTAGGGCAAGGGCTATTGACGCCAGACTGCTTGAGTCCAAAATTGGCTTTACCAATTCCTGGCTGGATAACTTTGGGAAAGTTACATAACCTTTTTGTGTGTCAGTTTCTTCATCTGTAAAATAGGGATGAAGTGGAACATATCCTTCACATGGTAGTTGCAAAGATTAGTGAGCTAATATCTGTGAAGTGCTTAGCACAGTACCTGTTATATAGTAAGTGCTATGTAAATGATGGCTTCTATTAATATCATTTGTTATTATTATATTGCAATAATATAAAATATAATACTATATATAATGTAGTATATTATATAATAATTAAGGATTATTTTATCCCAGATACTTGAATAGTGGAAGAACAAGTCCATCCCCTATAGGTCAGACAAAAAGTACTGTATGTATTCCTTTCATACTTGGGATTTTATGGGAGAGAGATCTGTTAAACACGTAGACATGTGCTGAATGTTAAGGTCGTGGAGACTGTGACAGTAAGAACAAGCAGTGCTTGCGTTCTGGAGTCATGGCTTTGCTTATCTCTTCCCGCAGTATACAACTGGACCGTGGATGAGGTGGTGCAGTGGCTGATCACATATGTGGAGCTGCCTCAGTATGAGGAGACCTTCCGGAAGCTGCAGCTCAGTGGCCATGCCATGCCGAGGTCAGGAAGGGACTGGGTTCTCTCACTGGGGGTGCAGGGAATGGGCTGGGGTCGGCTTGCCCTCACGTTGCTCTCACCTGTTAACTGAAGTTTCACCCCTTTCAGGGCAGGATCTATAGACTTCGCACATTTACTGTGCACTTGCTAGAAAGCATATGGACACTCCACATCTATTCTCTTACTTAATAGTTCTGTCAATCCTGGGACTAGTACTAATAGCTACCATTTATTGAGTGCTTAGTGTATGCCAGGCACTCTACTCAACACTTTATGTACAGTATCTCATTTAATTCTGACATCAATCCTGTAAGGTAGGTATTATTGTATCTAGATGATGAACCTGGCCTAGTAACTTTTCCAAGGTCACATGGCTAGTTAGAGGCAAAACTGCGATTTGAACCTAGATCTGGGTAGACTTCAAAGCCTGTGTTTTTTCTCTTTTTCTTTTGCTGTCCCCCCAGCAGTTGCCTCTTTCATTGCCCAGGGGACTCGGGGCTCTTTTAACCTTCCCGGAACTATCCATCTGCAGTTTATCTGCTCTAAAGAACCGGTGCAGAGGTGGGGGCTGACTACCATTGGCCCCAGTCTCCTCTCTGGAATGACTCTTCCGACAGCTGTTATGCCCTAGCTCTGCCTCCCTTTCAGGCACAATGTACTAGGACTTGGGGTGGGTGTGGGGAGGGGATGGAATACTGCTTGGACTTCTTGTTATGTCAAACTAGCGCCATATGTCATTCAGTCATTAATCCATTCACTTATTCATTCACCCAGTATTTACTGGGTACCTGCTCTGGGCCAAGCACTTGTGCTGGGTGCTGGGGATAAAGATGACAACAACCTGCCCTTGCCCTCAAAGGGCTTACTGTCTGGTAAGTGCTGATTATGTATAATCTGTCATCTTATTATGTAGGTGCATCTGGTTATGAGCTTCAGCAAAGGGGAAAGGGGAAGGGGAAGCTGTTGGAATGCCCACACATTGCAGCCTCCAGCCACAGGGCTACCGGGCGCTGCTGTCCAGGCCTAGCTGAGCTGGCTGGTCCCTCCTCTACTGCCTGCAGCCTCTTATTCACAGCTTCTCCCTACTCTGAGAGAGTAATAATCTTAATGTCTGTACATCCCTTTATAGGGTACTTTCCTACCTATTATTTCAGTTGATTCTCACAATTCTGGGAGGAAGGAATTATTATCCCAACTTTCGGGCAAGCAAACTGAACTTCAGATATTTTATGATTTTTCAGAGCTGGTAAGTGGCAGAGCTGGGATTTGAACTCAGGTCTGCCTGGTTCTAAGTGCCCTGCTTTTTTCACTGCACCTTCCTCTTGCCCCATGTAGTTTGAAAATAGGCTTCCTGGAAATACTCAGTTTAGTTCTATTTAACAAAACTTTACCAAGCACTTACCATGTGCCATGCTCTCTCCTGGGTCCTGAGGACAAAGAAATGCATTAGACCTCACATTTGCCTTGAGGAGCTCCACGTTTAGTGGAAAAGACAGACAATTAAACAGATGATTGACCATGAAGCTCCAGGATTTAGGTTTCTTTCCCATGGAAATAGCAGTATTGCCCTGTGGATCCCTGGCCTATTCCATCTTGAAGAACGGCTATGGCTTGGATTAAAACTGTAAAACATAGGGTAAGAAGTTAGTTCTCAGGCAGTGCGCTCACTTGGCCATTCTGTGACTAGGATTAGATCCAAGACCAGACCCAGCCAGGCTGGGCATAAGGGTAGAGATAAACAAGCTGTGGTACCTTAGCGACAGCAGGAAGCATGGAGCATTCAGAGAGTAGGGTGTGGGGTAGAGTGTGGGCGCTTCTAGGCCCATCCCTAGGCAGCGTGGTATAATGGGACGGATCTAGCAGATTTGCGTTGTATCCTGCCTTTGCCACTTACTTGCTGCGTGACTTTGGGAAGTTACTTACCTCTAAGTCTCATTTTTCTTATCTGTAAAATGGAGCTAATAATAGAACTGGGTTCTTAAAGTGTGAGGACCAAGTGAGGTATTGTATCTAAAGTGTCAGAACAATATGAGATATACACAGCTGCTTATTAAATGTTAGCTCATCTCGCATTTCTTAGAAGTTCTAATGCAATGCTTGTTGCATTGCATTATAAGAAGACTAATGCAATGCTTGTTGTCAGCAGATTTATATTTAATGACAATGTGTTAGGATTAGGATAATTCAGAGGTCCCTAGAATCGCTGGGTCACGTGGCATAACATTTTGACCTGGGCTGGACAGGCGAATGTGTTTGCAAATGGTGGCAGTATGGGGACAGGTATATAGTGGATAATCCCTGGAAGGAGAAGTACAACAGAAAATTTACAGTTGGGTGTGGGAATGGTTACAGATGGATAATCCTTTGAGAGTAGGATATTCAGGAGATGGTGGACATGGGGAGAAGGGTGAACAAATTCTTGGTGAATGTTATGTGTCCTGTTCACTGCTTGTTGAGATCCACTGGTACAGACTCTGTGTACTAGAGTGCAGAGGGGAGCAATCGCCAGGAGCTAGAAGTCATGGAAGTGTTCCTGGGCGAGGTGGGTAGTCCTACCAGGATCCTTCCTGCTTTGCCGGCAGGGAACTGAGCCCCTACTCTTTGTCCCAACAGGCTCGCTGTAACCAACACCACCATGACAGGGACTGTGCTAAAGATGACAGACCGGAGCCATCGGCAGAAGCTGCAGCTGAAGGCCCTGGACACAGTGCTCTTTGGGCCTCCTCTCTGTGAGTCCTGTGGCAAGAAGGGCTGCTGATGTGCCATGGACCCGAAGGCAGTTGGAGTGGCTGGGTTGAGGTCCTGGGTCTGCCCTAAAGGGATAAAATGAATGTTCTAGAGAGGTACACAATGCTGCTGAGATCCAGGGGAGGGATAAAGAAGGCATCCTATAGAAGAAGTGGCGTGTGACCTCTGCCTTTAAAGATGGATAGGGTTTTATTCCATGGAGGTGGCAGGAGAGGGCATTCTAGGTGGAGGAAACAACCTGAGCAGGGATACAAATGCTAAAATATGAATGGCATGCTCAGGTATAAAAAGTAACCCAAAAGGGGCCGAGTGCCATTTAGCTGTTCCTTCTCTCAGCTGTGGATATGCAGAGGGTATGAACTGATTGCTGGACATTTTGTGTCCTTGGACAGACAAAGGGGATTAAGCAGGCTTTCACTGAATCAATAGAGACACACTCAGACCAAGGAAGTTTGGTCTCTTCAACCCAGGGTTAGTTGAGGGTATTAGGTGCTTCAACTCCTGAAGATCTGCGAGGTGGGAAGGGCCAACCTTGCCAACCTTTTTTTATTCTAAGTGAACTCAGCACAGAAGTAGCAAGATTTCTTAGAAAATTAGTCTTGACCAAACAGTCTCTTAGGGCCTACTCCCTGCCCTTTGGGAGCTGTTGGCATCAATTGAGGATGCCAGCAGCAGAATGCTATAGAACCAAGAACCAGTCCAGAGAAGCAGCTGGCAGGCAGGGTCATGGGCAGCATAACATTTCCCTGTCCGTGCATTTGGCTTGACAAGTGCCCAAGCTGATGTCTCAATAGAGGTGGATGGGTCTGTACTTTCCGTGGTTTAAAAAAATTTTAATAGACTTTATTTATTTATTTAGTTAGTTATTTGGCCATGCGGCTTGTGGGATCTTAGTTTCCCAACCAGGGATCGAGCCCAGGCCCACAGCAGTGAAAGCCCGAGTCCTAACCACTGGACCACGAGGGAATTCCCTATATTCATTTTTTTAATTTAAAAAAATTAAAAAAATTTTTTTTTAGCCACACTGCACAGTATCCTAGTTCCCCGACCAGGGATTGAACCCGTGCCCCATGCAGTGGAAGTGCAGAGTCTTAACCACTAGACCACCAGGGAAGTCCCTAGACTTTATTTTTTAGAGTAGCTTTAGGTTTACATCAGAATTGAGTGGAAGCTACAGAGATTTTCCATATACCTCCTGCCCGCATGCATGCACAGCCTCCCCCATTATCAGCCTCCTCACCACAGTGGTACACTGTGATGTCACAGTGGTAACAACTGCTGAACCTGCACTGACACAGCATTATCACCCAGAGTCTGTAGTTTACATTAAGGTTCACTCTTGGTGTTGTGCAGTCTGTGGATTTCGACAAATGTATAATGATGTGTATCCATCTGTGTGGTGTCATACAGAATGGTTTCACTGCCCTAAAGATCGTCTGTGCTCCACCTATTTACCTTGCTCTCCTCCTCAAGCCCTGGCAATCACTGATTTTTTACTTCTCCATAGTTTTGCCTTTTCCAGAAGGTCTATATCTTTTGAAAACGTGAAACAGAGCAACATGGGAGAAGACCATTTCTATCTCCTTTGTTGCCCTGTTTTTGGTCCTAGGACACATTTTTTCTTGTGATTCATTTATAAGTTTTGAATAAATGACACAGCAAAGGCACTACTCTTTATATGAGACCCACCCTGCATACTGAGCAATGGCCTTTCATTCATCCACTAACATTTATTGAGCACCTACTGTGTACCACTATGCATGACAGGGTACCTGCTCTCAAGAAGTTCCCTCTGAGTGGAGATTGGCATGTCAACAAATTGAATAAATGGTCAACAAATACGGTGGTATAACTGTCGTGTAAGTCATTCCATAGTTCAGGCGGGAGCACAAAGTAGGGAGGAGTTTTCAATTGCAGACCAAGAAGCTTTATGGAGAGGATCACTCTTGAGCTGACTCTTGAAAAATGGGAAGTGGCTTTATTAAACTCTCTCCGTTAACAGCCTATTCCCCTCTCTTTGTATACACCAGCAAGAACACTTCTGCCAGAAGAATCAAACCCAGCAGTGAAAGCTAAGCTATCTTTGCAGAGGCTGTCCTCTGTCACACCTTAGTTAGGGGAGGTCTCCGCCAGCCTGAAAGTCTTCCTTAGTCTTCTGAGACATATTAACTGTTACATGTTCTGATTCAAAATAGGATTTACCATATCTGAAAGGGTGCATTAGAAACTGCAGGTTAAAGTCAGCAAGGATTGTATATGGAAAAATCAGCTAGGGCTGGAGAGCATAGGAACCAGAATCCTGAGTACATACATGGTACTGAGTCCCAGAGGTCAGAGCCAGCAAGAGGAGCCTTGGTGAAGCAGGTTAGACTGATACCAGGACAGGAGTATCTTCTCCTAGACTCATTTCATATAGCTATAGGTTGCATATGACCTAATCTAAGGGAGGTCAGAGGTCAGCAGAAAACTATTTCTGAGATTGGCAGAGCAGGGGTACTAGAGCTAAGAAGATACTTCACACCCACTAGGAATAGCTACAATAAAAGCGAAAACAAAAAACAGAAAGTAAGTGTTGGCAGGGGTGTGGAGAAATCAGAACCCTTGTACATTTCTAGTGATAATGTAAAAAGGTTCAGCTACTGTAGAAAATAGTGTTCCTCAAAAAATTAAACATAGTTATCATATAACTCAGCGATTCCATGCCTAGGAATGTACCCAAAGAACTGAAAACAGTACTGAAACAAGTATATATACATAGCAGCATTATTCACAATAGCTGAAAAGTAGAAGCAACCCATATATCCATCAATGGATGAATGGATAAATAGTTGTGGTATATAAATACAATGAAATATTACTCAGCCATAAAAAAGAATGAAGTTCTGATACATGCTACAACGTGGATGCACCTGGAAAAAAGTGGCCTAAAAAAGTGAAAGAAGTGACAGAACTGAGGGAGTGAAAGAAGCCAGACATAAAAAAGGACACATATTGTATGATTCCATTTATATGAAATATTCAGAATAGATAAATCCATAGGGACCAAATGCAGATTGGTGGCTGGCAGGGGCTGGAGGGAGTGGGAAATGGGAAGCGACTGGTAATGGGTATGGGATTTCTTTTTGAGGTAATGATAAGGTTCTAACATTAATTGTGCTGATGGTTACACAGCCTTGTGAATACGCTAAAAGCACTGAATTGTACAATTTAAAAGAGTGAATTTTAGGGTATGTGGATTATATCTCCATCATCATCATCATCGTCATCATCATCATTATACACAAATTGATTTTTTGTAACTCCTGGACTTCCATTTAGAGAACTTCTTATAAAGTTTGGGAAAGCACCTTGGTCTCTTCAGAATTGCCACTCACTGTGTGACCTGGTGTAGGTCACTTTTCTCAGTATGTGTTTGCTGATTTGGATCATGAAACAGCTGAACTAAAGGATCCTTATAATTCCTTTCAGCTGTACGTTCCATGATTTTGGGCAAGGACCCTTTGGTTGATAAGGGTTCTGTGTAAAAGACAGGAGGAGGTCTGTTCTTTCCTCCTGTATCCTGTATCCTGTACTTTTAGGATTTCTGTATTTGGCCCTTGCCTTATCAAGTGACCTTTGGCAATTTAGTTCTCCTGCCTAGATTTAGCTTCCCTCATCTGTAAAATGGGCTTGGTCGTTAAGGCTCTTACTGGCTCTCTCATTCAAGGACTCAGATAGAGTTGGTGTACTCCTGGGAGCTAAGATTTTGGAATCCAGCAGCTGTCCTGATGGCAGAGATTGTTTTTATACTTTCCTGCTGATGCTTCTTAAAGAAAAATTTTGAAAATTGCCAGCTGGAACCTGAGGAAGATACTAGGAAGCTCTTTGCCAGGAGACTTCTGCAAGGGCGGGGCCATGCCTGGTGGGTATCTGCAAAGAATCCCTTGATCTGTGTCCCTCTCAGCTCTGTTTTCCCATTTGCGCATGGACTGAAATCCCTAGGTCAGTGCTCTTCCCTGTGCAGCACTCACGTAGGACTTAGAGTGATGGCCTGTGCTGGCTCTGCTGGGTTCTACATCCAGGGTGAGCGCTCAGGCCTCACCACAGGCTTGTAGTAAACACCCCCAGAGCGCCTGGGCCCACTTCAGTTTCCAGTCATGGCTACCTCTCCCAGTCTTAACGGGTCTGAGGTTTGAGAAATCGCAAATCAAAATTTTGTTTACAGTAGCTGGGGGTGTCTGCTGAGTGAGCAGGATCCATCTACCCACAGCAGCCTCAGAGCTTGGGAAGGGGGAAGAGGGATCACACTGGCTCGGCCCAGAGTCCTGACAACGGCAGACAGCTCAGTCCTCCCCATGTGGCCACAGAGCAGCACAGGTGCTTTCCTGTCTTTTCCACCTGCAGAGTTGGCTCCAGGCTGGCCCACCTGGGGCTCTCCTGGCCGTGCCGCTAGTCAGGTGTCGGGTGTGCTCTGAGACATAGAGGCCCAAGGACAGTGTTCAGTTTGGGGCCTAAGTTGATGTCTCATTAGGGCAGCAAATGATTCACTGAGGGAGAAATTGAGGCCCAGATGAGGTGAGTTTTTAGACGTCATTCAGCTTTTCAATAGCAGAGCCATGACTCAAACCTAGGTCTTTTTTTTTTTTTTTTTTTTTTTTTGCGGTACGCGGGCCTCTCACTGTTGTGGCCTCTCCCGTTGCGGAGCGCAGGCTCAGTGGCTATGGCTCACGGGCCCAGCCGCTCCGCGGCACGTGGGATCTTCCCGGACCAGGGCACGAACCCGTGTCCCCTGCATCGGCAGGCGGACTCTCAACCACTGCGCCACCAGGGAAGCCCCTAAACCTAGGTCTTTAACTTACATTTCAGTGCTCTTTTCTACTGTATTATCCCACCCTCTACTTGTGTTAGAGGAAACAAGATATAAGAGTTTCAGCTTTGAAATCAAGCAAACTGGCTCTATCACTCACTCTCTTTGTGACCTTGGGCACATTCCTAAGGTTCTCTGTGTCCCAGTTTCCCCTAAGTAAATGGTAGCTACTGTTTTTAGTGTAATGCCTGCTGTGGTTGGTCTCGGGCTAAGGGCTTATGTGCCCTTTGTGCTCTTAGCACAAAGAGAAGGGTGCAGAGAAGGGTGCAGAGAGAGGCCTGCCCAGTAATTGCGAGGGCTGGGGAATTTTCCTTTGTGATAGAGGAAAAGACGAGACTGCACCTTGTCTTCTTTCCTCAGTGGCTCAGGTAATAGGGAAAAGTCCTCAGGAAGCAGGAGTAGCTGCCTCTCTGGCACAGCTTGCTCTGGTCTCTGTCAGCTGTTCTTACCCTCTTTCTCCTTTTCGTTATGTTCCAACTTACCCTTCAAGCCTTCTCTAGGATGCCTTTCCAGCCTCTTCCCGGGCATGCTCAACCCTTCCCTCTTACTTTCCTCTGGGGATTCACAGCCCTTTGTACCTGCTTTTTTGTGTGTTTGTTATTTCAGATTTGCCTTTTTTTTTTTTTGAAGTATAGTTGATTTACAATATCGTGTTAGTTTCAGGTGCACAGCAAAGTAATTGTACCTGCTTTCTGTATAACAATCTGTTTTCCTGTCTGTTACTCTTTAAACTGGAAACTCCTTGAGGGTAGACACAGCTTTGTTCATCTGTCATCAGCACTCAGTGTAAGGCCCAGCAAGGAAGAAGTGCCAGGAGATGAATGCTAGAAGTTACACAGAAGGAAGCTGGGGGAGGTGGGAGAAGAGTCTGGCCCAGCTTAGTTGTGGGGAGAACAGCTCCCTATGTGGTGTCTGTGCATAGGTGAGGCAGCTAAGGCAGTTTTTGGCTACAACCAGAAGGGAGGAGGGCCCAGAAATAGTTCTTACAGGTTAAACAGATACCTCAGCACAGAAGGCTGTGTAAATGACAAGAGAAACTCCTAGCACATACATTAGTGTGGG